>NC_133137.1:54745069-55945069 GCF_048418815.1 Hemitrygon akajei
GTGCCAATCAGCACAGGGCCAATGAAAAGAAAGGAAGTGTAAACAAAGTGTCCATTGTATAGGTGGGGCATTGTTAGAGCGGTCCGCCTTTGGCTCAACAGGTTTGGCCGAGCACAGGTGGAGGTTCTAAGTAAGTAAAGTTTCAAATAAGTTTTTTGTTCTTTTAGTACATAGCTTGTTCACTGAGAATGGATCCGGAGATAGTGGTCTGTTCCTTGTGTGAGATGTGGGAAATTTAGAAGACCTCCAGTCTCCCTGATAACTACATCTGCATGAAGTGCATCGAGTTGCAGCTGTGTTAAGGAATCGAAGCTGCAACGCTTTGACCTTTGGCTCATATGGGAGACTAAGGAAGTAACAGATAGGAGCTACAGGGAAGTAATCACCATTGAAAGGAGGCAGGTCCCTATATAACTGTCAGGTGAGGGAAAGGGAATAGACAGCCAATACAGGGTACCCCTGTGGTTGTTTCTCTCAGTAACAAGTATACAGCCTTGGATACTAACAGGGAAGCAGCAGTGACCTGGTCTCTGGAACTGAGTCTGGTTCTGTGACTCAGAAAAGAAGGGGTGAGAAGAGTGCATTAGTGATAGGAGATTTCATAATTAGTGGAGCAGAAAGCAGATTCCACCTGCTTGAAAGAGACACCCAGATGGTATGTTGCCTGCCAAGTGCCAGGGTCAGGGATGTCTCAGATCAGGCCCAGGGCATTCTAAAATGGAAAGGTGAACAGCCAGAAGTCATGGTACACATTGGTACCAAGGACATAGGTAGGAAAAGGGAGGATATCTGGAAAAGAGAATATAGAGATTTAGGCAGAAAGCTGAAAAACAGGACCTCCAGGCTAGTAATCTGTGCATTGCTGCCTGTGCCCCATGAATAGGATGATTTGGCAGATGAATGTGTAGCTGAAGAATTGGTGCAAGGGGCAGGGTTTCAGATTTCTGAATCATTGGGATTTCTTCTGGGAAAGGTATGACATGTAAAAAAAAAAGAGGGATGGGTTACACCTGAACCCAAGGGAGATCAATATCCTTGCGGGCAGATTTGCTGGAGCATTTGGGGATGGTTTAAACTAAGTTGGCAGAGGGATGCGAACAGGAGTGATAGGGCTAAGGATGGGGCAGTTGGTGTACAAGTAGATGCAATCTGTAGTGGTACTGTGAGGACGGACAGACAGATAGGGCAAAATTGCAGTCAGTGGAATGAGTTACAGTGTAAAAGGGATACAAAATTAAAAAGAGTGATGGATATAGACTGAAAGTGTTACATTTGAATGCATGTAATATATACGAAATAAAATAGATGATCTTGTGCAGTTAGAGACTGCCAAGTATGATGTTGTGGGCTTCACTGAGTCATGACTGAAAGAAGATTACAGTTGGAAGCTGAACATCCAAGGATACACATTGTATTAAAAGGACAGGTAGGTGGGTGTGGGGGGTGGTGCCTTGTATGACTCTGTTGGTTAAAAATTAAATCAAATCCTTAGAAAGAGGTGACATGGGATCTGAAAATGTAGAATCTTTGTGGGTAGAGTTACTAAACTGTAAGGGTAAAAAGTCCCCAATGGGAGTTATATACAGACCTCCGAACTGTAGCCAGGATGTGGCCTACAAATTAAAATGGGAGATAGAAAAAGCATGTAAAAAGGGCAATGTTGCAATAATCATGGGGATTTGAATATGCAAGTACGTTGATTGGGACAATCTAGTTGGTGCTAGATCCCAAGAGAGGGAATTTGTAGAAAGCATACAAGATACCTTTTTCAAGTAGCTTGTGATTGAACCCAGCAGGGGAATGGCAACTCTAGATTAAGTGTTATGTAATGACCTAGATTTGATTAGGAAGCTTAAAGTAAAGGTACCTTTAGGAGGCAGTGATCATAATATGATAGAATTCACCCTGCAGTTTAAGAAGGAGAAGCTAAATTGGATTTATCAGTATTACATTGGAGTAAAGGGAATTGTAGAGGCATGAAAGAGGTGCTAGCCAAAGTTGATTGGAAGGGGTCATTAGTAGGGATGATGGCAGAACAGCAACGGCTGATGTTTCTGGGGGAAATTCGGAAAGTGTAGGAAAGAAGCATTCCAATCATGAAGAAGTATTCTAAAGGGAGGATGAGGCAACTGTGGCTGACAAGAAAGGTCAAAACAGCATAAAAGCAAAACAGAGGGCATATATTATAGCAAAAGTTAATAGGAAGGTAGAGGATTGGAAAGCATTTAAAAACCAACAGAAGACAACTAAAGAGCCATGAAGAGAGAGAAGGTGAAATATGAAGGGAAGCTATCCAATAAATAAAAGAAGATACAAAGTTGTTTTTCAGATATATAGGGAGTAAAGGAGAGATGAGAATAGACATCGGACTGCTGGGAAATAATGCTGGAGAGGTACTAATGGGGGATAAAGAAATGTCAGAGGAACTTAAGTATTTTGCATTCGTCTTCAGTATATCAGAAAAACGAGAGTGTCAGGGCAGAAGTGAGTGTGGTTGCTATTACTAAGGAGAAGGTGCTTGGGAAACTGAAAAGTCTGAAGGTAGATAAGTCAGATGGACCACCCCCCATGGTTCTGAAAGAGGTTGCTGAAGAGATTGTGGAGGCACTAGTAATGATGCTTCAAGAATCACTAGATTCTGGAACGGTTCTTAACTAGAAAATTGCAAATATCATTCTCTTTAAGAAGGAAGGGAGGGAGGCAGAAGAAAGGAAATTATAGGTCAGTTAGCCTTTCTTCAGTGGTTGGAAAGATTCTGGAATGTATTATTAATAATGACATTTTGCGGTACTTGGAGGCACAGGAAAATGGGCCATTGTCAAGCGTGGTTTTCTAAAGGGAAAATCCTGCCTGACAAATCTGTTGGAATTCTTTGAGGAACTAACAGGCAGGATAGACAAGGGAGAGTTAGTGGATGTTATTTGTTTTGGATATTCAAAAGGCCTCTGTCAAACTGCCACACTTGAGGCTGCTTAACAAAATAAGAGCCCATGTATTACAGGAAAGGTGTTGACTGGCAGGAGGCAAAGAGTGGGAATAAAGAAGGCCTTTTCTGACTGGTTGCCAGTGACTAGTGCTGTTCTGCAGGGGTCGATGTTGGGACCACTTCTTTTCACATTGTATGTCAATAATTTGGATGAAGGAATTGAAGGCTTTGTGGCCAGCTTTGCAGATGATATGAAGATAGGTGGAAGGGCACATAGTGTTGAGGAAGCAGGGTGTCTGCAGAAAGACATAGATTGGGGGAACGGGCAAAGAAGGGGCAGATTAGATATAATGTAGGGAAGTGCAAGGTAATGCACTTTGGCAGAAGGAATAAAGGTATGGACTGTTTTGTAAATGGGGAGAAAACTCAAAAATTGGTTGCAAAGGGACTTGGGAGCCCTTTTGCAGGTTGAGTCAGTGGTAAGGAAGGCAAATGCAATTTTAGCATGAATTTCAAGAGGATGAGAATACGAAAGCAGTGATGCAGTGCTGAGGCTTTATAGCACATTGATCAGACCACACTTGGAGTAATGTGAGCAGTTTTGGGCACCCTATCTAAGAAAGTATGTGCTGGCATTAGGGCGAGACCAGAGAAGGTTCACAAAAATTATCCCAGGAATGAAAGGGTAAATGTATGAGAAGCGTTTGATGGCTCTGGGCCTTTCCTCGTTGCAATTTAGAATAATAATATTTATATTGCACCTTTCATACATTAAGATGCAGGTTCAAAGTGCTTTAGAATGTAAGAATAAATCAATATAGTGATAAAGTATGAAACAATTAGAAATTGTAAGTAAAGACGAACATTATAGAGAATAAAATGTAATCAGCTATAACAAATTATATAATCAACATCAACAGGCATTAAGTAATCCTCTAAGTAGGCCAAATTAAGAAAGTAGGTTTTTAGAAGTGTTTTGAAACGTTCCACAGTACTAGCTCGACGTATCTGAGTCGGTAGAGTATTGTAGATTTTTGGTGTGTAAAAGCAAAAGACTGCATCACCAAGTTTTTATATACTTGGCTCTAGGAACACTAAGCAAATCAGAATTCGCAGATCTAAGATCATGGTTAGTGATGTAAGGGGATAGACACTCCCAAGATATACGGATGAGCTGGATTATTCATAGCCTCATGTGCAGTTAAGACTATTTTAAAATTGAATGAGGAGGGATCTCATTTGAAACCTATTGAACATTGAAAGTCATGGATAGAGTGGATGTGGAGAGGATGTTTCTTGTAGTGGGGGAGTCTAGGACCAGAGGACACAGCCTCAGAATTGAGGAATGTCCATTAAGAACAGAGATGTGGAAAAATGTCTTTAACCAGAAGGTAGTGAGTCTGTGGAATTCTTTTCCACAGGCGTATTTAAGGTGGAGTTTAATAGATTCTTGATTAATCAGAGCATCAAAAGTTACATAGAGAATGGTGTTGAGAGGGATAATAAATAAGCCACGATGGAATGACAGAGCAGACTCGTGGGACAAATGGCTTAATACTGCTCTTCTGTCTTATGGTCTATAGTCTTCTTGTTAGGAACATTTAACCTACTTAGTGGTTAAAATACAATGCTCCTCTTTCTACAGTTTCTTCTTTCAAATGTTACTTTGAGTGTTGCTGGAAGTTTTATTACCCTTTTATTAGTGTTGCTTATTGGCATTTTTATAATTGAAGTATTCGAAGTAATAGAAAGTATGTGCCGCGGAAAAAAACCTGATAAACAAAAGAGAGTCAAAGCCATCCTGAACTGTCTTGTCACTCCCCCTCTTTTTTCCTTCTTTTTCTGTCCCAACTAATCTTTTTCTTTCCTCCTCATCACTTTTTTCCTCCCTTTCTCCCCTTCTCTCTCCCTTTAGCTCTGAAGGTTGTCAGGTATCCTGGTGTAGAATTTGCCCAGCATACAGCCACAAGTAATTAGATAAGCCAATCAAATGTTATTGTTCATCACAGGCATATTGAATACAAAGCAAGGATGTTATATTTTGGTTATTGTTGGGTATTCCTGAGCTCAGAGCTGAACTATTGAGCAAGTTGAGAAGGTGAACTAGACTAATACTCGGAATGGGAACATTGACATATGAATATAGGTAAGACAAGCTAAGTATCCACTGGAATTCCAAAGAGTGATGGGCTTCTTGAAGCAGATAAAGTCAGGAGTTTTGACAGAGTGGCTATGAAATGACTAAATAGGAGAACAAAATCATCCTTTTAAAACTGATTAGGAAAAATCTTTCTGTTGTATTTAGAACTGTTTTCCTCAAATGATGATGGCAGCAAAATCCATTTAATATTGTTATGGCAGAGAAGGATGGATTTTTGATGATCAAGGGAGTTAATGATTGACAGGTCATGTTGGAATGGAAATATTTGGATCTATCATTATGATAGAGCAGTCTTGAAGGAGTCAGTGACTTACCCCTGCACCTATTTTGTTTGTTAACACTGGCAGAATATTCAAAGATCATCTTTATAAATATCAATCTGTTGGGACAGTAATAGCTGCCTCTGAGCCACAGGGTTGAGGGTTCAATCCAACCCTCGAGTGCTTTCTATGTGGAAATCTGCACCTTCTCTCCATGACTGCAATTGTTTCTGCCCAGTGCATTGGTTTCCTTCTGACCCTTAAGTTTCTGTAAATTGTCCATGAGTGTAGATAAGTGGCAAAGAGAACACAAGAGGAATTTGTCAACATGAGAGGGAATAGTTTGCAGAGTTATGTGGAAAATGAGGAGTAGAGGAATGGATTTGCTCTGTTGGTAGCTGGCATGGATCAAAAGACCATATGGCTTCCTATGTTGTACTAAGTAACCAACTAACTAAAAAGCACTACTGCTCCAGAGCAACACAAACTGCTTTGACATGCACTGATTATTTTGGTTTTTGAATACCACCAACTCAAAAGTTGCAAGCAGAAAACAATTGGAAAGTGTTTTGGTTTCTTAGTATGTGTGATCTTTTTAATTCTGCATTTGTATTACTTCTTTTAATATAGGATAATATCACACAATAAATAAGTAGGATAGATGAATGGAGGTACACTTATGAGTAGGAGGACGGGGAGGTGTAAATTTAGAACTAGATGAATATGATAGATAAATAGAAACAGTTTGCTAGATGGATGAATATACTGTAAATAAATGAATTTTGGATGTAGATAATGATGTAAGACCATAACACTTAGGAGCAGAGTTAGGTCATTCGGGCCATTGCATCTGCTCTACCATTCCATTACAACTGATATTAGCCCTCTCAAACTATTTCTTGTGTTTTCACCCAGGATTCTTTGACACCGTTACTAATCAAGAACCTATCAACCTCCATTTAAAAATGCTCAATAACTTGGCTTCCCCAGTCATCTGTGGCAATGTATACCACAGATTACCCTCCCTCTGGCTAAACAAATTCCTCCACATCTCTGTTCATCTCTTTACTGTGGTAAAGATCCCTTAGTTCTAGAACTTTTAAGCATTCTTATTTGCTTTTTTGAACATAGTTAGATGTTTCATGTTATCGGTCACTTGTAATTTAACTGTGCATGGGGACTTTGCTCAGCCTTAATGTAATGATGTTGCATATTGGGAGGAAGTCAGTGTTGGTTGAAATCCAGGTACAAATGTTCTGCTCTATTTATAAAGGAATGTACTTACTCTCAAGTTGTTCATATTGCATCCCTCCAGTATGAGTTCTCTATTTTTCAATTCAGCTGCTGCGTGTAGTCAATTTTCAATGTCTGAAAGAAAATTTTAATGGTGCCAAGCCAAGCAGGAGGAGAAAAAGAAACCAGGATGAAGAAGTGGGTTTTGAGAAGGAATGTACTGAAGAGGAAGTAGGAAGAATTATCAGAACCAATGACAAGAACAAAATTAAAGAGAACCTCCAATTTGTATCTATCACATGTCAATATTCTTGCTGGTGTTGGGACTACTGTAAATTAGTTGTTGAAATGGATAGAACTTTGAATATTAAAACGCACATCAATAGTAGTGCTGCAGAAAACACTGGAGATGCTCAGCAGGTCAAATTGATAACTGGAGCGAGAGACAGATTTAACATATCATGTTAGAACTGGGAAAGAGATAAAGTTGCTGAGAAATTTCTGAGCATATGGGTTGAATAAAGTGATAGGGTGATGCCAGATCAGATGTGTTAATTGGGCCAATTAGCTTCTTTATTTGTCGTATGTGTTACAAACATGGCCAGCAAGAAAGACTCTGTGCATAGGGAAAGAGGACCTGAGCTAAATATCATGGTTGGAGGAGATTGAGACAGTCAGAAAATATTTTAAGTATTGTGAGCAGTTTTGGGCTCCATATATAAGAAAGGATGTGCTGGCATTGGAGAGGGTCTAGAGGAGGTTTATCAGAAAGATCCTGGGAATGAAAGAGTTGACGTACGAGAATCATTTGATGGCTCTGGGCCTGTACTCACTGGGGTTTATTTACTTACCGATCGAGATGCAGTGTGGAACAGGCCCTTCCAGCCCTTCAAGGTGCCTTGCTGAGCAATCCTCAATTTAACCCTAGCCTAATCAAGGACAATTTGCAGTAACCAATTACCATACCAATATGTCTCTGGACAGTAGAAGGAAATGAGAGCACCCAGAGAAAACCCACACACTCATCAGGGATGACGCACAAACTCCTTACAGATGACTTCGGAATTGGACTGTGGTGCCCTGAGCTGTAATAGTTCTGCTTTAATCACTATGCTACCATGGTGCTCATGGGGAAGGGATCTCATTCAAACCTACCAAGTATTGCAAGATTGATAGGTTCTTGATTAGTAAGGGTGTCAAAGGTTATGGGGAGAAGTCAGGAGAATGGGATTGAGAGGGATAATAAATCAGTCATGATCGAATAGTGGAAAAGACTTGATGGGCTGAATGGCCTAATTCTGCTTTGTCTTATTGTCTTATGGTAAGCTTAAAGGGATGGCATTAGACTTTTATTTCCGGGTTAAGATTAATTCAGTTTGGATTGCTTTGTCCTTAGTGAAATTAGTCTGGAAACAGATGTTTACATCTTGATACACTGTAACTCAAATGTGTAGCCTGTCACGCTGGGTTCTACTCATCAACTAAGCTTCACTGCAGTGTCTGGAAATAGATTGTGAAGGCTGTTTGAATTTTGGTGTTTGATTATCCTGTCTTGTTTGTGTGCTGTATAGAACTCTTTACTGAAGCCATCAGGAAGGACAAGAGCACAAGAAGGGTGATGTTGCCAGGCAGTGGAGGGACTCAAGTGAAAACCTCCCTGTACATGGATGATATCACCATCTTCTGCTCAGATCCGAGGTCAGTTCTCAGATTGATCAGCATCTGCAACCAGTTTGAGTTGGCATTAGGGGCCAAGGATAACTGCACAAAGATAGAAGCCACGCTCTTCGGCAACTTGCCTGACAATCCAGTGTCCCCTTCACCATCAGGTCCTATTACTTAAAGGTGCTGCTGATCTGGTTTGGAGGGGTCAAGGCATGGCTCCATTGTCATGCAGTGTCCCATTCTGCTGGAGATTGCCACACTACCTGTCCTTCATTGAAAAGTTCTTTCAGACCTTGGACCATAAAGCCAACAGGCAGTGGTCAGCACAGAACATCCTGCAGATACTTCAGAAGGACTTGATGGACACAGTGTGGGGGTTTCCTGAGCAGACCATCTAGCAAAACACCTCATTGCCAGGAATCACCAACAGACGCCAAGACCTTGCCTGGCTGGGTTAATGAGAGGAGCCCTCCCAATCAGATCTTTCCTGCATGCCTGGAGCATCATCCCTACAGCCCGATGTGGACTTCACGGACTATGGGTTTGCTGTGAGATTCTGAAGAAAGATGAGGTGTCATGTTTCATTGAAAGCAGCTGCATAACAGAGGACTGTCTAATCTATGGGCTATTCCCAGGGACACACATGGAAACAAACTTCAAGTTCTGCTGGCAGATCATCAATTTGGTGAAAAATACTCTTTGCTCGTTACGAAACTTGTTGGTCTACCAGCACATGGAGATGTCTGTGGAAGATTGCTGCCAACTGGAATATTCCAGCTGTTGGAGTATGTGCTGAGGGACGCACTGAAGTTTGGTACGGCCACTGCAAGGGCTTGGTGGGGAAGGACTGGAGAGGAAGGGGCTGGGTAGTGGGAGGAAGCCCTTCAGTTATTGAAGTAATTGGTGTACCACCCCAGAGTGCCAAGTGAGTGGCAGCAGTGCTATTAATGTGTATGTAAAGAATGAAAAAGGCTTTGAATGTTTTACTCCTGCGAATAATTTTTTTGGTGGTTGATCATGGGTGTTTGCCAAGCTCAGTCAGTATCATTGGTGATTGAAGTTACTTACTTGCTGAAAAGTAGGAAATTTGTCAAACAAATTGCACTCTCTCTAAAGTACATGTGATTATGTGATAAAGACCAGACAATTAATTGAATTTTTTTTAATTGGTTTTAATTGAATTCGATTGACTGGAGCTACCCCACTGTATTTCTAGTTATGATATGCAAACTTGTATGACCATTGAGAAAACCGATGGGACTTGAGTTTTGTGTTTCATTTGAGTTGACAGCACCTCCTAGGACTGAAGCCTAACATTCCTTCAATACTGCACTGCAGTGTCAGCCATAATCTTTATTTCATTTCCTCAGGCTGAGATTTAAACTCTCAAATTTTTCCACAAAGACAAGAGTGACTTCAGTCACACATAAAGGTAAACCTATGTGCAAGGCCAGTTGTTTGCAGCACTTTCAGCTTTCAGTTTAGTAGCAGGGCATCATTGACTGGAATAACAATATTTGGGGTACATTAGTTGTAGTTCTCTAATTACATTACCCAAGAACGAAAACTAGCAAAGTAGCATGATTCCCTTTCCTTCTGGGAATCATAAAGGAAGGTACATTAAATAAAGAATAGGGGACTTTACCCAATTCCTCGTGTACAAAAATTGTCTAAAACTGAGCATATTTTATAAACCATAAATAAATGGAGGTAAAAGGCATCCAGTTTCAAAATAAGAGATAGCTTGTTGTGAAGAAGCATGAAATCAGATTTTATTTCTTTGAAGTATGAACACACTGAAGAATTTGTTGCATTGAATTTCTTCTCCTGGAATGTTGTTTAAAATTCCTTGCTTCAGATAACTTTATTAAGTAGTGTGTCTGAAAGGCAGTTATGTCATGGCATTTGGTGAAAATTTTAATTTTGAAAGTGTTTTCATTTCTCTTAGGAAGGAGGAGTTAGTGGGTTCCTTCATGCTTTCATTGCTGAAGTATTTGCTATGGTGAGGGCCCATGTTGCTGCTCTTGGTGGAAATGCGGTCGTGTCTTACATCGTGAAACAGTGTGTGTTTATGGAAAATCCCAACAAAAATCAGGTTTGTACTCGTCTCTGGGGGAGAAAAACAATTGTGTAATCATAATCCGAAGCATTTCCCATTGTTAATGGAACACCTACGGTCAAGCCATGAGTGATTAAATGTCACTTACTCTAACTTGTATTCAAAATGAGCAAGGGTTCCTGGCCTAAAAATCAACTCACTTAGAACGGTGTTTTTTGTGCACGAAATCATTTTCAGCAAGAACTGAAATGATAGTGGAAATTGCACAAAGACCAGGGTATTTGGTCAGTACCTTGCTGTTGATTCAGTAATGCACCACAGACAAAGAACAAGCATGTGGTGTCCAGTGCATTCTTGTTTGTTCCTTCTTAAATTTCAGCCCATAATCTATGCTGGATATTGTAGCACCTGTGAAGGATTCTTCTGTGTGGTGTAAAGAACATTTCAGGCAACACCGGATGCACAACTCTGGTAGATCACTAATCACCTGGCTCCCCTTGGATCCCCAGCCTCCCAGAGCTTGCTAACTCTGCCCAGTTTACCTCCCCACTCACTGCACTCTAATGGCTACCAGTCATTACGCACCTCCTCAGTTCACACCTCCAATGCCAACCTCTTCTACTAACTCCCATCATTTACGTCCTCCAACCTTTCTTACCCCACTGCCCACTGTTACCAAAGTCATTTTGCATTCCTGACTTGCTCATGTCATGTCCAGTGGTACTAGAAAAATTGTTATCCTGCTCCAAATTACTAGAGTACCAAAGCTACTTTGGTTAGTAATCCAGCCCTTCCACCAACTGCCAAGACAATGGCCTGATTTACAATCCTACTCAGTCTGTCTTCTCGTCTCTCATCTGGCAAAAAAAATGAGGAGCAAACTGAAAGACCACATGGAGTTGGCGTTTGAAGTATTGGACAATTTATTAAAGCCTGTGCACCAGTCAAAGCTGATTTACCCAAGTGTGAATATAGTACACCTTTTACATTCTCAGTTTGCAAGATTATCTAGATACTAATTAACAGTAGAACTCAGTTTTACTGTTTACTAGATGCTAGTTACAGAAAGACTTAAGTAACAGACAAGATCCTGATTACAGAATATAATGATTATCCATAAGTCTAACTTGGTTAACAGGAAGCTCAGTTTTCTATTACAACAGTGGGTGCATGCTACAACATAATTAATTAAGTTCCTGAACCTTGGTGATGTTCCAGTCCATGTCTCTACTTTTAGGCTTGGTGTGCAGGCGGTTTCCTATTAGCATAATTCACATCCCTATGTGTTAGTTATTAGCCCTCAGTATTGTTTTTAACCCTATCATGTGGTCTCACTCAGACACTCTTACTCTATCATTGTCATTTCACTTGTGGTTTTTTAATAAAAATAGCAGGTCAGGCAGCATCTGTGGAAATACAAAAAGTCATGTTTCAGGCACGAAACTTGTCAGACTGAGAAAGTAAGAACACAGCTTAGTCTAGATAATGGAGAAGTGTTGGAGTACAATTGGTACAGAGGAAATGCCTCTGATAGGATGAAATAATGTGCCCCAGCAAGGTCAGAATTTAAAATCAGAGGAGAGGAATAGCAGGCAAAAACGTTTGGTCCTGATACAAAAAGAACTAAAGTGAGTGTGTAGAATGCCCTACCAGGATGGTGGTAGAGGCAATTAGGGATACGTAAGAAACTCTTAGAAAAGCACATGGATGATAGAAAAATGGAGGGTTATGTAGGAGGGAATGGTAGATTGATTTTAGAACAGGTTAAAAGGTTGGCGCAGCATCACGGGCCAAGTGTCTGTACTGTGCTGTAATGTTCTATGTTCTCTGGAAGAGCCTATTATCTAAAGCAACACACAAAAAACTGGAGGAGCGGCCAGATGAAGGGTCTCAACTCTTGATATCGATTGTGTATTTCCCTCCATTGATGGTACCTGGCTTAACTGAGCTCCTCCAGTGCTTTTGGTGTTGCGTCAGATTGGTAAATTGATTTATTGTTGTCATATGTTCTGAGATACAGTAAAAAAAACTTAGCAGCTTTGTTTTGTATGCCAACCATACAGATCATTTCATTACAGCAGTGCATTAAGGTTAGTGCAAAGAGAAAACAATAACAAAATGCAGAATAGAGGTATGAGAGAGTACAGCTAGAGGGTAATATGCAACATCTTAATGAGGTAGATAGTGATGTCAAGAGTCTAACTTACTGTACAGTAGTCTCATGCAACAGGATGGAATCTGTCCTTGAACTTGGTGCATGTGCTTTCAGTCTTTTACCATCTCTTATGTTATTTAGAGTTGAAGAAATCATTAGGGAATTAAAGTAGAAGGCAACTAGAAGCATTGAATAACACCTGCAGTGCTCAGCAAAGCGATTCAGATCTGCATTTGGTTTTTCTAGTGCAGAGGAGAAACTGTCCCTTCAAAGCTACGTCATTTTACCCCATTGGAGAAATTCCCTTTGTTCAAGCTAATGCCCTCCCTCACCATCTCTGCCACATAAATTTTTCTACTTATCACAGTTCTGATGAAGGGTCTTGGACCAGAAACCTTCACTAACCCTAGCCTAATCACAGAACAATTTATAACGACCAATTAACCAATTAAGTCTTTGGCCTGTGGAAGGAAACCAGAGCACCTGGAAAAAAATCCAGATGGTGTCAGAATTGAACTCCGATGCCCCAAGCTATAATAGCTTAATGCTAACTGCTATGCTGTCTGATCTCCTGACTTTTCCCCAGTGCTTTCTGCTTTTATTTCAGATTTTCAATACTTCAGCTTCTTTGCTCTTCATGCACTTTTTTAACCACTATGAATCCCCAGGCAGCTGACTCCACCCGAGCTCAGTATTGACACCAACATAGAATTTTCCCAACCAACAAACTACTCCCTTGCCCATCTTCCTCCTTGTCTTTTTTCCGATGCCTGTTTTCTCCTTGTACTTCGCACTATTGGAGTGCTTTAACTGTGCAAATTGTTGTGACTAACTGAAACTGAGGCACATGGAAGCCATACTAGGGAATATAAAAGGTTTATTCACACAGCAAACTCTCCTGACACATTTTCGTACTTCAACACAAAGATAACAGTACACTGTTTACATTCACATAATCCTGAAGGAAATCAGCAGGTCAGGCTAGATCCATGGAAATAAACAAACAGTTGACGTTTTGGGCCAAGGCCCTTGTTCAGGATTAGATAAGAAAGGGGAAGACACCAGAATAAAAAGGTGGGGGGGGGGGCAGAGAAGAAGGCTAGCTAGAAGCTGATTGGTGATGCCAGGTGGGTAGGAAAGGTAAAGGGCAGGAGGTGAAGGAATCTGACAGGAGAAAGGGAAGGAGGAGTGATCCCAGAAGAAGGTGATAGGCAGTGAAAAAAGGTAAGAGGCCAGAATGGGGAAATAGAAGAAGAGAGGAGGAGGAGGAAATCAAGTTTTTTTTGACTGGCAGGAGAAATCGATATTCAAGTCATCAGGTTGGAGGCTACCCAGACTGAATATAAGGTGTTGATCCCACGACCCTGAGGGTGGCCTCATTGTAGCACAAGAGGAGGCCATGGACCAACATGTCAGAACAGGAATTGGAATTAAAATGTTGGGCCACCAGGAAGTTCCACTTCTGGCAGATGAAGCAGAGGAGCACAACGAAGTGGTCCCCAATTTACTATGGGTCTCAGCAATGTAGAGGAGACCCCATCAGGAGCACTGGACCCAATAGAGGACCTTGGCAGAATCACGGTGAGGTGTTGCCTCACCTGGAAGGACTGTTTAGGGCCTTGAATGGAGATGAAGGAGTAGGTAAATGGACAGGTGCAGCACATTGGTCGCTTTCAAGGATGAGTGCTGAGCAGGACAAATGGACAAGGGAATTACAGAGGGAGTGATCCCTGTGGAAAGTTGGAAGGAGTTGTTTAGTAGTATGATTAAAAAATTGACCAGTTTCATCTGTTTAACATTTTGAATATTGTTAGGTAAATTTTACAGATTAAATGTTTAACAATGGTAGCACATTCCAACTAGCAGAACGCCTTGAATATTCAATGTTGATGTCTGTTCCAACAGCCTCTGAACGCAAACTCTGGACACCCAAAATACAGTGCCTATAAAAAAGTATTCACCCACCTTGGAAGGTTCCAGTTTTGATTGTTTTACAACATTGAATCATAATGAATTTAATTTGGCTTGACGCAGATCAACCGAAAAGACTCTTTTGTGTCAAAGTGAAAACAAATTTCTGCAAATTGGTCTAAATTTATTACAATTATTAAAAATAATTGATTGCATTATTACTCACCCTCTTCAAGTCAGTATTTAGTAGATCCATCTTTAGCAGCAATTACAGCCTTGATTGTTGAGGACAGCGTTGACAGTAGAGGAAGGGAATCCCCTTTCTTTCAAAAAAGGACATCTCCTTCATTTTAAGATGAAAAGCCTCTTCCTGAGAGCAGATTCCTTCAATGCTGCCCTCAACTGCATTTCTTTCATTTCACGCACGTCTGCTCTTACCCCGTCTTCCCGCCACCCTACCAGGGATAGGGTTCTGCTTGTCCTCACTTATCACCCCACCAGCCTCCACGTCCAGCACATAGTTCTGCTACCACTTCCACCATCTCCAATGGGATTCCACCACCAAGCACATCTTTCCCTTCACCCCACTTTCTGCTTTCCACAGGGATTGCTTCCTACACAACTCCCTTGTCCATTCGTCCTTCCTCACTGATTTCCCTCCTGGCACTTACCCTTGCAAGTGGAACAAGTGCTACACCTGCCCCTACGCCTCCTCCCTCACTACCATTAAGGGCCTCAAACAGTCCTTCCAGGTGAGGCGACATACAACAAGTGCTACACCTGCCCCTACGCCTCTTCCCTCACTACCATTAAGGGCCTCAAACAGTCCTTCCAGGTGAGGCGACATTTCACCTGTGAGGCTGTTGGGGTCATGTACTGTGTCCAGTGCTCCGGGTATGGGCTCCTGTATATCAGTGAGACCGACATAGATTGGGAGACAGCTTCGCTGAGCACCTACGCTCCATCTGCCAGAAAAAGTGGCCACCCATTTTAATTCCACTTCCCATTCCCATTCCGATATGTCTGTCCATGGCCTCCTCCACTTTGGTAATGAGGTCACACTTAGATTGGAGGAAAAACGGCTTATATTCCGTTCAGGTAGCCTCCAACTTGATGGCATGAACATCGATATCTTGAACTTCCGGTAATGCCCCCCCCCCCCCCCACCTCTCCTTCACCATTTCGCATACCCTTTTCCCTCTCTCATCTTATCTCCGTGCCTGCCCATCAACTCCCTCTACTGCTTCTCACCCCTTTTCTTTCTTCCATGGCCTTCTGTCTCTTTCACCAATCAACTTCCAAGCTCTTTACTTCATCCCTCCCCCTTCAGATTTCACCTATCACATTGTGTACCTCTCTCCCCTCATCCCACCTTTTAAATCTACTCCTCAGCTTTTTCTCCAGTCCTGCTGAAGGGTTTTGGCCCGAAACATCGACTGTACTTTTTTCCATAGATGCTGCCTGGGCTGCTGAGTTCCTCCAACATTTTGTATGTGTTGATTTTTTTAACTGAGACTAACAACTTTATATAGCCAAGAGTATTAGATAAGGATCAAGAATCAACTTTTGATTCTGATATACATTTATATGTATTATGAAATGGCTTTGGTGTGTTGGTACTACATGCAACAAAAACTGATAACTTTCAACAATTATACAGAATAATGAATTATATAAAATAAAGTTAGAAGTGGAGGAATGGAATAAATTGTGCATAAATACGTAAATGCCAGCATGCATTTACAATGTAAACAGCATTATAAAAAGTGTTTACGGTGCAGTGAAGTGACAGGGGTAATAGACAAAGGGGGGGTGGGGGAGCTAACTAGAATAGCTGGATTAGATTAACTGCCTAGGTAAAGAAACTTTTAAGATGGTATGAAGTTTGTCCATAAATTAATTTGAAGTCCACTTCTGTAACAGTTCAATTGGGGATTGCTGGGCAGCACAGTACCAAGGCTCTACTCTGTGCTGTATCTCTAAACAATGGGCTGAAGAACTACTGTTCCTGCAGTCAAACAGGTTTTAAAGAACATGTGAGGAGGGAACTAAGGTAGACTTAAGTAAACTTACTATTTCCAACACTGATTTTTATAAAGTTGTTTGAAAAGCCCATCATTATGAAGTGTTCATTAAACAAAGTTGAATGAATATTTGTTGCCTTCTATCTCACCAGGCGCAGTGCCTTATCAATGTAAGTGGTGATGCTGTGAACTTCGTTAAAGATTCTGATGCGGAATATGCGTCTTCTCAGGCACAAGGATGTGGTTCACAGACAGGCAATGGTAGCGGAGATGTCACATGAAACTGGTACAGACTAATCACTGCTCTAGGTTCATGCGCTTCAGGGGCTTTTTATCTGCATCTCAGTCAGATTGACCATTATCCTGAATAGAATATTTACATAACCATGGAATTACCAATTGCATCTTCCAAATGGTCTGAATGATTTCACATCTAGTCTTTGATATATGTTCTGCTAGGAAGGGCTGTAATTTTCCTTGGCCCTTTATGATCTGAAGCTTTAACTGAGAGATTAACATGTTCTCTAAAATTGTAAAGTTTAGAAGACATTCCATAGGAACTGGAATAAATTAAAGCAATTCTTTTTCTGTTACAAACATGTCTTCTTAAATCTATGATTAAAGTCTGAATGTCAAGACCAAACTGAAAAGTGCATGAAATTGAAAATGGTACTAGAGTGTACTTTAAGCCAATGTCTACCTGTAAAACTGGATGTTCATTTACCACCATTGTTATTTGTAGTTTAAAAGGCAGCTCTCACTGGAAACTAGTGGAAAAAAGTGCCACAAACAAAATGCTAATATCAACATGAAGAGTTCTATGTCAGTATGGCTTTTATCTCTGTACTTGTGTAAAAAGAGTCAAGACATGTCTCCAAAAGTTACATGTTTCTCATTTTGACGTAGATTGTGTAACTGAGAAAATGTAAGATTTTAGAATACATAAACTCATTTGTGATTACAACAAATGGGACTGTATAAATCTGCAATAAAATGTATTTTTATAAATTCTCCAGTTAGAACTGCAAGAAAAAGTATTTAAAATATTCCTAACTTGTAACCTGTAAAATTTCAAAACCAGAGTACATAGTGGGCAATTGAATTTTTTATTTTGAATTTAATCTGTATTTGAAGACTTGAATGTACAGAACTCTTCTGTTGTATGAGTTTCAACAATTCACTTGCTTTGCACACCTGAAATGCATGTAAAACAAAATTCACCATTAAAAAAACATTTTGCAGATTGTAAACTAAAACAAGGAAGAGCATGTAAGAAATAGTACTCTTAACTTCTCTGGGAAATGGTTCATGAATATTTATGAAGTTTTCCAGTCAATGCTGGTGACCATATGTTTTTAAATCTTATTTAATTGAGTACAGTGCTAGTTGGTACAATGTTTGCACTTTGTTATATATAAGTGTAAGATGTGCTTAACTTCTACTGCTCTACTGAATAATACTAAATCTGAATAGAGTTACTTCCTACATTATGTTTAATCAACATCATATACCAAAATATATTTGGCATTTGGATAATTATGCAAGCAAGTACTTGTGGGATTCAGCTTTTCAAATAAATTTCTGCATCATAACCACCTGTTAAAACTGTTGTTTTTAATTACAAACCAGAGTCATATGTCAAAGACAATGCCTGTACGTACATCAGTTTAGCAAAGGGTGAGCTAGCTTTCTTGCTGGGTCACACAGAAGCTGTAATTGGGAATAGGGCTTTATTCACACAACAAACTTTTTCCTTCAGGAAAGAGTGCAAGAGAATCTCACAGTGGTTTATACTTCACAGAACAATGCACGATTAACTAGCGTTTCAATTGCAATAATCACCTACTTAACTTCAACATCTGATATATAGTCAGATAGTTTCACAGAATTACATATTTACAATGGTTGCGCATCCAACTAGCAGAATACTTATGAATATTCAAAATTGTTACCTGTTCTATAGCCTCTGCACACAAATTCCAGACGCCCTTTTGTTACAGTGTTGTTGGATAGCTTCATGAATATGCAACTCAACAGAATAATAACAAAACAGACCTATCCTGACTGTGCATTAAGTGAATACACCTTTAACAATGTGCTATACAGGGGATGGTCACTTAATGATTTCATTCTGAAGTTTTCAGTCATCACTGATTAACATGAACATTCATCTATCATCTTCCTCTATGTGGTTTCAATGGGACAGAATCAGAATATCCCACACCCAAAGACTGGTTTTACTAGTTACAGTAGCTCTAAATTGTGTACAGGTTTTATTTCCAGAAGACTGCTTCTCATTTTAGTTAATCCATAATTATGCTATACAGAATTTCATAAATCCAGAATAATCCTTAATAAGTACAATGGTTTTCAATGCTGCGGCTTCAAAGTTCCCTGGATACGAGGCCTATTCTATGTTTAGAACATGTTACAGCCTCTTTGAGCTATGTTGGCTGAATACTCTTTCTGCGGGGGTCAGTGCTTTTCGATAAAAATACTGGCACATCATTCAGTCCTGGCTGTTGAGCAGAGACATGCTGAGGATCCTGGTTTTGTTCACTATATGGAGATTCCTTTTAGACTTTGTAATTTTCCTTCCTAACTGCTCCATCAGCTGGTTAAACAGAAAATCTGCAGATGCTGAAAATCCAAGCAACACACACAAAATGCTGGAGGAACTCAGCAAGCCAGGCAGCATCTATGGGAAAGACTACAGTCGACGTTTTGAGTCGAACCCTTCTGCTGGACTAGTTGTGTTTTTTATTGGTACAGGTGCCTGTTGTTTTGGGGCACCACAATAACGTAGCAGTTACAGTGATGCTATTACAACTCAAGGAGTTGGAGATCGGAGTTCAATTTTGGTGCCTTCTGTAAGGAGTTTATATATTCCCTCCTGAATCACATGGGTTTCCTCTGGGTGCTCCAGGTTCTTCCCATAATCCAAAGATGATTAGTAGGTTAATCAGTCATTATAAATTGTTCTGTGATAAGGCTAGGGTTAAATAGGTGGGTTGCAGGCTGTGCAGCCTCATTGGGCCAGAAGAGCTTGTTCCACACTGTAAATCTTTAAAAAAAAAGTATGAACATAGTTGTTGGCTGTTGTCATTTCACAACATAGTTTACCATGCTACGCATTTCAATTGATTTTCCATTCCATGATATGTCTGTCTAAGATCTTTTGTACTACCATGATGAGCCAAACTCAGATTGGAGGAGCCATACCTCATATTCTGCCTGGATAGCTTCCTACCTGATGGTATCAATGTCAATTTCTCTTAACTTTCAATGAATTTCTCCCCTCTCTTTTCCTCATTACAGTTACCCTCTCAACCTCCCTCCTCACCTGCTTATCACCTCCCTCTAGTTCTGCTATCTTTCTTCCACTCTCCTCGTCAGCCTTTACCTCTTCCATCTCTCATCGTCATACTTCATCCCCTTAACATCCCCCACACCTGGTCTCAGCTATCACCCGCCAGTTTGTACTCCTTCCTCTCCTCCCACCTTAATCTGGCTTCTGACCCTTCCTTTCCAGTCCTGATGAAGAGTCCTTGCCTGAAACATTGGCTGTATTTATCTTCGTAGCTGCTACCTCACTTGCTGAGTTCCTCCATCAATTTGTGTGCTGTTGCAGAATTTTTTTCTGTTTATCATTTACCTGGAACAGGGAGAGCAGAGCGTAAGGTAGTTGTAACAACATGTGAAGAACTGGCTTTATCTGATTTTTTAAAAAGTTGGGTTTGATGTCAGCTGTAAATTATTTCAATGAATTTAGTAGGTATCAGCCATGATTAAGTAGCAGCACAATCATTTGTAAGTCAGAAATTCATAGGTTCAAACCCCACTCAATGTATTTCTGTGTAATTATATCTGAGGTAATAGTTATCAGATGGGATATTTAAAAAGGAATTCCTTAAACATTTTAAATTGAATGTAAAAGATTCCATGGCAGTAACCAAACCTTAGCTAACTGGAATCTGTCAACCAAAATTATGAAAACTGAATATTTGCCCATTTATTCAGAACTGTTGAAGGGACTTTAGGATTGCTTTGTGCAATTGTAACCAATTTTAAAGTACTTTATTGGCTGTAAAGTCTTGCAAAATTAAAGAAATATAAAGATCAGCTGCATTTGTCACATGTACATTGAAATGCATGGTTTGCATCAAATCAAATCTGCAGGTATTGTGCTGGGCAGCCTGCAAGTGTTGTCATGCTTCTGGCACCAACATACATGCCCACAATTTACTAACTCTTAACATATCTTTTTGGAATGTGGGAGGAATTGGAGCACCTGAAGAAAACCCACTTGGTCGTGGAGAAAATATACATACAGTACTCCTTACAGATAGCGGCAGGAATTAAACCCTGATCAGGGAAATCTCTAATACTATGCTACCATTGTAAGGGGTACTATATAAATAGCCTGGCTTCTTAGGTGTCTTGAGCAACTAAATAAAAGAATTGCAATAACCTGCTGGCATGAACATCAATTGCTTGAAATTCCGGTGTCTATGCATGGCCTCCTCTACTGTCATGATGAGGCCATGCTATGATGAAGGAACAACACCTTATATTCCCTCTGGGTAGCCTCCAACCTGATGGCATGAGCATTGATTTCGCAAACTTCTGGCAATGCCCCTCACCCCTCCATTTCCCATCCCCTTTTCCTTCTCACCATACTTCCTTGCCTGCCCACCGCCTCCCTCTGGTGTTCCTCCACCCTTTTTCTTCAGTGGGCTTCTGTCCTCTTCTATCAGACTCCCCCTTCTCCGGCTGTGTATCTCTTTCACCAAACAACTTCCCAGCTCTTTACTTCATCCCTCGCCCTTTAGGTTTCACCTATCACCTTGTGTTTCTCTCTCCCCCCCCCCCCCCCCCACATTTTAAATCTACACCTCAGCATTTTTTCCCAGTCCTGCCAAAGGGTCTCAGCCTGAAACATCGACTTTACTCTTTTCCATAGATGCTGCCTGACCTGCTGAGTTCCTCCAGCATTTTACGTGTGTTGCTTAGATTTCTAGCATCTGCAGATTTTCTCGTTTGTGGTTAGAATTTATTAATAGACACACTCAACCATCGAACATCATATTTGGCACTTGGGATTGTTTATTCTTGAGGCATTACTTGTGGAAATAGAGGTTGCAGTAGTTACATGAAGTGCTAAGGTCCTATATGAAAGTCAATTCAGAAGGACAAGAGCAGGAAACTTACATAATGTCGAATAAGCTAAATTAAAAGTGTAAACATAATTAATAAATTACTAACTTCAGACAAAAGAGCTGTAAACACACCAGCAATATTTCCTGGCAGTTTGTAAATAATGTAAGTATATGTACTTTGTTTAACATCTGGAACTCAGGAGAACACTTGTCCCTTGCATCAGCAAATATGATGCACTGACCTGACACTTAAACTTTGGCTTTTATCATACTTCTTAGCCCTTTTCAGGAAACAAATAGTTGAATTCAAATTGCATGATCCGTATGTAGTACATTAACACCATTAGAGCTCCATGGGGAGATAATATAAAGTCAGAGAATAAATAGAGGAATAAAATTCAATAAAGATAAATAGTGGAATAAAAAATGTATTAAGCTGTAAAGTACGCCTTCCAAGTTCCAATACAAAATGGGGACAGGAGCCAATAGTACATGCACAGTACTACATGGATGTCTGAGTTACCTCTCTTTTTTTATAAATTCATAGCACAGAAACAGCCCATCTTCTCCATGCCTGCCTTAATGGCTGTAGGGGTGGCAAGGTGGTGTTGAGATAATGCTATTACAGTGCCAGTGGCCCAGGTTCAATTCCATCGCTGTCGGTAAGGAATTTGTGCATTCTCTTCATGACTGTGGGTTCCCTCTGGGTGCTCTGGTTTCCTCCCACTTTCTAAAGATGTACCAGTTAGTAGATAATTGGTAATGTGTGTGTAATTGGGAGGCAGAGGCTGGAAGGGCCTGTTAATAGCTGTATCTCTAACTAACAAAAATAATTCCATTTGTCCTCAGTAAGCCTGTATGCCTCTGTGCCTTTCCTATACCTGTCCAAACGCCCTTTAAGTGTTATCATTTTACTTGACTATAGAACCTCTCCTTACCAGCTCATTGCTGGTATTCACCACGCTGTGGGGAAAAAGCTGCCCCTCAGATCTCCTTTAAATTTCTCCTTTCTAGCCTTAAACCACCAGACACCAAACATTGTGGGGGTGGGGGGAGTCTTTGACTATCTAATGAATGCCTCTCATAATCCTACATTCTGGTGAGAATAAACCCAGCCTATGCAATCGCTCCTTACAACTATGAGCTTCCATCTCTTCTGCACTCTTTCTGATGGTTCTGTATCCTTCCTGGAGTCCAGTAACCAGAACTACACATAGCATTGAAGTGCAATCTGTCCGATGTTTTATGCAACTGCAATGTAATATACTGAATCCCTATAGAAGAGTCATACTACTTATCCACCTGTCTCACCACTTTCTGGGACCTATGGACTGGCACCTCAATGCCTCACCCCTGTTCACCCAAAAATTCTATTCAGATGTATCACCACACTTCTTCCAAGCAGGTGTATTGTATTTGGTTCTTATATTAGAGCAACCAAACTGAAATTGGGTGACTGTTTGGTGACCACCTTCATTCTGTCTACAGGATTGACGCTCAACTTCCCATTGTCAGTTAAATTTTCTGTTCCCTCTCAGACCTATTGGTGTGTAGCCCCTCAGCTTTTGAGACTCAGTGTTGAATTCAGTCATTTCAGGTCATTTCCTTTCTCTATTCTATCACAATTAGCCAGTTCAGCTGTAGTCATCCCTTCATTATAAGTAACTTACTTCTTTCTCTCTCCAGAGTCATTGCCTGATCTGCTGAACATGTTCGACATTCTCCTTCTGGTTTCTGTTCACTGCAGTATATCTGACCTGCATTCTGCCATTCCTGTTTTCTCTTCATCTAGCTGCCCCGATTCATCTGTCAGGTACTCAACTTTGTAAGCAGCATATCACCATAGCGACTTGCTCACACTCTATTTTGTCCCATCCCTCCCATCCCCCAACTCTGCAGCTAGAGACTAACTTGATTCTCACTTCCAATTCTGATTAAGGGCTTTTGACCTAAGACATTAACCCTCTCTCCACAGATGCTGCCTGACCTGCTGAATATTTCCAGCATTTAATACACACAAAGTGCTGGAGGAACTCAGCAGATCAGACAGCATCTATGGGGAGGAATAAACAGATGCTGTTTTGGGCCAAAACAAGCAGGGTCCTAGCCCAAAATGTTGACTATTTACTCCTATCTATTGATGCTGCCTGACCTGCTGAGTTTCTCCAATATTGTGTATGTGTTACTCTGGATTTCCAGCATCTGCAAAACTTCCTGATTTTATGGTTTCCAGCATATTATGTTTTCAGATTTCCTGCACCTGCATTTTTTGATTTACATAATTTGCAAGCCTCTTTGTCAAAAGAATGACTAAACAACTGCTACAGAAATCTCAGAGTGCAAACTAAATATCGTGGGAAATGTTATGAGGATAGATAGAGTTGACATGGATAGGCTTTTTCCATTGAGAAAGTAGGGGAGATTCAAACAAGAAGACATGAGTTGAGAGTTCAGGAGCAAAAGTTTAGGGGTAACATGAGGGGGAACTTCTTTACTCAGAGAGTAGTAGCTGTGTGGAACGAGCTTCCAGTAGAAGTGGTAGAGGCAGGTTCGATTTTGTCATTTAAAAAAATTGGATAGGTATATGGACAGGAAAGGAATGGAGGGTTATGGGCTGAGTGCAGGTAGGTGGGACTAGGTGAGAGTAAGCATTTAGCACGGACTAGAAGGGCCGAGATAGCCTGTTTCCATGCTGTAATTGTTATATGGTTAATTTTGGGAAAGATTAAGAAGGGGTAATGGGTAGATGGTAAAACTACATATATTAGAGATAATGGAATAAAAACACATATAAGTAAAACAAATGGAATTGCACATGGATAGAAATATTAATAAATGTTCATCACAACTGTCAGCCTATAGTCATTCTATTAATGGACGAAAGATTGAAATAGATAAACCATAGAAATAAGAATAATGACACCCAAAATTAATTAGGGGAAAGATTTCCTTATGATGTCGGAGGTTGTGTTGGTCCGTCAATGCTGATTCACAGAACAAACTCTGTTCCCCCACTACCGTAGATTCTGGACTACAGAGCGCACCTGATTAAAAGCCGCTGGCTCTAATTTTAGAAAGAAAATCAATTTTTTACTTGTACAGGCCGCACCGGATTTTAGGCCACACCGGATTTTCGGCCGCAGGTGTCCCACGTTGTAATATGAGATATTTACACAGAAAGATATTACACGTGAGGATTTTTTAACTTTTAATTAAATCCATATGGTAACATAAACAAATACATATTGCAAATGCTTTTTTTCAAACCATGCCTGTAACGCGGCTACTTTTAAATATACGTTGCGTATACTTTTTTACTGAACAACATTCCAATATCTCCTAACGACTGGTAAAAAATATATATACTGCAGCCTACCAGGAAAAGTTATTGATCGCCTTTAACTTAAAAGCAGCGTTCGCTCAGATCTAATGCCGCTCCGCCGCTCGCCCCCCGCCGTCCCGTTTATCGCAAACGGCATTTTTCCCACAAGACGCGGCGAAACCGGGTGTGACGTCATAGCATCCCGCGATGTAGTACAGAAAACAATAGCATCCCGCGATGCAGTACAGAAAACAAATATAGTTAAAACACTTCTAACTTTAACTAGAAAATGAATTACTAAGCGAAAATATTATAAACTAAATAACTGCCATAAAGGCAGCACAATGCTTTTCTTCGAGTGTTTTCCATGTTGATGAGGGTGAGTACAAATGACTGATTTACAATAATTTAATTGTGAAAGTGCGCTTGATTTATTGTACAATTTCATTGGACCTCTGTGAACTACTCATCAATTTTATTGGTCTACTGTTACGAGGCAAAATGTTTTTGGCGGCATGAAAAAAATCATGTATTAGCCGCCCCGTATTAAAGGCCGCAGAGTTCAAAGCTGTTCAAAATGTGGGAAAAAAGTAGCGGCTTATAATCCGACATCTACGGTAATTTGTTTCCATGTAACCTATTTATCCCACATTTCCATCAGCTGCCACCAGACTCTAAAGCTCACCCACAAACAAGGGGCAAACCACCCAGTCGCAGGGAGAATGCGGAAGCTCTGTGCAGTCAGTATCCAAGGGCAGGAAGGAACCCGAGTCACTTGGACTTGTGATGCAGCAATTCTGCTCGCCATTATAAGTGAACAAAGTTCTTTACCCAATCATAGGTGCTTACATAAAATTGAAAGCATTTCTACTAGGAGATGACCAAGAAAGGTGGAGGAATGATGATCATAACAAAATAAGACACAAGGTAGTTGTCAGTACCTCCAGTTGAACTCTGTTTTTTGGTGTGTTTTCCCCCTAGCTGTCAGTGTGTGGTTTTGTATTGCTATGTGCTCCTATCCCCACTCCTGATCTACTCTGGCCCCTATATTACTGAGTACTCCGTCTCTCATCTGTTTCTCATTATTACCTGTATTGCTGCCCCCCGTGTCTCATTATGCTCCATCTATCATCTGCCTCTCTGTTTATTGCTCAGTGTATTTCAGTCCTGTGTCTTCACCTGTTTGTTGCCAGATTTTGCCAGTGAATTTTCCTGAGCCTTTCCAGCATTCGTATCTGTACTCTGTCTGAAAATCGACTCTGCCTGTTTCTTGATTCTGGTTTTTGGATTTCTCTGAATGTTTTGATCTCTGCCTGAACTTTGACACAGACTTTGTTTGCACCTCAGGATTTGTTACTCAATTAATATCACTGTGTGCACAGTACTGGATCCCTGCTCCAGTGTCCTGACAGTACAATCTGGCTAGAATGGATCCAGCAGATCCCGATTGTCTGAGAGCGCTCTGGAACAAGAGGAACTGATGCTGGGGAGACACCAGAACCAGCTGGACTCTGTTCAGGGCAGTGGAGTCATTTTCTGCCAATGTAGCCGAACTTGTGGCCCAGACTCAGTCACTCCAGCTGTCCCAGAGCGCCCATCAACATTCTGCAACTGCATCTTCCACCCTGCCCTCTGCGTCCTCGCATGCTCCTCCCATCCAAGAGCCCCACCTGCCTCCTCCAGAAACGTACTCCGGTGAGCCCGGTACCTGCCGCTCTTTTTTTTCCCAGTGCACCCTCATTTTTGAATAGCAACCAACAACATTTCCGACTGATCAAACCAAGGTACCCTACGTCATCACCCAACTGTCCAATCAGGCAAGAGAATGGGGAACAGCCACCTTGGAGGCAGGCTCCCTTTTCTGCATTATGTTCAGTTATTTTCTGAGAGATGAGAAAAGTGTTTGATTGTTCCAAATGTGGGAGAGAGGCTGCCAGTGAAATGCTGCATATGTACCAGGGGCACAGATCTGTGTCAGATTACGCTTTAGAGTTCTGGACCCTAGCCACCCCTAGCGGCTGGAACTCGGATGCACAGTACGACACCTTCCTGAATGGCCTCCCCGAAGACATCAAAGATGAACTGGTCACCCAGGACCTTCCTGCCACCTTTGAAGTCCTGGTGGATTTGGCCATCTGTATTGATGTTCACCTTCAGCAGTGCCGCAGAGGGAGGCGTACCAGAGGGCCCTGCAGGCACTGGGTGAGTTCCAAGCTCCTCGTCAGTCTCCATTACCCTGCCATTTGCCTCCATCTACAATTCCCATTCCAGAGCCCGAGACTATGCATGTTGATTGTACCCGCCTGACGCCGACTGAAAGACAAAGGAGAATCAGCACCCATTCCTGTCTGTACTGTGGCCAACCAGGCCACTTCATCTCCACCTGCCCGGTAAAAGCCAGTGCTCACCAGTAGGACGAAGAGTACTGGTAAGCGTGACCCCTGTTCTGCCTTCCTCAACACCATTCACTCTCATACATGCTTCTCTGGAGTTGGGTGTCCAACGGCGAGCAGTCTCCCTCTTGGTTGATTCTGGTGTGGAGGGGTGTTTTATTGATTCCAGCTTAGCTGCCCAGTGGGGATTACCCACATCTGCTGTTGGTGGCCAACGCCTTGAATGGTCAGAGACTGGCTAACATCACCCATGTCAAGGCCCTGGTGAGTCTCAGTTTATCCGGCAACCATCATGAACAGTTAACCCTTTATGTTATTGACTCTCCTCAAGCTCCCAATGTCCTGGGCCATCCCTGGTTAGTCAGACACAACCCCCACATTGACTGGCTCAGTCGCATGATTGTAGGCTGGAGCCCATTCTGTCACCCCCACTGCCTCTGCCACGCTCAGATCCCCTTGTCTCCAAGTCCAGATCCCCCAAGGAATTTCCAGACCTTAGAGCCGTCCCTCCTGAATACATGGACCTCAAGGCTGTGTTCAGCAAGTCCCAGGCCACTTCCCTGCCACCTCATTGTCCACATGATTGTGCCATTAACCTCTTGCCTGGCACATCTCCCCCAAGGGGCCACCTGTATTCCCTGTCCGTACCTGAAACAGAAGCCATGAACAAGTACATTCAAGAGTCTCTGGCTGCAGGCATCATCCGGCCATCTTCCTCCCCTACTGGTGCTGGTTTTTTCTTTGTTGAAAAGAAGGATGGCTCCTTACGTCCATGCATTGATTACCGGGGACTGAATGAAGTCACTGTTAAGAACCGTTACCCTCTTCTGCTCATGACCTCGGCATTTGAACTACTGCAAGGAGCCTCAGTTTTCAGCTTGATCTCCATAACACCTACCATCTTGTCCGCATCCGCGAAGGGGACGAGTGGAAGACTGTCTTCAACACCACCTCAGGCCATCACGAGTATCTGGTCATGCCATTTGGTCTCACCAATGTCCCCGCCGTCTTCCAAGCCCTAGTAAATGACGTTCTCAGGGACATGCTGAACCAGTTTGTTTTTATTTGACAACTTTTTGATTTTTTTCTAAGTCCCTTGCTGAACACACGGGTCACGTCTGCAGAGTTCTCCAGCACCTTCTGGAGAACCAGCTCTTTGTGGAGGCTGAGAAATGTGAGTTTCATCGCAATGCCGTCTCCTTCCTGTGGTCTGTAATTTCAGGCGGTTCCATTCAGTTGGACCAACAGAAGGTCAAGGCGGTGGTTGAATGGCCCCAACCTCCAACTCGTCAGGAGTTGCAACACTTCTCGGGCTTTGCTAACTTCTATCGCCGCTTCATCAAAAATTACAGTCACTGGCTGCACGACTCACTGCTCTTACCTCATCGGCTGTCAGACCCTCCTGGTCCCCTGCTGC
Organism: Hemitrygon akajei; assembly: GCF_048418815.1. Lineage (NCBI taxonomy): Eukaryota > Metazoa > Chordata > Chondrichthyes > Myliobatiformes > Dasyatidae > Hemitrygon > Hemitrygon akajei. The sequence goes on from NC_133137.1 coordinate 54,773,755, forward strand.
TGAAAAAGCATTCTCTGACCTGAAGCAACGTTTCACCTCTGCCCCCATCCTGATTCAACCCGACACCGACCGGCAGCTCGTCGTGGAGGTGGGTGCATCTGACATTGGCGTAGGAGCTGTACTCTCTCAGCGCTTGGCTAAGGATGAGAAGGTACACCCCTGTGCCGCCGTCTCTCACACCTCACTCCCATGGAGTGGAATTACAATGTCGGAAACCGGGAGCTGCTGGCTGTGAAGCTAGCTCTGGAGGAGTGGAGGCATTGGCTGGAGGGAGCAAAGGTGCCATTCTTAGTCTGGACTGATCACAAGAATCTGGAATATATCCGTACGGCCAAGCGTCTCAACTCCCGTCAAGCTCATTGGTCCCTGGTTTTCTCAAGATTCAATTTTACTCTGTGCTTCTGCCCTGGTTCCAAGAATGGAAAACCTGATGCCCTCTCCCGAAGACTTCCTTCTCATTCCTCTGCGAGGTACCCGATGTTATCCTCCCTGCTCGCTGTCTCACGGGCGTAGCGCAATGGGACATTGAAGGCATGGTGCAAGCTGCTCAACAGAGCGAGGCAGCCCCTAGTCAATTCCCCACTAACCGTGTTTACATTCCCAGCTCTGTCCACTCACAGGTATTGCAATGGGGTCATTCTTCCCAGTTATCCTGTCACCCTGGAACCAAGCATACTCAGGCCTTCATCAGTCAGTGGTTCTGGTGGCCCTCCATGGGAGATGACATCCACAAATTTGTTTCAGCCTGTGCTCAAGGCAAGAACTCTAACCGGTCACCTGCTGGTCTGTTACAACCCCTGTCTATCCCCAACAGACCCTGGTCCCACATTGCCCTGTATGAAAAACATATGCAACAAAGACCAAGGTATTGGATTGGAGTAAAGGTGATTTTGTAGCACCCAGGGGAAACAATCAGGTCTGTAGCGAGCTTATAATGTTGGCCAGACCTTGGTTAGTTGATGCTACACTTCCATCATCCCTGGACATCCTGGCCAGATAACCTCAGAACATGACACTAGATCATACAGCACGGAAACAGCCTGTTCAGCCCTCATCCATACTACTCTTCCCTATCTAACCTTCCACCAATATTTAAACGCCAGTCAGTATGATAGTGCATTGAGTGGAGTATACACCCTACAGACTGTAGTGCAGAGAGATATTGGCAAGAGCCTCTTGGTGGTGCTGCAATAACTTAAAAGACACTGCCATTTTTGTTGGATGTTGTTCCTCAAATTGGTATTGATGAAGTGTCCAAATCAGCATTCTGAAAATGTTGGTTTTGTTCAGTGGGTTCTGCACGTCGGTAGGCTTCACACAAGTCGTAGCTCTATTAGTAAAGCAGCATCGGATGATGCAATTACAGGTACAACAGCCTCCTTCCTGTCTGGATACCAGTGTTCTCCTGTCTTCTAGCAGTACAACACATGCTTTTTTGATGCAATGGAGTGCTGACAGTTAAGGTCCTGATGTACTCATGACATTGCTGCATTGTGTGAGGTCTCTGAATTTCATACCCTTGGGCTGCAGACCACAAGTGACTTAATGACTTACGATTTAGCTGCTATTGTGGAAAGGCATCCATTATGATAATTGTTCTGTAGAACATAGACGTGGAGTTGTACATGACCTCCAACCCATAACGTGCTGAGTTTTAAACCTACTCTAAGATCAATCCTACCCTTCCCTTCCACAGTTCATAGCTCTAGCTTTTTCTATCATCCATGTGCCTCTCTTCTCCAAGGATCAGCACCTTGTTATGATGCAAAGACCTCTGAGTTCTTGATCTTGAGCGTGATGCCATCGGGAGCTTAGCTCCTGGTAGGGTTCCAGACTGATACAACCAAGACCTCAACAGCGCAGCTGGCGGAAGACAATGACACATGACAATGGCAATGAAGGTGGAGGAAGGCTGCCGAAGTGAAGGGTCCCCAGTTGGCTTGCATGCCATGCCAGTGGACTCTGACCCAGATCTGTCCATGCAGTGGCTCCCCACATTAAACGAAGACATGAAATGGCGTTCTTCATTAAGGGAATTACCCCTTGGGAGAACATCATGCTTGACTCGAGTAATCGCATTACTATCTAAGAATTTCTTAAATACCCCTAATGTATCTGTTTCTTTCACCATCCTGGCAGGCACTTGATCATCTAGTTAATAATTTTTGTTCGTGAGCTTGTAGACATTCTTGAGCATCTTACTTGTATGTATATATTAAGGGATTGGACACGCTAGAGGCAGGAAACATGTTCCCGATGTTGGGCGAGTCCAGAACCAGAGACCACAGTTTAAGAATAAGGGGTAGGCCATTTAGAATGGAGTTCAGGAAAAACTTTTTCACCCACCCAGAGAGTTGTGGATCTATGGAATGCTCTGCCTCAGAAGGCAGTGGAGGCCAATTCTCTGGATGCTTTCAAGAAAGAGTTATATTGAGCTCTCAAAGATAGCGGAGTCAAGGAATATGGGGAGGAGGCAGGAACGGGGTACTGATTGTGGATGATCAGCCATGATCATGTTGAATGGCGGTGCTGGCTCGAAGGGCCGAATGGCCTACTCCTGCACCTATTGTCTATATTCAATATACACAATGAAAAATCAGAGAGAACTCTTGTCTAAGTGGTAATTAGACGATGAAATTCATTACCACAAGGAAAATATTCTTTATATTGTGATCCTTTATCTCCCAGAATAACCTCTGAAGCAGTACTTTATCAAACACCTTTTTACAATCTAAGTATAGTGCATCTACATGTTCCCTGCATCCACACTACACATTAGATCTTCAAAGAACTCCCATATTTAAAGTTAATGAAAATAAAAACTGCAAGAATGATTTAAAGTGCTTAAATAATTGAAAAAATAATGGAATCTCAATTGAAAGTCACATAAAACTATTGCCCTTCCACAAAGCTAATCTTCTCAGTTCCTGATGTGGGTAGATCTGCAGATGTATACTCTAAGAATTACAGAAAGTTTGTGATGAAAACCAATATCAGAGCACAGATATAAAATCAACAACAGCGTTTGGACAGCAAGATTAGGGATTTGATATTTACACTTGAGACCTATCTTCAGACATGGGAGTTGCCTTGGCAACCTCTCACTGCTTCCCCCCCATCCCATCAGGAAAAAGATACAAAAGTCTGAAAGCATATATAACACCAGGCTCAAGGATAGTTTCTTGAATGGTTCCCTAGTACCATAAGATGGAGTCTTGACTTTGCAATCCAACTTGTTATGACCTTGCACTGCACTTTCTCTGTAAACATAACACTTTATTCTGCATTCTGTTATTGCTATCCGCAAAGCACTGTTGTAAATTAATTGATCCGTATGAATGACATGCAAGTTTAGTTTACTGTTCCTTGGTATATGTTACAATAATAAATAAATTTACCGATTTACACTCCACAGTTTGATGTTAAATTGCCAGCATTCCCCTTGCCATTTCAACAACTTCTGGATTAATGTTGTACTTTTATTTACAAATTAGAGCAACATTTTTGCACTTTATTTTTCTACCTGCACTGCACATTTTTGTAATTGTAACCCTACATTCTGCAGCCTCTTTTAATTGCCTCGATGTGTTTGTTTATGGAATTATCTGCCCTGAGTGGCACCTAAGCCAAAACTCTTCATGTTATCTTGATAAAGGTGACAATAATAAGCCAGTTATCAATTACGCAATACCATTCAGGACACCAGTTTTGTTCAGTGACCAGTCAAGTTAATAACCAACCCTAAACTTTCAGTGAGATATACTCATCCAGACAGGCAGAACTGCTGTGGCATTACAACGGTAGCGTAGTGGTTAGCACAATGCTTTACAGTACGGGGAACCCGGGTTCTCCAGTTTCCTCCCACAATCCGGGTTGGTCATTATAAAATGTCCTGCGATTAGGCTGGGATTAAATGGGGGATTGCTGGGAGGCACAGTATCTCAATAAAAAAGATCAACGATGTTTGTTAGCCCCCGCTCCACACCCACCCACCAGTCACTGCACTGTAAAAACTTTAAGCCACTTTTGATAATGCTGTTATTGTAAATGCATAGTGGTATTTATGCATTTATGCACATTTTAGTCCATATCTCTGTATAATTCTTTATTCTTCATAATTATTTAAAGTTGCTTTTTTTTGTTGCATGTCACACCAACACAGCACAGCAAATTCCTTATACATGTAAATTTATATGGCAAATAAAGCTGATCTTTAATCCTTCAATTTCATGTGATACAGACAATATCCATGATCAGAAAATTCATTCCCCGCTTTACTAAAGCATTGGAATTTCCAAGTACGTGCCATTGGTCTGTTGAAGATATATTGATACACAGTGGAGTCAGATGGCATTCACTGAAAATTCTTATAACCGTTGCCACTTTTTATCATAATGCACAGGGGGCTATGTCGATTTATTTTTTCTTTTAGCCTTAAATTATTTCAGATCCATGTGAATGTCTGCTCTTCGATCAAAGACATGCTGACCCTCTCCACCTCTGATGAGGATTGGGCCTCTGGTTTCCTCCTCCTGAAGTCAATAACCAGCTCCTTGTTCTTGCTGACATTGAGTGAGGGGTTGTTGTTGTGGCACCATTCAACTAGATTTTCAATCTGCCTCCACACGGTCACGAGTAGCATGGGCGAAGCACGTAGCTCTTTGGTGCACCTGTGCTGATTGAGATCATGGAGGGGATGGTTTTGAGCTACAAGCTTTTTAGCCACTTTTGTATGTCACAATATGTCAATATGACAGACCTGAATATAGAATTCACAGTCCTTTGATACTCAGGTTGAAAAAATCCATCCTTTTAGTACTGCTGTCCCAGTGTGTGGAGACATTTACATCATTATGGAGGAAACACCTGCCTAAAAGTATCAGTTGTGGTGAAGGGGAAAAAGACTAGCTCATGAGGCTTACTAAATAAATATTCCAAAATGAGTATTTATTGCTAGGGCCACCATCACAAGTAGCACCTAAGGAATAATTGTGCAGTTTCTCCACTCTCCTTAATATCCACATTTTTCCAAAGCAACACATCAGAATGCTAGGTTGGTGCTAAGGTTGATTCTGGTTAGCCTTCAATAATAAAAGGTTTCCTGAATTTAAAATGTCCTTAAATATCATATGTTTGCTTCAAGCGTATTTGTATACAGGAGGTGGGACAATTATTTTATTTTCCTTCATTTAAATGGCTTACTATTATACACGACTGAAATAACCTGTATAATTTTGTTTTTGAACATGGATAAAACAAGTAATTGCCCAGCATCTTATTTAATAAATTCAGTGCCTTTCATTAGAATGATTACTGGGCTTTGTTAGAATTTTTGAAGTTGGGACAGAAAATTGTCCAGGACAAAATCCATTTGTTAATTATTATTGTGGATAAAACCCATGAAGGCATTTGTCACGTCACTTTAGGAAGCTAAAAATCAGTACTTTTGTACTCAGAAGACAACCCTGGTTAGTACTGGAAGGGCAATCAGCTGGGAATGGCAAGTATGGTGGGATATTGACTGGGGAATACTTCATCTGACCAGTAGATTGAATTCAAGAAGAATCCCTCTCGTGTTATACAAGCAAACCACTCCTTGCTGATTGAGGCAGAAGTCTTAATAAATTTACTTCTAAATCCAAAAACTTAATTCAATATGACCTATGCCAAACTTGCACACAAAATGTTTTTTTTTATCTAATCAGACAACTAATATTTACTTTTTAAACTTTCTAATGACAAGTCATTAAGAACCATAGGACACAAACAAACCACATGCATGTGGCAAAACCACACTATTAATGTAATGCTCTATGTAAATTGATTTATTATTGTCACAAAGGTACAGTGGCTTTTCTGATAATACTCGCTGCTTCACGGAGACAATGAGAAATGTAGTCATTGATAGTCAACTTCTGTAGGGTTGTTCAGGCCACAGGACAGCATTCTTCAAAAATAGTGCTGTGTTCACCACAGCAAGTAGACGACGACGGAACTCGGCTTAATAAGTATGATTCAGTGGTCAGAGTATGAGGAAATGATGTGTAGTGAAAGGCTAGGGTTAAATCGGGGGTCGCTGAGCGGCGGGGCTCAAAGGGCTGGAAAGGCCTAATCCGCACTGTACCTCAATCATCAATCAGTTAGCTTTGTGGCAGCAGGGTGATGCTAAGTTCAAAATTGGAATGTAAGGGGCGGGGTTCCGACCGTGTTTAAAAGTTGGGAGCACATGGTGACACAGCTTTGTCCGTATGCACACCGCGTTAAACATTTTTTTCACAAAATTCCTTTATTACGAATATCGGTGCTATACAATATATACAAAACAGTGACTAACACAATTACTTCACTACATGTAGACAATACTCATTAAACCAAAATGTTCCCATCTCTGTCAATGATGGCATTTACACCCCGCGGAGCCCAACGGTCCCGGAACACCTCTAAGGTCGCCATGGAGTGCGCGTGTTCCTTTTCAATATTTACCCGAGCACGAACATACCCCTTACATTGCCAGGCAGATCCTCCTGCCACCCGTTTCCAAGACCCACGGATGGTTGTTTCCGCCAGCCCCAGGAGCAAGTTAACAAGAACATCCTCATCCCTCCATGCCCACCCTCCCCCCCCCTACTGGATGACCATATATAAATAGGGTGGGGCTAAAGTGCAACCAAAAGGCGAGAAGCAGCCCACGCAAATACGTAAAATGGGGCTGCCCACTCCAGGCACATGTGGTGCACGGTCTCCTCCAGCCCACAGAAATGACATGCTGGTGGGAGATCCGTGTACAAACGAAAGAACTTTATTGCAGGGCACCGCTCTATGCAGCACCCTCCAGCCGAGATCCCCAGGTGTATGGGAAGAACCCCCTCGTAAAGGGACTAACAGTGCGGGCCCGCCTCACCTCCAGGTGGAAAGACCGACCGCCACGGCGTGTTGGGACGGTGGACAAGGGCAAGGAAGCGGAGGGTTGTGGAGCAGCAGCCCATACAGATACCTCCTACTTGCATCCCTGAATGGGATCGTGGGTGTCGAGGAGAGATGGCTCAAGTTGGAGAGTCGGCTCTCGGATGAGATTGCGGGGCCTGGGCCCGACAAGCAGCTCAGCCTGAGTCATTCCACACACCTGAGCCGCACCGACATCTGTTGAGGTAGGGCAAGGGTCGGCCAGGACTCCGCCCTCTGTCAAAGGAGAGGTTGCCCGGCCTGAGGCAACCATGTTCCAGACGCCCAGGAGGTCCTGATAGAAGCCGGGCAGACTCCGCAAAGCAGCACGGCTACCGCCCGCCGGTGGGCGCCGCATATCTTCGTGAAGACAGCAACCCCTTGGAGGTTTCTGCTTCCCCCTTCTTTAAGACGTTTCTCCAGACTAATCCGATGGAACGCCTCAGTAGCGGTCATTTCGATTCCATTCCACTGTGAAGTGCCTTGGATTGCTTTGTTCGTAAAGCCGTGGTATGAAGGCAGGCAGGCCGGTTTCTTTAAAGGGAGGGAGATTGAAGTTAAATGTTGTTTCTTATATCAGAGCACAATTCGAAGTGTGGGCAGGTGCTGCTAAGGGGAATAAAAATGAAAATTGAGGACAGCAGAGGGTGCAATTTCAAACTGGGATCAAGGTGCATTTGTGCAGATGGAGTGAGGGAGCGCTGTTTTGCGCCTTGTGCGGTTGCTGTGTCAGGATGTGCTTGATATTCGACACTACGTAGCAAAAGGAGGGAAAACGCTCCAATCTCTAGTTTCATATGAACGTCAAAAAAAATTCAGGCATTTAAATGCTTAAAAATCACAAGGAGCTTGTTAACAAACCCCTGTACGTTTAGCAGCGGGTGTTTTTTTCCAAGCCAGAAAATTATATAATACATGTATATATTTTTAAAAGGCTTTGAGCAGCCCACTGAATGAGTATTGTGGCATTTGAGATCGGGGGCGGTGAGAAAACATAGCCCTCCCACTGTAGCAGACAAGTCAGGAGCCAAGCAGCCGGTGGATGTGCCTCTCACACAAGGCTTGCTTTGTGTAGTGGGCGAGAACATTGCATCCCCTCGCTGCACAAGACTTTTTTTTGCATCATGGATGCAGTATTTTTTGCATGCTGCAGATAACTTATCTAACCTGAGCTGCGGATTTATTATTCTGCATTTGTGCACCCCCCCCCCAGGTTATTAGCAATGCATCGAGGTTAAACGCAAAACGATCCTTTTTTTAAAAAGAGAATCGTCAAAGATTTATTTGGCTCGTTCAGCTGCGAGACCGAAAGGCTGGAAGCTTTCAGCTCGCAAAGCCCACCAAATGCTGCATTGTTACAATCTCTCTAATTGTCTGCATCTCGAGAGACTAAAGGACCATGTGAAGCTGAACGCCTCCCTCCCTTCGCTCCCCTCATCCCTCTCCTTGCGCCAAGCATGGTGCCGCGGTGGCTGTGCCCCCGCTCCCGGCTGTCGCTTGGGGTAGCCCTGTGTGTCTTTGTCCTCTGCTGGCTCTACGTCTACCCGGTCTACAGGATTCCTAACGAGAAGGAGATCGTCAGCGAGATCTTGCAGCAGGCGAAGTGGAGGAGAAACCAGACAGCCGTCGCTGATTTCAGGTAGGAGAGGGTGGGCGAGGGCAAAATGGTCAGTGCGGGGAGATATAACGGCACGGTGATCTTTAATTGACAGCAAATGTGGAAAGAGCCGGTGAAGTATTGAGAGCAGCGCAGCGTCTCCATACACACAGCAAGGGACAGTGTCTCTTCCACACACATGCATCCCATTGTACCGACACACCCACACACACACACCAGTTCAAAAACATCTATTTATTTATGTATGTCGTGGAATACACCATCCACATACCAGTTTAATAATATCAGAGGACTGTATATACATTTGAGAATGGACTTACCAATTCAAATATATCCATATAATGTGTGTATGTGTAACAGACGCATACTGGAATTTGCACCAAACCAAAGATGCCCATATTGTATTGTCCTCTAAACGCATGAACATAATATACCAATTGAAAGATGTCAGTGTATTATTAAATATACGTGCTTATGTATATCCAATATCTCATACACACACCTATGATGTGCATTTATGTGTATGCATGACCTCCACATACATGACCTCCGTATGCTGGGTGGATCTGGCATCATTACAGCGGCCAGGCCCCCAATGAACATAGCACAGCTCACATTCTTCACCAGGTGTAACTTGTATATCTCACTGGCTCGGATTCAGCTGTTGGGGCAGATAAACCAGGGAGCACTTATTTCTGCTGCAACAGCCCTGTATCTGAAAGAGGGCTTGATCTTCCTGGAAACCACAGTGTCACGTCTCCAGGGCTGAGGAGAAGGAATTATTTTGGTTTTGCGTAAGTGATTCTACTCATAGCCTTTAATTATCTGTCCGTTGTAACCACACAGTAGGTATTCAGACGAATCTGATTAGAAGGTCAACAAATAAATGAATATTGCACTTGAGATCTGAGTTCCAAATCAACTGCTAACGATTTAGATAAGACCATAAGACATGGGAGCTGAATTAGCCTTTGAATATTCTCTTGCTAATTTATGTTCTTTGTGCTGGCTGCTGGTTATTGGGCATAACTGGCAGAGCCCTGTGTGATTTACCGATCATTTGTTGTGCTTATTTTGTGTCCCAAAGACTGGAGAGGTCAGTGGTCACTTGGCAGGCTACACTGATATTAGATGTGTTGTTTTCCCATCAAACCACCCCCCCCCCCCCCCCGCCACCTTCCAGAAAATGTGTGTTGTGAATGTAAAGATCACACTCTGCACGTTCAGTGGTACACAGACAGGCTGACCGCTCCCAAGAGTGGTGCCTGGTCATAGAGTCATACGGTGCAAACTCAGCCCCTTTGGCCCACTGAGTCAGAGCTGACCATCAACTTTGCCAGATTCTGCGCTCCCCATCAATCTGGGGTCGACTTACAATGGCTACCTAATTTACTAATTGGCTAGTCTTTGGGATGTGGGAGGTAACCAGAGCAGCCAGGGGAATCTCAGAGGGAGTACATGCGGACTCCACAAAGACAACATCAGAGAACAGGATTGGACCTTCCTCACTGGATGTGTGAGGCAGCGACACTGCTAACTGCAGCTCTGTGCCTCTCACATCTGCATTGAAATCCCCTATAATCATTACCTGCGGTACAGAAATTACTCTGCGGGGAGCACGGAGGATTTTCAGGAGACTCGGGAACTAATTAATTGTGTGTGTAAGGTGTTCTGAGATCGGAAACACCCTTGATTTAAGAGAAGATTCGGGCTCCATTCATACCTTAGCATTGAAACTGAAAACACGCAGCTACCCCCAGGACAGGATGTCTGCCACCAAACTCCCCAGGTGAGCAGGATGAAAATCTCAAATCAAAATATAAAATGCTAGAAATACTTAGCAAGTCAGGGCACATCAGTGGGAACAGAAACAAAGTTTTGGGAGAGGAGAGAGAAGCATATGTAGTAAATTGAACAGGTAGGTCCAGTGGGCAGAGATAGTTGGGCAGATGTGGAGGGCATCAGCGGACTGGTAATCTTAACATATTTACGTTAATGCAAGGAGCCTTACTGGTAGGATGACTAAACTGGGAGTGTGGATCAGTATGGTGAGATAATGATATCGTAGCACCACTGAAGTATGGTTGAGGTATGACGAGGAATAACAACACAATGCAATACTTTCAAGCATGATGGCGGGGGGGGGAGGTGTGCTGTTCAAATAACAGGGCGCTGTGCTGCTAATCAGGGAGAGTATTGTAGCAGTACTCGGAGAGGACATCCTAGAGGGATAAGAAGTTACATGAAGGAGACAATACTTTGATCTGATTATACCATAGGTCTCCAAAAGATCAGCAGGATTCAGAAAGGCAAATATGTGAATAAATAGCAAGAGGATGTACTGACCAGCTCTTCTGTTTGCTGACATTGAGGGAAAGGTTGTTCTCGTGACATCACGTCACTAAGCTCTCATCTCCTACTTACTCTGACTTGTCGTTGAGATTTGGTGCATTATGATGGTGTCATTTGCAAATTTTGTCATGGAGTTAGAGCAGAATCTGGCCAGGCAGTTGTGACTGTATTGGAGGTAAAGTAGGGGTCTGGGGACACTGCCTTATGGGGCACCAGTGTTGAGGATAATCATGGTAGAGGTGTTTATTGTTTTTTTTATTTAGAGATTCACCATGGTGGCAAGCCTTTCTGGCCCAAAGTGCCTGAACCGCCCAGTTGCATCCGTGTGACCAATTAACCTACTAACCCGTATGTCTTTGGAGGAAACCAGAGCACCCAGAGGAAACCCACTCGGTCACAGGGAGACCATACAAGTTCCTTACAGACAGCGGTGGAATTGAACCCAGGTTGCTGGCACTGCTACACTACCTACCCTTACTGAATACGGTCAGTTGGCGAGGACGTTCCCGGATGTAGTTGCAAAGGGAGATGTTGAGTCCCAAGTCCAGGAGTTTGGAGAGGGAATAGTTTATTTTTATATTATATTGTATTTTCTTTTAAGTTTGCATGGAATCATGGCATCGAAAGCAGAACTGTAGTAAATAGGAGTCTGATGAAGGTGTCTTTAATATCCAGATGCTCCAGACATGGGTGATGGGCCTGGAAGATGATGTCTGCTGTGAACTTGTATTGGCAGTAGGCAAATTGCAGTATGTCGAGGATGTCCAGGAGGCTGGGACTGATCTGTGCAAGTACCAGCCTATTGAAGCATTTCATGATGATGGATGTCACAGCCACCAGATGGTAGCTGCTAAATCACGTAACTATATTTTTTGTTGCTCCCGATATGATGGTGGAAGACTGTGGAGGAAACCTATAAGCAGTGGCCACAATTTGCTTTAAGGTATCTGTGGAAGAGAATGAGGTGGGATCTAGAGTTAAAGTATTAAATTGGGAGAGTGCTGATTTAAATGGTACAAGACCAGGACACGGCAAGAGTAAATTGGGAAGAGCTGTTAGAGGGAAGAAACACAAGTGACTTGATTAGATTAGATTAGCTTTATTTGTCACATGTACATCAAAGAATGCAGTGAATTGCATTGTTTGTGTCAAATCAAATTGGTGAGGATCAGTGTCGCCATACTTTCGGCACTAACATACAGTGCCCAAAACTTACTAACCCTGAAATATGTCTTTGGAATGTGGGAGGAAACTGGAGCTAATGGAGAAAATCCAATGTGGTCACAGGGAGAATTTACAAACTCCTCACAGGCAGCCGTGGGAATTAAACTCCAATCACTGATCGCTGACTCAGTAAAGCGATGCACTAACCGCTACTCTTTAAAAGCAAACTACTGAGTTTGAAATTATCGTGTCCCTGCAAGGGTGAAAGGATTGCGGAGTCTTGTTTAACAAAGGAATTGGAAAATTTGATCAGGCAAGGTTGGGGGGGGGGGGGGGGGGGAGATTATGTCAGGAATAGGAAACTGGTATCACTTTAAGATTTATAGAAGCTATAGGAGACACTTTAATAAAGCACTTAGGAAGGCAAAAAGATGATATCAATTAGCCCTGACCAAAAGAATTAAAGAGAATTCCAAAACATTTTGTTAACATTAGAAACAAGAAGGTAGATAGGGGAAAAGTATGTAGGTCCCTAGAGGGATCAAAAGGGAGATTTTTGTATGCAGCCAGGCTTTATCTGTGGTGTCCTGAATGAATACAGCAGTATTCATCAGGGTGAAGAATGGGGAGGATGAAGAATCAAAGGAATGATAGTCTGCAATATATTGTAGTAATAGCTAGAAACTGGAAGACTGGGAACATTTTAACAAAGCAACAAACAACTATTAACAGGAAGTTGCAATAAGGAAATGGAAGATAAATTATGAAAGTAAATTAGCACAAAATGTATTAACATATAGTAACAGCTTTTATTATTAGATAAAGTGGAAAAGGGTAAAGTGAACTTCAGTCCCTTAGAATAGGAGAAGGGAACTATTAGTAGGTAAAGCAACAATAGCTGAGTGTTTGAATTACCGTAAATTCCGGACTACAGAGCGCACCTGTTTAAAAGCCGCAGGCTCTAATTTTAGAAAGAAAATCAATTTTGTACTTGTACAGGCCGCACCGGATTTTAAGCCGCAGGTGTCCCACGTTGTAATATGAGATATTTACACAGAAAGATATTACACATGAGGATTTTTTAACTTTTAATTAAATCCATATGGTAACATAAACAAATACATATTGCAAATGCTTTTTTTTGAACCGTGCCTGTAACACGGCTGCTTTTAAATATACATACGTATCGGTAACACACAAATTACGTTGCGTATACTTTTTTACTGAACAGTGCACGAACAACATTCCAATATCTCCTAACGACTGGTAAAAAAATATATACTGCAGCCTACCAGGAAAAGTTATTGATCGCCTTTAACTTAAAAGCTGCATCATATGTTTGCAGCGTTCTCGTGCGGGTGTAATGCGCTCGCCCCCTCCTTTCCGTTTATCGCAAACCGGTATTTTCCCACAAGACGCGGCGAAACCGGATGTGACATCATAGCATTCCGGGATGTAGTACAGAAAACAAATATACTTAAAACACTTCTAACTTTAACTAGAAAATACTAACAAATGAATTACTAAGCAAAAATATTATAAACTAAATAACTGCCATAAAGGCAGCACAATGCTTTTCTTCGAGTGTTTTCCATGTTGATGAGGGTGAGTACAAATGACTGATTTACAATAATTTAATTGTGAAATTGCGCTTGATTTATCGTACAATTTCATTGGACCTCTGTGAACTACTCATCAATTTTATTGGTGTACTGTTACGAGGCAAAATGTTTTTGGCGGCATGATAAAAAACCATGCATTAGCCGCACCGTAGTAAAGGCTGCAGTGTTCAAAGCGTGGGAAAAAAGTAGCGGCTTATAATCTGGAATCTACGGTACTATTTTGTGTCACTCTTCGTGGTGGAGGATGTGTCTCATATGCCAAAGGGAGATGTTAAGGATGCAGTGGGAGGTGAGGATCTCGATACATTTGCATAGTGCTGAGCAAACCAGTGGACCTAAAGGTGAACACGTACCCATTCTAGTGGAATGCATCCCAGGGTACTGAAAGATATGGCAGATGTTATAGTAGATGTGTTACTGGTAATTTACCAAAATTCTATGGACTCTGAGGGCTCTAGTAGATTGGAAGACAATGAATGTCACACCACTGTTTTATAAAGGATATTGGTAAAAGACGGGTAACTAGAGACTGGTTACCTTAAAATTAGCAGTCAAGAAAATGCTTGAAGCTATCATTAAGGAAGAAATAGCTAGACATCTGGATAAAAAAAGTTCATCATAGATTCAGGAAGGGCAGGTCCCATTTGACAAACTTACTGGAGTTCTTTGAGGATATAACGTGCGGAGTGGATAGATGGGAACAGGAAGATGTATACTTGGATGTCCAGAAGGTGTTTGAGAAAGGCCTGCAGATTCATTACCTTGGACAGGCTACCATCTGCGGTGGAGACGGCCAAAATTGTTCCGCGCCAGGTCTTCCGGATCCGTGGTTTTCCAGTGAACGTTGTATCAGGTTGTGATTCGCAATTCTTGTCATGTTTTTGGAGGGTGTTCTGTAAGTTGATTGGGGCAACAGCGAGTCCTTCCTCTGGGTTTTACCTGCAGTCCAGTGGCCAGGCGGAGTGGATGAACTAAGATTTGGAACAAACCCTAAGATGCCTGGCCTCAGAAAGACCAGATGAGTGGGTGTGACCATTTGATGTAGACACCTCGCCCACAATACTGTACAGAATTCGGCATGGGGATGTCTCTTTTCGAATGGTATTCTCCGACTCTGCAAGGAGAAATGGACTGGGGAAGGCAGATTTTGTTGGCCTGTACCCAGAAGGCTTAAACAAAGGCTAAATGGTCTGGCAGTCTGCTCAGGATTTGCCTCTCCAGGTTGAGCCTAGGAAATTGGCATCCAAGTTCATTGGATCCTTCAAGGTTCTGAAGAAGTAAACTTGGTGGCTTATACCTTGCAGCTCCCCAAGACTCTCAAGATCAATCTGTTCCAAATTAAAACCTCTGAACACCAGCCCTTTTGCCCTACCTCCATTAGTCCTTCCGCCACCAGGTTTGTTGATGGGGAAAGGTCTTCACCACAAGCAGAATTCTGGATTCACGAACTGTTTAAGATGTTCAGCAGTTCCTCATGGACTGGGAAGGATTTGGACCCACGGAACAGTGCTGGGTTCCTGAAAGGGACAGCTTAGATCCCGCTCTCACCCACGATTACCATCACCATCTCTTCAAGCAATAGGGCCATCAGGAGTTGGTCGTAGGGAATGGGGTCCTGTTACGATGTGCACCCAATCGCACCAGCTTCTGGGGTTTAGGTGCTCCGGAGTATGGATAGCTGGATTGGCCCCTAAGGATTCAGGGCTGACCGCCAATTGGCAGCCATGTTGGGCGCCAGGATTTCAATATTTAAGGATCATCTGAACAGAGGTTCAGTGTTTAATCATCAGCTCTACTTAGATTATCATCTGGCATCTAGTTTAGTATTCTGTGCTCGTTTCAGTCTTGCATCATGTCTCAATTCCAGCCTCAGGTACTTCATCCCTGCCTAGGTCTCATCGCAATAACCCCTTCAGTCATTTGTGAAAATCCCTGGTTTGTGAGGCTTAGGAAGAGAATGAGCTCAAGTCTTTATGATAGTCATGGAGACACAGGATAATAAAAGAGGAGGAAGCTGGCAACGTGGTGAGTGACAATCAGGTCAGGCAACATCAGTGGAAAGAGAAACCATTAGCATTTCAGGTCTGGTACCCTTCATCAGAACTAACAAAGAGAGATGGGTTGGTTTAGGTGGAAGAGAAGAGAGGGGAGGCAATGGGTGGAACAAAGGGAATTGCTCTGATTGGATGAAATAAAGTGGCAGTAATCTCATTAGTCCGTATGATGTGGTTCTAATGTTGTATAGTAAGACTGTATATTTAAAAACAAAAGATGGCAGGCAAAAATGGCCACTGTAGATATAAACAGAAAGAAAGAGACAGTTTCCTGAAAGTTCAAGGATTTGATGTTGAGCCCTGCAGGCTGTAACTTGCCAGAGGAAAGAGGAGATAGTGATACCCAAGCTTATGTAGAGCTTCGTTGTTATTGTGCTGAAAACTACAGAATGATCAGAGAGGGGTGGAGACTGATTGTGGGAGGGCATGGGAAGCCCGGGATCATCCCTGCGGACTGGGAGTAGTTGATCTGCAAAGCAATCACTCAATCTGTGTTTGGTTTCTCCGGTGTAGAGGAGGCCTTCTTGTGAATGCAGTGCACGAGACTGGAAGAAGAGCAAAGAACCCCATCCACCTTCTGCTTCCCTGCAGCAAAGGCTGTGGACCATATTGTTGATCAGTCAGCTGGCAGCTCTCTGAGCAGACTGCTTGGCCGGTTTCTCATGCTGCTACAAAGAAAGTTGGGTGCGACTAGAACTGGAGATCATAGGTTAGGGGTGAAAAGTGAAATATTTAAGGGGAATTTCTTCACTCAAAAGTTTCTTCCCAACCCGAGTCAGAGGGTCTTGAGAATGTGGAAAGAGTTGTCAGTGGAAATGGTGAATGCAGGTTCGATTTCAACATTTAAAAGTTTAGATAAGTACATGGATGGGAGGGTTATGGAGGGGTCTGGTCTAGGTGCTGATCGATGGGACCAGCTGGAATGATTGTTGTGCACAGACTAGATAGACCAAAGAGCCTGTTTCTGTACTGTACTAACTCTAAAGGGTCCCATTCCCATCCACTTAGTGAAATACTTTTCAAATGTAGTTATTGTTTCAGATGGGAAATATTATAGATAATGAATATGCTGTAAACTCTCAAATAGCCATATAATGAACTGAATGATTTTGGACAAGAATAAATAATCACATAAACCAGTAAAGAGAATTCATCTGCTCTACATCAAATACTAAACAGACACAGAATATTAATCAGAAGAATGCTGATTAACAAACCCGGAAGGGAAGCCTCTTTTACTCAGTCTGGGCAAGGTATGTTGTTTCTGAAGAAGGGTCTGATGTATATGATTTGTGACATGGGTTCTGCAGCTGTGTCAGACCATATAGATGCAGCATTTTGAAAGGTTTCCCAGTCCAACTCACTTTAAGCCGTGGGGAGCCACCATCTCCAATATACCTGTGAGGGCTACATGAGCATCCCTCACCGTCAAACCCGCAGACAAAGGTGGTGCCGTAGTAGTCTGGTGGATGGACCTCTACCTCACTGAGGCCAAACGGCAGCTCTCTGACACCTCCTCTTACTTACCCCTGGAACAGGACCCCACCAAAAAACATCAAACTATTGTCTCCCGTACCATCACTGCCCTTATCAACTCCGGAGACCTTCCATCCTCAGCCAAAAAACTCATAATTCCCACACCCTGCATTGCTCGGTTTTATCTCCTCCCCAAGATCCACAAGCCTGACTGTCCTGGTAGACCCATAGTTTCAACCTGCTCCTGCCCCACCAAACTTGTATCTGCCTACCCGGACTCCATTTTGTCACCCATAGTTCAGTCCCTCCCCACCTACATCCGGGATACATCTCATGCCCTCCACCTCTTCAATAACTTCCAGTTTCCCAGTCCAGATCGCTTCATTTTCACTATGGATATCCAGTCCTTATACACTTCAATCCCCCATCAAGAAGGCCTCAAAGCACTCTGCTACTTTCTGGACAATAGACCTCACCAGTTCCCTACCATCACCACAGTCCTCCGGTTGGCGGAACTGGTACTCACACTTAATAACTTCTCTTTTGGCTCTTCCCACTTTCTTCAGACCAAGGGTGTAGCTAAGGGGACTCGCATGGGCCCTAGTTATGCCTGCCTCTTCGTTGGTTATGTGGAACAGTCTATGCTCCAAATCTATACTGTTACTGCTCCCCAACTTTTCCTTCACTACATTGACGACTATATTAGTGCTGCCTCCTGCACCCATGCTGAGCTCTTCAATTTCATCGACTTTGCCTCTAACTTTTACCCAGCCCTCAAATTCACTTGGTCCATCTCGGACACTTCTCTCCCCTTTCTTGATCTCTCGGTCTCCATCTCTGGAGATAGACTGTTCACTGACATCTTCTGTAAACCCACTGACTCTCATAACTATCTTGACTACACCTCTTCCCACCCTGCCACATGCAAAAATGCTTTTCCCTATTCCCAGTTCCTCCGTCTGCGCCACATCTGCTCCCAGGATGAGGCTTTCCGTTCCAGGACATCTCGTGTCCTCTTTCTTTAAGGATCGTGGTGTCCCTTCTGCTGTCATCAATGATGCCCTCACCTGCATCTCCTCCATTTCCCGCACTTCGACCCTCACCCCATCCTCCCGTCACCACAACAGGGACCGTGTTCCCCTGGTCCTGACCTACCACCCCACCAGCCTCCGGATCCAGCATATTATCCTCTGCAACTTCCGCCACCTTCAACAGGACCCCACCACTAAAGCACGTCTTTCCCTCTCTACCCCTCTCTGCTTTTCGCAGGGATCATTCCCTCCGCAACTGCCTGGTCCACACGTCCCTCCCCACAGATCTCCCACCTGGTACTTATCCCTGCAAGCGTAAGTGCTACACCTGTCCCTACACCTCCTCTCTTACCACCATTCAGGGCCCCAAACAGTCCTTCCAGGTGAGGCAACACTTCACTTGTGAGTCTGTTGGGGTCATCTATTGCATCCAGTGCTCCCGGTGCGGCCTGCTCTACATCGGTGAGACCGGACGCAGATTGGGGGACCGCTTCGTCGAGCACCTCCACTCCGTCCGCCACAACAGACAGGATCTCCCGGTTGCCACCCACTTCAACTCTGCTTCACGTTCCCATTCGGATATGTCCATACATGGCCTCCTCTACTGCCATGATGAGGCCAAACTCAGGTTGGAGGAGCAACATCTCATATACCATCCGGGCAGTCTCCAGCCCCTTGGCATGAGCATTGAAATCTCCAACTTGTAATTCCCTCCCCCTCCTTTCCCCCATCCCAGTTTCACTCTGCCTCCTCCTGCAGCTGCCTATTACCTCCCTTATGGTTCCACCTTCTTCTACTATCCATAGTGCTTTCCCCTTACATTCCTTCTTCACCTTTCCTGCCCATCCCCTCCCCCACCCCGTGATCTTTCCCCTTACTGGTTTTTCACCTGGCACCTACCAGTCCTCTCCTTCCCACCCTCCCCCCACCTCCTTTATAGTGCCCCTGCCCCTCCCTCTTCAGTCCTGACGAAGGGTCTCGGCCCAAAACGTTAACTGTTCATTTCCACGGATGCTGCCCAACCTGCCGAGTTCCTCCAGCGTGTTGTGTGTGTTGCTTTGACCCCAGCATCTGCAGAGTATTTTGTGCTTAGGGCTGCATGAGATGTGTTGGGTAAGGAGATGTGAAGGTGTTGATTTATCTCTATGGCTTCTGTGGAAAACTGGAAGGCTTCCCAGGGGTTGCATTGTAAAACAAGGAAGTTTTCAGTTCTTCAGTTCACTGTTCAGTTTTGTTTTAAATACTGCAGGTTAAGGAACTGCATCATTTTTAGTTCTAAGATCATAAGACGTAGGAGCAGAATTAGGTCATCAGGCCTGCTCTGCCATTCCGTCATGGCTGATCCTGGATCCCACTCAACTCCATATACCTGCCGTATATCTGAACAATGTATCTCAGAGGTTAAGTTAGAAACTTAGGAACTGCAAGGTAAAGAAAGACCATAAATCATTGATTCCTTTAACTATCCCAATAGTTGAATAATCCAGCAATAACTAATTGTGACAATCACTTGGTTAATCCACAGCAGGTTCACACAGTGAAGAAGTGTGGAACTATGGGAACCATTGTCTAAATAACTTCTGTTCTCTGAGAAAGTTTCCCTTACACATGCTGTACATCAGATATTCCGAGAGAGTGAAGCAAATAGCAGTTGTGAAATAAGCCCATCCATCTGGCCTTAAGATGAGTCTTTACTGATCCAAAACATTTCTTCTTTTGCACATTGATGTATCAGACCAAATATCGCTCCATGACAGCAGTATCAGTATGCACATCATATCTCTAGAAATATTATGGAGTGATTGGACTGGGGTGCTCCACAGTTGCTGGGACCCCGGTGTTGTACTGATGGGCTCGAGCAAGCAGTAGAAGGATCCTAGTGCACTTTTCTCAACTTTGCAGCCACCACTTTAGTGCAAAATCAGAGACATGCACTGAAAGCTAATGGCATGGTTTCCCACCTAGCTGTGGTCCTCACTGGAAGCTTCACCTTGGAGGCCAACAAAGGGGCAGTAAAGCAACTGAGTATTTAGTTAGGGCAGTTCCTGGTCTACACCAGGGTGCAATTAAACTGGAGCTGTAATGTGTCATCTGAAAATGTGAGCACCTCCTAATAGCCTATCAGGCAGTGTGTGCGAGATACACAGCACTTGAATACTTCAGAAAGTGATTTCAGAGAACTGACAGGGAGAGGGTGTCCCCAGCCATATCTAGTGATGTTGATAGGGATTGCATCTTCCTCCTGTCACCTCCAACACCTCCCAGATTCCCTTTTCCATCATCCCTTCAAAACAAATCAGTAAGCATTAAGACCTGGGCCTCAACATCTCCTTGTGTAATTGGATCCTGGATTTCCTCACTTGCAGACCCCATTTAGTTCAGATTAGCATCAACACCTCCTCCACAGTCTCCATCAGTACAGGTCATAAACCCCTTATGACCATGTGGCTAAGCTGCTCCAGTGCCGTATTGAAGTTTGCTGACAACACCACTGTCACTGGCTGAATCAAAGTTGGTGAGAAAGTAGCATCTAGTGGGGAGATTGAAATTCTGGCTGACAACAACCTCTCACTCAGTGTCACAAGACCAAAGAGGTGGTTCCTCATCAGGGGATCAGAGGTGGAGAGGGTCAGCAACTTTAAATTCCTCAGTTGATCTGGCCTGGGTCCAGCTGCGTGCAATTAGGAGGAAAGAAAGCACAGTCGTGCCTCTACTTCCTGAGGAGTTTGTGAAGATTCAGCATAGTATTTATAACTTTGTGGTGGAGAGTATACTGACAGGCTGCATCACAGCCTGGTGTGGAAACACCAGTTCCCTTGAACGAAAATCCTACAAAGAGTAGTGGATATGGCACAGTAGATCTCAAGCCATTGAGTACATCTACACGGAGCATTGTTGCAGGACGGCGGCATCCAGCGTCAAGGACCCCACCACCCAGATCATGCTATCTTATTGCTGCTGTCAGGAAGAGGGTACAGGAGCCTCAGAACTCGTACAGGAACAGCTATTACTTCTCAGCAATCAGGCTTCTGAACCACTCCACTTCACTCAACCCCACTTGCCCCATCACTGACTTGTTCCCGCAACCTATAGATCCACTTTCAAGGTCTCTTCATTGCATGTTTGTGATATTTATTGCTTATTAATTTATTATTACTATTTATTTTTGTATTTGCACAGTTTGTCTTTTGCACACCTGTTGGTGCAGTTTTTCATTGGTTCTATAATGGTTATTGGATTTATTGAGTATGACAACAAGAAAACGTATCTCAGGGTGGTGTATGGTTGTATAAATTTTACTTCACCTTCCCTGTAATCATCCACCAGCTCAATTCCTCACTGCACACCAACCTTCTGCCCTCCTTCTTTCCAGTCCTGCTGAAGTGACTTGGTCCAAATCATTGACTGTCCATTTCCCTGCATAGATGCTGCCTGACCTGCTGGGTTCCTCTAGCATTTTTGTGTCTGTTGCTCCAGATATCCAGCGTTTGCAGAAACTCTTTGTACCTGCCATGTCGTGTGGACTGATTTCATACCAAGGGCTGTTACTGCCCTAGTATCCGTCTGTACTGAGGGAGACACGTAATCTCCAGGTTGTAGTGATAGGTGTTGGTCTCTCCTGTCCAGCAGCACTTAGCAGTGAGTGGGGGAGGATTTCCCCTCTCTGGTGACGGGAAGGATCTCTGCCCTAGCCTACAACAAAATGCATCTCAGGGTTTCATAGGGTGACATATACGTACTTCGATAATAAATTTATTTTGAACTTGGTACTGTAGCAAGTCTGATTGTTAGAAATTAGTCACAAAATCGAACAGCATAGAAACAGGTCCTTCAGCCCAACTTGTCCGTGCTGATCAAGGTGCCCATTTAAACTAATCCCGTTTGCTTACATTGGGCCCAAATCATTGTGAAACATTCTTGTCCATGCCTCAACCACTTCCTGTGGCAGCTTGTTCACCGTCCACTGAATCTGGTCAATTTGAAATCTTTCTCCTCTCACTTTAAACATATGCTTCCCTGTGTAAAAGACTGTGTGCATTCCCCCTGTCTACGACCCTTGTGGTTTTATACCCCTCTATAAGGTTACCCCTCATTCTTTTCAATTGCAAAACTTTATTCATAATTTTTAAAAATGACAAGACTAAACCATGCAATGCCTTTTCATTCTGTACATTCACAGTCAATGCTTTCTGTTCTGTTCTATAGCATTCATTCACATCAATAGCACTGCTGCCACTCGTGTGGCTCCCTGGGGTAGGGTACTGCTACAGTAATACATGAGGAGCTTCCTCCGCAGTAAGAGAAGAACCTGATGGTGTGGTCCTCACCCATCAGACCCCTCATTCTCCAGCGTTCCAAGGAATGTAGGAGAGTGGGGCAGCCCAGTGGCGTAGTCTAGGTTACATTGCCAGCAAACCCAGATCGGGGTTTGATTCCCACCACTGTCTTTATGTCCTCCCCATGACCATGTGCGTTTCCTCTGGTCACTCCACGTTGCAAAGGCTTATGGTTAGGGTTACGGTTAGTTGGTTGAAGGCAAGCAGTGTTGGCTCTAGAAGCGTGGTGACACTTGCAGGCTGCTCCCCAGCACAGTCCTTGGGTCTGTGTTTGTCGTTGGCACAAATGGTACATTTCACTGAATGTTTTGATGTACATGTGACAAGTAAAGCTGATCTTTAATCTTGAACGAAGTCCCAGCCTGCCCAACTTCTCAGGCCTTCAAGTCCTGGTAAATCTCACCACCTCCCGTGGAGCAGCTTTAATAGGTTTTGGTTTACCAGCCCCTTTACATCTGCCACCCTCACCAGTGCTATCTCCTTCTGCCACCCACACACAGTTGTGTGTGCTGCACATCTTCTTCTTGCACCCTGATCTCTTCCTGCCTTCAGCCCGCTCTCCTGAATCAGACTTGGAATCAAGTTGATTATCATCCATTTGTCATGATATATGCAGTTTTGTGACAGCAGTACAGTGCAAGACAAAATGAAAACCTGTAAACTACAAAAATATAGATATCGCGGAAGGGAAATCTAGCTGTAGTGTTCACGACGTCATGGATCTTTCAGCAGTGTGGTGGTGGAGAGGAGGAAGCTGTTTCTAAAATGTTGAATCTGTGTCTTCAGGCTCTCTGATGAGAGCCCTATGTCATTTAACTGGAGAGGAACCAAAAAAATTCTTTGAGGAAATTACAAGGAGGGTAGGAGATGCAGTAGACGTGGTGTACTTGGATTTTCAAAAGGCCTTTGACAAGGTGCCACACATGAGGCTGCTTAGCAAGTTAAGAGCCCATGGTATTACAGGGAAGCTACTAGCATGGGTGGAGCATTGGCTGGTCGGCAGAAAACAGAGTGGGAGTAAAGGGATCCTATTCTGGCTGTCTGCCGGTTACCAGTGGAGTTATTTGGACTGCTGCTTTTTACGATGTATGTCAATGATTTGGACTATGGTATTAATGGATTTCTGGCTAAATTTGCAGATGATACAAAGATAGGTGGAGAAGTGGGTAGTGCTGAGGAAACAGAGAGCCTGCAGAGAGACTTAAATAGTTTAGGGGAAATATGTAAAGAAGTGGGAAATGAAATACAGTGTTGGAAAGTGTATGGTCATGCACTTTGGTAGAAGAAATAAATGGGCAGTCTATTACTTGTATGAGGAGAAAATTCAAAATGCAGAGTTGCAAAGGGACTTGGGAGTCCTTGTGCAAGGTACCCTTAAAGGTTAACCTCCAGGCTGAGTCAGTTGTGAGGAAGGCGAATGCAATGTTGGTATTCATTTCTAGAGGTATAGATTATAAGAGCAGGGATGTGATGTTGAGGCTCTATAAGGCACTCATGAGACCACACTTGGAGTATTGTGTGCAGTTTTGTGTTCCGTATTTTAGAAAGGATATCCTGACATTGGAGAGGGTTCAGAAAATATTCACAAAAATGATTCCAGGAATGAATGGGTTGTCATATGAGGAATGTCTGGCAGCTCTTGGGCTGTACTCCCTGGAGTTCAGGAGAATGATGGGGGGGATCTCATAGAAACATTCTAAATGTTAAAAGGACTGAACAGATTAGATATGGCAAAGTTATTTCCCATGGTAGGAGTTTCTAGGACGAGAGTGCATGACTTCGGGATTGAATGATGTCCTTTTAGAACTGATATGCGGAGAAATTACTTTAGTCAGAGGGTGGTAAATCTGTGGAATTTGTTGCTAGGAGCAGCTGTGGAGGCTAAGTTATTGGGTGTTTTTAAGGCAGAGATAGATAGGTTCTTGATTAGTCAGGGCATCAAAGGGTATGGGGAGGAGGTAGGGGAGTGAAGATGACTGGAAGAATTGGATCAGCCCATGATTGAATGGCAGAGCAGACTTGATGGGCCAAATGTCCTACTTCTGCTCCTATGTCTTATGGTTTTAAGGTTTTAAAATAATTTTCCAGGATGTTACTGAGCTAGATAGCCTGGGTTCTAAGAAGAGTCCGTATAGTCTTGTACTTTGCTCCCTGGAGCTTCGGAGGCTGAGAGATGACCTCAGAGGTTTGTAAAATCATGAGAGGCATACATAAGGTGCATGGTTGCAACCCTTTTGCTGGAGTACGGGTCCAAAACTAGATGGCACAGGTTTAAATTTAGAGTGGAGAAAAGGGGTATCTTTTTCACACATGGTGGTGAGTAAAGGAGGAAGCTGCCAGAGGAAGTGGTAGAGGTGAGTATAATTACAATAGTTGAAAGGCATTTGGACAATTACATGGATTGGATGAGGCTAGAGTGATATGGGTCATATAATATCTTTTTTTTGTCTTGTACTATACTTCGCCACAAAACAACAAATTTCACGACATAAACCGATTGCTGCCATTGGTGGAAGCTGATTTGCGAGGCACGTTTTTCACACAGCGGCTGGTAATTGTGCGGATCACACTGCCGAGAGAGGCTTTGGAAGCAGATACGATAGAAACATGTAAGAGGCATTAGGCATTTAGAAAAGTAAATGAACAGGCAAGAAATATGGACAATGTGCAGGCAGACGGGTTTAGTCATGATCAGCATAGACATTGTGGGCTGAAGTGTCTTCCTGTGCTTGACTGATTTATGTGTATCAACCACTCCAATTCTTGCACCTTGTGCATTTCCACTTTTTTTTTTGTGAGCTTCCTGATGACTGCTGCAGCCTCAAGTTCTAAGCTTTCCTGTCTGAAGCTAAGTGTCGAACAGTGCTCTTTCTAACCATCCTTTGTGACTAAGTTCTAGACATCTGTGGTAATATATCCTCATCATCCAAGTCTGTATAATAATGTTCCTACAAAGTGCCTTGGGACTCTAGTACTATACATTAATGACATTTATTTATAGGCAGCCTTTAATGATTACTCCACAAATCCGTATTTAAATACTTTGAGGTTTCCAGCATCCGGTGAAATTTGGAGATGTTCCATTTGGTTTTACGCTAATTTGTTGCTACTTAATTAATATCTTTTTGGAGGGACTATATTGGGGTATTTGCTGAGTCACCACCAATTTTCCTACCAAGAGAGATTCTTAAATAAAACTTGGAGGTTGATAAAGAAGTATCCAATAACAAAAACCACTTCGTAGTAAAAAGAAAAAACAAAAATGGGCCATAAACCTCAAGGATATTCCATTTCTCCATTGCAGAGAAATTTTGTCAATGAAGTTCCTCATGTTTGGGACAAATTTTTTTTGTTTAAAATGAATGATTTTTTGACTAGAAATCGTATCCAGGAAAACTCAAATGTAGGGCAAGCAGCTTCTGCCTTTGGAAAAGTTACAGAATGGTTTGTTTTGGGGTGTATTCCCAGGTGAAAGAGGCTACTGTCTGTAGAGAATGGTGGATAACGGGAAGTCTGAAGCATAACCTTAAGTGGATACGTTGAAGCATTTCATGTGTATGTCATATAACACAGAAACAGGCCCTTTGGCCCACCAAGTTTGGGTTCTTCACCAATCAGATAGCATGGAAACAGATTCTACACTGACTCCATGCCACCTTCAGCCACCCATTTACAGAAATCCTCCATTATCCCCATCATATTCTATCGCTCATCTTCACGCTAGGGACAATGTAGTGGTAGATTGGGAGTGTAGCTAGGTCAATATGGTGATCCCTTGTGGTGCTGTGAAGGAACAAGGCGATAATGCTGAGCCTTTATAAGAGTCTAGTCAGGCCGCACTTGGCAGTTGGGAATATTGTCAATAGTTTTGGGGTCCCATATCTCGGAAAGGATGTGTTGTCACTGGCAAGAGTCCAGAGGAGGTTCCGGACGATGATTCTGGGAATGAAGGGGTTAACATATGAGTGTTCGGCAGCTTTGGGCCTGTACTCACTGGAATTTAGAAGAATGCCAGGGAGGGGGTGGGGGAGGATCTCATTGAAACCTACCAAATATTGAAAGGACTAGATAGGGTGGATTTGGAGAGGATGTTTCCTATGGTGGGGGTTCCAGAACTCGAGGGCACAGCCCCAAAATTGAGGGGCGATCTTTTAGAACAGAGGTAAGGAGGGTTTTTTTTTAGCCAGCAAGTAGTGAATACGTGGAATGCTCTGCCACAGGCTGCGGTGGAGGCCAAGTCCGTGGGTATATTTAAGGCAGAAGTTGATAGTTTCCTGATCGGTCAGGGCATTACAGGATAGGGCAAGAAGGCAGATGTATGGGGTTGAGTGGGATCCGGAATCAAGTATGCTGGAATGGTGGAGCAGACTTGATGGGCTGAATGGCCTAATTCCTCTCCTATGTCTTAGTTCTAATGTACAGCAGTCAGTTAACCAATCAGCTCCCATATCTGAGGGAAGCTCGCAGAGGAACTCTTGGTCTGAAGGAGAATTTGTAAACTGCACACAGAGAGCACTGGAAGTCAGGATTGAACCTTGGTCACTGGAGCTATAAGCCAGTGCCACTTCACCATCAGCAGTGTTGCTGAGCTTTCGATCAGTGGGGTTTTGTGTGCATTGAATTGCACTGGTAGATGGAATGTGTAGCTAGGCTAATATGGTGATCCCTTGTGGTGCTGTGAAGGGTAGCAGAAGATGAGAGGCCTGCAGTCCATGTCTGTCCACTGCAGTCCTTCTGGGGTCAGAGCTATCCAGTTCTGGACAGGAATTGGGATGCTCTCCCCCCCCCCCCCCCCCCCCATTTCAACTATCATCTTGTGTTTCTTCCTCCCCTCCCCACCCCAACTCTGACTTCACATCTTTTTCTCTCCATTTCTGATGAAGGGTCTCATCCCAAAATGTCAGCTACGCTCATTTCCATAGATGCTACCTGGCCTGCTGAGTTCCTCTAGTGTTTTGTGTGTGTCACCCTGACTCACATTTTTCTGTCTCTGCTGATGTTACCTGACCTGCAAAATACTTACAGTTGCTGCGTTAAGTATCTCTCAGCTTTTTCCTCTCTCCTCTGAGGCAGGTATAACTTCATTTGTCTCCATGAAGTTATACCTACCTCGGGTGGATTAGGTGCAGTTTAAAAAGCCTTCACCACCCTCTCTCAGCTAGCACTACCACCACCTCCGACATCCTGGACCCTGCTGGCCTCCAACCTTAGTCACACGCTGTCTTTCTTCTCACCGTCCATCCCCCTTTCCTGCAATTGAGAAATAAATTTCCTGCTTCCTTCTAAATCTGATGAAAGGTTTATGGACAGAAATGTCAGCTCTTTTCCTCTCTCACAGATGCTGCCAAACGTCTCCAACGTTTTCTACTTGTTCCATTTCAGATATCCAGCAATTGCAGTCTGCCTGCCCCTCACTAACTTTGTGCTCTTTGGTGAAATAATCTATCAACCATCCCCAGGTTACAAATGCTCAAATATGGAAAAGCACAACACGGAAACGAGCTCCAGTAATAGTGAATTCAGAAATCCTACATACATACTACGTTTGATCTTACAAACTGCTGAGCTAGTTTCCTGCCTCCACTTCTAGTCATTGTTATTTTTTTAAATCAATTTTATGTACTTTTGTTACCTTTCATTACAATGCTGTGGAGTTATAGTGGCAAGAGGTGATTCTTGTATGTTTTCTGACTTACAGCTTAAATAGACTGATGGACTTCCATAAAAACAACCCTTTTGTTACCCAGGGCTTCCTGTAGAGTGTTGATGGAGAAATGTGATTGACACTGTTGTAGACTTGCCAAGCTGATTGACAAACATCCACGTGGGATTAAAAGGTGGAAATGAGTGAATGGCAAACTAACTAAATGGCGGCACACTGAGAGTCATGGTGAATAGTTGATTCTCAAACTAGAGAAATGAGATTTTGCTGCTGCTGGATATCCCTGAGCATCACACACAAAATGGTGGTGGAACTCGGCATTTATAGTCGATATTTAAGGCTGAAACCCTTCATCAGGACCTGGTGTTGGGATCTGATGAAAGATCTCAGCTCAAAGCATCCATTTTTTGTTCCCTCCATAGATGCTGCCAGGACTTTTGAGTTCTTTCTGTCTGGCTCAGGAATTCTGTGATTTTGTTAATGGCATCAGAAGTGCACCGTTTATGTGTAATTTAGACACGTAATAAGCAGCGAGGAAGATGTCCACAGGCACTGGGAGACTGTGGATTGGTCACCTGTATTCAGAAACGGAGTAGGTGGACGGTTGAACTGAAGAAAGACAGGGAATCTGAAATTTGTATAATCTGTCTTTTTACATACCGTAAATTCTGGTGTATAAGCTGAGAATTTGGCCCTAAATTTTGGTCCTAAAATTAGGGGGTCGGCTTATACAGAGGGTGCCAACTTTGGAAAAACAAACACACGGAAGACAGGTCGTATTTATTGGCTGTTTTTGAGTCAAATTGGGTCCACTGTCGACCAATGAATTCTTTGGTTTGTTTAAACTGACATCCAGTGGCTGGAGCACGGACATCAAACCACCGGGGATGACTGCAATGTCTGTATTTTCAGCTTTCAGTGCTGCTTTTGTCTCACCTGACAAGTGCGCTTTGAACATGTCCCAGACAAGTAGTGACTTTTCCTTCCTGAGACCTTTGACGCCACACCTCGTTAACCCACTTCATCCATCCAGCAGCGTTCTTGAACGTAAACAACACCCTGCGGGAATTTTCTGAGCAATCTTTGTTTTTTGTCTCAACACAAGATCACATCTATTCATAAATCGGGTGCACCAATTTCACGCAGCTTTGAAATTTTTGCTGACCTCGCAGTGTTTTTCGTTCCATTTCAACACTTGAACTCGAATCATTTCTCTGGTAACCATGTATCCAGACGATCGCTGGTGATTCACCCACTCTAAAACGTTTTCTTCCAGTTCTGGCCACTGGCATGTTATCCCATGATTTGCACATTTCATCTTTGGCATTTCCCTCAGCATGCTCTTTACCTTTCTCCACTCTCTCTCGTTTACACTAAACTTCTTTGCAGCTACAGAATTATTTGTTCCTTTAGCAAATTCAACAACCTTCAGCTTGAAGCCAACATCATATCGCAATTGTTTTAATCTTTTGTACATGATGGTCGCAAACTCAATACTGAGACGTACTGATCTCACCACCCCATGTTATGTTTTAACGCGATTATGATGGGCGCTAAATGGTTTCATGGGGGTTACATTTCAGAGGATTCTTATCCATTGGAAACCTAATCCAAAATTTCTCTCCCTGATTTATTTATTAAGGATTCGCCTATAACACTCTACAATGTGTAGGCCTGTTTTCTTAGCAGGTACTAATTCACAATATTTCCAGGGTCCAGATCCAGCAAAGCTGAGTAACGGCATGTGATATCTTGTGATCTTTTCTGGTTAAATCAAAAACCTCTACAAAAGGGGTTGGTTTATACAAAGGTAACATGAAAAGGTCACTTTTTTAATCTTGAAAATGGGGGGTCAGCTTATACTCCGGGTTGGCTTATACCCCGGAATATACAGTACTTATTGAAGATTTTGCAGTCCATTTTAAAAAAAAAAATCTTTCTTGCAGGTTTGCTCTCATAACTTTCTTTTTCCTCTCTTGAGCACTTAGTCTTTTTTTTTGCCAGATTTAAGCCTGCTTGTACTCCTTCGACCTACTACATTTTCGGATAACTTCCCTCTGGAGACTAGCAGAGGAGATGGTTCCTCTGGATCCAATACTATCAAGAGACAATAGGTGCGAAGTAGACCATTCGGCCCTTCGAGCCTGCACTGCCATTTTGAGATCATGGCTGATCAATTACTATCAATACCCGGTTCCTGCCTTGTCCCCATATCCCTTGATTCCCCTATCCATAAGATACCTATCTAGCTCCTTCTTGAAAGCATCCAGAGAATTGGCCTCCACTACCTTCCGAGGCAGTGCATTCGAGACCCCCACAACTCTCTGGGAGAAGAAGTTTTTCCTTAACTCTGTCCTAAATGACCTACCCCTTATTCTCAAACCATGCCCTCTGGTACTAGACTCTCCCAGCATCTGGAACATATTTCCTGCCTCTATCTTGTCCAATCCCTTAATAATCTTATATGTTTCAATCAGATCCCTTCTCAATCTCCTTAATTCCAGCGTGTACAAGCCCAGTCTCTCTAACCTCTCTGCGTAAGACAGTCCAGACATCTCAGGAATTAACCTCGCGAATCTACGCTGCACTTCCTCTACAGCCAGGGTGTCCTTCCTTAACCCTGGAGACCAAAACTGTACACAATACCCCAGGTGTGGTCTCACCAGGGCTCTGTACAAATGCAAGAGGATTTCCTTGCTCTTGTCCTCAATTCCCTTTGTAATAAAGGCCAACATTCCATTAGCCTTCTTCACTGCCTGCTGCACTTGCTCATTCACCTTCAGTGACTGATGAACAAGGACTCCGAGATCTCTTTGTATTTCTCCCTTACCCAACTCTAATAATCTGCCTTCCTGTTCTTACTCCCAAAGTGGATAACCTCACACTTATTCACATTAAACGTCATCTGCCAAGTATCTGCCCACTCACCCAGCCTATCCAAGTCACCCTGAATTCTCCTAACATCCTCATCACATGTCACACTGCCACCCAGCTTAGTATCATCAGCAAATTTGCTGATGTTATTTTCTATGCCTTCATCCAAATCGTTAACGTAAATGGTAAACAGCTGTGGTCCCAATACCGAGCCCTGTGGCACCCCACTAGTCACCACCTGCCATTCCGAGAAACACCCATTCACCGCTACCCTTTGCTTTCTATCTGCCAACCAGTTTTCTATCCATGTCAATGCCTTCCCCCCGATGCCCTGAGCATTGATTTTACCCACCAATCTTCTATGTGGGACCTTATCAAATGCCTTCTGGAAATCGAGGTACACTACATCCACTGGATCTCCCCCGTCTAACTTCCTGGTTACATCCTCGAAAACCTCCAACAGATTAGTTAAGCATGATTTACCCTTGGTAAATCCATGCTGGCTCGGCCCAATCCTATCACTGCTATCTAGATATGCCACTATTTCATCCTTAATAATGGACTCTAGCATCTTCCCCACCACCGATGTCAGGCTGACAGGTCGATAGTTCTCTGTTTTCTCCCTCCCTCCTTTCTTAAAAAGTGGGATAACATTAGCCATTCTCCAATCCTCAGGAACTGATCCTGAATCTAAGGAACATTGGAAAATGATTACCAATGCACCCGCAATTTCCAGGGCCACCTCCTTTAGTACCCTAGGGTGCAGACCATCTGGACCTGGGGATTTGTCAGCCTTCAGTCCCATCAGTCTTCTCATCACCGTTTCCTTCCGAATGTCAATCTGTTTAATTTCCTCTGTTACCCTATGTCCTTGGCCCATCCATACATCTGGGAGATTGCTTGTGTCTTCCTTAGTGAAAACAGATCTAAAGTATTCATTAAATTCTTCTGTCATTTCTCTGTTTCCCATAACAATTTCACCCAATTCATTCTTCAAGGGCCCAACATTGTTCTTAACTATCTTCTTTCTCTTCACATACCTAAAAAAGCTTTTGCTATCTTCCTTTATATTCCTGGCTAGCTTGCGTTCGTACCTCACTTTTTCTCCCCGTATTGTCTTTTTAGTTAAGTTCTGTTGTTCCTTAAAAACTTCCCAATCATCTGTCCTCCCACTCACCTTAGCTCTGTCATACTTCCTTTTTTTTTAATGCTATGCAATCTTTGACTTCCTTTGTCAACCACTGTGGCCCCTTTCCCCCCTTTGAATCCTTCCTTCTCTGGGGGATGAACTGATTTTGCACCTTGTGCATTATTCCCAAGAATACCTGCCATTGCTGTTCCACTGTCTTTTCTGCTAGGCTATCCGTCCAGTCAACTTTGGCCAGCTCCTCCCTCATGGCTCCATAGTTTCCCCTGTTCAACTGCAACACTGACACCTCCGAGCTGCCCTTATCCTTCTCAAATTGCAGATAAAAACTTATCATATTATGATCATTACCTCCTAATGGCTCCTTTACTGCAAGATTGCTTATCAAATCCTGTTCATTACATAACACTAAATCCAGAATAGCCTTGTCCCTGGTCGGCTCTCGTACAAGCTGTTCCAAGAATGCATCCCGTAGGCACTCTACAAACTCTCTATCCTGTGGTCCAGCACCAACCTGATTCTCCCAGTTCACCTGCATGTTAAAATCCCCCATAACTACTGCGACATTACCTTTGCCACATGCCAATGTTAACTCCCTATTCAACTTGCACCCAATATCCATGCTACTGTTTGGTGGCCTGTAGACAACACCCATTTGGGTCCTTTTGCCCTTACTGTTCCTCAGTTCTATCCACACAGACTCTACTTCTCCTGACCCTATGTCCCCCCTTGCAAAGGACTGAATCTCATTCCTCACCAACAGGGCCACCCCACCCCCTCTGCCCACATTTCTGTCCCTACGATAGCACGTATACCCTTGTACATTCATTTCCCAGGTCTGATCTCCCTGCAGCCATGTCTCCGTATCCCAACAACATCATAGTTACCCATTTGCACCTGAGTTTCAAACTCATCCGCCTTATTTCTGACACTTTGTGCATTCAGATATAGAATTTTTAACCCATTTCTCCTCTCTCTGTTTGAATCGCTGCCTATTGTGCTTAACCTAGCTCCCCGAACTCCCATCGGGCTATACGCCCCTAGAATTTTGTTGTCCTTCCTAAATTTACTTATTCTTTCAACACATTTAACTCCATGTTCCGTCAGACCATCCCTCTGTACACGAGTCCTCCTTATCACTTGTTCCGCCCCACCTTCCTCTACTACACACTTAATATTCCGGAACCGTGTAGTCCCCACCAGTCCTTTATTCTTCATCTCGCTATCCTCTCTCTCATTCTGGATCTCCGCCCCCTGAAAATTTAGTTTAAACCCCCCCCAAGAAGCACTAGCAAACTTCCCTGCAAGAATGTTAGTACCACTCCAGTTCAGGTGTAAACCGTCCCTTCGGAACAGATCCCACCTTCCCTGGAACAAAGCCCAATTATCTACAAGCCTGAAGCCCTCCCTCCTGCACCATCCTCTCAGCCACGTATTAATCTTTATAATCCTCCTGTTCCTTGCCTCACTCGCACGTGGCACAGGTAGCAATCCTGAGATTGTTACCCTGGAGGTCCTGCTCTTCAGCTTCGCACCTAACTCCCTGAACTCCCTACGCAGGACCCCCTCACTCATCCTACCCACGTCATTGGTCCCTACATGGACCACAACATCTGGATTCTTGCCCTCCCTCCCGAGAATAACCTGCACCCGATCTGAGATGTCTCGGACCCCGGCACCAGGGAAGCAACATACCATCCGAGACTCCCGATCTTCCCCACAAAATCTCCTATCCGCCCCCCTGACTATAGAAGCCCCTATCACTACCAGTCTCTTCTCTTCCCTCCTCCCCTTCCTAGTCAAGGGTCCAACCTCAGTGCCAGAGACAGGACCACTGCAGCTTGTTCCTGGTAGGTCATCCCCACCAACAGTATCCAAAACGGTATACTTATTTTTGATGGGACTGGCCACAGGGGTGCTCTTCTCTCTCTGTCTGCTCCCCCTGCCTCTCTTGACTGTCACCCATTTGCCTACCTCCTGTCTTTTCGGTGTGACTACCTCCCGATAACTCTTATCTATCTCTGCCTCTGCCTCCCGAATGATCCGTAGTTCATCCAGCTCCTGCTCCAATTCCCTAACTCGGTCTGATAGGAGCTGCAGCTGGATGCACCTATGGCAGGTGTGGTCATCAGAAACAACTGTGTTGACCCTGACCTCCCACATACTGCATACGGAGCACACCACTGCTCTAACTGTCTCCCCCATTGCCTGATCCTAGATTAGTCAGAATAAATGAAAAACAGGCTTCTTGTCGAAGTCCTCTTGCGCTGAAGCCCGCTGAGCCAAAGCCCAGCACTCTGCTCCTGCGCACTCCGCAGCCTGCACCGACGCTGCCCGCTCCTGAAAGTGGGCCGCTTTTTAAAGCCCGCGCTCGCGCAGCTTTACCTTCCTCCTCGGGTACTCTCCAGGTAGGTCCGAGGGTCTCGGCCTACCTACAACGGCTGATCTTCCGATCTCCAGTCGTATGTTGATCACGAGCACTCCTTACTCCCGCTCCGCTGCCCGCACCAACCTTCACTTGTTACTGTCATGCATTAGTGTAGGCATCTATTTCTTCCAAATCAATGTTTATTATTTAGAGATACAGCACGATAACAGGCCCTTTCTTTTTTTTTTGTAATTTATTTTTTTTATTGAAGTTCATCATCAAGTAAACATTTCCATAAGATGTATTTCAGACATTGTATATATGTATCATATATATCACAAATCTCCACAAAGTATTTATCTGAGGTATACACTTATAGAAAAGAGTGGAAAGAAAAAACAAGCAAAAGGAAAGAACTATGTACAAGTAGGGAGTGATCTTTTTTTTTTACAACAGATTCATTGATTTGTGAGAATAAAATCAGGCCTATGAAGTATTATGTAGTTAAACCATTTTTCCCAGTATGAATCAAATTGTTCCAAAAAAAGATAACCGGCCCTTTCAACCTAGTTACACTGGTGACCAGTTCACCGACTAACCTGTAGGTCTTTAGAAGGTGGGATGAAACCAGAGCACCCAGAGGAAACTCACACAATCACAGGGGGAATGCACAAACTTCTTACAGAAATGAACCTGGGCCGCTGGCTCTGTAATAGCATTACACTAACTGCTACACTACCGTGCTGCCCATGTAGACTTGGGATTGCTGTGATCCCACTTTGTAAACAAGCATGTAGCACGTAACGAGTCCTCCAGTCACTGGTGCAGCTGCTTTTCAAAGGCAGGTTGGAAAACTAGCTAGAACTGCCTTAAATCAGTCGTTACATTCCTCACGGACCTAATATAACACATGAAGGGATCTAAACTGACTACAGTATGTGATGTGGTCTTAGACTTAATGCAATGCATGAAAGATTTAAAACTGCTTCTCTTTCTTGTATATCTTGAACATATCTCAGCCTGAAAGGCGATCTTAAACCTGAGATAATGTATGAGGGCTCACACTGGTACGGTGTTTAAAAAGGTCGTATAATTAGAGTATCATGTAGAGGCGAAACATACTCTTCAAGAGGACAGAGTTGCGGAATACAAAGAACAGATGAGGGAAGAATTCCTTTAGCCAGAGAGTGGTGAATCTGTGTAATTCATTGCCACAGAGGCCAATTCATTGGGTATATTTAGAATAGAGGTTGATATGTTCCTGATTAGTCAGGGCGTCAAAGATTACAGGGAGAAGGCAGGAGGATTGGGCCTGAGAGGGGTAATAAGTCAACCCTGATGGAATGGCGAAGCTGACCCAATGGGCTGAATGGCCTAAAGCTGCAAACTCCATGTCATCAGCACCTGAAGCCAAGTTTGCTGGAAGTGTAATTCAGTGTCTCTGGGTTCCTAATTGCAAGAACTTTAATCCTTGTGTCTCTACTCAGGCCAGATTAGTTGTACTGGAAGTACTATTTTTAAGGACTGATTATTATTGCTTAAGCTGCACTGCATTCCCCTTTAACACTGTATTTAGTCACGATGAAGGGCTCGGCACCAAAAGCCAGCTGTTTATTGCTCTCCATAGATGCTGCCCGACCTACCAAGTTCCTCCAGCGTTTTGGGGTGTGGTCCCCTTTAGCGTTGTTGCTTTCTCTGTTACAGATAAATGGAAAGTACTTCCACAATTCAAAGGTGCAGCCCTGATATCCTCCTTCAATTTTGGTGTCTCATTGACTGCACCTTTGACTTTCCTTCCAATATTTGTGCGTTTGTAGAAAGACCTTGTTGCTTCCTGTTAATTTAACAACTTGCAATACAGCCCATGTCAGAAGCACAAAATTGTCAGAGCGGTTGTCTGTTTGTCACTTTGAGATTTTCCATTTAAAATGCACCTTGTTTTTTTTTTTACCCCCTTAGGCAACTACTGCAGCAATGCTGTGATACACAGAGGCTTTTTGCAGTAACCAAGTTGAACTCTCCAATGGGAAAGAGCCTTTGGTTTGATGGAGAGTTCCTCTATTCGCTCGCTATCAACAAGGAAATCTTCTCCATGTTTCCTCAGGTTAACTATCTTTAACTACTCTTACTGCTTTTGTGAGTGAGGGATCGCTTGTGTGGAGGCTTTGGAGAGGGCTCAGAGGAGATTTACCAGGATGCTATCTGGACTAGAGAGCATGGCTTATGATGACAGATTGAACAAGCCAGGGTTTCCTCTTTGCAGCAAAGGAGGATCAAAGGTGACTTGATAGAGGTGTACAAGATGATAAGAAGCTTTGATGAAGTGGAAAGCCAGAGATTTTTTCCCAGGGCAGAAGTGTCTAATATGAGGGGGCATCGTAGGAGGGAAGTATAGCGGAAGTGTGAAAGGTAAATGATTTACATAGAGTGGTGGATGTGTAGAATATTTTGCCGGGGTGGTGGAAGAGGCAGATCAATTATAGGTATTTAAGACACTCTTAGACACATGGATGATAGAAATATGTATTTAGTTATTGAGATACACTGTGGAATAGACCCTTCGAGGCACACCCCCGGTTTAACTCTCAGTATAATCACAGGACCAGTTAACCTACTAACTGGTCCGCCTTCGGACTGTGGGAGGAAACTGCAGCGCTTGGGGGGAAAACCCATGCAATCCACAGGGAGGACATACAGACTCCTGTATCAACAGATAATGTTGATGTTGAAATTGGACTCTGATCTCTGATGCCCAGAGTTGCAGCAGAGTTCTTCTTACCGTTACGTTTCCATGGCAAAAAGGGAAGACTGTGTAGAGGAGGAAGGTCAGGTTGATCCTAGAGTAGGTTAAAAAGTCAGCACAACATAGGAGCCCAAAGGGCCTTTATTGTCCAGTAGCATTGTATGTTCTATGTCAGCCAGGGTAGCGCATGTGAAGCCCATCTAGTGTGGCACGTCAGGTTTTAAACCTGGCACAGAGTATTGATGCCCAAGAGAAGAGAAACAAAAAAATTAATCATAGTATGCATGGAAAATGTATTTATAATCATGCAGGTTACTCATTTGGTAATATTATCAACAGTGTATGGTCTTTCCAATATGTAAAATGTGATTGAATCATATTGTACAGCAAACCCTTCAGCCCACCATGCATATGATAACCATTATGCCTATCTCTACTTAACCCACTTGCCTGCATTAATTCCACATCATTTATTCATGTACCTCTCCAGTTACTTTTTCTTAAATATTGTTACTGTTTCTGCTTCCACCACCATTTCTGGCCGTTCATTCCAGATACCAAATACTCTCTGCAAAAAATTTAGCTCTCAGGTGATCTTTAAACCTCTTCCCTTTAACAAACCTGTGCTGTCTAGTTTTAGATGTCCCTAACAGACTGGCTGTCTACCCTATTAGTGTCTCCATATACCTCTATCATGTCATCTCTCAGCAGGGAAAAGCAGCCTATCCAATCTCACTTTATAACTCAAGTCCTTTAATCCATGTAACTTTCTCATTAATATTTTCTGGTCTCTCCCTGGCTTAATCCCTCATTCCTATAGTGCAGTACTGAGAATGACACATAATATTCCAGTCATGGCCTGACTAATGTTTTATACTTGTAAACTGATGTCCCATCTCCTGTAATCAGTGCCTTGGCTGATGAGGACAAGCATACTAACTGCTTTCTTCACCACCCTGTCCACCTGTGATGCTACTTTCAGGGAGCATTGGACTTGTACCTCAACACCCCTGTCACTACTTTCGGATATGGCTTGAATGTGGAGAGAGAGAAACACTAAAGTGGGTTGGTGGTTCACAGACTTTAATGTGAACAGGATTTTAAGGAAGAAAAAACAAAAAATGCCAGGCAAAATAGGGCCGTTACTAAAACTCCCAAATGGACAACTACATGCCAACACCGTGGCCGAAAAGAATATCTGAATATAAAAGGATTACTGCTAGTCTTCAGGGCCAGTTGACTTGACAGTCCACTTTCTCAGGCAAGGCTGAATGCAAGCAGGCAGCATAATGTTGCTGTGCTTTGCTCAAGGCTTGACAAGTGCTGCAATGAAAAGAAGGGAGTTAAATACAGCCATAATGAAATAATAATTAGCTGGCAAATACATATTCATTAGTGCAATTGCCAGATCTGCTGCTCAGCCTACCTCCAGGGGCATGTGGACCCTGCGGCCGAGTCCGTGATTATGACAGGGACTGTGCCCGCTGGAAGTCCCAGGTGAGCTCCTTGTCCGAGATGTCCTTCGCCAAGATCCAAGAATGTTCTTCAGGACCAAACCCTTTCCAGTCCACAAGGTTCTGGACCTTAACACGTACCTGGTGAGATGCCAGGATGTGCCACACCATATAGAGCAGGGAACCATCTAGCAAGTGGAGAGGAGGGGAAGGTAAGGTGACTGGGACCAGGGGAGAGGAAGTAACGGGCTTGAGCTGGGAAACATGGAATGCTGTGTGGATCTTCTGTGATGCATTCAAAGGGGGACATACCCATAGAAGATGATTGGAGGATACTGTGAGCGATCTCTGCCCAAACCAGTTGGGAGCTCCAGGACGTGGGGTTGGAAGAGTCAAGGCAGCTCAGAGTTGTCTCCAACTCCTGGTTCACTCTGGCCATTGGATTGGGGATGGAAACCAGACGAGAGGCTGGTTGTGGCTCCTACAAGAGAGCAGAAAGCCTTCCAAAAGTGGGAAGTGAACTGTGGTCCACGATCAGGCGCGATGTCGTGAGGAAAGCCGTAGAGCCTGAACACGTGTTGAACCATGAGTGTGGCAGTCTCACGAGCTGATGGGAGCTTGGGGAGGGCAATAAAGTGGGCAGCCTTGGAGAATCGATCCACGATGATCAAAATGGTGGTGTTTCCATCAGATGGGGGCAGCCCAATGATGAAATCTACTGAGAAGTGGGACCAGAGGTGGTGGGGCACAGGCAGTGGACATAACAGACCCATAGGACGCTGGTGTGACGTATTGCTTTGGTGGGCCAGTCAGACACGAAGTTGTGGACATCCTGGGTCACCAAAATTATCTCTTAATAAAATCAATTGTCTGTAGCTTATCCCCTACCTCACTGGTCCCCAACCACTGGGCCGCAAAGTATGTGCTACCAGGCCACGAGGGAGCGATAGGATTTGGTGATATGAAACGATATGAGTCAGCTGCACCTTTCCTCATTCCCTGTCACGCCCACTGTTGAACTTGAACACAGGCGAGGTCGTCAGTTGGTCATTAACCTACAACTATTTGATGAGTAAAAAACAAACATCGCTTGGGAGTTACTTTGGAAGAGGTGCTAGGGGACATAAAAGGCCTAACGATGATGATAACGCAGAGACAGCTGAGGCTGAGACTGCAAAACAAAAAGAAAGCTTCCTTCAACAGAAAATACGACGAGTTGTACATAAAATATGGCTTTAATGCGACCAGTGACTCGCACACTCCAAGCCCCCTGTGTGTGTTATGTGGAGACAAGCTGTCTAATGAGGCAATGAAGCCCTCAAAACTGCTTCGGCACCTTGAGTCCAAGCACCCTGCACTTAAAGACAAACCTGCTGAGTTTCTTGAGCGGAAAAAATGTAAGCAAGCGGGCAGAAGCAAGTGCTGAGAGTCATCAACTCCACAAATGCTGCTGCTCTGAGAGTGTCGTACTCAGTGGCTAGCCGTGTTGCTAAGTCTAAGGAGCCTTTCACTGCTGTTGGTGAAGAATTGATTCTGCCTGCTGCCAAGGACATGTACCGTGAACTGTTGGGAGAAGCTGCAGCTAACAAGGTGGCACCAGTTTCTCTTTCAGCTACCACAGTTTCAAGGAGAATCGATGACATCGCGGAGGACATCGAAGCACAGCTGTTGGAACGGCTTAACGAGTCACCATGGTATGCTATCCAGGTCGACAAGTCTACCGATGTCGACAACAAGGCAATACTGCTGGTTTATGTGCGATATATATTTCAAGACGATGTGCACGAGGATATGTTGTGTGCACTGCCGCTGCCAACTAACACAACTGGAGCAGAACTATTCAAGTCTTTGAATGACTACATGTCAGGCAAACTGGACTGGTCATTCTGTGTTGGAATATGCACAGACGGGGCTGCAGCTATGACTGAACGGCTGTCTGGTTTCACTACCCGAGTCAAAGAGGTTGCTCCTGAATGCCAGTCTACTCTGTGTCATACACAAGGAAATGCTGGCTAGCCGAAAAATGTCACCTGATCTTAACAGCGTATTGAGTGACGTTGTTGAAGTTATCAATCACATCAAAGCAAAAGCCCTTAACTCACATCTGTTTGAGCAGCTTTGAGAGGAAATGGATTCAGTACACAAATACCTTCTCTCACACACTGAAGTCAGGTGGCTGTCAAGGGGGAGAGCCCTGGCCAGGGCTTTTGAGTTAAGAGAGCCGCTACAGAGATTTCTTTCAGGAAAAAAGTCACCACTGACAGCACACTTCAGTGACAAGGAGTGGATAGCAAAACTCACTTATCTGTGTGACATCTTCAACCTGCTCAATGAACTCAATTTGTCTCTTCAGGGGAGAATGACAACTGTCTTCAAATTGGCAGATAAAGTGTCTGCTTTCAAAGCCAAACTGTGAGGACAGCAAGTGGACAGGGGCATATTTGACATGTTCCCAACATTAGCTGGGATTTTGGGAGAGGCTGAGGCTGCACCGTCCTCCTCACAGCTGGCGCGCGATCACCTATCTTCACTGTCGACAGAATTCGAGCGTTACTTCCCAACCGCAAATGACTCAAGACATGCAAAGGAATGGGTCCGTGACCCATTTGTGAATGTCCCCGGTGAATCATCCATGTCAGTGCGAGACGAGGATCAACTCCTCAGGCTTGCAAGTGACGGTGGGCTGAACAGTATATTTAGATAGATAGATAGATAGATACTTTATTCATCCCCATGGGGAAATTTGACAACATCTCTGCCAGCATTCTGGATCAAAGTCAAAGCTGAATATTCTGAGATAGCCGCAAGAGAACTGAAAACGTTGCTTCCGTTTCCAACATCATATCTCTGTGAAGCGGGGTTTTCTGCAATGAATGCAACGAAAACTAAATTGCGGAATAGACTGGACATAAGGAACCCCCTTCGAGTATGGCTGTCTCCCATCAGCCCTTGATTGGACAGTTTTGTTACAGGGAAACAAGCCCAGGGCTCCCACTGATTCACCGATATTGGTGTGTTGCAATGATTTTATATGTTCATACCAGGAAAATATGCGCTGTGTTTAATATCCAAACGTTACTTATAATGTTATGATGCTATTGACTTAAGTGACTTATAATTGACTTATCACTATATTCATGCGAGGAAAATATGCGCTGTGTGTTTAATATTAAATTTGTTAGATAAATCCTTTTAGAAACAAAATTGAGTGTATTAGCCACTTATAAGTGACTTATAGTTATCACCTATATTCCGGTTGTGATTTACACCCCCACTACCGGTCGGCCAGTTCGCAAGAATATTGTCAATATTAAACTGGTCCGCAGTGCAAAAAAGGTTGGTAACCCCTGCCCTACCTGACCAATGAAATCTCAGGGCCAAGGTCAGCTGCTCTGTCCCAGCTGGGTCCATCTTTGTATGGCCGAGACTTGCTGTCGCTATGTTCGGATACGGCCCAAGTGAGGAGAGAGAGAGACACTAAAATGGGTCAATGGCTCACAGACTTTAATGCAAACAGGATTTTAAGGGAAAAGAAAATAATAAATGCTAGACTAAACAAATTATGTCGACACTGCAGCTGAAAGGAATATCTAAATATAAAACGCACACCGCTAGTCTCCAGCGTCAGTCAACTCGATAGTCCACTTTCTTAGGCAAGGCTGAATGTAATCAGGCAGCAAAATGTTGCTGTGCTTTGCTCAAGTCTCGACAAGCGCTACAACGGAAACAGGGAGTTAATGAAATAATAATTGGCTTACATATGCATATTCACGCGCAATTGTCAAATCTGATGTGCAGCCTGCCTGTGGGGGCACATAGACCCGGCAGCCAAGGCTGGATTTGTGACAGTCCCTCTGGTCGGCAGCACAGCCCAGGTCACTGCTGTTCATTCTGTCTGCCCCACCCTGGTTTAACTTCCCAAAATGTTATCAAGTTACACTTGTCTGAATTAAATTGAATCTGCCATTTCTTTGTCCACTTTCCCAGCCAACGTTCTTCACTTATTACCACCAATTATGGTGCCACTGCTGCATTTTCTAATCATGCCACCTACATGCTTATCTAAACTGTTTTATATAACAAACAACAGAGCTCCCAGTTCCAATCTCTGTGGCACACCACTGGTCACAGGTCTCTAATCTGAAAAACAAACTTCAAACGGCCACCCTTTGCCTCCCACCAAGCCATTTTTCTATCCAGTCCGTTAGCTCGCCCACGATCTAATCTATTCTAAGTAGTTGGACCAGCCTACCAAGCAGGACTTAGCAAAGTCTATACAGACAGTATCTACCATCCTGCCCTCATCAATCCTCTTGGTCATCTCATCAAAAAAAATCTATCACATTTGTGAGACATGATCTCCCACATACAAAGCCATTCTGACTCAGCGTAATCAGTCGTTACCTTTCCGCGGGCAAGTGAATTCTGTTTCTCAGAATCTCTTCCAGCAACTTTCTCATTGCTAATGTAAAGCTTACTGACTTGACCAGCTTAAGGAAGTTGTAAACCAAATCCAGTTATGTGAGGTTCTTACAACTGATCTGGGAATTAAAGAAACCTTAAACCTGGTTCAGACTTCATCAGGGAGTTTAAACTTGACATACGATTTGAGAAACCTTTAACTATTCATGCAGAAACTTAATCCTATGTAATATTTGACAGATTTTATAAAGACTTGTATAGAATAGACAGATATTAGACGCTGGAATAGACGAAGGATTGTAAACTTGATGTGGGTCGGAGAGAGCCTTAATCCCAATAGAATATATGAAGACATCTTAACCCTACCAAACAGATGAAAGTCTTGCACCCGGTGAGAACCCTGCATAATGCGCAAGAGATTTTAAAAGTTTGTTTAATAAAAGAAAGTATCTCAAATATGGTATATAGTATATGATGGGGTTTAAATGTTGCAAAAAGGATCATAAATGAATTTGCCATTACAAATTGTCCCATGATTAGGCTGGGGTTAAATCGGAGCTCGCTGGGCAACGTGGCTTGAAGGACCGAGACAGTCTGTTCCACGCTCTATCTCAGTAAACAACTAAACCTGGGAGAGTGTAGGGCGGCAAGTTAGCACAGCTGTTAGCATAACACTATTGCAGGGCCAGTGAGCGGGTTTAACTCCTGCTGTCTGTCAGAAATTTGTACAGTCTTCGTGACCACCCGGCTTTGTAGGTCAGGCGATCTCATGGGTGTAATCGGGCAGCGTGGACTCGTTGGACCAGCAGGGTCTGTTACTGTGCTGTTTCTCTAAATAGGAAATAAATACACTGAAAGTGAATTGCAAACTTGGTCTGATGTATGAAGGGGTGTTAAACCTGAAACAATGCAAATGGAAGTGTAAGTCTCCGACTATCCATCCGGGTCACAATCCTGTCGGGTTTGCTGGTCTTTACAGTGGGGTAGTTAAGAAGGCTGGAATAATGCTTGAGGAATGTTAAAACAATCACAGTTTTTGGAAGGATCTTATCTTGTCTCTGTAAAAATGACCAAGGGACTCGAACAGCAAGTAGGGAGATGAAGAATTCCAAGTCTGTAAGAGGGACTTAAGATCTGGAATGGTGCTGATCTTGCCTCTGGTATGAAGTACAAGGGATCATATAGCCAGAGCACTGTACAGAGAATTACCTGTA
The DNA here is from genome assembly GCF_048418815.1 of Hemitrygon akajei. Taxonomy (NCBI): domain Eukaryota; kingdom Metazoa; phylum Chordata; class Chondrichthyes; order Myliobatiformes; family Dasyatidae; genus Hemitrygon; species Hemitrygon akajei. The sequence continues at coordinate 54,818,235 of NC_133137.1, forward strand.
TAAAGCCTTGTCTAGTGAATGATGAACCTTAAAGCATGGTAAAAATAAGAACTGCAAGGACTTGAATCACAAGGGACATGAAAGATACGCCGCAATGACCAGGTTTCTTGTCTGTTGCTAGGATACACCGTTCCAGCTGCCATTGAAGAAGTGTTCAGTGGTTGGAAATGGCGGAATTTTGAAGAAGAGTAATTGTGGCAGCTTAATCGACAAGGCGGACTTTGTCATGCGGTAAGAGAACTTTTTGATGCCCCTTATCTAGTCTGTGGTTAGATATTCTACTTCCATGCATGAGCTTCTGCTGGAGGAATTTAGCAGGTCAGGCAGCATCTATGTAAACAGACAACATTTGGGGCCGAAAACCTTTATCAAGACCAGAAGCCAGAATGAGAAGGTGGGTGGGAAGGGAAAGGACTACAAGTTGGCAGGTGATTGCTGAGACCAGGTGAGGGGCAGGGTTGGTAAGTGGGTGATGTCGAATGGTGTGTAATATGTAAAAAAAGTAAAAGGCTGACGAAGGAATCGGATAGGAAAGGACAGTGGACTGTGGAAGGAGGTGGGGAACCAGAGGGAGGTGATTGACAGGTCATGAGGGCATGGGAGGGGAAGAGAACAGGTGAGATCAGAAACTGATAAAGAAGAACTATTAGAGGAAACTGTTTGAACAGTGAGGTATCCTTCTCACAGCTCTGACCCCTGGGGAGGAAGGTCATACCATAATCCACCCATTGCTGCCTCTGATACTGGTGTGTATTGTTCAGCTAGGCTAGTGGTCGCCTACCCGTCGATCTTTGAGACTTTCCCAGTAGATCCCGGGGGAAAAGAAAAGGAAAATGCGCACCAGGCAGAAAAGACCGGAAGTAAAACACCGCAACCCGGAAACAACTTCTCCCCACAAACAGCTCTCCGCAGCGGGAGCACCGCTACATCACCATTATCCTAATCGGCATCAACCTAGCTTTATAATGCTCACATTACAACACTTCTCCTCCTTTAAATTCCAACATTCCCCAAAGAAAAAGAACTGGGAAACAAAAAACTGTGGTGTCATTAGCTTGCGTACCTCTGAAACTTATACTGGAGTCTCAGTAACAGTTTACCAATACAAAACACCTGAAAAACGTGGCAGATTCAACATTCAGTCCAACAAAGGAAACTGTCCTTTCAAATATTCAGTCTGTCAGGAGGTTTGCGAGGGCGCTGTGCTGCAACAGATGAAAATTATTAAATCTAAGTACAGGAGCTGTCTTACTGACGGACACCTCACAGACTGTCTCAGACTGGCTGTCTGTAGCTATGAGCCAAATTTCAGGGAACTAGCTGAAAGTATTCAGCCCCAGTCATCACACAGGAGTGCAACAGTCAATTTTTATCCATTCATTTTTTGTGTTGAAATAAAATTAAATAATGAAACATAGAATTAAAGGTGTTGTAATGTGAGCATTATAAAAACAAGTAACACCAATTAAGATAATGGTAACATAGCAACACTCCCGCTACGGAAAGCTGCCTGCAAAGAGAGACTGCTCCCGGGGCTGTGGGGCTCCACTTCCGGTCCCTTCTGCCCGGTGTGCATGCGTGTGTCTAAACAATTTAGTAGGTCGATCTTGCCTTTCACTAAGGCCGAGGTAGGGGATCTTGGGCTTAAAAAGGTTGGCAACCACTAAGCTAGGCCGTCTAATATACAGTAACAAACTCAGAAAGGATCAAGTTATTGACACATTTATTGTTTTAATTGCAAGCGAAGCTACATCCAGACATAATGTCAGAAAATAGCTTAACTCTTATAACTCAAACAAACTACTTTAATACTTTTTACAGAGAACAGTAATCGGGTTGTTTCATTCCATAACATTCCTCTGTAAGTGGACGTGTGGAAGATGTTTCCAATTGTGAGGGAGTCTTTAGAGCAAGAGAGCATAGCCTCAAAATAGAAGGATGTGGGTATATATATATATATATATATATATCATATAGTGAGGCAATGTTCATGGGTTCAGTGTCCATTCAGGAATCTGATAGCAGAGGGGAAGAAGCTATTCCTGAATCATTGAGTGTGTGCCTTCAGGCTCCTGTATCTCATTCCTGATGGTAGCAATGAGAAGAGGGTATGTGCTGGATGATGGGGGTCCTTAATGGTGAATGTTGCCTTTTTGAGGCACCGCTTCCTGAAGATGTCCAGGATACCGGGGAGGCTAGTGCCCACGATGGAGCTGACTGAGTTGACAACTTTGTGCAACTTCGATCCTGTGCAGTGGCCACACCCCATACTAGACAGTGATACAACCAGTTAGAATGCTCTTCACAGAGCACCTGTAGATATTTGCGAGTGTCATTGGTTACGTACCAAATCTCCATAAACTCTTAATGAAGTATAGCCGCAGTCATGCCTTCTTTGTCACTGCATCGATGTGCTGGGCCCAGAATACATTCTCAGAGATGTTGACACCCAGGAACATGAAATTGCTTGCCCTTTCCACTTCTGATCCCTCTGTGAGGGCTGGTGTGTGTTCCCTCATCTTAGTCCACTGTCAATTCTTTGGTTTCATTGATGTTGAGTGCAAGGTTGTTGCTGTGATACCACTCAATTAGCAGATCTTTCTCGCTCCCATTGCCAAACCTTCTCGTCACCATCTGAAATTCTGCCAACAATAGTTGTGTCATCAGCAAATTTATAGATGGTATTTGAGCTGTGCTTAGTCACACAGTCATGGGTGTAGAGAGAGTAGAGCAGTGGGCTAAGCACACACCAGTGTTGATTGTCAGCAAGGTGGTGATGTTATTTTTGAATTGCACAGACTGTGGTCTCCTGGTGAGGAAGTCGAGGGTCCAGTTGCAGAGGGAGGTACAGAGGCCCAGGCTTTGGAGGTTTTTGATCAGACCTGTGGAAGCAAAATTATATTTAAAGCTGCAAGTTGATCGGCTGTTGATTAGTGAGGCTGTCAAAAGTTATAGGAATAGGGCTGTAGAATGGTGTTCAGAGTGAAAGTAATTCGGCCATGACTCGATGGGCAGAATGGTTTTCTGCTCCTATGTTGGTTCAAGAACATGATGGTTGTACGAAGGTATCTGGTCCTGAACATGTTTCATGTTTCTACACCCCCTGCCTCATGGTAGCAGTGAGAAGATGGGGTGACCCAGATGGTGGGGTTGATGCCCCCTTCTTCAAGCAGAGCCTGTTCTAGTATTAGTTATTTCTGGGTTAAAGATACTAGCTGTCTATCAATGCCTCTCATAATTTTACAAACTTCTGATAGTCCTCCCGTCAGCCTCCGCCACTCCAAAGAAAAGAACAATTGTTTATCTGACCTCCCCTTGTAGCAGGTGCCCTCTAATGCAAACAGTATTCTGGTATACCTCTCCTGCACATCTCTTCTACCAGAATTGAAGTTGGTATTCCAGGTGCGGCCTAAAGCTGCAACATGACCTCTGACCATCAAACTCAGTGTCTCAACTAATAAAGGCAAGTATGCCATGCATCTTCTTTACCGTCCTATCAACTTGATGGCCACTTTCAGGGAGCTATGGACTTGAACCCCAAGATCCCTCTTGTTTTCACTCCGGTCCCATAGGCATTGAGGTAATGATGGGCATCTACTAACTCTGTCACAAATGGGGCTGAAGATAGCGTAGGCTGGTGCATGCCTTCTATCTCTCACACAGAGTGAAATTCAAAGCCAAGCTTGAACACGCCAATGCACTACAGTAGCATCCTAACATCTAAGTCAGGAGGGTAAAATCCCATTTTACTCATGTGCTATTTTATAAAATAGAACACTGTGTGTACAAAAAGCATAATGTAGTGTAATACATGATTGAAGTTTTAGTCCTGTCGGGGGGTTTGTGAGTAAAGATGGAACAGATGTGGACTGTAAGCTGACAAGTGCACCTTTTATCTCTGTACAGCTGCAACCTCCCCCCTCTCTCCAGTGAATACACCAGCGATGCTGGCTACAGAACACACCTGGTGACTGCAAATCCAAGCATCATTGAGAAAAGGTACAGTGGAAAATGCGTTTGTCCAAAGCAGAAATTAATTCAAGGACAGAGGGAAAGTCTTGTTCATTTCCCCTCCCTGCACTGTTATACACCAGGTCATTCTGTTACTTGGTGACCTTCATTAAGGTAACACCGATAACAATAATTAACCCAAGAGGCAAAGGGAAAACAATGCAGGGCTGCTGGTCAATTCCTGGAGCTTCTGATGCACGGTGACACAAAACAAGGGAATGAACTGTATCGTTAGCTATGAATTGTTGCCCAGTTCCAAACATATTGCAACCTGAATGGATGAGTGGAAAAGGCAGTAACTAGTTGTAGTGAACACAAGCTAATAGTGCTGACCTTTATATGTACCTTTTAGCTGGGGGTCAAGCCAGATAGATTTTGATCTCTTTGGGTGTGATCACTGGTTTTTGGCTTTGAGCTCATTTGATTTATTGATGTTTTAGAACATTACAGCACGGTTGTTGTAAGTGAGGAAGCAGATTCGATAGGTCCAGAATCCATGTCCTTGAGACACGCAGCCTTGGCAGTAAAGGATTTTATTTACGGAAGACAAACATGGGAAAATGGCAACAGAAGCAACACTCACATGCACACAATTTACAGCAGTCAGATTGGCAATAAAACACATGTGGACAATTACTAACGAATGTGGGAAAATCGCGTGGGAACAAAGCACACACGCATACACACACGACCAAGGGAAAAGTCAATACAATACCCACCCCCCCCTTTGACTCTCTGTGAGCACAGCTCTTATGCTACTAGGGACAATCATCAACACTCCCAACCCTATTCAATGCACAACTCACCAGCAGTTTCTCCAGTGCCGCTACAGTTCTTGGCTTGGAATGAAGCAGGGTGGTCCCTCACAGATTGCAAAAAAGAGAGAAAGGGTCCAGCACATGTGGCACCCTTTATAGTGCAGCAGGGCTGGAGGATCCCACCCAGGTAATTCACAGGGAAGCCAATGGCTCGGTGCCAGCAGAGTTAAGCTGATTACAAAGGCCAAATACAAGGCTAATTAAAGGGGCCAATGGTTAGGTGTGCATTGATAGGCGAGGAGGGGTCAAACCTTGATTGGCAGGTGGTGTGTCTTTCAACCAGGTGTCATGACCCCTCCAATACAATGGTACAGGCCCTTCAGCCCATGATGTTGGGCCAACCTTTTACCCTAGTGTAAGATCAATCTATCCCTTCCCTCCGACATAGTTCTCCAGTTTTCTATCATCCATGTGCTTTTCTAAGAGTATTGACTTGTGTCCCTAGTACCTCTAATGTGTCTACAACCACCCTTGAAAGGACACCATTCCATGTGTAAAATAAAAATTACCTCTGACATCCCCCCCCCCATACATTTTTTCCAATCACCTTAAAATTGTGTTCTTTCACATAAGCCATTTCTCAACAGGTTTCAATAGGTACATTTCTACAATATACATCCTGCAAAAAAAAAATTTAGGATGAATTTTACACACATGGAATGGTGAGTGTGTGGAATGTCCTGTCAAGGGTGGTTGTAGATACATTAGGGGTATTAGGGGCACTTTCTGCTTTGGGAAGCAGTCTCTGGCTGTCCATTTGATCTATGTCTCTTATCATCTTGTACACCTCTATCAAGTTACCTCTCATCCTCCTTTACTCCAGAGGGAGAAGTTTGTTAGCTTCTTAAGGCATGCTCTCATAATTATGCAGGCACATCTCCTCTGCACCTTCTCTGAGGCGTCCAATCTGCTGCGCCTTGTTTTGGTTGTGCTAGATCTGTTCACGTGTTGGCAAGCTCTTGTAAGCACAGACAGGCGATTCCTGCTTGTTTTCCTGCATTTATTAATATGTGCATGAGGCGCGGCCGCCCGCCACCAGCGGGAGAGCTGACGCGCTGGGTCGGTCCGCCTTCTCACCCGCCTGTAGGCAGTCGCGCACTGCCCTCCAGCGTCGCCCAACCAGCGCTCCGTTCTCTTCTGCCTATGACCTCACATCAGATGTGGCGACCCGCTGAATTTAAGCATATTACTAAGCGGAGGAAAATAAACTAACGAGGATTGCTTCAGTAACTACGAGTGAAGAGGGAAGAGCCCAGTGCCGAATCCCTGGCTGCCCGGCAGTCACGTGAAATGTGGCATATAGAAGACCTCCTTTCTCTGAATTCTCCTTCTGCTCACCCAGATGTGCTGCCACCATTGTCAACAGCTTTTGAAGAAACTGTTCTGCCAGTTCCTGATGCTTCACTCATTTTTCAAGATGAAGATGTTGATGATCCTGACAACCCCACACTTGCAGACGTGTAACTTTGCCTGAAGATGTATTAAACATCTCACTTTAGAAGCGGAAGTGATCAACTGTTCTGTATAAGTTAATTCCTGTATATTTACCTGTACCCTTTATTTTATCTGTGCCTGTACAGTATATTACTTAAAATTTCACTTGCTACTTATTTAATATTTGTTTAATATCGAACTTGTACTGATTTACATGATATTTTAAAGGTATGATGAGGCGGTTAGCTATTGCTTAATGTGATCCTTCTGTAATTCGGCATTTTCATTAATCCAGCACTCCTCAGGTCCCAATGTTGCCGGATTATAGAAGGTCAACCTGTATATTCAAGAGAAAAGAATAAAATGTGGAAAGAGTAGAGCCAATTTGAGACAATAGTGGCAATGGGTGCATGGACTGAGTTGCTATAGGTGAGGGTCGAGTGAATATATTTGACCCTGTAGATGGAAAACTCAGCGATGGGTAGGTGAAACTCCAGTGCAAGACTCCAGAAATTGACAATACAATGTCTTAGCTGGCTAAAAGCTGACAAACCCCAGATAAGGTTTATACCAGGCTGCTAAGGGTGGGTGGGGGTACGAGAAGAAGTTGCTGAGATTTTTATTTCTACATCTGCCATAAGTACAACAAATTTGGTCCCTCTGTCTGTTTCAGAGCCTAGTATCAGTAGCAGGGTTGTAATTGGAACGGATTCTGATGGACCAAATGAATTAGGCCCAATCACTTCCAGCTGCCTCATCAATGACCTCCCTTTAGTCTTAAGGTCAGAAGTGGGGATGTTTACTGATGATTGCACCACTGATGCAAGACCTGGACAATCTACAGACCAGGGTTGATCAGTTACAAATTTTCCTCATGCCACACATGTACAGTGGCATGCAAGAGTTTGGGCACCCCGGTTGAAATTTCTGTTACTGTGAATAGTTAAGTGAGAAGAAGATGAACTGATCTCCAAAAGTCATAAAGTTAAAGAGGAAATATTCTTTTCAACATTTTAAGCAAGATTAGTGAATTTGTTTTGTTCAATTTTAGAGTGAAAAAAGGAAAGGAGAACCATGCAAAAGTTTGGGCTTCGGTCCCTTCTCCTTTTTTGTTATTTTGAAACTGTAAAAGATGGAAATAAAGAAGTAAACTTGCTTAAAATATTAAGTGATGTGTCATCTTTGACTTTATGCCTTTTGGAAATCAGGTCATCTTTTACCTGCTTAGCTATTCACAGTAACAGAAATTTTGACTAGGTGTGCCCAAATTTTTGCATGCCACTGTAACTGGCAATGACTATATCCAACAAGAGAAAACCCATCTCTCACCCACTCTCACTGAAAGACTAAAAGATATAGGAGCAGAATTAGACCAGTCTGCTCTGCCATTCCGTAGATTCACCACCCTCTGACTAAAAAAGGCCATTGCCATTGCTAAGTATCTCCACCATCAATAACCTTGGTGTTACCATTTGGTGCCACAGTAGCTCAGCAATTAGCATGATGCTGTTAGAGCTTGGGGCGTCAGAGCTCAAAGGTCAATTCCAGCATCCAATGTAAGGAATCTCTGTATGTCCTCCCCGTGGAGTGCATGGCTCTTCCTGGGTATTCCTGTTTCCTTCCACAGTCCAAAGACGTATGGGGGGTAGGTTAAGTGGTTGTTGTAAATTGTCCCAGGATTAAATTGGGGTTGCTGGTGCAAAAGGTACAGCATGCAATACTCCATGCTGTATTGCTAAATAAAATAATTAGAAATAAGATCGACCAGAAACAGGAGTAGCCATGTGTACGGTGGAGGTCAAGTTGAGGTTTGTACCAACTACCAGGTACACTGCAGCAACTCACCAAGAATTCTTGTACAACACATGATCTCCACTGGCTAGAAGGACAGAGCACAACCTGGAAAATAGTCTCCAAGTTGCACAGCATCATGCATTACAAATCTATCGCTGTTCATTCACTACTGGGCCACATGTACACAAGATTAGGTCAGAGACTAGGGCTTCTGAAGCGATTAACCCACCTTCTGGTTCTCCAGAACTCATCCCCTTGCTACAGTGCTCAAGTCAGGTGTGTGTTGGAATACTCTCGATTTTTCTGTGTGAGTTTAGCTTCAACAAAATTCAGGAAGCTTAACATTTACTGGAGCATAGCAGAATGAGGGGAAATCTTATTGAGGTGGATAAAATCATGAGCGGCATAGATAGAGTTAATATGCACAGTCTTTTTCTCAAGGTTGGGGAATCAAGAACTACAGGACATCAGTTTAGAGAGAGAGGAAATATTTAATTGGAATATGAAACAGTTAATCTGCTAACCAATCTAGTTCCTCCCCCCACCCCACCCCTTTATTTATTACCTCAGTCATTGCTCTGTAAACACCTTAAACCACTTTTTATAAGCTGTTTACGTTGTAAATACATGGTGTGTTTTTGTATTTGTGCACATTTTATTCTATATCCATCTTTAACCTCTAATTGTAGAGTTTTTATATAATTATTTATATTTGTTTAATGTGTTATTTTCCTGTTGTATGTGACACCTGACCAATACACCATAGCTAATTCCTGAGACATTAAATATATATAAGGCAAATAAAGTTGACCTTTGATCCTTGGCAAGCAATTATTTTCACCCAGACATTTAGTATATGGAATGAGTTGCCAGAGGAATTGATTGAGACTTCTGTGGAAGGAAAGCTTTAAAGAGATAGAACCAAACATGGGCAAGTAGGTCTAACTTAGCTGGAATTTTTGATTGGCATGGACCAGTTGTTATAAGGGCCTCTTCCCATACCCTTTGATCCTGTGGAGGACATTGCAGTTCACTTGATAGGCAACTTGTCTACACAGTAGCAGCCGCTTGTACCAACTACCAGGTACTCTGCAGCAACTCACCAAGAATTCTTGTACAACACATGATCTCCACTGGCTAGAAGGACAGGGCACGACCCGGAAAATAGTCTCCAAGTTGCACAGCATCATGCATTACAAATCTATCGCTGTTCATTCACTACTGGGCCAAATCCTTTCCCTGACAGCATTGTGGGTATATCCACCCACCAAGATCTGCAGCTGACCACCACCTTCTAAAACAGCAGTTGTTGTACAGTGGTTAAGTCGAGTCAGACTCTTCGTGACCTCATGGATCATAGGGTCCACGGTAAGATACGGAAGTAGATTGCCAGGTCTTTTGTTACCGTCGCTGACAGCTGGGTGTGAACTCTGGTTTGAACATCTGCCTGGAAGTCCAGTGCTGATGCCACTACACCACCAGCCGGCCCAAAAATGTCAACTAGGGAGGAGCAATTGAAACGCTGGCTAATGCTGTGAAGCCCACGTCCCTTGAATGAACAAAAAAACCAAAATAAATTAACAATTACTTGGAAAGGGGACAAACAAGATCTCATGCGGGAGGGTGGTCTAAAGATTAGGACCCATGTGTTCCAGATGAAGTTGGCAAGACAGATTGTGATTGGATGCCTGTGACTAGTGAGGCCCTACAGGTATCTGCTGGAACTAATGCTGTTTGTAATGTAATAATGCCATGAGACATAGGAACAGAATTGGCCTATTGAGTCTGCTCTACCTGATTAATTTTCCTTCCCAATCCCATTCTCCTACCTACTCCCTGATACCTTTGATGCTCTTACTAATCAAAAACCTGTCAGCCTCTGCTTTAAATATACTCAATGACTTTGCCTCCACAGTTAGCTGTGGCAATGAATTCAGCAGATTCACCAGCTTCTGGCTAAAAAAAATCACTTCTCATCTCTGTTCTAAAGGGATGTTCTTCTATTCTGAGGCTTTGCCCTATGTTCTTAGACCCCTCTCCCCCTCCATAACTGGAAACACTCTCTCTTTGTCCATTCTGTTTAGGCAGTTCAATATTCAATATTTTTCAAAGAGATTTCCCGCCCCCCTCATTCTTCTAAACTCCAGTCCAGAGCCATTAATGAGCTCCTCATATGTTAACCCTTTCAGTCCTGGGATAATTCTCAGGAACCTGCTCTGGATCCTGTCCAATGCCAGCACAGCCTTTCTTAGATAAGGGCCCAAGCCTGCTCACGTTGCTCCAGATGCAGTCTGATCAATGCCTTATAAAGATTCTGCATTTCATCATCACTTTTATGTGCACTAGTGATTTAGCCGTGGATTTAGATTGCACATTCAACAAGTTGGTGGATGAAACTAGATTTCTGGAGTTATTGAGGCTATGTGGGGTTGTCTTAGCCTTACAGGGTGATATCAATGTGCTAGTGCATTTAAGGCAAAGGTTGGTAGCTTCTTGATTAGTCAGGGAATAAAAGGTTAATGGGAGGAGGCAGGAGAATGGGTTTGAGAGGGAAGTGGATCAGCCACTCTGAAATGGCAGAGCAGACTCGTTAGACCAAATGGCCTAATTCTGCTCTTATTATGTATGTTGGGGGTACTAGTGAGGCTAGAGCAAATTCCCTGTATAGTAGGGTCCTAGGGAGTACTGAGCAATCTTCGTATGCAAGTCCAAAGATTCTTGGAGGCAACAGCACAATTGATAAGTGGGTAGAAAGGCAAATGGAATACTACTGGACACTGAATACAAGAACATAGAGCACTACAAGCACAGTACAGGCCCTTCGACCCATGATGTGCTGACCTTTTAACCCTTCTCTCCTATATAACCCTCAATTTTTCAGTCATCTATGTGTCTGTCTAAGAGTTTCTTAATTGTTCCTATGTATCTGCCTGTACTACATACCTGGAAGGGCATTCTATGCACTCACCACTCTTTATGAATTTAAAAAAAAACTTACCTTTGACAGCTTCCCCATCCCTCCAATCACCTTCAAATTATGCTCTCTTGTATTAACCATTTCTACCCCGGGAAAAAAGTTGCTTGTTATCCACTCAATTAATGTCTCTTCATCTTATACACCATCTCTGCCTCCTTTGGTCCAAAGAGGAAAGCCCTAGTTCTCTCAGCCTATCTTGATAAGACATGCTCTCTAGTCCAGGCAGCATCCTGGTAAACCTCCTCAGCACCCTCTCTAAAACTTGTATATTTTAACTATAACGAAGTGGTCAGAAATGAACACACTATTTCAAATGTGAGTTATATAGAGCTGCAGCATTACCTTACAGCTCCTGAATTTAATCTGCCACATAATGAAGACCAACACGCCATACACCTTCTTAATAATCTTAACACCCTGCGTGGAACGGGAAGGTTATGCTCCAAATGTACAGGATAAAATGTGGATAAGTTCTCGGCTGGAATATTGCCTGCAGTGCTGGCCAGCTTGCTTATAGGGAGGACAAGCTCACCTTGGAGAGGGTGCAGAGGAGATTCTCCAAGATGAAGAGTTATGAAGAGAGAGTGGAAAGGTTGTTCTCCCTGGAACTAAAGAGGTTAAGAGGGAACGTAGAGCATAGAACAGTACAGGTCCTTTGGCCCATGACGTTGTGCTGACTATGGTAGAGGTGTATAAAGTTATGGGTTGTACAGATAGGGCAAACCACAGAAAACTTCCCTAGATAAAGCTAGAGGACATAGGTTAGGGAAAGAGATAAAAGATTTGGGGAGGGATCTGAGGGTGATGTTTTTTGACCCAGAGAATGGTGAGAGCCTGGAATACCCTCCCAGTGAGAATAGATCAGCTTTATTAGTCACACGTACATCAAAACATACAGTGAAATGCATCCTATTGAATCAACTCACATCAACGAGGATTGCTTGGCGGGGGGGGGGGGGGGGGGAGAAGGGCAGCTCACCTGCACCAACATAGCACGCCCACAACTTACTATCCCTGACCAGATGTGTTTGGAATGTGGGAGGAAACCAGAACACATGGAGGAACGTTGTGTGGTCACAGGGAGAGCGTGCAAACTCTTTACAGACAGTGGTGGTAATCGAACAGTGATCGGTAATTGCGATAAAGCAATTGGATTAGCTGCTACACTATTGCGCTGCCCAGCTACGCTGATTAGTAGAATCAGAGTCACTGACAGCAGGATCCAGACAATCATTTGATTTGCTCCCGTGCTGGAAGTTCCCATTTTGTGTGACTCCGTGACTGCTAATTTTATGTGTGTGGGTGACACTGAGTCTGTATATGTGAGTGCGTACACTGTGGGGGTGTGTGTATGTGTAGGCGCAGCTGTGCGTGAATTCAAATGTGTGCACGTGCACATGTGCGTGTATGTGAGAGCTTAAGTGTGCATGGGAGTGTGTGTCTCCACTCCAATGACTTGAGAATTGTTGAGTTCATTTGGTGCCAATTTACATTTTGTTCAGACAATGCATGTCTGGAAAGGGATATTCTGTGTCCCTGCCTGAATGTTCTGATTGTCTGTCATGATTACAGAAGTGCTATTCTTTCAGTCCCTAAATCCCAGCAACGTCTCTTTGGTGTGTGATTATATCGGAAGGTTTTTTTTGGGGGAGGTGGAATGAAACAGAACCTTTCAGTGAAGCCCGACGACTTCCCGCAGCTCCTGGTAACAACAGCATCGCCTGCTGTGGTCATCCATGCAAGAGAGTGGAAAGAAACTCCTTCAAAAGAAATGATCAGTAGTGGTGAAGTCTGTCTTGAATTGGTCTTTTCTTCTACATTACCGGACACAAACCCTGGATAGTTCCCCAAGGAGTCCTGGCGGTTTGATTTTGTTCCTGAAGTTTGAAGGTTGGAGGCTGTATTAATAAGGGTGATTATCTGCCTTCCTGCTAAACCTGCCATTTAGTACAGAAATGGCTCACAAGGAGAGCTTGAGTTAAGGACACACTGGATATAGAGTCATAGAGAAATACAGCCCTGTGGCCCATCTAGTCCATCCCTAAAGCATTTAAACTGTCAGCGATTTTTTTTGCCTTTTGTATCGGACGCTAAGGGAGGCACATACATCTTTGGGGCTATGGTTAAAAGTGAAGTCAGTTTTTTTTCCTAGTGTTGGAGAATCTGAAACTAGATAGCACAGAACAGTACAGCACAGAAACAGGCCCTTCAGCCCACAATGTTGTGCCGAGCCAGCACAAAAAAATAAAAAAATAAAAAACTAATCCCTCCTAGGCACACAATGTCCATATCCCTCCATCTTCCTCACATTCATGTGCCTATCTAAACATCTCTTAAAAGCCTCTATTGTATTTGCTTCTACCACCATAGCAGGCAGTGCATTCCAGGCATCCATTTGCCCTTCACATCCCCCCTGAACCTAATCCCCAGCACCTTCAATGCATACCCTCTGGTTCTACTTGTCTACTCTATCTCTGCCTCTTATGAGCCTCTATCATATCTCCCCTCAGCCTCCGCCACTCCAAGGAAAAACCACAAGTTTATGCAGGTTTAAGGTGAGAGGAGAAAGATTTAATGGGAAACTGAGGGACACCTTTTTCACTCGAAAAGCGATGGCTTTGTGGAACAAGTTGCCAGAGGAAGCAGTAGTGGCAGATACAATTGCAAAGTCAAAAAGAATTCAGACCGGTACATGTATGGAAAAGGTTTGGATGAATACGGCTAACTCAAGTAGGCAGGTTAGATGGCATGGATGAATGGGCATCACTATATGACTGTCCATCAGCCTATTTAATCTGTCGTCAACATTATATAAGTGGACATGCCATGATGACATAAATTGATTGTCTGTAAAATTTAAGTGGTTAATAATAGAACATTTGTATTTACACGATCCCTTCCCTTTCTTTCAGATTTCAAAACCTGCTGTGGTCTCGGAAGTCATTTGTTGAGAGCATGAAGGTGTATGGCCGGAGCTACATTTACATGCCAGCCTTTTCCATGAAGACTGGCACAGATCCATCCTTCCGAACGTACTACACTCTGTCTGACTTCAGTGCCAACCAAACCATACTCTTCGCCAACCCGGACTTCCTGCGCAACGTGGAGAAGTTCTGGAAGAGCAAAGGGATCCATGCCAAGCGTCTCTCCACAGGTCTGTTCCTGGTCAGTGTAGCCATGGGCCTCTGTGAAGACGTGACCCTTTATGGATTTTGGCCGTTTTCAATAGATCTGCATGGTAACATGATTAGCCACCACTATTATGACAATGTGATGCCATACTCGGGCTACCACGCCATGCCAGAAGAGTTTCTCCAACTTTGGCTTTTGCATAAGAGTGGCATTTTAAAGATGCAAATTGGTAAATGTGCAGATGGCCCTGAATAATCTTCATTCCAGAAGAAGGGGGGTGTATATTGTACAGGTTTCTGCTGTATCCCTTTGGGTAAAATCTTATCAACTTGCACTGACAAGATGTTCCATTTTAGTACTGAGTGAATGGGTTTGAAGGCAGAGCATACCCTATTCATTACCACAAACTGTGAATGGATTTACAACAGGCAAGAGTGAGCCCGATCTCACTTCCAGCACCTGACCTGCACTGTGCCTGGAGTATTATGTTGAAAGGCGTAAATGAGAGACTGTTGGAGGGACGGTTTCGTTTTATACTGTTACCAGGAAGCAAACATATTGAATGCTTAGGAAGTTCAGAGGATGAGTTTCTACAAGGCTGTGTAAATATTGTCTTGCAGTTGTTGCTGAAAGATTCTCAAAGAGCATTGAAACATTGATGAAAATATCACCATGGTTTCAGGACTTATCTGGTGGGTTTACTGGATCCAGGGTCAGTCTTGGTACATTCTGTAAAAGTGCATGCACTAAACAAATCATGTGAGTCTTTTTACTCATTTCTGTTTTGTTCTTAGGAATTGTTTTGCAAGCATTTCAATCAGTGTCAAGGAATTAGCTTTGTACTTTTTAAAGAAGGAGGATCTTTTGAACCAGCATAAATGAGTCAATCTCAATCAGTTTTGCCTTAAATTTGCAGATACAGAATAGGCTTCCACCCTTGTGTTGGTCTATAAATTTTATTATGTCGTTCCATTGTGATTTCTCCTTTGTTCCAATGTGGTGTCTGGAGACAGCTGATGATTTTTCCCACAGAGGGCATGCTGTTGAATACATAGAAAAAGGCAGAAGCCCATTGATATCATAACTTACAAAAATACTGACAGCAGTTGAATGCATTTGTTTATTGAATGGACTTTGCGATGTTTTTGTGTACCTCTCTATAACATAGGAAAGGCAAGGTAATTATCTGTGGGCGGTGGCTGGCTTGATTGGCATTCATACTACTGAAGATGAAACTGTTGAGAGCAACTTTGCGATCTCCACAGCAAGGCAGTGGGGATCGCAAAACTGCTCTCATCAGTTTGTATGAATTCCTGAGAGTAAAGAGGGCAGAATTACTCTGTACACTTACCAATCGTGCAGCCTATGTTTTCAGTAAGTTATATTTTAGGCCAAGAGTGAGAGTCAATTATTTCACCTCATTTGTTATGTTAGTAGTACAACAAATCTTTTGATCTCCTGTTTAGAACCTGTGGCAGTCCTGCCTTTAATTTTCGATCAGGTATCTTTGGTGAGAAAGATTTGTGGATGTAGCAGCAGAGTTGTCTGTCTGGTGTCAATTTTTTTTAAAAAGATGATCTTTTCTGACTCAGGTTTAAAGCTATTTCCAATACATTCGTCCTTCAGTATTGTTTTTGTGAAAATATTTCAAAGAGGGGTGACTTTTTCCTTTGTAGCAAAACCATGCCAAATTCTGGGAATGTAGGACTTTCAGAAGCACTATGTCTCCCTTCTGGTGAAACTAATTTGCCCTCGCGTCACGATTTTCTCGTGTTGATATAGCCAATGGAAAGGGATATGGGACCTTTTTAGTGAGACATACAGGTTTTAGGGATACTGGATCCTTATGGTAAATATACTTACATTGCCATGTCTCTGAGGAAATCTGGATTTCAGAAAACAAGTTTTAACTTTGCAAAATGTATTGCCAATTTGTACACAATTAAGGAGAATAAGAAGGTAAATCTTATTCTTATAGTAAATGGTTTTGTGAACTTGTAACTTAGACAAAATGTACTTAATATTCATAGATCTGCCAAGTTACATAAGTGCACTTGGCATCTCCCGGTGTGAGGGGCTTTTTGACTTCAGAAAGGAAGTCATTGTTGGACTTGAAGTCTAGAGTGGTGTAAGCTTTCAATCCCAGGAGACGGTGAGGAATTTAGGGTTTTTAACTCGTCAAGCTGCTGCTTTCCAACCTGTGTTTGGAAAGTGTCAGGAGTTGGGTGTTGGATGGAGCATTGTCAAAAAGCAGACTGCTTTACTCTGAGTCAGAGGCCAGTCCTTCTGAAAGCTTCCTTCCAGCTTGCTAAAATGCTGAACTTATAGGAAGGAAGTATATGACTTACTAGTTGTGTGGAGGGAAATCCTATAAAATGAAATAAACTAGAGGCTGCAAACGAAATAAAATAGGATCGAGCCCACATGGGTCAGTATAATATCACAGATTGTGAATGATTAGTGGGTGTCATTGGATGTTTTGTCTATTAAGTGCTTATGTGAAAAGCCTTGTAGTCTCTTTTGAAGGTTTTAGAAATAGTTGTGGAAAACTGTTGAAGAATAGCATATCCTGTGGGGGATGGTTGAGTAACCTGGCTTAAACAGGGTCAAAATTAAACCATTGAAATGTTGGGGGATAAAAGTGTTAAAGAGGTTCTAGATATCCATATCTTTGTCCGTATAGTCATTTTAGATTCTGGTTAGCAAAGTAGCTACAAATTGTCAGTGGGACTCTGTTACTTTGCTGATGGTCCAAATAAAATTGATGTGAAATAAAGCAGAAAAGTAGAGAGAAAAAATACTCAGCTTGTCAGGCAGCATCTGTGGACAGAAAAGCGGCTGTAGTTTCAGTACAAAGACCGTTCATCAGAAATTCTGAATGTGTGTGCCAACAGTTCTTTATGTGCTGAGCTTCAGTATTTAATATTTTTTTAAAGGGGCAATTAACAGTGTTTTGTGTGTTGTGTTGTCAGTATGTATATGAGCCAAATGATGCAGCAAGATAATGCTGCATCTTGAGAATACAATCAGCTACTTCGACTGTTCTTTGTTGAACAGCTGACATGATTTGACCTGGTTTCCTATCTGGCTACCTCAGGTGTGTGTATACGACTTCTAACTGCCTTAATTATTCTTCCGTCTGAAAAAAAGGGTGCAAATCTGAAGGAAAACAGAAATGAAAAGGGCCAGATTTTTAAGGCCAATATTCAAACTGGATGGTTTTTATGATTCTGGTGCAATTAATTTATGGCATGTTCCTGTCAGGAGGAATGTAATACTTGTTCAGCAACATGAAAGAAGGAAAAGGCAGGAGAATGGGGTTGTGAGGGAAAATAGATCAGCCATGATTGAATGGCAGAGCAGGCTCACTAGGCCAAATGGCCAAATTCTGCTCCTATATCTTAAGGTCTAAAAGAATTTGATTCTGGTTCAATTTTATGTACAGACTGATTCTGTTAAGACTGAATTCTGAGCATTTCCACTGTTGATAAGTTTGTTCATTGTTAAATTGATCATTTGACTTCTGTCTTTTAAAATTAATAATTGTTTTCTTCTATTTCCATAAATGTGTGACTGAAAATATATAAATCCAATTTACTTCAAGTCTTAATACCTCCTGTAACAGTTTAATAGATAATGTCGCGTTCAGTCGCTTGTTCAGTCCACTTCACAATAGAAATATACTGTAAGTCTTTACAGCTGACATTTGCACATATAATCCTTAATAGGAGTTTCTGTTTTAGGACAATGCAGCTATAGTATTTTCAGTTCTTTAGATTTGTAAATCATAAGATATTGTATTATTGAGTTTTTGAAAACTTTTGACAGAACAGAGACAAGGAAATTACTGGTGCACCAACACTAAATGGGTGTCCATTTGTCGGGCATATGACTTTATTGTGAACAGCACAATTGTCGTCTGATTGTGATCAATTTTTAAATGTAGCATGTGGATTTAAAAAAAAACTGTGGCATGATGTGTTAACATTTTCCCAGTTCATTTCCCGGATATTGTTTCTGGAATTGTAAGCCCCATTGTAACTTGGATTGTTTTATGATATTTGTGTCAGTGTGTCTTTTGAGAAGTATGTACAATTGGGAATGAAACTGTAATTTCACGTGCAACCAGGGAGAACACTGCATGCCGACCAGAAGCTGTAGTGTGAAGCCTGAGGCCTGAGCTGTTGTGGATGTGAACACATTTCAGAAGGGATGCAAAATTCTGCATAAGAATAATAGTAAAGATTTCTATTTGCCACAGGGCTTTGTTTATGTTTGAATTTGTTGTCCTACTCAGGATATTGTTTACGGTAAAATACTATTGGTGTTCTAATTTAAATGAGTTCTCTTTCAAAACTGATGCCTGTATTTTAATGTTGTTCCGTTTACTGCCTGCAGAATTCCAGCCACCTTTCATGTACATTCAAAGACTGATCAGACTTTCTGAGTGCTATGTTATTTTACAGACAATTGATACCAGAAGGGATTTCTCCCCCCAGTTCTGATCCTTGAATTGCTGCTGAAGTTTGATACTCTCTAGTCTGACACCCTTGGGACCTGACTCGTGCCAGACCACTGGAGCTGTGCATCAGAATCAGCTTGAGTATCACTGGCATATGTCGTGAAATTTGTTTTGTGGCAGCAGTACCGTGCAATACATAAAAAGTACTTTAAAATACATAGAAACTTCATATAAAAATTAACCAAGTGGTGCAAAAGTAGCAAGGTAGTGTTCATGTGTTGGTTCAATGTCCATTCAGAAGTCTGATGGCGGAGTGGAAGAAGCTGTTCCTAAAACATTGAGTGTGTATCTTCATGCTCCATATATACTGCCTCCCTGATGGTAGCAATAAGAAGAGGGGTTCCTGGGTACTGGGGGCCCTTAATGAAAAATACCGTCTTTTTGAGGCATCATCTTTTGAAGATGTTGGCGAGGCTAGTGCCGAGTTCAGACATTACTCCTGATCATCATCTTGAGCAGGAGATCTGTTCTGTTTAACATGATCCAGGAAATGTCTATCCTTGGGGTTTCAAGAAGAGTCTTTAGCCCAAAGATACCATAAGTTTAGATCTCCTGAGACAACTGTGATCACAGAGTTGCACTGATAGGTTAATTAGGTACAGATTAGTGTACACCTTGGATCACTTTAGATTTGCATAGAATTGGTTAGTTAGTGTAGATGTGTACCACAGTTTTAGAACTTGCCTGATGACGGGAGTTACTGGACCACAGAATGCCACACTAGAGAGTTTAAACCTGTTTAATGGTGGAGCAGGCTCAATGGGCCAAATGGCCTATGTCTTATGGTCTTACCAACCCCTTTGCCTCTTTTGGTTCAGTATCCTTATCACTCCTTCCCGACCTGACGCGTTGTTTACCGTTTGAAACTTTTACTTGATTTGGAAGAGAAATTCACAGAAATTTCACACCCTTTGTGTGAGCCTGTGCTTTCTGTCAGAGGCTTTGAGTTACCAAGCCCCAATTTTTAAGGTTCCAGCACCTTGTTCTGGAAATGGCCTTTAGCTATCAGTTGTTTGGTTCAGATTCCACTCCACACTCTGCTGCTGGTGGACTTAAGTCATGTGTTCGAAGATCGAAGAGCAATATAAACAATTGGGAGTAATTGCAGTGATGTTTCAGTTACTTTCAGGCTCAGCTCTGCTGGTTCATCATACAAGGATTACCAGTGTTTATGTGAGAAGGTGACTTAGTTCCAGCTTCAACAGACATCTGCCCTACATAATGGCTATCAATGGTTACTGACTGAAATTTATATGGAAGTTTTTATGGATTCAAAATTCTTACTTGTTTGGGCCTTGTAGCTGTTGGTAGGCCCTGTGTTGTGTCAACATTCAATAAATTTCTTTAAGTTATGAAACGTAATTTTTGTTTGTCTGATTTCTTGACCTCAAAGTATGTCACCAGATACTACCTAGAAATTCATTGTCTTGCAAGCATTTACAGGAAAATGAAGAAATTTAATAGACAAGTAAATTCTTCATGGGCTTCCAGTCAGGTACAAGTATCAATTTTTTAAATCAATGTTTCAATGATAAACTCTGCCATCTTCATCAGGGGTGATGTCTGTGCATGTCTAGTCCAGTGGTATATATACGCCGTCGTCCATCCCTGCTAATTGGTTAGACCTCAATCAATCATCTTTCTACTGTCCCACCTTCTTTAACAAAGATGAAGGTCTCACTCAAAGTGAGAAAGGAAATTTGATTGTAAACAAGGTGGTACTGCAGAAACCTTATACGTCATATACACCAGGAAAGCACGAGATCCTTTTTCAAATGTAGTAGAATTTATAAAAACTATATGTAAATAAAGACTGACAAATAACCAATGTGCAAAAGAAGACAAATAGAGTTAACAGCACAGAATCCAGCCATTTTCTCCATTTGCCTTGTGACAGTGTTTATGATTCCATCCATCCTGCCAACAGATCATCATCATTTATTCTGGTTCACATATCGCCCTTACAAGCATTACCTCAACCTTTCCATGTTGTTACTGATTCCCAGTTTCATCATTCCCATTTCCTTTACTGGGTTTGCTGCTGATGATATAGTGGCCCTTAATAACTTGCTTCCTTCAAATGCAAACATCTCTACCCCCACCAAACCTCTTTTTAAAGAGCCACTCAAGTTTTTTTCTGTTTATCATAAGACCATAAAGTATAGGAGCATAGGCCATTTATCATAAGACCATAAGGTATAGGAGCCATAGGCCATTTGGCCCATCGAGTGCTCCGCCATTCAATCATGGGCTGATCCAATCCTTCCAGTCATCCCCACTCCCCTGCCTTCACCCCATGCCCTTTGATACCCTGGCTAATCAAGAACCAACTTTGCCTTAAATACACCCAATGACTTGGCCTCCACAGCTGCTCGTGGCAACAAATTCCACAGATTTAAAGTAATTTCTCTGCAACTCTGTTGTAAATGGATGTCCTTCAATCTTAAAAGTAGTGCCCTCTAATAACTTTGCCATATCTAATCTGTACAAGTATTTTAACATTCAGAATGTTTCTATGAGTTCTCGCCCTCCCCCCATTCTCCTGAACTCCAGGGAATACAGCCTGGAGCTGCCAGACATTCCTCATACAGTAACCCTTTCATTCCTATCATTGTCACATGATTGGAGGCATGTTTGATGGTACTCACTGGAGTTTAGAAGAAAGAGGGGTGATCACATTGAAACCTATCGAATATTGAAAGGCCTAGATAGATAGATAGATAGATACTTTATTCATCCCCATGGGGAAATTCAACTTTTTTCCAATGTCCCATACACTTGTTGTAGCAAAACTAATTACATACAATACTTAACTCAGTAAAAAAAATATGATATGCATCTAAATCACTATCTCAAAAAGCATTAATAAGGATGTTTCCTACAGTGGGGGACTCGGAAGACCAGATGTCACACCCTGAGAATAGAAGGACTCCTCTAGTTCAAAGGTGAAAGTAAATTTATTATCAAAGTACAAATATGTCACCAGATACAACCCTGATTATTTTGCAGACATACATATTAGTTCCAGGAAATACAATGGAAGCGATGAAAGATTGCACCCAACTGCAAATACGAATGAGAAAAAAAAAGCAAATATCAAGAACATGAGGTGAAGAGTCCTTGAAAGTGTGTCAATAGGTTGTGGAAGGGTTCTGTGATGGGGTGGCTGAAGTTATCCCCTCTGGTTCAAGAGCAGGATGGCTGATGAATCGCAGCCTGAAAAGTCGACTTGTTTACTCTTTTTCAATAGACAATAGGTGCAGAAGTAGACCATTCGGCCCTTCGAGCCTGCACTGCCATTTTGAGATCATGGCTGATCAATTACTATCAATACCTGGTTCCTGCCTTATCCCCATATCCCTTGATTCCCCTATCCATAAGATACCTATCTAGCTCCTTCTTGAAAGCATCCAGAGAATTGGCCTCCACTACCTTCCGAGGCAGTGCATTCCAGACCCCCACAACTCTCTGGGAGAAGAAGTTTTTCCTTAACTAGTCCTAAATGACCTACCCCTTATTCTCAAACCATGCCCTCTGGTACTGGACTCTCCCAGCATCTGGAACATATTTCCTGCCTCTATCTTGTCCAATCCCTTAATAATCTTATATGTTTCAATCAGATCCCCTCTCAATCTCCTTAAATCCAGCGTGTACAAGCCCAGTCTCTCTAACCTCTCTGCGTAAGACAGTCCAGACATCCCAGGAATTAACCTCGCGAATCTATGCTGCACTTCCTCTACAGCCAGGATGTCCTTCCTTAACCCTGTAGACCAAAACTGTACACAATACTCCAGGTGTGGTCTCACCAGGGCTCTGTACAAATGCAAGAGGATTTCCTTGCTCTTGTACTCAATTCCCTTTGTAATAAAGGCCAACATTCCATTAGCCTTCTTCACTTGCTCATTCACCTTCAGTGACTGATGAACAAGGACTCCGAGATCTCTTTGTATTTCTCCCTTACCCAACTCTACACCGTTCAGATAATAATCTGCCTTCCTGTTCTTACTCCCAAAGTGGATAACCTCACACTTATTCACATTAAACACCATCTGCCAAGTATCTGCCCACTCACCCAGCCTATCCAAGTCACCCTGAATTCTCCTAACATCCTCATCACATGTCACACTGCCACCCAGCTTAGTATCATCAGCAAATTTGCTGATGTTATTTTCTATGCCTCCATCCAAATTGTTAACGTAAATGGTAAATGGTAAACAGCTGTGGTCCCAATACCGAGCCCTGTGGCACCCCACTAGTCACCACCTGCCATTCCGAGAAACACCCATTCACCGCTACCCTTTGCTTTCTATCTGCCAACCAATTTTCTATCCATGTCAATGCCTTCCCCCCGATGCCCTGAGCTTTGATTTTACCCACCAATCTTCTATGTGGGACCTTATCAAGTGCCTTCTGGAAATTGAGGTACACTACATCCACTGGATCTCCCCCGTCTAACTTCCTGGTTACATCCTCGAGAAACTCCAACAAATTAGTCAAGCATGATTTACCCTTGGTAAATCCATGCTGGCTCGGCCCAATCCTATCACTGCTATCTAGATATGCCACTATTTCATCCTTAATAATGGACTCTAGCATCTTTCCCACCACCGATGTCAGGCTGACAGGTCGATAGTTCTCTGTTTTCTCCCTCCCTCCTTTCTTAAAAAGTGGGATAACATTAGCCATTCTCCAATCCTCAGGAACTGATCCTGAATCTAAGGAACATTGGAAAATGATTACCAATGCATCCGCAATTTCCAGGGCCACCTCCCTTAGTACCCTAGGGTGCAGACCATCTGGACCTGGGGATTTGTCAGCCTTCAGTCCCATCAGTCTTCTCATCACCGTTTCCTTCCGAATGTCAATCTGTTTAATTTCCTCTGTTACCCTATGTCCTTGGCCCATCCATACATCTGGGAGATTGCTTGTGTCTTCCTTAGTGAAAACAGATCTAAAGTACTCATTAAATTCTTCTGCCATTTCTCTGTTTCCCATAACAATTTCACCCAATTCATTCTTCAAGGGCCCAACATTGTCCTTAACTATCTTTTTTCTCTTCACATACCTAAAAAAGCTTTTGCTATCTTCCTTTATATTCCTGGCTAGCTTGCGTTCGTACCTCATTTTTCCTCCCCGTATTGTCTTTTTAGTTAAGTTCTGTTGTTCCTTAAAAACTTCCCAATCATCTGTCCTTCCACTCACCTTAGCTCTGTCATATTTCCTTTTTTTTAATGCTATGCAATCTCTGACTTCCTTCGTCAACCACTGTGGCCCCTTTCCCCCCTTTGAATCCTTCCTTCTCTGGGGGATGAACTGATTTTGCACCTTGTGCATTATTCCCAAGAATACCTGCCATTGCTGTTCCACTGTCTTTTCTGCTAGGCTATCCGTCCAGTCAACTTTGGCCAGTTCCTCCCTCATGGCTCCATAGTTTCCCCTGTTCATCTGCAACACTGACACTTCCGAGCTGCCCTTATCCTTCTCAAATTGCAGATAAAAGCTTATCATATTGTGATCACTACCTCCTAATGGCTCCTTTACTGCGAAATCGCTTATCAAATCCTGTTCATTACATAACACTAAATCCAGAATAGCCTTGTCCCTGGTCGGCTCTCGTACAAGCTGTTCCAAGAATGCATCCCGTAGGCACTCTACAAACTCCCTATCCTGTGGTCCAGCACCAACCTGATTCTCCCAGTTCACCTGCATGTTGAAATCCCCCATAACTACTGCGACATTACCTTTGCCACATGCCAATGTTAACTCCCTATTCAACTTGCACCCAATATCCATGCTACTGTTTGGTGGCCTGTAGACAACACCCATTTGGGTCCTTTTGCCCTTACTGTTCCTCAGTTCTATCCACACAGACTCTACTTCTCCTGACCCTATGTCCCCCCTTGCAAAGGACTGAATCTCATTCCTCACCAACAGGGCCACCCCACCCCCTCTGCCCACATTTCTGTCCCTAAGATAGCACGTTTACCCTTGTACATTCATTTCCCAGGTCTGATCTCCCTGCAGCCATGTCTCCGTTATCCCAACAACATCATAGTTACCCATTCGCACCTGAGCTTCAAGCTCATCCGCCTTATTTCTGACACTTCGTGCATTCAGATATAGAATTTTTAGCCCATTTCTCCTCTCTCTGTTTGAATTGCTGCCTATTGTGCTTAACCCAGCTCCCCGAACTCCCATCGGGCTATACGCCCCTAGAATTTTGTTGTCCTTCCTAAATTTACTTATTCTTTCAACACATTTAACTCCATGTTCCGTCAGACCATCCCTCTGTATATGAGTCCTCTTTATCACTTGTTCCGCCCCACCTTCCTCTACTACACTCTTAATATTCCGGAACCGTGTAGTCCCCACCTGACCTTTATTCTTCCTCTCGCTATCCTCTCTCTCATTCTGGATCCCCGCCCCCTGCAAATTTAGTTTAGACCCCCCCAAGAAGCACTAGCAAACTTCCCTGCAAGAATGTTAGTACCGCTCCAGTTCAGGTGTAAACCGTCCCTTCGGAACAGATCCCACCTTCCCTGGAACAAAGCCCAATTATCTACAAACCTGAAGCCGTCCCTCCTGCACCATCCTCTCAGCCACGTATTAATCTTCATAATCCTCCTGTTCCTTGTCTCACTCGCACGTGGCACAGGTAGCAATCCTGAGATTGTTACCCTGGAGGTCCTGCTCTTCAGCTTCGCACCTAACTCCCTGAACTCCCTACGCAGGACCCCTTCACTCATCCTACCCACGTCATTGGTCCCTACATGGACCACAACATCTGGATTCTTGCCCTCCCTCCCGAGAATAACCTGCACCTGATCTGAGATGTCTCGGACCCCGGCACCAGGGAAGCAACATACCATCCGAGACTCCCGATCTTCCCCACAAAATCTCCTATCCGCCCCCCTGACTATAGAAGCCCCTATCACTACCAGTCTCTTCTCTTCCCTCCTCCCCTTCCTAGTCAAGGGTCCAACCTCAGTGCCAGAGACAGGACCACTGCAGCTTGTTCCTGGTAGGTCATCCCCACCAACAGTATCCAAAACGGTATACTTATTTTTGATGGGAATGGCCACAGGGGTGCTCTTCTCTCTCTGTCTGCTCCCCCTGCCTCTCTTGACTGTCACCCATTTGCCTACCTCCTGTCTTTTCGGTGTGACTGCCTCCCGATAACTCTTATCTATCTCTGCCTCTGCCTCCCGAATGATCCGTAGTTCATCCAGCTCCTGCTCCAATTCCCTAACTCGGTCTGATAGGAGCTGCAGCTGGATGCACCTATTGCAGGTGTGGTCATCAGGAACAACTGTGTTGACCCTGACCTCCCACATACTGCATACGGAGCACACCACTGCTCTAAATGTCTCCCCCATTACCTGATCCCAGATTAGTCAGAATAAATGAAAAACAGGCTTCTTGTCGAAGTCCTCTTGTGCTGAAGCCCGCTGAGCTTCGTAGGTACAGCTTGGCCTGCTGAGTTACTCCAGCATTTTGTGTATATTGGTTGATGGATAATACCTGTTCCCGAACCTGCTGATACGGGTCCTGAGGCTCCAGTACCTTTTTCCTGACGGCAGCAGTGAGAAGAGAGCATAGCCTGAGTGGTGGGGGCCTTTTGATCGATGCTGCTTTCCTGTGACAGCGCTCAATGACGGGGAGGGTTTTATCTGTGAAGGACAGAGCTGTATCCACTACTATTTGTAAGATTTTCCATTCAAGGGCATTGGCGCTTCCATAACAGGCCGTGGTGCAACCAGTCAATATACTCCACCACACATATAGAATTTTGTCAAAGTTTTCGGAATGCTGAATCTAAGCAAATTTCCAAGGAAATCGAGGCACTGCCATGTTTTCTTTGTAACTATTCTTGTCTGTTGGGTCCAAAACAGATCCACTGAAATATCACACTGATGAATTTAAAATTGCTCACCCTCTCCACCTCTGATTTCCCCGATGAGGACTGGTTCATGAACCTCCTGTTGCTGATATTGAGTGAGAGTTTGTTGTTGAGCCAGAAATTCAATCCCCCTCCTATATGCTTGATTTGGCCAAGATCAGCAAACTTATTTATGGAATTGGAGCTGAGTTTAGCCACATAAAGCAGAAGCCTAAACCACAGCAGAGGTGAGTAATTTCTTTAGACAGAGGGTGGTGAAGCTGGAATTCATTGTTGTGGAGGCCAAGTTATTGGGTATATTTAAAGCTTAGGTTTATAGGCTCTGGATTAGTTAGAGTGTCAAAAGTTACGTGGAGAAAGCAGTTAGAATGGGGTTGAGAAGGATATTAAATCAGCCATGATTGAATGACAAAGCAGGCTTGATGGGCCAAATGGCCCAATTCTTCTATACCTTATGGTCTTACATACCAGGATACAATATAAACCTTTGGGAAGATTCAGTCGTCAAGAAACAAAAATGGGTACACAATTTAATGTCATTGTGATCCAGGGGAAGACAATAGATTAATGTTCTGTTATTAGCACCTTGTTGCAGCTGTATCCCTTACACTTGCGGGACAGGTATGTTTGTCTCCTAACCTGGTTAGTTGTATATTCATGGCGACATCCCTCAATACTGTAACAAAAAGCGTATATATTGGGTGTCTGGCTTTTGGAACAGACGTCAGTTCTGAATATTCAATGATCTACTCCGATTGTTGAATTTTCCCTCAATTTAGAAAATAGTCTACGCTTTTATTTCTTCTACTAAACTGCATGGCCATACACTTCTCGCATTGTTGCTGCGATTAAATCATTAAAGAACAGCAAAGCCCCAGGAGACATTCGGTAGCCGAACCAGCCATCTGCAACCACTGTTTACTATCATCTGGGAACGGGGACGAGGACGCAAGAACTGGACAGAGGAATTACTGTTTGGATTCCCGGGAAAGGAGCACCGAGTAATTGCGACATCACACTGGTCAGTGACCAGCAAGGTTTACGCCGAAGAACTCATCGTGCAGTGGATTACAGATGCTGTCGAAGAACGCTTGCAGAAGGAGCAAGCTGGCTTCTGGAAGAACAGAGGCTGCAACTTCCCGCGTCACAGAACAATGCACGGAGTGGCAGGGGCAATCGTGGACTTTGAAAAGGGTTTTAATGGCATTCACAGGCGAATTCTCAGATTGTACGGGATTCCTTCCAAAAATGTTCCAGTTTATCCAGAGTTTCTATGTTAATTTCACCTGCACAGTTCAGGAATGCAATTTGAGCTTTGAAGTCAAAACAGAAGTCAGACAAGGTTGTGTGATGTCGGTGATGTGGTTTATCTTGGTGATTGGGTTATGAGGCAAACAGAGAGGCATTAGGTGGACTCTATTCTCTATTTTAGAAGACCTGTCACATGGACTCAGAGTTGCCAGAGAAAGAGACTGAGACCATGACTCTCACTGTAGAGTCTCCCCCTCCCGTCAAAACGAACTGCCTCCCAGCTCTGGCGGTCACCGTTACAGAGATGGCGCAGACGGGGTGCAATGGTAGATTGCGAGGTAAAGAGTTCACCTTTATTGTACTAGAGGTCCATTCAAGGATACAACAGTGGGATAGATACTGCTCTTGGACCTGGTGGTGTGTGTTTTCTAGCATTTATATTTTCTGCCTTATGGAGGGGAGGGAAAAAGAGACGTTTATAATTATGTTGAATATTCTCCCAAGGGAGAAGAAACCATAGACAGTCAGTGGAAGGGACCATTATGGTCTACCACAAAAGTTTTGTGATCTTGGACACCTAGTGGAAAATGATTCCTAGTTTAACTGTGCAAACACAAGGAAATCTGCAGATGCTGGAAATTCAAGCAACACACACAAAATGCTGGTGGAACTCAGCAGGCCAGGCAGCATCTATAGAAAGAAGTACTGACGAAGGGCCTCGGCCCGAAACGTCGACTGTACTTCTTCCTATGGATGCTGCCTAGCCTGCTGCGTTCAACAGCATTTTGTGTGTGTTGCCTAGTTTAACTGTTCCCATTTTCCTTATTGTACTTATTACTGACAAATTGATTACCTTAATTTATAACTTGTTTCAACTGAAAACATTTTTATCCCTAACAAACTTGTTTACCAAGTCGCAGAGCACCACAGCACACAAACAGAGCCTTTGGCTCATCTGGTCCATGCCAAACTGTTTTTCCTAGTTCCATTGACCCCACACCTGGACCATAGCCCTCTACACCCCTCCCATCCGTCCACTGATCTGAATTTCTCTTAAATGTTGAAATTGAACCCGTATCCACCACTTCTGCTGGCAGCTCATTCCACACTCTCGACACCCTCTGAGCAAAGAAATTACCCCTCATGTTTCCTTAAACATTTCACCTTTCACCTTAACCTATGACCCCTATTTCTACTTTAGTTTATAATTCAATTTTAATTTAGTTTATCATATTTTTCTGATTGTATTGGCCTATTTCCTTACAATATTGAAGAAGGCCGTTCATCCTGTCAAGTCTATGCTGACTCACTGACCAATCCAACACAGCTAATAGTTTCCCCTATAACTTATTCTCCTCATATACCCATCAATTCTCCCACTCTCCTACATATTCCTCTGGATCAGGTAATTGAACGACCATCCCCCACTCTTCGGGATGCGAGAGGAAGCCAAAGCACCTGGCAGAAGCTCATGTGGCCACAGGGAGAAAGTGCAAGCTCTGCAGAGATGACACTTGAAGCTGGGTTTGAACCTGGAACTGAGAGAAAGCAGTTCTACTTCCTGTGATACCCTTCCTGCTGTGGAGGGATCTGTACTGTTCAGCCTGCACTTAGAGATGGATTTTGCAAGGATAGTATCATGGCTTTTAAATCCTTCCCCTCTAAGTATGAACCCCAGTCTTTTGTTGGCATTATTTATAGAGGAAGTGAGAAGAGAATGCAGAAACATAATTACTTAAAATTGGTGTCAAAGGTAGACAGGACTGTAAAGAGAGCTTTGACACATTGGCCTTCATAGATCAGAAGTTGGGATGTTACGTTGAAGTTGTATAAGAAATTAGTGAGGCCTAATTTGAATATTGTGTGCAGTTCTGGTCATATTCTTACAGGAAAGATATCAGTAATATTGAAAGAATGCAGAGAAAGTTTTTTAGGATGTTGCTGGGGCTTGAGAATCTGAAGTTGAATAGGTTAGGACTTTATTCCCTGGAGCGTAGGAGAATGAGGGGAGATTTGATAGAGGTTCATGCTTGAGTGCTCAGTGGAGGGTGCTGATGCTTTTTGCTGGTGGGGGGTGGGTCGTTGCCTTACTGCTGCTTGTGTATGGGAGGGGGATCTGGGGGGTGCTTTGGGGTTCTAATGTTTAACTCATTCATTCTTTAGGACACTCCTCTGTTTTTGTGAATGTTTGCAAAGAAGAAGAATTTCAGGATGTATATTGTATACATTTCTCTGACACTAAATGTACCTATTGAAACCTGTTAAATTATGAGAGGATACATAGGGTAAGTGCAAGCAGGCTTTTTCCACTGAGGTTGGGTAAGACTGGAACTAGAGACCACAGGTAAGAGTGAAAGGTGATATATTTTAGGGGGATCTTTTTGCTCACAAAGTGGTGAGGGTGTGGAATAAGCTGCCAGCAGAAGTGGTGGATGTTGGTTCATTTTCAACATTGATGAGAAATTCAGATAAGTACACGAATGGGAGTGATCCAGACGTGGGATGATGGGACTCGGCAGAATAACAATTCAACATGGACTAAATGGGCCAAAAGGCCAGATTCTATGCTGTGATGCTCTAACTCTCACGCTCTTCTCTCTTATCAATTACTTTGCTGCCCAGTTAAGGAACCTGATTTGTCCCCTAGGCTTTAAATGAGAAAACATGTCACCAATAAAACCTTGATAGATTGAAGAGAAACAAAGACATTGGCTGGAAGAAGTCAGTGGGTTGAGCAGCATCCATGAGGGAAAAGTTGCTGCTGATGTTCTGGGCTGAAACCCCTGCATGAGGACTGTGAGTGGAGAGGAGAGATAGCCGGTATAGAGAGGAGGGGAGGGGCAAGAAAGGACTCCAAGGGATGCGGTGGGGGTAGGTTGTAAGGTAGTAGGTAGGTAGGGGAAGTGAGCTGAGGTGGAGTTGGGAGACCGTGGCAACTGAGTGATTGATGGAGCCAGAGAGAGGAAAACAGGAAAAAATGGCGGCACAGTAGGAGGAGGAAGGGAGTGTGAAGATAAGAGGCACGTGCTGGAAAGAGATAAGCAGGAAGAAAAATGGTAATACACTGGGGCAGCAGGGTAGCATATCAGTTAGCGTAACTCCACTTCGGTGCCAGCAATCTGCATTTGATTCCCATCGCTGTCTATAAGGAATTTGTACCTTTCCCCATGACTGCATTTCCTCTGGGTGCTCTGGATTCCTCCCACATTCGAAAGACAAGCAAGTTAGTAGATCAGTTGACCATGTGGGTTAGTTTGGAGGCCCAGGCCTGAGGGCGGGAATGGTGGGTTACTGCAAATAAAAAATAAATTGAAAACTTCTGGAGTTGGATGCGGATAAGTGAAGTGAGTGAGAATGGGGACTACTAGTGCTGAAGAGCACAGTGACTTGAACCAGATGGGGTGGAGTTACAGGACCTGTGTGTGAAGGCGGTGGATGAACCTGGAATTGGCCCCTACACTTTAAAATGAGAGAACATGTCACCACTCAGCATCAGTAGATCCAAGCAGCTTGTGTTGGTGGGGAGGATAAATCAGCCGGGGTTCTGATGTTGCATTGCCATTGGGTGAGGTCTGCTAGGAAGTCCATTCTTGGGAAGGAGGCCTTTGGCCCCTGATGCTGTGCTGATCTTTATACCTACTCTAAAACTAAACTGACTCTTCCCTCCTACATAACCCTCCATTTTTCTATAGTCCATGTGCTTTTCTAAGATTTTCTTAAATGCCCCTAATGTATTTGCCTCTACCACCACCCCTGGTTAGGGCGTTCCAAACAACTATCACATCTGTGTGAAGACATCCCCTTATACTTTCCTCCAAATTTAAGAGCCACTTACAGACACTTAACATGGATGAACTTTACATAGGCTTTTGTGAGAAGAACAGAGAGATGATTTGCATGGTGAGGAATAGGGTTATCCACCAAAAATCAGTTCATGACGGAAATTAAGCTGTGATAACGAAGGCATTCTATGCTGTGTTGTGTGTTGGCCAGTTCCTTATGTAGAGTCCTCAAGTATTTTAAGTAGAAAACCATTGGAGATGTTCATTAAGCCAGGTGGATTCATCATTTGAAATGCTGGAGTTTAATACAACTGCACTTCACTGAAGAAGGCCCATCAGCCCACTAAACCTGCACTGGGCTTTGAGAGAGCTGTTCAGCAAGGACTGATCACTACTCTGTCCCTGTAGTCCTGCAGATATCTTGGACTGAAGGCTGGAGTAATGAAAGAGCCTGAGTCTGGAAATCTCTGTGACTCCAACGGGGAAGTCGAAGGCCCTCTGCCCGTGAGTCAGAACGAGGATGCGCTGGAGGCTGAAGGCTGCAGAAGGCCTGTCTTGGGTGGGAGGGAGGAATGGGGTTTGTTGTTGTTTGTTGCTTGTTGTGCAGAGCATTGTGGGCATGTGACGTTGACACCAGAATGTGTCATACTTGCAGGCTGCCCCCAGCACACCCTTGACTGTGTTGGTTGTTAATGCAAATGTCATATTTCACTGTATACTTTGATGTACATGCGATAAATAAATTTGAATCTTGAATCTTGAATGTATTTCTATTAGACCATATAAGATATAAGAGCAGAAATAGGCCATTTGGCCCATCGAGTCTGTTCTGCTATTTCATCATGGCTGATCCATTTTTCCTCTCAGACCCAATCTCCTGCCTTCCCCCAGTATTTCTTCATGCCTGAACCAATCAAGCATCTATCAGCCTCCGCCTTAAA
The DNA here is from genome assembly GCF_048418815.1 of Hemitrygon akajei. Taxonomy (NCBI): domain Eukaryota; kingdom Metazoa; phylum Chordata; class Chondrichthyes; order Myliobatiformes; family Dasyatidae; genus Hemitrygon; species Hemitrygon akajei. The sequence goes on from NC_133137.1 coordinate 54,850,797, forward strand.
TATACATAAAGACTCGGCCTCCACAGCTGCCTGTGGCAATGAATACCACAGATTCAGCACTCTCTGGCTAAAGAAATTCCTCCTCAAATCTCTGTTCTAAATGTATGCCCCTCTATTCTGAGGCTGTGTCCTCTGGTCTTAGACTCTCCCACCGTAGGAAACATCTCTGCATATCCACTCTATTAGGCCTTTCAACATTCAATAGGTTTCTATCAGGCCACCCCTCCTTTTCTGAATTTTAGTGAATACAGGCCCAGACCTGTCAAGCGCTCTTCATATGACAAGCCGTTCAACGATTTTCGTGAACCTCCTTTGAACCCTCTCAAGTTTCAGCACATCCTTTCTAAGATGAGGGGCCCAAAACTCCTCACAATGCTTCAAGTGAGGCTTTTTTCAGAACCCTGGAGTGTACATCACGTGGTCCAGTTGACTTATCTACCTTAAGACATTTCAGTTTCCCAAGAACCCACTCCCTAGTAATGGTAAATCCACATTTTTCATGACCCCTGACACCTAGAACTTCCACCATACTGCTAGTGCCTTTCACAGTGAAGTCTGATTCAAAATTCAGTTTGTCCACCATTCCTTTGTCTCCCATTACTACCTCTCTCAGCTCTTTAGTATTGTTAGCTAGCTTACTTTCGTTTACCTTTTTAACGTCTTTTCAGTTAACTTCTGTTGATTTTTAAAAGCTTCTCAATTGTCTAACCTCCCACTAATTTTTGCTCCATTATTTTCCCTCTCTCTGGCTTTTATGTTGTCTTTGACTTCTCTTGTCATCCACGGTTGAGTCATCTTTCCTTTAGAATACTTATTCCTCTTTGGGATGTATATATCCTGTGCCTTCCAAATTGCTTCCAGAAATTCCAGCCGTTGCTGCTCTGCCATCACCCTGCTCGTGTTCTTTTCCGATTAATTCTAGCCAATTCCTCTCTTATTTCCTTTACTTATTTCCTTTACAATTTCCTTGTAATTTCCTTTACTTTACTGTAATACTGATACACCTGACTTTAGCTTCTCCTTCTCAAATTTGAGGCTGAATTTGATCATATTATGACCACTCGTCCCTTAGGGTTCTTTTTCCTTAAGCTCTCTAATCAATTCTGGTTCATTCCACAACCTCCAATCCAGAATAGCTGATCAACCACAAGCTGCTCTAAAAAGCCATCTTGTAGGCATTTTAGAAATTCCCTTCCTGTAATCCAGCACCATCCTGATTTTCCCAATCTAACTGCATATTGAAATCCCTTGGACTATTATAACATTGTCCTTTTGGCAACCATTTTCTATCTCCCATTGGAATTTGCAGACTACATCATTATTACTGTTTAGGGTCTGTTTACAACTCCAATCAGGGTCATTTTACCTTTGCAATTCCTTAGCTCTATCCACAATGATTCCATATCTTCTGACCCTATGTCACCTCTTTCTAATGATTTAATTTTTTACCCTCTGCCTTCCTGCCTGTCCTTTCGATACAATGTGTATCCTTGGACACTAAGCTCCCAGCTATAATCTTTTTTCAGCCATGATTCAACGATGCCTACAACATCATACCTGCCAATCTGTAACTGTGCTACAAGTTCTTCCATATACAGTGGGCATTCAGATTTAACACCTTCAGTCCTGCGTTCACCCTTTCCAGTTTTGTCTGCCTTTTACATTGCAGCTCATCCTGTTGACTGCAATTTTGCCCCATCATCAGCCTCTCCTTGCTAGGAGTCTCACTGGACATTGCCTGTGTTTGTAAATCAGCTACCACATCCTCAGCACTATCACTCTGGTTCCCATCCCCCTGCCAAATTAGTTTAAGCACCCCCCCAGCAACTCTCACCAAACAGCCCACAAGGATATTGGACCGCCCCTACCCTCGGATTCAGGTGTAAACTATCCCCTTTGTACAGGTCGTACCTTCCCAGAAGAGATCCCAGTGATGCATAAATCTCAACCCATGCCTCGTGCACCAGTTCCTTGGCCACACGTTCACCTGCCATATGATCCTATTCTTACCCTCAATGCGTCTTGAATGCATTCTAGATCTGATTGGTCTTTTCTGTTGCTACGTTTGGATGATTTTTGAATCGTGGCAGACTGCAGCTAATGAACACTGAGATGAACTGAACTAAAATGTGCCTTTTGATTTCGTGCTTTATATTCTGTGTTTCTGCTTGTTTTTTTTGTTGCCATTTGTGTGATTTTTTGGTGTGGTGAGGGTGGTTTGATGTTTGATATTTTCCTTTCAACAGTTTGGTTCCGTGGTTCTTCTTTGTTTCAAGACTGTGGGGAAAACGATTTCAGGGTTGTACACTGCATATGTATTTTGATACTTTATGTACTTTGAATCTTTGAATTAAATAATCAGGAAGTAATTTTATACTCATTTTTTACTTCTGCATTATATATTGGGAATGCCATTCACATAGAAAAATGCAAATTAGTGAATGATAGCAAGCATAGCAAAGACAAAGACAAGAGCGGCTTCTTTAGCGAAGGGACAGACGGTCAGAGATTATGTAACCAGACTTTCAAAAGACATTTGGTAGAGTACAACTGTAATATACATTTAACAGAATTGAAGTGTGAGGGATGAAAGGGTTAACAATCAACTTTATTTGCCATGTACGTGCTTATTTATTAGGAACTTGCTGTGGTGTGTTGGCATACACGCAACAAGAAAATAACATTCAACAATTATAAAGAATTATATAAAAATAATGTTGGAGGTTAAAGTTCTTGTATAAAATAAAATGTACATAAATACTAGCATTTATTTACAAAGTAAACAACATTATAAAAAGTGGTTTAAAGTGTTTACAGTGCAGTGGAGTGACTGAGTTAATAGGTAGAGGGAATTGGGAGAGTCTAACTAGTATGTTTGATGAGATTAGGGAGCTTTTGGAAATGAAACGGTTGTCGTGTGGGTAGCGTCCACAATGATTTCCTGCTTGCTTCTTGGTCCTAGACACGCACAAGTCCCGTAGTGATGGTAGACTGTAGCCAGTGGCCTTATCTGCCGGCCCAGCCGTTCTCTGGAGCTTTCAGGTATTGTAAGAGGATGCTGCACCAAACCAGACGGATGACAGTGGAAATACATGTGACTCATTTCCATAGATACTGCCAGAAATGCAACAGGCAGCAAAGGAGGGGCAGTGTGCAGCTGTTCCTCAGACTGAAGGCAAGAGTAGAGTGATTTTAAAGACAAGTATGACGACAACCAGAGCTTAATGACACAGCACTTTAGGAGTAAAGAGGAGGATTGTTTCTGATTAACACAAGACATGAATTGGCCAAATTGGTAAACCCATTCTGGTTGGAAGTTAACACAAAGTAATTGGAGATTCAGTTTCAATCCTGATGCAGGATTTTCAACCCAAATCATCAACCATTCCTTCTCTCTTCCCCCCCCCCACCCCCACCATACAGATGCTGCTCAACCTGTTGAGTTCCTCCACCAGATTAGTAGTTGCATAAATTAATCAGGAGTGCTTTGTAAATAAACATGGACCACTCTGCAAGACTTTTATTAAAAGAAATCTAGGCACAAGAGATTCTGCAGATGCTGGAAATCTGGAGCAACACACACAAAATGCTGGAGGAACTCAGAAGGTCACAAAGTATCTATGAAGTGATGAACAGTCGACATTTCAGGCCACGAACCTTCATCAAAATGGGAAAGTAAGGGGGCAGAGGTCAGAATAAAAGGTTGACGGGTGTGGAAGAGCACAGCTAGCAGTGAGAGGGAGAAGTTAGCAAGGTGGTTAAAGGGAATGATGTGAGAAGTCGGGAGGTGATAGGTGGAAGAGGGAAAGGGCTGAAGGAGAATAAATCTGATAGTGGGGGACAGTGGATCATGGAAAAATCTAGAACAATGAGTTAATTTGAATTACTAGGCTTGTGGGACTTCAGTAAGACAGCGAGACCTAAGAAGATGGATTATTCATCTACAGGATGAGCTGGTTAAGTGTGAATTTAATCAGAATCATAATGAATTAAGAAAGAGCAAATAAAGATAAAATATTGCTAGTTAGTTCTGATGAGTAAAAATAGGACACAGAAATCATGTGAAAAGTTGCTGGAAATAGAAAATAAAGGCAGAAATGGCTGGAAACAATCAGCTGGTCAGGCAGCACCCATGGAGAGAGAAGCAAATTTGATTTAAGTGCTTTAGTTTGAAACATTGACACTGTTTTGCTTTCCACAGATGTTGCCTGACCTGCAGAATGAAAGCACTTGTCTAAGAACCCACGGTGATGAGACAGGAATATATGTGGGTTGCTGTGATTTAGAAAACTTTGCATGATAGAGTTGTGGCAGTAGGTTCAATTGGGACTTTAAAGAGAAATGTTGTGCTCTCCCACACCCCATCAACCTTTTATTCTGACCTCTGCCCCTTTACTTACCCATTTTGATGAAGGTTCGTGGTCTGAAATATCGACTGTTCATCACTCCATAGATAATTTGCAAGATTTTGAGATCCTCCACATGACTGTTGTATGGAAGGAATGAGAACAGAACCATTTAGTTCTTTCAAGAGCTAGCATGGGCACTGTGGGTTGATGGACCCTGTTTATCCCACACTCTGCTTTCCACAGGAATCACTCTCTACAGGATTCCCTTGTTGTACTGTGAGATCATGGCTTATTCTGTTTGTTGAAAGCGGCTTCTGTCGTGAGTGGTTAGTTTAGAAACTGTTATTTTTCCCATTAGTTAGTTACCTGCTGTCCAGTTTCAAATATCCTGGGTAGACAGACAGCATGCGTAGGACGTTTTTTCTCTAGTTTAGGGCAAGCAGTGCACGTAACCATTGGGAAGGTATGCTCTACATGTGCTTTTAACTAAGTATGTTTATTGAATATTGAGCTTTGTAGTGCCTGTGTCTTGGGTAACGTGAATGTTTGGTCAAATTTTTATTGTTTGTAAATAAATAATTAATATACTAATTCACAGTCAGTGTTTTCTCTAACACTTGCCAGACCTCCGAACCGATTCAACGTTCCACGTGTTCACTGATCTCCCTCCTGGCATGAACCCCTACAAGCTCCTCCTTCACCACCGCCCCAAACAGTCCTTTCAGGTAAGGTGACACATCTGCTGTCAGTCTGTTGCTGTCATCTACTGTATCCAGTGCTTCCGATATGGCCTCCTCTATGACCCGACATAAATTGAGGGATTGCTTCATTGAGCACCTTCACCCCATCTGCCACAAGAAGTGAGTTTCCCCACAGACTACTCATTTTAATTCTACAATCCGTTCCCATTTTCACATATTGGTCCACGGCCTCCTCTCCTGCCATGATGAGGCCTCTGTCTGTTTGAGGAGCAACACCTCATAATCCATCTGTGTAGCCCCCAACCTGATAGCATAAACATTGATTTCTCCAACCTCTGGTAACTTACTTCTTCCCCGTTCCGTCTTTTCTTCATTCCCCATTCTGGCTTCCCTCTTAGCCCTTCTCTTTTCCTCATCTACCCATCATCTCCCTCTGGTTTCCCTCCTACTTCCAATTCTCCCATGGTTCACTCTCCTCTCCTATCAGATTGCCTGTTTGCCTATCGTCTTCCCTCTTTTCCACCTGTAACACTTGCTTCGCCTAGCAGCTTGACCTCAGGGGTGATAACCCCCTTGCCCGGCCAAACTTAAGAAATCTCGTTTGGGTGGATGCTGCGCGATGTGTCCCCTGTTACAAATCAGTACCCCGAAATAACAAACAGTACACAATATGCGATTAAATGATTAAGCTTTATAACTCTTACTTTGATTATGTGGTTAGTAGAGAAACAAAATATAAAAGAGAAAGGGCGCCGATCTTATTAAACAGTCTGTGCACAATCGTTGGAGCTCGCTCAGTGGTCTTCCTTCCACCATTCAATCTCCTCCGAGTGTCGCCGACTTTCGGATCCCTGCTCGGAGTCCACTCCGTCTGGCGGCCTACCGAATCTCTCCATTCGCGTCTTCTCTCGTCAGTCCTCTCTCGTCCTCTGGCAAAAGCCCGCAAAACCAACAGCTTCCTGAATCACCAGACAGGGCAACAGAATCTTGATTGGCTAACAGCCATAACCCAAACATTTCAAGTTAAGTCAAGTCACTTTTATTGTCATTTCGACCATAACTGCTGGTACAGTACATAGTAAAAATGAGAACGTTTTTCTGGACCATGGTGCTACATGACACAGTACAAAAATAGACTGAACTACGTAAGAAAAACCAACACTGAGAAAGCTACACTAGACTACAGACCTACCCAGGACTGCATAAAGTGCACAAAAACAGTGCAAGCATCACAATAAATAAAAAACAGGATGATAGGCACAGTAGAGAGCAGTAAGGTGGTGTCAGTCCAGGCTCTGGTTATTGAGGAGTCTGATAGCTTGGGGGAAGAAACTGTTACATAGTCTGGTCGTGAGAGCCCGAATGCTTCGGAGCCTTTTCCCAGATGGCAGGAGGGAGAAGAGTTTGTATGAGGGGTGCATGGGGTCCTTCATAATGTTGTTTCCTTTGCGGATGCAGCGTGTAGTGTAAATGTCCGTGATGGCGGGAAGAGTGACCCCAATGATCTTCTCAGCTGACCTCACTACCCGCTGCAGTGTCTTGCGATCTGAGATGGTGCAATTTCCGAACCAGGCAGTGATGCAGCTGCTCAGGATGCTCTCAATACAACCCCTGTAGAATGTGATGAGGATGGGGGGGTGGGAGATGGACTTTCCTCAGCCTTCGCAGAAAGTAAAGATGCTGCTGGGCTTTCTTTGCTATGGAGCTGGTGTTGAGGGACCAGGTGAGATTCTCCGTCAGGTGAACGCCAAGAAACTTGGTGCTCTTTACGATCTCTACCGAGGAGCCGTCGATGTTCAGTGGGGAGTGGGTGCTCCGTGCCCTCCTGAAGTCAACAACCATCTCTTTTGTTTTATTCACATTCAGAGACAGGTTGTTGGCTCTGCACCAGTCCGTTAGCTGCTGCACCTCCTCCCTGTAAGCTGACTTGTCGTTCTTGCTGATGAGACCCACCACGGTCGTGTCATCGGCGAACTTGATGATATGGTTCGAGCTGTGTGTTGCAGCACAGTCGTGGGTCAGCAGAGTGAACAGCAGTGGACTGAGCACGCAGCCCTGGGGAGCCCCCATGCTCAGTGTGATGGTATTGGAGATGCTGCCTCTGACCCGGACTGACTGAGGTCTCCCAGTCAGGAAGTCTAGGATCCAGTTGCAGAGGGAGGTGTTCAGGCCCAGTAGGCTCAGCTTTCCAATCAGTTTCTGAGGGATGATTGTGTTGAATGCTGAACTGAAGTCTATGAACAGCATTCAAACGTATGTGTCTTATGTGTTTCTGTTACAGAGAAACCATTACCTCAGCAGTTAACATTACAATGAAGCCGTTACATTAGCCTTAGCAGTGAAACATTACAAAGAAGCCATTACATTCTCCACCCACCAAATTTAGTCACATCCTCATGACGTTGAGGTAATTCACCAACCCATCCCGCAAAGCACAAAGTTGCAAAAATCCAGTTGCAAAAGGCAGTGATATAGCTCCCCAAAAAAGTAGAGTTCACGCCCTGTTCTCCAGGCGCTACCTAGGCCAACCTATCTGGTGGTTTTCTAATTCTCTGAGACCTCTGTACTCCCCTCCTAACTCCTCAGGCTCGGACGCTACTAGGGATACTTCAGGTCTGCTTGGCAAATCCTCCCTCGATCTATCACTCATGCCCCCCTGCAACTCGGAACCCCCCGTCCTGTGTCCAGGCCCCACTTCCTGTCCTCCAGGGTCCTGCTGTAACCCAGGCTGACTCAATGGGAGAAGGGCCAGGAGTCCCTTCCGCAATCACTGGGGAGTTAGCGAAAGGCAGTACGTACCACACATCCAGCTCATCATCTTCCAAATCAGTATTACTCTCCTTTTCCTCTGCCTTCACGGTGATGGTAAACTGACACGGCCTTCGCCCCAGGGGCAGGAACGCTCTCCCACTCCCCGTCCCTGTCCAGCCCCGCATGCACCCATCGTGGCAAAACATTGGCATCACTGTTCCGGCTCCCCGGCTGGTACTTCAGGCTGAAATCATAGGCGGACAATGCTGCCAACCACCAGTGGCCCGCGGCATCCAGTTTTGTCGAGGTCAGGATATACGTGAGAGGGTTGTTGTCTGTCCTCAGCCCAAACTTGGCCCCGTAGAGGTAGTCACTCAGCTTATCCACCAGGGCCCATTTCCAACTTGTGCCTGGGATAATTTCTCTCGGAGGGCGACAAACTCCAGCTGACAAACGCCACAGGTCTCAACCCAGTGCCCTGATCCTGATACAGGACCGTCTCGGCTGGCATTTTGTGCAGTACATACGGCAATCAGGGGTCCACAAAAGCCAGCACTGGCGCCTGGGTCAGCAGCTCCTTCAGCGACTGAAAAGCCTCCTCACATTTTACATCCCACCTCTGTCCTTTTCTCGCCCTCCCTTTCTTCCCCAAGGGAGGGTAACCACACAGAAGCTGATTCAAAGGGTGACTCACTTTGACGTAGCCCTTCACAAATCTCCGATAATAACCACAGATCCCCAGGAACGAGCGCAGAGCGCTCACAGTCTGGGGCCTTTGGCAGACTTGGCACTTGTCCAGGGAAAGTTTTAACCCTTCAGCTTTCAGGCGGCCGAGCACCTGCAGCAGCCTTGCTACATGTACTTCCAAAATGGATCCAAATACTATGAGATCATCTAAATACACCAACACCTCAAGCAGGTTCATATCCCCCACCGTCTTCTCTATGACCCGCTGGAAGGTGCCAGGGGCTCCGAAGATGCCCTGGGGCATCCTTTCAAACTGGAAGAATCCCAGGGGACATATAAATGCCGTCTTCTCTTTGTCGGCCTCACTCATTGGGATCTGGTAATATCCACTCCTCAAATCCAGCACACTGAACCACTTTGCACCACTCAGACAGGCTGGCGCATCTTCCACCCTCGGGACCGTATACTGGGCAGGGACGGTGTGCCGGTTCAGACTCCAATAGTCCACACCCATACGTACCTTCCCATTCTTCTTCTGGGCCACTACTAATGCAGACGCATAGGGGCTTTGGGACTCGGTGATGATCCCAGCTTCCTTCAACTTACACAAGTGCTGCCGTACGTCTTCCATGTCTGCAGGGGCCAGTCGCCGTGACCTCTCTCTAAATAGGGTGTCCTCAGTGGTCAACTTTTCCCCCTTTTCCATTAGTTTCTCCCCGGCGGGCCTCAGGGGGGCACTAGACATTACCGTCACCAGGAACAAATGCGCCAGGGGCATCCCTCGCTTGAAGGTGACCTCCCTGTTCGTAGGGTTCCTGACAATCACTATCATCCTGCTCGCCTGTACAACCGCAGGCTTCTGCCCCTCAGGCCTCACCAGCAGCCCAGCAGGAAATCCTGTCTCCCCATTGTGGTCTTCCAGAGCGTTCACTAATATGGCTTCACCCTCAGGCACTCTGGGAAATTTGAGGGTCCGTCTCACTCTCGCAACTTCCCCGGGTTGTACCACCTTTGGCTTCGACTGGGTGAACCACACAGTCCCTCGTTTAAATTCAGTATCCGGCCCAATGCTGCCGCGCACTTCCTCAAAAGCAGCTCGAAACCCCGGGTGCACGGACAATGTCCACAAACTGCTCTCAGCCGCCTTCTCCTTGCAGGCCCCCATGAGCCTCCTCACAAGATGGGTGTTGGTCCTCATCAGAATTGAAACGCTGCCCGTCTCGACAGGGTCCGGACAAACCAGCACCACTGTCTCAAGAACATCAGACACCCACACGTCGGCCTCCAAGAACTCCAGTTTCACTGACCAGTAACCGTTGTAGGGATAATCACCAGCACTGATACCCCAGATCTCCAGTGTACTGAATAGCGTCAAGGGTAAATGCTTCAGATACTGGTTGTGAAATGAACGGTGCAGTAACATGACCTGTGAACCGGTGTCAAGTATGGCTTTAGCATAGATTCCCTCTATCTGTAGCGTCACACTGGGGCGTGGTCCCACTGAGCCTTCAGGAATAGGGTCTTTTGCTTTCCGGAGTTCCTTGGTACATTGCTGGGAACGTGCTCCCCCAGGGACACCAGGCCGTTTCCTCACTGGACCTCCTCTAAGTTTCCCGACACCTCTCCCTGCTTAGATACCCGGGGGCTCGCTCTCCAAGGGGCTTCCTGCCGCTCAGATTCCTGCCGGAAGTGTCCCTCTTCCCCAAAGTTATAGCACACACTACCGGCCGCCCCTCATCTTGTGGAACCCTGGCCACCCGCAGCCCTCTGCGTAGTCCATCCCCTTGGGGGGAACCTCTCTACCAGTCCTATCATACGAAGGGTCCACACCTGTTGTTAACATCCGGGACATCTCAGTTCTCAGCTCTGCTACTTCCCCAGAACTCAATTCCAGCCGCTGATTTGTCTTCGGGACAGTCAGGTTACAGTAAACTTGGGGTATGGCATCATCAGAAGTCCCCAGTTGATCCACTGCTCGATCCTGCCTGACAGTATGGACAACCCATGGGACACTGATAGACGCTGGCAGTCCCACAGAGGCATACCAGCACTGATTTAAACAGGGCAGTCACACAGCATCCAACGGAATCAATCCAGGACGTAGCCCCCAATATTGTAACACTCGCTTCGCCTAGCAGCTTGACCTCGGGGGTGATAACCCCCTTGCCCGGCCAAACTTAAGAAATCTCGTTTGGGTGGATGTTGCGCGATGTGTCCCCTGTTACAAATCAGTACCCCGAAATAACAAACAGTACACAATATGCGATTAAATGATTAAGCTTTAGAACTCTTACTTTGACTATGTGGTTAGTAGAGAAACAAAATATAAAAGAGAAAGGGCGCCGATCTTATTAAACAGTCTGTGCACAATCGTTGGAGTTCGCTCAGTGGTCTTCCTTCCACCATTCAATCTCCTCCGAGTGTCGCCGACCTTCGGATCCCTGCTCAGAGTCCACTCCGTCTGGCGGCCTACCGAATCTCTCCATTCGCGTCTTCTCTCGTCAGTCCTCTCTCGTCCTCTGGCAAAAGCCCGCAAAACCAACAGCTTCCTGAATCACCAGACAGGGCAACAGAATCCTGATTGGCTAACAGCCATAACCCAAACATTTCTGCTACAGAGAAACCATTACCTCAGCAGTTAACATTACAGAGAAGCCATTACATTAGCCTTAGCGGTGAAACATTACAAAGAAGCCATTACACACCTATCCCCTCCCTCACTCCCTCTGGATGGACTACCCACCACTCTCTCTGCACCAATCCCAACCACACTATCAAAATTGCAGGCAAGTGTTGTAGTCTGACAGGCTGATCTCTATCTTGTTATGGCCAGACAGCAACTTTCAGACACCTCCTCGTATTTACCTCTACATTGGTGAAACCCAGATTAGGGGATTGCTTCTTTGAGCACCTTCACTCTCAAAGATAGGATTCTCAATGGCCACACATTTTAATTTAACTTCCCGTTCCCATTTGCGTATTGGTCCATGGCCACACTGGAGTATGGCCATCAGGAAACCTCATATTCTGATGGTTATTCTACAACCAGGTGGCATGAACATCAATTTCTCCAACTTTCTGTAATTTCTTTCTCCTCACTCCCCCCTTTTTTTCTGTTCTCCATCCTGGCTCCCTTCTCACCCTTTTCATTCTCGTCACCTGACCATCACCTCCCTCTACTGTCCCTTCTCTTTCCTTTTCTTCCATGGTCCACCATCCTCTCCTAGTAGAATCTTACTCCTTCAGCCCTTTATCTCTTCCCAGCTTCTCACTTCATCAGCCCACGCCACCGACCCACCTTCCTGCACACCTGGTTTCAGCTATCACCTGCCAGCTTGTGTTCCTCCTCCTAACTAACCTTCCCTATTCTGCCTTCTTTCCCCTTCTTTCCAGTCCTGATGAAGAGTCCCAGCCTAAATCGTGGACTGTTTATTTCCCTCCATAGACGCTGCCTGTCCTGCAGAATTTCTTCAGCACTTTCTGTGTTGCCCTGGATTTCTGTTCCATTCAAAATCCTATTTTCAGATTACTTCCATAAGCAAACATATGAAGAAGGTAAACTCAACATGGCAAGGTCTCTTTCAAACAAAACTTCAGTATGATGGAATACTCCATGTCACTTCCTGCTAAATGAAAGCACGGATAAACGCTGATGATGTGATCAAATAATATTCTTCAATGCCACATGGCATTTAGATTCCCTCTCCCTCTCCCCCTCCCACTGCCCTTTTCTCTCTCTCTCTCTCTCACACACACACACATGCCTTAATGCTGTTTATCTGCCTTGCTAACCCAAACAGATTGGTTGGTATCAGGGTCAGCTTGACAGAGACTGATAATTAAGGTGGGTTAAAGGTTTTAGAATCTTGTTCCTTACGGAGAGGTGTAGCTCAGCACTTTATAGCAAGGTTAACTTGTGGACGTAATATGGGTGAAAGAGCATACCTTACAGCTGTGTGATTAGGCAGTAGGTGACTGGACTGAGTAGCATTTAAAAAGTTTGGGTCCAGAGGAGGTCACAGGAGGGAGCCGGAGTGACATTGTTGACCTTGGAGAAGACTAAGGGAGCTGCAGGGAGGCTCCGGAGTAGGTATATGATTGGAGGAGCAGGGGGGGTATGGGAGAAGGACTGAAGAGAGATCTGGAGGCGATTACTCTGAAATGGTGAGGCAATTTTGGGAATGGGTGATTATCATTAGCTGGAGTCTGTGAGAAGGTGGGTGGACATTGGATGGGGAAGAATGTTGGAAAAGGATGAGTATAATCAGAGTGAGGGGTTAGGGTGGGGAGACGTGGGGGATGGTGCATGAAATTAAGAATATTAAATAAAAAAACAGAGTCTGCTTCTAAAAATGAGCTTTTGCTATGACTAGACTTCTGATTTTTCATTTGATGATGTACTAAAATATTGAGATACCTGTGTCACCTCAGGATACACTGTCTATGTCTCAGTGGAAAATGTTGCTAATGTCATACTGGGACACATTGTCAGTGTTTCTTTGGAATGCAATGCCAGTGTCATTTGGATCATATTACCAGTGTTACACTCAGTTTTACTGACTCTGCGACGTGTCTTCAGGTCCTAAACTTCCCCGCTATAGGAAACATCCATGGGTCCAGAGCAATCAAACACTCCTCATATGTTAACCCTTTCATTCTCGAATCATTTTTGCGAACCTTTCTGATGCCTTTATTAGATAAAGGGCCCAGATCTGCTCACAATATTCCAAGTGCAGTCTGACCAAGCCTTATAAAGCCCCAGCGTTACACCCTTGCTTTTATATCATAGTCCTCTCAAAATGAATCCCTGATTTCTAAATTTTCTCCCTGTTTAGAAAATAGTCTATGCCTTTATTCCTTCTACCAAAATGCATAACCATACATTTCCCTGCACTATATTCCATCTGCCACTTCTTTGCCCATTCCCCTAACCTGCCTGAGTCCTACTGACTCCCTACTTGCACAGCACTACCTGCCTCTCTACCTATCTTTGTATCATCTGCAAACTTGGCTACAAAGACATCAATTCTGTCATCCAAATCATTGACATATAGCAAAAAAAGAAGTGGTCCCAACATTGACCTCTGTGACACTAGTCATTGGCAACTAACCAGTGAAGGTCCCCTTTATTCCCTTCTTGAAAGATCCTTGGTAATTACTCCACATTTCATACTTCAGCTCAAGGGGCCCTTCGGACTTTGTGAAAGCAGTGACTATCGATGACACACCCTTTGAGAATCTGCGTTTCGACAACCCAGCAGCATTTCCCTGCACTGTGTTTGTGTTGGTCCTGAGCAGGGGCAGATCGGAAGAGAGGCTGAATAGCCCACCAATACTGTAGTCTAAAGGCTGGGATCAATGGGCACCTTACAGAGCAGCACAGACCCACAGCAGTTTGTGAAATCTTTCTTCAGGATAAATGATAAAACTGTCACAGGGCAAATGTAAAGGTTAGAGATTGTATGTCAACTTCAGCCTCAGAGATTTTCAGCTGACCTTGAAAACATTCTAATCTCTTAAACTGCCACCATATAAAGGACATTTCTATTCATACATGAAGAAATGTAATTATGGGCCTAAATGAACTTACTGTTTCTGAATAGAACAGGCTCCACTTTAATTTTAGCTCATGTTGAATGAGGCTGATTCATCAATCATTTCTCCACCAGCTGCTTTTCATTCAGTCTCATTAAACTCTCAGAATAACACTACTCTGATAATCTGATAGGGCTCAGTCTATAATAACCGGATCCAACCAAGGGAACCCAACAATGATTTGTATGCAATCGCCCCTAGCATTGAGTGAGTGCTGCTGAGGTTCAGAGGGTGTCCTCCTCTCCCTCGCGAAGTTCAGAGAGCGTATTCCTCACTCTGGAGACCACAGCCAGAAGGGTTTCGGGCCAAAACATCGACTGTACTCTTTTCCATAGATGCTGCCTGGCCTGCTCAGTTCCTCCAGCATTTTGTGTGTGTTGCCATTGTCTTCTTCTGGGCAGTGTGTTTACACCATGGGTGATTCTAGCCATTATCAATACCCTTCAGAGTCTGTCTGCCTGGCATCAGTGGTTGTATAACCAGGACTTGTGATATGCACCGGCTGCTCATACGACCATCCATCACCTGCTCCTGTGGCTTCACATATTCCTGATCAGGGGTGGGGGGGGGGGGGGGAGTGCTAAGCAGGTGCTACACCTTGCCCAAGGGTGACCTGCAGGCCAGCGGAGGGAAAGAGTGCCTTACACCTCCTTTGGTACAGACATATCTCCAACCCACCACCTATGGTATTGAAAAGAATTTACAATTTAGAAGCGAACAGGTCTATTCTGAAAATCTGCTTCACATTCTCCCTCCTTCATTTGAGCCCATCGGCAAAGCTTTCTATCCATTTTCCTTTCAGATTCAGATTAATTGTCAGGGTGCACTGCAGTTCTCTGCTCGCTTGAAGTTCACAGAGTAAACAGTGTACATAGTAGTTATAAATACAATAATAAGACTGTAAGACTTAGGAACAGAATGAGGCCATTTGGCCCATCGAGCCATTCGAGCATGGCTGATTTATAACTTCTCTCAACCCCATTCTCCTGCCATCTCTCCAAGGAGAAGTAACTACGATGGTCACAAAATAACAGAATGGTGATACAAATGCAGGTAGCACAATAAGAAATGCTGAAGTGACATTAACAGAATAACCAAGAGAAGTAGATTTTTGGCAGAAACACAAGAGATTTTGCAGATGCTAGAAATCTGGAGCAACACACAAGAAATGCTGGAGGAACTCCACCGGTCAGGCAGCATCTATGGAGAGGAATAAACAGTCAACGTTTTGGTTGAAGACCCTCCATCAGGACTCATATTTTTGATAGAGATGGAGGAGTTTCTCTAAACCATCTTTGATGTTCTCAGTGAGGCCGTGGTCCTAGTTGTGACACAATACAGGCCTGACTTCATGGTGGGCATTTTGTTGAGGCTGCCTAGGATTTTTCAGCCTTCCTCCCAGTTGGGCAAGTACCTGTAGGCAAAACAAAGCTTCAATAATTCACCCACATTGATAAAACAAGGTTCTAGGTCAGTTTTCGGTTGACTACAGCCTGGAGATCTGAGCCAGGGGATGTGCTGCAGGTCATGGTCATATAGCACAGAAGCTGGCCCATCACCCCATCACATCCATGCTGACCTTTTGTCCATTATTTATTTATTATTTAGAGATACTGCATGGAACAGGCCATTCCAGCCCAACGAGCCACACCGCCCAGCAACCCACCTATTTAGCCCTGGCCTAATCACTGGACAGTTAATAATGAGCAATTAACCTACTAGCCATCCAGTAGCCTAGTGGCATCCACACTGGACTTCGAGGCTAGTGGGCCCGGGTTCGAATCCGGCCGGCTCCTTGTATGCTTTCCATCCATGCTGGGTTGAGTGTCGAGCTAGGAACTTGGCCTTGTAAAAAAGAGATAAGAAATGCTAAAGAAATGGCAAAGGTTACCATCTGATGCGCGATCAAGGTGCAGTAAGGAACAACAACAAAAATTAACCCACTAACTGGTACCTCTTTGGAAGGAAACTGGAGCACCTGGAGGGATCCTATGGGCTCACGTGAAGGGTGTACAAGCTTCTTACAGAGGACACCGAAATAGAGCCACAAACTCTAACGCCCCTAATTACAATAGCGTTGAGTTAAGTGCCATACTACACCACTTCTGTCTGCCCACATCAGGTCTGTATCCTTTCATGCCTTGCCTATTCAATTGCCTCTTAAATATAATGATTGTACCAGAATTCACTACCTCCTCTGGCAGCACCTTCTAGATATGAACTATTCTCTGCGTAAAATACTTTTTCCACTATCCCTCAGAAATGTTTCAAAAACAAGCAGCAATTCGCAAGCAATCTTCCAACCTATCAGACATGGGTCAATGATAACATTTTCTAATCTGAGTCAAATCGTTTTGGGCTTAAGTTCTATTACATTTCAGAGCATCTAATCCAGACTGACTACATTTCAAACATATTCCTTTCCCCTTGAAGGTTATGATAAGAGCTATGCAGAGTAAAAAGTTCTTTATCTTTTGTTTACACTGTTGCTGGGATAAGGCACTCCATTTTACCATGTGTACATAGTAAAGATTAGATTACTTTTATTTGTCACATTGAAACCTACAGTGAAATGCATCATTTGCATCAAATCAAATCAGCAAGAATTGTGCTGGGCGGCGGGCAAGTATCGCCACAGTTCTGGTGCCAACATAGCATGCCCACAGCTCACCAACTCTAACCATACAACTTTGGAATGTGGGAGGAAACCGGAGCACCCAGAGGATAGCTACAGCATCATGTACAGACTTCTTACAAACAGCAGAGGGAATTGAACCCCAGCCAGCTCTGATCCAAGCAGGTACCAACAACTGTGGAACAGATTGCTCCTTCTAAGTCATACATGGGTCTTACTCTCCATATGAGTCTGATGGTCTCAAGACCAAGTCTCAACAAACAGGCCTCAAGCTATCTCTTATTGCCATAGTAACAACCTATCTGTCTGATGTCTGATAGTCTCTGAAATGTTGGAGCCTAATAATTTCCCAATTTATGGAGGCTACTGATGAAGCTGGGAGCATATTATTGTGGGGTATTTCATCACATTCCAGTTTATAGCTATGGTTATTTCTCAGAGTTTTAACTGCCACTAATATATTTTCAACACAATTCCTGATTCGGAATCTTATGAACAATCATCCCTTCGATTAATCTCCTTGCTTATACATTTTTAACACTCTCAGAGAACTTCACGGATCATTAAGCACCTCTGTGCATAGTCACTTCCAGATGCCCTTTAAAACTGAACACACTGTACATTCTTTTATTCTATAATGGCTGCTTCAACTTTCTGACCACCATACTTCCATTGTCAAGTGAGAAGTGGATATTTTCGTAAGACCATAAGATATAGGAGCAAAACCAGGCCATTTGACCCATTGAGTCTGCTCAGCATTCAATCATGGCTGATTTATTATCTTTCTTGACCCCATTCATCTACCTTCTCCCTGTAACCTTTCACCAGGAAATCTGCAGATGCTGGAAATTCAAACAATACACACGAAATGCTGGTGGAACACAGCAGGCCAGGCAGCATCTATAGGAAGAAGTACAGTTGACATTTCGGGCTGAGATCCTTTATCAGGACTAACTGAAAGAAGAGATAGTAAGAGATTTGAAAGTTGGAGGGGGAGGGGTAGATCCAAAATGATAGGAGAAGACAGGAGGGGGAGGGGGTGAAACTAAGAGCTTGAAAAGTGATTGGCAAAAGTGATACAGAGCTGGAGAAGGGAAAGGATCATGGGATGGGAGGGCTAGGGAGAAAGAAAGGGGAAGGGGAGCACCAGAGGAAGATGGAAAGCAGTCAAGGAGTGATTGTGAGAGGGACCTCCCTTTCTTACCCCATCCCTTATTTATCTATCTATTTATCCATCCATCCATCCATCCATTTATTTATTTATTTATTTATTTACTTACTTACTTAACTATTTATTTATTTGTTTATTTATTTATTTATATATATATCTTTTTTGTCTCTTTTCTCTCTCTCTTTTCTCTCTTTGTCCCTCTCACAATAACTCCTTGCCTGTTCTCCATCTTCCCCTGGTGCTCCCCTCCCTCTTTCTTTCTCCCTAGGCCTCCCATCCGATGATCCTCTCCCTTCTCCAGCTGCGTATCCCTTTTGCCAATCAACTTTCCAGCTCATCCCACCCCTCTTGTCTTCTATCATTTTGGATCTCCCCATCCCCCTCCAACTTCCAAATCTCTTACTACCTCTTCTTTCAGTTAGCCCTGACGAAGGGTCTCGGCCCGAAACATCGACTGTACTTCTTCCTATAGATGCTGCCTGGCCTGCTGTGTTCCACCAGCATTTTGTGTTCCCTGTAACCTTTGGCGGGTTTACTAATGAAGAACCTATCAACCTCCTCTTTAAATATACCCAATGGATTAGCTTCCACAGCTCCTTTAGGCAATGAATTCCACAGATTCTCCGTCCTCTGGCTAAAGAAATTCCTCTCCATCTCTGTTTTAAAGCAGATCCTTGTATTCTGAGGCTGGGCCTTCTGGTCCTAGACTTCCCCTTTATTGGAAACATCCTCTGCATGTCCAATCTACTTAGGTCTTTCAATACCTAATAAGTTTCAATGAGATCCCCCCCTTCATTCTTCTAACCTCCAGCAAGTACAGGTCCTGAGCCATTAAGCCCTCCTCATACATTAACCCTATCATTCTGCACAACATTCAATCCTATTTGCAACTTCTCAGCAAATGAAGTAGCTGAGGCCTGCATGAAACATGACACTAGACAATTCCAGGTATGGACTGAGAAGTAGTAGTCAGTACTTGTACTACAAAGGGGCCAGGGCACTGAACATCTCCAACATGACAGAGTCTAACTTCTATCCTTCCTTGCAAAGTCTCTCCAGTCTCTGAGTATCATGACTGGCCTGATAACCAACAGGACCGACCATACAAGCAACATGGCTACAAGACTGGCAAGTGAGTGACTTGTCTCCTGACACCCCAACACCTTCCACCATCTGCAAAAGACAAAGTCAAGACTTTGAAGGAATACTTGTGTGCAGCACCAATGGCTCCCAGGAAACCTGACCCTTTCCAGAACAAAGCAGCCTGTTCAGTCACCCGAAATGTTTCATGTTTCCGCCACAAGTGCACAATGGTTGCACTGTGTACCATAAACAAATTGCACTGTAATTATGGAACACGGAACATCACAACACAGTACAGGCTTTTTGGCCCATGATTTGGTGCTGACATTTTAATCTGCTCAAAGATCATTCTATCATTTCCCTTCTACATGGCCCTCCATTTTTCTATCATCCACATGCCTATCTAAGAGTTTCTTAAATGCCCCTAATATATCTTCCTCTGTCTTCACCCTTAACATCTGCCCACTGTCTGTGTAAAAAACTTACCTTTACTTTCCTCTAATCTTCTTAAATTTATGCCCCCTTGTATTGGCCATTTCTGCCCAGGGAAAAGGTTATCCTCTTGATGTGTGCTTCTTACCATCTTATACACCTCTATCAAGTTGCTTCTCATCCTTCTTCATGCCAAAGAGGACAGTCCTAGCTCAATAAACCTGTAAGACGTGCTCCGTAATCCAGGCAGCATCCTGGTAAATCTCCTCTGCACCTTTTCTAAAGTTTTCTCATCCTTCCTTTAATGAGTGGATCAGAACCGAACACAATATTCCAAGTGCGATCTAATCAGGAATTGTGGCTCTTGAACTCAATTATCCAGGCTAATCCAACATCATCTGGGTTGTCTACCACTCATCATCATCTGCTATTTCATATGACATAGGTTATCATGGTCCCATGACCATAATTGTTTTTGTTTTTTCTACAGAAGTGGTTTGCCATTGCCTTCTTCTGGGCAATGTGCTTACAGGATGGGTGACCCTTGTCATTATCTTCAGGGATTGTCTTCCTAGCGTCAGTGGTCCAATAGCCAAGACTTGTGATATGCACCAGCTGCTCATATGACCATCCGCCTTTGGCTCCCATTGCTTCAGGTGACCCTGATCAATAGGGTGGTGGGAGACTAAGCAGTTCTACACCTTGCCCAAAGGTGACCTGCAGGTTAGCAGAGGGAAGGAGTGCCTTAGACCTCTTTTGGTAGAGACACATCTCCACCTGCCACCCACTCCCCCACCACTAAGAAGATTAAAGCCAGCTGGTGCTTGGGTACAGGAATATACATGCTGGTTCCCTCCAAATAGAACCCTATCCTGTCTTGGATATATATATCAGCTATGAGAGGAAAGTCTGAGGAACATTGTAATATATTCTGCTTAAAAATTGGACAGTGACATTTTTCTAGGCTCTTGCTAAAGTTTTGCCCATTGTGTTGCAAACCTGATGAGTATTTAACTCAGTAGTTTCCATCTGTAAGTCTCTTGCATTATCCCCGTCTTTTATGTGTGTCTCCTGGCACAAAAATAACTCTGACCTCTGTGTGCATTCAGTAAGGAGCACATTTCAGTGCAGACGTGCTTCACGTTCCATCTGCTGACTTGCATGTGCTGTGAACCATTGCTTGTTCTCACTTCATCCGCTGCTGCTCACCAAACCCACTTGCATTCCAGTCTGCTTCGTTACACATGCTGACTAACCACAACAAAATGGCTAAAAATATTCCTGAACTTCCTGGGTAAGTGTCCTACACCGACGCTCTGTGAGACTAGATGAGATAAACTGGGAGATCATGAGTTCATCTGGGGTATGTGGGGTGGGGGGGGGGGGGAGTGGAGTTGGAGATGGAGCTCAGCATGTGACACCCGCAAGCACTTTGAGCAGAGTTCTTGTTCTTGCTTTCACTGCCATCTGTTTAATGAGCTTTCTTACACCCTCGGCACGCGTGGCAGCCGCCCGGGCACCCAGCTGAGGGAAGTGTGGAAGGAGAACGCTCAGACTATGCACTATTGTCTTGTCAATCATGCCAAGTCTTAGATTAAGAGATGGATATGGACTAAAATGTGCATACATAAATGAACACCAGCATGTATTTACAATGTAAACAACTTTATAAAAGGTGGTTTAAAGTGTTTACTGTACAGTGCAGTCACAGGATTAATAGATAGAGGGAGGTTTGTTAAGTTATGGGTTCATGGACTGTTCCACAATCAGATGGTGAGGAGAAGAAACTGGTTTTGAATCGTTGAGTGTAGGCCTTCAGGCTCCTGAATTTCCTCCCTGATGGTGGTAATGAGAAGAGGGCATGCAATTACCTGGCATGGCAGCAAGAGAGTGTAGCCCTTCCTGCTGTCCTGCTGTGAAGAGGCATATAGCTCTTTGCTTTTAACATGTAAACTGTTGGTGAGTGCCTACAGCTAGAGAGATATACAGGTAATTCCTGCCTCTAATCTGGACATCATTATGCCCGATCTAACTATCTCAATGCCCTCCTGTACAAGACGGTTATGGTATACTGCCTGTTCTGCCGACAAGACCAAAGATGCATTGACCATACCATTCAGAATCTCCGTTTTTCTCTGCAGCCATCCACAGAACACAGAATAATAATGGCCAAATGCAGTTGCAGATGCTTTGCAATATGATTACATACCAGATTTGCACATGGAGTCCTACAGCGTGCAAACAGGCCCTTCAGCCCAACTTGTCTATGCCAACGGTGTTGCCCAGTGAGCCAGTCCGTATGCCCATATTTGGCCCATAGTCCTCTACACCACTCATATCCATAACTTATCAGATGACTTCTAAACATTACCAATGACTAACATGAGTAACTCTGCAGATGCTGGAAATCCACAGCAACAAGCACAAAATGCTAAAGGAACTCAGCAGGCCAGACAGAATATATGTAAAAAAGTAAACCGTCGACCTTTAAGGCCGAGACCCTTCTTCGGAACTGGAAAGGAAGGGGGAAGATGCCAGAATTAAAAGGTGGGGAGAAGAGAAGGAGGCTAGCCAGAAGATGATAGGTGAAGCCAGGTGGGTGGGAAGGTCAAGGGCTGGAGAAGAAGGAATCTGATAGGAGAGGAGAGTGGACCATAGGGGAAAGGGCACAAGAGGAAGCCATAGACGGACAAAATGGGAATAGAAATCAGAATTAGCATGTTTGGCTGACGGGGTTCCACTTTCAGCAGATGGACCGGAGGTGCTCGATGAAGCTGTCCTCCAATTTATGACGAGTCTCACAAATGTAGAGGATCCCTCATCGGGAGCACTGAGCAGAATAGCAGATTCGCAGATGAAGTGTTGCCTCACCTGGAAGGACAGTTTGGGACTCTGAATGGAGGTGAAGGAGGAGGTGAATGGGCAGGAGTAGTACTTTGGTCGCTTGCAGAGATAAGGAGATTAGTGGAGATGGATGAATGGACAAGGAAATCATGGAGGGAACGATCCATAGGAAAGTGGAGAGGGGTTGGGAGAGGTAAATTTGGCAGTAGGATCACTTTGAAGATGGCATAAGTTGCAGAGAATAATGTGTTGTATGCAGAGGCTCATGGGGTGATAGGTAAGGACAAAAAGAACTCCATCACCGTTAAGGTACCAGGAAGATGGGGTGAGTGCAGATGTTCAAGAAATTGAGAAGATGCAGGAGAGGGAAGTATCAATGGTGGTGCAAGGGAAACCATGCCCTTTGAAAAAGGAGGGAATCTCTGATGTCTTGGAAGGGAAAGCTACATCCTGGAAGGGACCAGATGTGGTGGAGAAGAAGGAACTGAAAGAAGGGAATAACATTTTTACAGGAGACAGGATCTGAAGATGTACAGTCAAGGTAACTGTAGGAATCATAAGTTTATAAAAGATGTCAGTTAAGTTTGTCTCCAGGGATAGAGACAGAGAGAATGAGAAAGGTGGGGCAGGGTGTATGTGGTGTCAGAAATGGACCAAATTAATTTAAGGGCAGGGTGGAAGTTGAAGTCAAATTTGATGAAATTGATGAGCTCAGTGTGGGTGTATGAAGCAGCACAATGCAGTCGTCAATGTAGCAGAGGAAGAGTTGAAGAACATTACCTGGGAAGGCTTGGAATGTGGACTCTTCTGTGCAGCCGACAAAAAGCCGGGTATAGCTCGTAGCCCATGGCTACGCTCTCAAATCTGGAGAAAATGGGAGGAGATCATGGAAAAATTGTTGAGGGTGGGGCCAGTTCTGCCTGATGGAGGAGGTTGGCGGAGTAGGGGGAACTGGTTGGTTCTTTTTATTGAAAAAGAAAGGGAGAGCTTTAAGGCCTTCTTGATGGGGGATAGAAATGTATAGGAATTGGTCATCCATGGTGAAAGTGAGGTGGTCAGGGCCAGGGCACTGAAAGATAGTGGGGAGATGGAGAGCATGAGAAGTGTCGTGGATGTAGGTGTGAAGGGTCTGAAGCGAGGGGGATAGAATGGGGTGAAGGTATTGTAATGCCCGGGTTAAGATTTCCTCTGCTGTGCTGGGGGTACTTCATTTTGTAGTGTTCTGTAAAAGAGTGGTTTTGACTAAAGATAAGGAGGCATATTGTTCAACTTAGTAATGTGGTGTCAGCCAATCAGGATGGTGGAATTGGGAGAAAGTTCTAGAGAGAGCTGGATGGAGAAAGATACGTGCCGGACGTTGGTGGGGATCATGGTCTTTTAGCGGGAGATGTGGGAAAGAGAAGATCAGGAGTGATGGCCATAGGATTCGATCCGATGTGAAGCCACAATTACAAGGAGTGCTTCACAAGATGAAGGAGTGCAAGATAGGAAGCTCTACTGGTGATTGGTGTTATACCCAGCTTTTGGAAGAGATGAGCTCCAATCACAAGTGCACATTTAGGCTACGGCCACACTACACCGGATAAATCCGGAACCGAAGCTTTTTCTCTTTGTTTTGACCCTCTGACCACACTAAAATGGCATTTTCATCCCCTGAAAACAGAGATTTTCAGAGATGCTCTCCAGAGTGTGTAATTTTGAAAACGCTGGATTGGCCAGAGCAGTGTGGATGGGGTAACCGGAGAAATCTAAAAACACTGTCATGACGTGTGAAACAGATGGTGACAGCAGCGTGCTATTTCATTGTTTTCTTGAACGCAACCAAACAATTTCAGAACAGACAACAACGAGACTGAAGCCAGAAGAGTTAGAAATGTACTCACCAAATACTTTGACCCATAACTTACTGAATAAATAAGTATACTCACTTTGCCCTGTTTTCTGTCCTTGCTCGTATGAAGGTGGTTTACCTATTTATGCAAGCACTTCTCAGACAATAGATGTGTAACAGCCTAATGTAACATTGTATGGAAGTACAAGATAACACTGATGCAGACATGTTTTATACATTTAACAAGGGGCATTATTCGTGCAACAGAGTTATTCAGTTTTTCAATGTCCGTTGTCAGCCGGGTCTATCTGTCCGTGAACTCCCTGTCGGTTGCCTCCGTATGCTCCAGTATTTGTTTTTTTTAGTTTTAAGTCCTCCTGCGTGAGAGCCAACAGCTGTCGGTTGTTTAAGATTTTCTAGTCTGTAACTGAAGAAACGCGCATCAAGTCTTTCACGGCGAGATTCGACACCAAACATGTCACTTGTTTTCGGTAGATGTGTCCGCGTATGCACAGTAGGAGGAGATTCGCTGAAATATCTGTTTTAATGTGGACAGAGATATTTTTAAAAACGCCTAGTGTGGATGCCTATCGTTTTTACGCAAAACCGGCATTTTCAAAATTATCCGGTCTAGTGTGAACGTAGCCTTAGACTGGTTTAACTGTAATGGGTCCTTTTATATTTTCCTTTCCTTTCTTTTCTTTCTTTTGTTTCTTTTAATAACTGTTTGATAAAACTGAAATTGGTAAATATGCTTTCTTTATAATTTTTTGTGGAGTGCGATCTGTTATTTGTTGCCAAGCGAAAATTGTATGGCCAGTATTTGCAGAGTATTCGCTCAAATTGGGGTTTCCGTTAACCAGAACATCCCAACTTTCCTGTTTGGTTGAACCCAAATCATACTGACCCTAGATGTATATTGCTTATGAAAAGAAGCCTTCTCGCTGCTGAGTCATGTGGTTGTTAGCCGAGTCAGGTACCGAGCCAAATTTACATCTGAGCCCGGTGAGAGGGTTACAGTATAAAGACATGAGCTCAGTGGGCAGGAGCAGGCAGAGACAATGGGTCTACCCGGACAGTCAGGATTGTGGATCCTGGATAGGAGGCAGAAGCGAGCAGTATTGGGTAAGGGAACTACGAGTTTGGTGGTAGTGGATGGGAGTTGTCCAGAGTTGATGAGGTCAGTAGTTACTACTCAACTGCTATATTTGACTCCGCTTCTTTCTCAATAAAAGAGCCAAATAGTTCCCCTCCACCACCACACTGCTCCATCTGGCAGAACTAGTCCTCACCCTTAACAATATTTCATTTGGCTCCTCCTATTTTCTCCATACTTGAGAGGTAGCCATGGACACCTGCACCACTTCTGAATTCTAGTGAATACAGGCCCAGAGCCATCAAACACTCTTCATATGACAAGTCATTCAATCCTAGAATAATTTTTGTGAACTGCCTTGGAACCCTCCCCAGTTTCAGCTCGTTTTTTCTAAGATAAGGAGCCCACAATACTTCAAGCGAGGCCTCACCAGTGCTTTATAAAGTTTCAACATTACATCCGTGCTTTTATATTCTAGTCCTCTTGAAATGAATGCTAACATTGGATTTGCCTTTCTCATCACAGACTCAAACTGCAAATTAACCTTTAGGAAATCCTGAACAAAGACTGTCAAGTCCCTTTGTGTCTCAGTTTTTTGCATTTTCTCTCCAGTTAGAAAATAGTCAACCCTTTCATTTCTTCTACCAAAGAACATGAACATCCACATCCCATCACTGTATTCCATCTGCCATTTCTTTGTCCATTCTCTTTGGAGCTCTGGGGTATAAACCACCTGGTTCAGGTGATTTACCTATCTTCAGACCTTTCATTTCCCCAAGAACCTTCTCTCTAGTTATGATAACTTAACACATTTCCTGCCCCTTGACACCTGGAACTTCCACCATACTGCTAGTGATGCAAAATATTTATTCAGTTCATCCGCTATTTCCTTGACCCCATTACTACCTCTCAAGCATCACTTTCCAGCGATCCAATATCCACTCTCGCCTCTCATTTACATTTTATGTATCTGAAGAAACTTTTGGTACCTTCTTTAATATTATTGGCTAGCTTACTTTCATATTCCATTTTTACCTTCTTCCTCTTTGGGATGTATTTATTCTGTGCCTTCCGAATTGCTTCCAGAGTATCCAGTCACTGCTTCTCTGCCATCATCCCTGCCAGTGTTCTTTTCCAATCAATTCTGGCCAGCTCCTCTCTCATTCCTCTGTAATTCCCTTTACTCCACTGTAATACTGATACAACTGACTTTAGCTTCTCCTTCTCAAATTTCGGGGTAAATTTGATTATATTGTGATCACTCGCAAAGGGTTATTTTACCTTAAGCTCTCTAATCAACTCTGGTTCATAGCACAACACCCAATCCAGAATAGCTGATCCCCTAGTGGGCTTAACCATGAGCTGCTCTTAAAAGCCATCTCATAGGCATTCTAAAAATTCCCCTTCCTGTAATCCAGCACCAACCTGATTTTCCCAATCTATCTGCATTTTGAAGTCCCCCATGACTATTGTAACATTATCCTTTTGGCATGCGTTTTCTATCTCGCATTGTAATTTGTAGACCACATCCTTACTACTGTTTGGGGGTCTGTATACAACTCCCGTCAGGGTCTTTTTACTCTTGCAGTTCCCTTAGCTTTATCCACAATGACTCAACACCTTCTGATCCTAAGTCACCTCTTTCTAATGATTTGATTTCATTTTTTACCAACAGAGCAACACCATCCTCTCTACCTTCCTGCCTATCCTTGGACATTAAGACCCAGCTATAATCCTTCAGCCATGATTCTGTGATACCTACAGCATCATACCTGCCAACCTGCAACTGTGTTGCAAGCTCATCTACCTTATTCCATATATTGCGTGCATTCAGAACAACACCATGAACAACAACAAACCATGGGTAACAAAGGACATTAAAGACATCCTGAACGCTAAAAAGAGGACGTTTAGAGATGGAAATAGGGAGGAGCTGAGGACAATACAGAGGGACCTGAAAGCCAAGATCAGGGAGGCTAAAGACAGGTATAGGAGGAAGCTTGAGTGGAAAATCCAGCAGAACAACATGAGAGAGGTCTGGAGTGGGATGAGGACCATCACTGGGTTCCAGCAAGCTAGCAACAGAGGAGCTGAAGGCAGTGTGGACAGGGCTAACGAACTTAACCTGTTCTTCAACAGATTTGACACTGCGGCCCCTGCCCATCCCCCACATGATTCATCTGTTGTCAGCCCCCAACCAACACATACTCCACTCTCCCCTCCTACCCCTCCTCACAGCCCCCCACCCTGCTCTCATGACTACACCCCTCCCCCACCTGAAACCACCACAGTGGGCTTCACAGCTGAACAGGTGAGAACGTCTCCACCCCCAAGCAAGGC
This sequence comes from Hemitrygon akajei, assembly GCF_048418815.1. NCBI lineage: Eukaryota > Metazoa > Chordata > Chondrichthyes > Myliobatiformes > Dasyatidae > Hemitrygon > Hemitrygon akajei. The sequence goes on from NC_133137.1 coordinate 54,878,312, forward strand.
TGCAGGCCCGGATGGTGTCAGCCCCAGGGTGCTCAGAGCCTGTGCCTCCCCAGCTATGTGGAGTACTTCATCATGTCTTCAACCTGAGCCTGAGTCTCCAGAGGGTTCCTTTGCTGTGGAAGACTTCCTGTCTCGTTCCTGTACCGAAGACTCTGCGCCCCAGTGGCGCCAATGACTACAGACCAGTGGCATTGACATCCCACATCATGAAGACCCTGGAGAGACTTGTTCTAGAGCTCCGGCCTATGGTTAGGCCACACTTAAACCCCCTCCAGTTCGCCTACCAGCCCCGACTAGGAGTTGAGGATGCCATTGTCTGCCTGCTGAACCGTGTCTACGCCCACCTGGACAAGCCGGCGAGCACTGTGAGGGTCATGTTTTTTGACTTCTCCAGTGCGTTCAACACCATCCACCCTGCTCTGCTAGGTGAGAAGCTGACAGTGATGCAGGTGGATGCTTCCCTGGTGTCATGGATTATTGATTACCTGACTGGCAGACCATAGTACGTGCGCTTGCAACACTGTGTGTCAGACAGAGTGGTCAGCAGCACTGGGGCTCCACAGGGGACTGTCTGTCTCCCTTTCTCTTCACCATCTACACCTCAGACTTCAACTACTGCACAGAGTCTTGCCATCTTCAGAAGTTTTCTGATGACTCTGCCATAGTTGGATGCATCATCAAGGGAGATGAGGCAGAGTACAGGGCTACGGTGGGAAACTTTGTCACATGGTGCGAGCAGAATCACCTGCAGCTTAATGTGAAAAAGACTACGGAACTGGTGGTGGACCTGAGGAGGGCTAAGGCACTGGCGACCCCTGTTTCCATCCAAGGGGTCAGTGTGGACATGGTGGAGGATTACAAATACCTGGGGATACGAATTGACAATAAACTGGACTGGTCAAATAACACTGAGGCTGTCTACAAGAAGGGTCAGATCCATCTCTACTTCCTGAGGAGACTGAGGTCCTTTAATATCTGCCGGACGATAATGAGGATGTTCTACGAGTCTGTGATGGCCAGTGCTATCATGTTTGCTGTTGTGTGCTGGGGCAGCAGGCTGAGGGTAGCAGACACCAACAGAATCAACAAACTCATTCGTAAGTCCAGTGATGTTGTGGGGGTGGAACTGGACTCTCTGACGGTGGTGTCTGAAAAGAGGATGCTGTCCAAGTTGCATGCCATCTTGGACAATGTCTCCCATCCACTCCATAATGTACTGGTTAGGCACAGGAGTACATTCAGCCAGAGACTCATACCACCGAGATGCAACACTGAGCGTCATAGGAAGTCATTCTTACCTGTGGCCATCAAACTTTACAAATCCTCCCTCGGAGTGTCAGACACCCTGAGACAATAGGCTGGTCCTGGACTTATTTCCACTTGGAATAATTTACTTATTATTATTTAATTATTTATGGTTTTATATTGCTATATTTCTACACTATTCCTGGTTGGTGCGACTGTAATGAAACCCAGTTTCCCTCGGGATCAATAAAGTATGTCTGTCTGTCTGTCTGACCTTCAGTCCTGTATTCACCTTTTTCGATTTTGTCACATCATGCTCAACCTTTTGATTCCTAATTTTGTCTGAGGTCTTCCCAATATCTGCCTCCACAACCTCTCAACTAACTGTTCCCATCCCCCTGCACCTCTCGTTCAAACCCCACCATGCAGCGTTAACAAACTTTCCCGCTAGGATATTAGTCCCCTTCCAGTTCAGGTGCAAACTATTTCTTCCGTACAGGTCCCACATTCCCTGAAAGAGAGACCAATGATGCAAGAATTTTATGCCCTCCCTCCTACACCAACTCCTTAGCCACATATTGTCGAGATGTCGAGCAAAAGCACAGCAATATTATGCTTCCTGCTTACCCTTGTACTTGTCTGGGAAAGAGGACTACTGTTTTGAGTGATGCTAGAAAGCAGTGGTATTCATTTCGTATTTAGATATTGCTTTCAGCTGTGGTGTTGGCTTTTTACTTTCAGTTTGAGTGTTTTTGTTAAGGACCCTGTTGGCCTCATTAAAGTCAGTGAACTGTTGACCGTGGTTCATTGCTCCTCTCCGCACTTGGGCCATATCCACTGACCTTTTCTTTTCCAACGTGCCCTGAAGTTATCTGAATGAAGTCATCCTTTCTCATGTCATTTGTAAATGTAAATTGGAGACTATTAGGAGATTAAAATTAATTGTGAGATCCTAATTTATTGGAGGATTGTTTCCCATATCGAACTACTCCAATCATGCTGAGATGGATTCCAGTTGGCTCCATGCCCAAATATGAGAAGTCGATACGCTGAAAGCTATAAATCAAATCTCTGTCTCATTGCTCCAGTAGTTTTCAACTCCATTCATTAGTAGGTACTTATCCTAATATTATTGTATATTTAGAGATATGGCCTAGTAACAGCTCCTTCTGACCTGTCAAGCCTGTGCTCCCCAATTACACTCATGTGAATAATAAACTTACTAATCCGTACGTCTTTGAGATTAGAATTACCAAATTGAAACTAATTTTTGCCATTGCACATATTTGAATTTATATTAGGCACAATAAGGGGTGGTGTGGTAGTATAACACTATTACAGCACCAAGGACATTTTCAACCTCTCACTGCTACGGGCAGAAGTTCCCACTTGCTTCAAAAAGGCAAAAATTATATCAGTGCCTAAGAATAATAATATGAGCTGCCTTAATGACTATTGCCCAGTAGCGCTCACATTGACAGTGATGAAATGCTTGAGAGGTTGATCATGATTAGAATGAACTCCTGCCACAGCAAGTATCTAGACCCATTGCAATTTGCCTATCGTCACAATAGGACAATGGCAGATGCAATCTCAATGGCTCTCCACATGGCTTTACACCACCTGGGCAACACAAACACCTATATCGCGATGTTGTTCATCCACTATAGCTGAGCATTTAATACCATCATTCTCACAATGCTTATTGAGAAGTTGCAAAACCTGTGCCTCTGTACCTCCCTCTGCAATTGGATCCTTGACTTCCCAACCGGAAGACCACAGTCTGTGCGGATTGGTGATAATATCTCTTCCTCACTGATGATCAACACTGGCGCACCTCAGGGGTGTGTGCTTAGCCCACTGTTCTACTCCCTCTATACACATGACTGTGTGGCTAGGCATAACTCAAATACCATCTATAAATTTGCTGATGAATCAACCATTGTTGGTAGAATCTCAAATGGAGACACAAGGGCGTACAGGAGTGAGATATACCAACTAGTGGAGTGGTGTCATAGCAACAACCTTCCACTTAACGTCAGTAAGATGTAAGAGCTGATCGTGGACCTCAGGAAGGGTAAGACGAAGAAACATAAACCAATCCTCATAGAGGGATCAGAAGTGGAGAGAATGAGCAGTTTCAAGTTCCTGGGTGTCAAGATCTCTGAGGATCTAACCTGGTCCCAACATATTGATGTAGTTATAAAGAAGACAAGACAGCGGCTATAGTTCACTGGGAGTTTGAAGAAATTTGGTATGTCAACAAATACACTCAAAAACTTCTATAGATGTACCATGGAGAACATTCTGACAGGCTGCATCACTGTCTGGTATGGAGCGGCTACTGGACAGGACTGAAAGAAGCTGTAGAAGGTTGTAAATCTGGTCAGCTCCATCTTGAGTACTAGCCTACAAAGTACCAAGGAACGGTGTCTCAGAAAGGCAGCATCCATTATTAAGGACCTCCAGCACCCAGGGCATGCTCTTTTCTCACTGTTACCAACAGGTAAGGGGTATAGGAGACTGAAGGCACACACTCAGCGATCCAGGAACAGCTTCTTCCCCTCTGCCATCCGATTCCTAAATGGATGTTGAATCTTTGGACACTACCTCACTTTTTTAAAATATACAGTTTTTCTGTTTTTTGCATGTTTTTTAATCTATTCAATATACGCATACTGTAATTGACATTTATTTATTATTATTATTTTTATATATGTATTTTTCTCTTCTACATTATGTACTGCATTGAACTGCTGCTGCTAAGTTAACAAACTTCACGACACATGCCGGTGATAATAAACCTGATGATCCAGGTTCCCCCCGCTGTCTGTAAGGAGTTTGCACGTTCTCCCTGTGATTGCACGGGTTTCCTCTGGCTGTTGCAGTTTCCTCCCACATTCCAAAAATGTATGGGTTAGTAAGTTTGTTTGTCACATGGATGTAATTGGAGAGCAATTGAACTATAGTTCAATAGTTCTGTGTAATATCAGAGAATGTATACCATGTACAAATTGAAATTCTTACTCTCCACAGACATCTTTGAAACAGAAGAAACCCCTAGATAGTGAATGACAGAAAAAACATAAAAACCCCAAAGCCCCCAGACCCCTCCCATGCACAAGCAGCATCAACCCTCCCCCTCCCCTCCCTCTCCCCTCCCTCCACTCCTAGCATAAATCATTGGCATTCCCACCACCCATCAAGTAAGCAACAGCAAAGCCCCCAAAGACAGACCACGGTACCTGTGTACAATGCTCCTTTGGTTGACATCTTCTGGTTTAGGTCATGAAACCATCTTTTTTCACTTTGTTTATGTCTTTTACCTTTGTTTCTCATCTTGAAAGTGATTCTGGAGCAGTCGGAGCCTGTGTTTGGCTGTTTGGAGATCAGTTGGGTGCTTCAGTGCTTTGCAGTCTTGAAGAGAATTTCAGGAGGCAGAGGCAACATGAGCAAACTTTGTGGCGAGAAGGCTGCAGGATGGCTCGCGAGCCGATGTTTGACTCCATTTCACCGATCATAGCTTCCAATGTTCGGCAACTGATGTGACGAGGGCGATTTAAGCATGGAAGTGAGTGCAGATTGAGTGCGTTGGCTGCTTGCCTTTTGACCGATTGCTATGTACTGGAGAGGGGAGAGCCTGCTGCTGCTTCTGGGCCTGGAGAGCATTGTCCAGGTTTTTTCTGCATTTGGATTTGGACTTTGGACTGTAGACTCTATTTTTCAGTCTTGTAGTTTTTATGTTTTGTGCCTTTTCACCCGTTCTTCTCGTTTTTTTGTGATGGAGAGGGGATTTGGGGGTCGGTGTGCCTGATCCGTTTTGCTTGGTTTTTGTGCTGGAGGTGGAATTTGGGAATTGATGTGCCTGTTGCACTTTTTTTGTAGGGAGGTGGGATTTGGGGGCTGATGATCCTGCTGCTTTTATTTTCTTTCTTGGTTTCATGGCTACCCGGAGAACTGAAAAATATTCGGAGTTGAACAGTACATCAAAAACTAACTGTTCACTCCATCATTTTGACGTCCCACAGACTCGCTCTCTCTCTCTCTCTCTCACTAACAACAGAGAGACAACATCGCTCATTCCACAGCAAGAGGGGAAAGAACAGTCGCTATTTCGATGTTACAGTCAGGCGTTGTTTTTAATTTTGAGTTTCCCAAATCGAGAATCGGCAGCACACTCTCCCTCACCATCGAGAGAGAGACGGATCCCGAGTGTAGAGCCCTCCGACAATCACTCTCGCTGTCTTTGACGTTCCCGCTACTCTTTTGTTCGCGACACAGCCCAGCATTTGTGTCCACAGGGCTGCGCAAGTCCCTGAAGACTTCAGGCTAAACCTGCTGGGCTGGAAGGGCCTGTTACTGTGCTGTATCTCCAAGTAAATACAGATAATACTTACTTACTTTTTAACATTATAATGCCATTTGGATATTGTATTGCTTCATATTTTTATGTAAGAATATATTTTTAATTATATAGTTCAGGAATTATCAGGGTCGATAGGACGTAAGTGATTGAATCTCTGCTGACTCCAGGCAGGGCTATCTTTTCAGTGCCTTTTCACTGATCTTTCAGCAACCTTGTGAATTACTTCCCTTCGTTCTCTCAAGGGCCGATCCAATTTGAAGTTCCTATTCAATTCTAGTTCAAGTGGTGAAATGCCGAAGTGCTGATCATAATAAAGCCTCTGTAAAACTGGCATTCTTCTCATCTGCTCCGTACCTTTTGCATAAATATTTTAATCTCCACTGCTACTCCTTGACCCACTCTTCGGGGGATGGGGTCCTCATCTGAATCCATTATCATCTTGTGCAGCTAAAGAATAAACTGCTGGAGGACCTCAGTGGGTCAGTCAACATCTGTGTAGTTTCAGTGATTGAACAGCAGCCAATCAGAGATCGGGATTCATTAGCAACTGCAAATTAAAATAAGGTTAGGTCAAGCAGTGTGGCCATTGTTAGAGTGACCATCATTGAAATAGATGGTGTTAGAATGAGGATCTTGGGGCATTAGCTCTTCAAAGCTTCGGTGAGGAGAGACTTGAGTGAGAGAAAGTGAAAAGCTGTAGGGAAATTTTCTTTTTAGCTTATTTATTGAATTTTTAAAATAATTGCACAGTTAGAGCAGTAGGAATTCCAGGCAGATAGATGAGTGATCCTTTTGCTGGATGTGTGAATTCCAGTGTCCCTGACAACTTCACCTGCAAGAAGTGCATCCAGTTGCAGCTTCTAACACTCCTCATTAAGGAGCTGAAGCTGGGACTGGATGAACTTCAGATCATTCCGGAGGCTGAGAGAGTGATAGACAGGACTTTTAGAGAGTTAGTTACACCTAAGGTGCATGACACAGGAAACTGAGTGACAGTCAGGAGGGTGAAATGGATTAAAGAGCCAATGCAGCGTATCCCTGTGGCCATTCCCTCAACAACTTTGGATACTGTTTGGGGGGATGACCTAGCAGAGGAAAGTCACAGTAGTCAGGTCTCCGGCACTGAGTTTGTTTCTGTGACCCAGAAGGAAAGGGCATGGGGGTAGAAGAGGTAATCTGTAGAGATACGGGTTTCATTAGTTAGGGGAACAGATAGATGGGCCGTGGACGAGAACAAGATTCGCCAATGGTATGCTGCCTCCTGGGTGCCAGGGTCCGGGACACCTTGGATTGAGTTCTTAGCATTCTGAAGTGTGATGGTGAACAGCCAGAGGTCGTGGTCCATGCAGGTACCAATGACACAGGTAGGAAGAGGGACAAGGTTCTGCAAAGTGAGTTAAGGGAGTTAGGTGCTAAGTTAAGGGACGGGACCGCCAGGGTTGTGATCTCAGGATTGCTACTTGTGCCACATGCTAGTGAGGCCAGAACTAGGAAGATCATACAGTTTACCACATGGCCGAGGAGTTGGTGTAGGTGCGAGGGCTTCAGATTTTTGGATCATTGGCTCTCTTCCAGGGAAAGTGGGTCCTGTAAAAAAGAGATGGTTTGCACCTAAACTGGAGTGAGAATAATATCCTAGTGGGAAGGTTTGCAAGTATTGCATGGAGGGGAGTGGTTAAACTAGAATTTCAGGGGAATGGGAACCAGAGTGCCAGGACAGATAGTGGAGAGATTGTGAAGACAGAGGTTGTTAAGACCCCAGATAAAGTCAGGAAGCAGAAGGTTGAGTGTGGTGGGACTAACGTCCTGAACTGCATATATTTTAATGCAAGAAGTATTGTAGGAAAGGCAGTGAGCTCAGGTGAGTATATGAGGGGCAATTGATAAGTTTGTGGCCTAAGGGAGAAGGAGTCAATTTTAGAAAACCTAGCACATTTATTTTTCAATAATTGTAGAAGTGGTCCACAGCAGGGATAATTGATAAGCTTGTGGCCTAAGGTAGAAGGAGATGAGTTATACAGCCCTCGTTACATGCATGTGCTGTTCAATTCTGAGTGAAAATGCAGAAAGTTTGAAGTTAATAACTCATCCCCTTCTACCTTAGGCCACGAACTTGTCAATTACCCCTCATAGTTCAATATGTGAAATTACGATATTGTAGCCGTTAGTGAGACTTGGTAGCAGGAGGGGCCGGACTGGCAGCTCATATTCCTGCATTCTGTTGTTTTATATGTGATAGAGTGGGAGAAATTAAAGGGGGGGGGGAAGGGGGGGGAAGGGGGGGGAAGGGGGGGGGAAGGGGGGGGGAGGGGAGGGGTGGGGTAAGTAAAAGTTTTGACGTTTCAAAGGTTCATTTTATTATCAATGTATGCAGATTCAACACTGAGATTCACCTTCTCCAGATTGCCACAAAATACAGAAAAACCACGGAGATTGTTGAACGAAAAGACATCAACCTCCCTGCACGATAAAAGAAACAAGAACCCACAAACCACAAGCCCCCAACCCACTCCCTCACAAAAACTAACGTATCACCCACAACAGAAAAAAGTGACAATAACATCAACCCCCCCCCGCACACAAAAAACTAACAAATACCCCCCATGGAAAAAACGCCAACAAGAACATCAGACCCCAAATTCCCAACCCCTCCCTTGTACAGAAACTGACCTATCACCCACAAGGACATCAAATCCCCAACCCACCAATCAGCAATAAGAAAGACAACACAGAAAGCTGAGGAGACCGATATAAACTACAGTCCAATGATCATTTAAAGCTCAGAATTTCAAAAGCATCCTCTGTCAGCATCGAGGAGAGCGACCGTTTGAACTCAGTCCTTCCATGGAGAGTGACTGCCGACCCGCAATCTCCGTGGAGGGCAACCGCCAACCCGGCCTCCTCTGCATTCGCCTCAATGTTTCAATCTTCCTCTCCTCGAGTTAGCTAGCTCATGCTCACAGTCCTCTCATGGCGTTTTCTTGGGGACAGCAGAGCACTATATCACTCAATCGAACTACAAACTGTAAGTCATAGGCTCCAATGGCTTCTGAAACACAATTAAGACAAAAAGAATAAGCAAAAGATGCAGAAAAAGTGAAATAATTGACTATCTGGAAGATGTCGCCCGAGGAATCGCTGTTCACTTGGCCAGGCAGCGATGCAGTGAAAATGTCACCGCAGTGCTTTGTCAGGCCAGACTGGAGAACTCGTCTAGAGAGGCTTTATGAGTGGAACTGAGGGAGAAGAAAGGTATGACGATGTTAATGGGACTATATTATACTGTCCATGGGAGTTAGAGAAACAAATTTGTATAGAGTTCACAGTCTGTTGCAAGATGTATAAGGTGTGAGAGCAAGTGATGTTAATTTTCCCCATATTGACTGCGACTCCCATACTATAAAGGGTCTAGATGAAATAGAATTTATCAAATGTGTTCAGGAAAGTTTCCATCAGTATGTAGAATTCCCAACAAGAGAGTCTGCAATACTTTATCTCCTATGAGAGAATGAAATAGGGCAGGAGACAGAAGTGTGTGTAGGGAACACTTTGCTTCTACTGATCATAATGCTATTAGTTCCAATGTAGTTATGGAAAGGGATAGGTCTAGTCCTTGGATTGAGATTCTAACTTGGGGAAAGGCCAATTTTGATGGTATCAGAATGGATCTGGCAAGTGTGGATTGGGACAGGTTGTTTTTGGCAAAGGTGCGCTTGTAACTGGGAGGCCTTCAAAACTGAAGTTTCTAGAGTACAAAGTTTGGATGTGCCTGTCAAAATAAACGGAAAGGATAACAGGCTTGGGTAGCTTGGATTTGGAGAGATGTTGCGAAAAGAAAGGTGTATAGCTGATACAGGCAAGGAGAAACAAATGAGAAACTTGAGGTGTATAAGAAATGGAAGAGAACACATAAGAAAGTATTCAGGAGAGCTAAAAGAAGGCATGAGGTTGCTCTAGCAGATAAGGTGAAGGAGAATCCTAAGAACTCCTACAGATATGTTACGAACAAAAGGATTGCAAGGGATAAAATTGGCCCTCTGGAAGATCAGAGTAGCAATTAATGTGTGGAGCTAAAATTAATGTGAGGAGATCTTAAATTGATTTTTTGCATCAGTATTTACTTGGGAGGAAGACACGAAGACTATGGAAGTGAGACAAAGCAGCAGCAAAGTTATGGACCGTATACAAAGTACAGAGGAAGAGGTATTTGCTGTCTTGAGGCAAATCAGAGGCGGGGGGGGGGGGGGGAAGTTTGAGGGACAAATCCCTAAGGCCTGACAAAGTGTTCCTTCAGACCCTATGGGAGGCAAGTGCAGAAGTCCAGAGTTTTGAGTTCAATTCCAGCGTTGCCTGTAAGGAATTTGTATGTTTTCTTTATGAACAGTGTGGGTCTCCTCTGGATACTCCTGTTGCCTCCTGCAGTCTAAATATATATCAGTAGGTAGGTTAATTGGCCATTGTAAATTGTCCTGTGATTAAGCTAGTGTTAAATAGGTGGGTTGCCGGGCCCTGCGGCTCATTGGGCTAGAAGGGCCTGTCCGCACTGTATCTCGAAATAAATACATTTCCAAGGCAATGAAGTCTTGGCCATTTGTGGGTGTTTCTGATACCATTGGGATATTTGTGCCCCCCTTCCAAACACATTTGCATCCAAAATGAAAAATCTGCAAGTGGTTCAGACACGGGATGAACTGAGGGATATTTGAAGACAGAGGACGGAGTAAGCACAACTAAGCGGAAAGTTGTCTGTTATTGAGCAGACAAATCTGAAACAGATTAAAAATATGCAAAATGTTATTATAACTGGAAAGAGGATAAAATACCTGAATGAATAAGGACATTAAGGAGATTTATCGTATTTAATATTCTAAAAATGGCACTGAGAAAATGTTGGGTCATAGAATTAACAAGTTTCCCGGACAAAAGATTTGTGCCTTTAGATTGGAAAATTATTTGATAACGTGTGTGCTCATGGTGCACGTAGGTGTCGATGATGTGTAGTTCTGTGTGTTTGCACCGCAGTTGTGTGCTAGTGTGTAATTTGTGTCTTTGGTGTGTAGGTGTGTATCAATGTGTGCACTTGTGTGTGTGTGTGTGTGTGTGTGTGTGCGTGTGTGTGTGTGTGTGTGTGTGTGTGTGTGTGTACGTGTGTGACAGTCTGTCTCACTTTGTGTTTGAGGTCAAAGTTCAAAGTACATATGTCACCGTATATAACCCTGAGATTCATTTTCTTGCAGGCATACTCAATAAATCCAATAACCATCAGTGAAAGACCGTACCAACTGGGCATGCACCCAGCGTGCAAAAGACAATAAACCATGCAAACACAAAAATAAATTGAATAAATAAGCAATAAATACTGAGAACATGTGGTGAAGAGTCCTTGAAAGTGAGTGGGAACACTTCAGTGCCGGGGCAAGTGACTTTGAGTGAAGTTATCCCCTTTAGTTCAAGATGTTCCTCAACCTGGTGGTGCGAGTCCTGAGGCTTCTGTACCTTTTCCTGATGGCAGCAGCAAGAAGAGAGCATGGCCTGGGTGGTGGGTGTCCCTGATGATGGATGGAGTTTTCCTTCTGTAGATGTGCTCAATGGTGGGAAGGATTTTATCTGTGAAGGACTGCACCATATCCACTACTTTTGTGGGACTTTCCGTTCAAGGGGATTGGTGTTTTCATATCAGCCAGTCAATATACTTTCCACCACACATCTATGGAAGCCTGTCAGAGTTTTAAATGTCATGCCGAATCTTCGCAAACTCCCAAGGCAGTAGAGGCACTGTTATGCTTTTTCAGAATTGCATAATTGCACATATGTGCTGGACCTGCCACAAGTCCACTGAAATGATACCACCGATGAATTTAAAGTTGCTGAGCCTCTCCACCTCTGATCCCCTGATGAGGGCTGGGTCAAGGACCTCGGGTTTCTTGCTCTTGAAGTCAATAATCAACTGCTTGGTCTTGTTGACATTGAGTAACTGGTTGTAGTTGTGGCACCACTCAGACAGATTTTGAATCTCCCTCCTATATGCTGATTTGCCACCACAGTGGCATCGTCAGCAAACTTGAATATAGCATTGGAGCTGTGATTAGCCACACAGTCATAAGTGTAAAGTCAGTAGAGCAGGGGTCTAAGTGGGGAGAATCCAGAGACTGGACTCCCGCATTATTATTATCATCATTATTAGTATCATTAGTAGAGAATGCGAAGAAACAGAAAACAGAGCAGGTGGACAAACATGACCTGGACAGTGAAAATAGCAGCTTATATTAGATGAAGGGAACTTCTTCAGAGTGGTGAGATGAGAAACTGATGTCTTCCTGGGACCTGTACAATGCTTCAGTATTTCACTGACTACACCCATGAGCTGGAGTAGGAATTAGTGGCTGTGAAAAATATTGGCAAAGGGCCTTATGCTTAAAGGGAATTGCTGTTGAAGTGAGTCAAGGGCGAAGAAATATCTAGGCAGGAAGTGAGCAGCAAAACTACTGGCCATAGAGTCCAAGGTAAGGGAAGTGACATAGTCCTCTGGCAAAAGTAATTATTTTACTGGTTATTATTGCGCAAAATTCAATTTGAAAAAATGGTCTTGAAGTTTCAACAGCTAGGAAAAGAGGTTTGCTTCGCTTGGAAACCTTCCTGATAGGGGGATATTTTATTGTATTATTGATGAGAGAAGAGAGAAGATTTTCACCTCTGTGTTGGCAATCAAAAAGGATCCGTAGAGTTGTATGGAGTACAGTACGCTGGCAGCAGAAACCCTTGCAATGGCTGAAGATATTGACAATGCTGTTTTTCTGGCCACACTCTATTCTGAGCTTTTCCAGGGTGAACCAAAGAAAGACAGTCTACAAATGACTCGTGTCACAAACAACTGCTCTTTGGTTGCTGTGATTCAATCCATCAAGTCGCTTCCAGAAAAGAGGCTTCATCTAGAGATAAGCAGCATCAAAGAACTTGTCAAAGCACAGAAAATTCATCATGTGCTATGGTCAATTACAAAGGAACAACTGGCTGACTGTTCCACAAAGAAGGGGGCATCAGCTCTTGTACTGTTAAAGGCACTCAGTGAAGGCACTTGGTACCATAAGAACTGTGTCAATATCAAGGGTTAGAACTAATTCTCAGATCTTAATGGACATTTCAATTGTATTTAAATTTTTAAAAATTGTTTTTAATATACATTAAAAGGACAGGAGATTGTTGAGTTCTGTTCATTTGGGCTATGTAAGAATTTAGTAGGCACGCACACTTTCCTTGTTATGGGCGAAGGCGCCATGGGAAGTGGGGTATGGTGTATTGTGGGGATAAAAGGTGGTGGCCCTCGTGCATTGAATGGAGACGTTGAAAGTAAAGTTATTTAAACAAAAGAAGAACTTGTCTTTGTTGCACTAGATCCCTTTTCACTTAACTTTGTTGCTTGAATGTTAACATTCTCACAGCAAAACCAGTCACTTGCCACTGTGTATTCTTCAAATGATTAAAGCTCTGAAAGCATATTTACAACAATGCAAAGATACTCTCTGTGCCCTGGACATTACGATGCTAATAAGTGATTTTTCCCCTGTAATAATTATATCAATTGAATACCACAGTCATGTGATGTTATTTAATACCAGCATTCATAACAAGTTTGTTCAATTGAAACAAGGATTGTGGGTTTGTTTAGAAATAGAAGCACACACTTTGAAAAACAAAACTTTTTCCAGTTTAGGAAAGGACTTTGCAGAAACTATGAACAATAAGATGTGTACAATTAAAAAAAGAAAAACAGAATATGTTTCTTTCTAAAATCCTGATAATAACAAGTCTTAGATCTTACGTACAAAATAGGAGTTAATGCTTAGAATCATGGTTAGCTCAGAATGCAATCTTAGGACAGAGAACTATTCATCATTCACATCTGATTCCAATTAGTGGCTAAAGCTGGGCACACAATGGATTGTAAGGTTAAACCGAATCTCAAGTTGTCAGCTGAGACTCAAGCACCTACGCTGGGGTGTTCTCGAACCTCAGTTGATAAGCTGTTGGAATAGGTCCCTGCCAGGAGCTCCATCATTAGCTTGCAAGTCTCTTGGTCTCCCTGGCACCAATTGGAGGCGAGGATCGATTGTTCACAACCTTGCCCTCCTAGTAGAGCAGGAGGTAGATTAATGGCCAAGCATCTCTGAATCATAACCTACCTCTGCCACTGTCTCAGTTCATCAAATGCCGAAACGCTCAACATTGCCTTTGCTGTTGGTAGGCTTGTTCACTCCAGTGACGTCCTTCCATGGTGGAGCCTGCCTCAACGCCATTAGGCGGATGGAGTGGGGAAGCTGAGTTTACTTGGGAGCTCTGTATTACAGGGTTTCCAACTGTTTTTATGCTATGTTCCCCCCACCATCAACTGAGGGGTCCAAGATGGGAACCTCTGCTCTAGGGGTCCTGTGATACAACTGTTGTCTGCTCCTCCAACCCCTTACGGTATTTGTTGACCAGAAAGCAACCTATCCAAATACATCACAGCTTGGTACAGCCACTGCTCTGCCCGAGTCTGTGAGAAATCGCAGAGGATTGTGGGCATAGCTCAGCCAATCACAGAACCCGACATTCCTACCGTTGTTCCAATCTACACTTAGTGCTGCCTCAGAAAAGCAGACAATAGAATCAGAGACCCCTCCTACCCTGGATGTTTTCTCTTCCCCCCTCCCCCCGTGGGCATGCTATGTTGGTGCTGGAATGTAGACACATCCTGAGATGTGTTGGTTGTTAATGCAACTGACATTTTACTTTATTCATCTGATAAATAAATCTGACTCTGAAACAGGCTGTCCCTAAATAGCAAGTGGGTTCAGATTACTGGACATTAGACACTAGAATACTACAGCACAGTACAGACCCTTCGGCCCTCAATGTTGTGCTGACCCATATATTCCTTAAAAAAGTACTAAACCCACACTACCCCATAACCCTCTATTTTTCTTTCATCCATGTGCCTGTCCAAGAGGCTGTTAAATACCCCTAATTTTTTAGCCTCCACCACCATTCCTGGCAAGTCATTCCAGGGACCCACAACCCTCTGTGTAAAAAATGTACCCCTGATGTCTCCCCTAAACTTCCCTCCCTTAACTTTGTACATATGCCCTCTGGTGTTTGCTATTCATGCCCTGGGAAACAGGTTCTGGCTATCCATCCTATCTATGCTTCTCATAATCTTGTAGACCTCTGTCAAGTCTCCTCTCATCCTTCTATGCTCCAACGAGAAAAGTCCCAGCTCTGCTAACCTTCCCTCATAAGACTTGTTTTCTAATCCAGGCAACATCCTGATAAATCTCCTCTGCATCCTCTCCATAGCTTCCACATCCTTCCTATAATGAGGTGACCAGAACTGAACACAATACTCTAAGTTTGGTCTCACCAGAGATTTGTAGAGTTCCAACATGACCCTTCTACTCTTGAACTCAATCCCCCTATTAATGAAGCCTAGCATCACATAGGCCTTCTTAACTATCCTATCAGCCTGTGCAGCGACCTTGAGGGATGTATGGATTTGAACCCCAAGGTCCCTCTGTTCATCCACACTCTTAAGTAACTGACCATTAATCCTGTACTCAGTCTTCTGGTTTGTCCTTCCAAAATGCATCACCTCACAATTAACCGGATTGAACTCCATCTGCCACTTCTCTGCCCAACTCTGCAACCTGTCCATATCCTCTTGTAACCTTCGACAACCCGCAGCTCCATCCACAACTCCTCCAATCTTCGTGTCATCTGCAAACTTACTCACCCATCCTTCCGCCTCTTTATCCAGGTCATTTATAAAAATCACAAAGAGCAAGGGTCCCAGGACAGATCTTTGCAGCATTCCACTAGTCACCAACCTCCAGGCAGAATACCTTCCTTCCAATACTACCCTTTGCTTTCTTCCTGTAAGTCAATTTTTTATCCAAACAGCCAAGGTTCCACTAATCCCCTGCCTCTTGATTTTCTGGATGAGTCTCTCGTGGGGGACCTTGTCAAATATCTTGCTAAAATCCATGTAGACCACATCTACTACCCTACCCTCATCAATTTCTTTTGTTATCGCTTCAAAAAACTCAATTAGGCTCGTGAGGCACAACCTTCCTTTTACAAAGCCATGTTGACTATTCTCGAGTAGACTGTACTTCTCCAAATGCTCGTAGATCCTATTCTTAAGAATCTTTCCCAATAGTTTGCAGACCACCGACGTAAGACTCACCGGTCTATTGTTCCCAGGATTCTCCCTATTACCTTTTTTAAACAAGGGAACTACATCTGCCATTCCCCTGCAGTCAAAGAGGATTCAAAGATCATAGCTACTGCTCCAGCGATCTCTTCTCTCACTTCCCACAGCAACCTGGGATATATCACGTCTGGCCCTGGGAACTTATCAATATTGATGTTTTTAAGAAGATCCAACACTTCTTCTTCCTTAATCTCCACATTGTCCAGCACACAGGCCTGTTCTATTTCGACCTCACCCTGATCAAAGTCCTTTTCACTTGTGAATACTGAAGCAAAGTATCCATTTAGGACTCCCCAACCTCCTCCGCCTCCAGGCACATGTTGCCTTCTTTATCCTTTAGCGGCCTCACCTGCATTCTTGTCATCCTCTTGTTCTTCACATACGCATAGAACGCCTTGTGGTTCTCCTTAATCCTACATGCCTAGGCCTTCTCATGCCCACTTTGAGCTCTCCTAAGTCCTTTCTTAAGCTCCTTCCTGGCTATCCTATATTCCTCATGAGCCCCTCCTGCTTCCTGCTTCTTACATCTAACATATGCTTCCTTCTTCCTCTTGATGAGTTGTCTCACATGTTTCGTCAGCCACGGTTCCCTTTTCCTGATAATTTCCCTTGTCTCAGTGGGACAAACCTATCCTGAACCCAGCACAAGTGGTCCCTAAACTTCCTCCATATCACTTCTGTGCTTTCACCCTTGAACATCTGTTTCCAATTTACTCTCGCTAGTTCCTGCCTCATCCCTTCAAAGTTAGCCCCCCCTCAGTTAAGCACTTCCCCATTTTGTCTGTTTTTATCCTTTTCCATAGCTATGCTGAAGCTAAGGGAGTTGTGGTCACTCTCACCAAAATGCTTCCCCACCAAGAGGTCTGCTACCTGACCAGGTTCATTACCCAGAACTAGATCCAGTATGGCCTCTCCTCTCGTCGGCCGGTCCACATACCGTGTCAGGAATCCTTCTTGAACACTCCTGACAAACTCAGCCCCATCTATCCCCCTTGCAGTCAGGAGGTGCCAGCCAATATGAGGGAAGTTGAAATCACCCATAACTACAACCCTGTATTTCCTGCACCATTCTAAAATCTGCCTGCTTATCTGCTCCTTGGTGACCCGAGGGCTATTTGAGGGCCTATAGACTACTCCCAGCAGAGTGATTGATCCCTTCCTATTTCTGATTTCCACCCAGACCGACTCAGTTGGCACTCCCTCTGCAGCGTCGTCCCTTTCTATAGGTGTGATACTATCCCTGACCAGCAATGCTACCCCCCATCTTTTCTACCTCCCATCCTATTCCTTTTAAAACACCTAAACCTCGGCCCTTCCTCCAGCCAAGTTTCAGTAATGGCCACAACATCGTAGTTCCACTTACTGATCCATGCTCTAAGTTTATCCCCTTTATTCCTAATACTCCTAACACTGAAACAGACACATTTCAACCCCTCCAACTGGCTACATTTATGTTTTGTCCCCTGCCTGTCCTTCCTCACCAACTCAGAACACATAGCATCATGCCCTTGTCCTTCTACCCTAATCTCTGCACTCACATTCTGATTCCCACCCCCCTGCCAAACTAGTTTAAACCCTCCCCAACAGCTCTAGAAAACCTGCCCACCAGGATATTGGTCCCTTTCCAGTTCAGGTGCAGCCCATCCTTTTTGTACAGGTCGGAACTTCCCCAGAAGAGATCCCAATGATCCAGAAATCTGAACCCCTGCCCCCTGCACCAACTATTCAGCAATGCATTCATCTGCCATGACTTCCTGTTCCTACCCTCTCTGTCTCGTGGCACAGGCAGCAATCCCGAGATCACCACTCTTGAGGTCCTGCTTTTTAACTTCTTTCCTAACTCCCTATATTCCTTCTTCATGACCTCATCCCTATTCCTATCTATGTCGTTGGTCCCCACGTGGACCACAACATCTGGCTGCTCACCCTCACTCCTGAGAATACCAAGAACTCGATCCGAAATATCGCGGACCCTGGCAGCAGGGAGGCAACAGACCATCCAGGATTCTCAATCTCTCCCACAGAACCTCTTATCTGTTCCCCTAGCTATCAAATCCCCTATCACTACTGCTCTCCTCTTTTCCCTCCTTCCTTTCTGAGCTGAGGGTTCAGTCTCGGTGCCAGAGACGTGACCACTACAACTTGTCCCTGGTAAGTTGTCCCCACCAACGGTATCCAAAACAGTATATTTATTGTTGATGGGAACAGCCACAGGGGTGCTCTGCTCTTTCTGTCCATTCCCCATCCCTCTCCTGACAGTCACCCAGTTACCTGTCTCCTGACTTTGTCTGTGTCTGTCCTCCTTTTACTCCTGTTTATTTCTGCCTCTGCCTTCCGAATGATCTGAAGTTCATCCAGCTCCTGCTCCAATTCCCTAACTCGGTTTGACAGGAGCTGCAGCTGGATGCACCTTTTGCAGGTGTAGTCATCAGGGCCAACAATGCTCGCCCTGACTTCCCACATCCTCCAATCGGAGCACTGGACTGCCCTATCTACTGCCTCCATTACCAACTCCTAAGTTAATTAAATTGATTAAAGAAACTTACCTGGCCTTACCTCACAGGGAGCAAGCTTGTCTTCCGCCTCTTCTCGCCAAAACCTCTTGAGCCAAAGCCTTAAAGCTCCACTCCTTCACTGGCCTATTCACTCACTGGCCACTCTGCTTGAGCTACCCCTCTTTTTATTTGTTTGAGCTTTTCAATTTTCGATTGCCCAATCAAACTGCTTGGTCATCTGACCTTGATTGCCCAATCAGCTGCTTTCTGCTGAGTCTGAGCTAATCAAATCTTGATTGACTTGATTGCACAATCCAACTGCCAAAACTGCCAAAACCTCTCGAGCCAAAGCCTCAAAGCTCCACTCCTTTACTGGCCCACTCACTCACTGGCCACTCTCCATGATTAGTTCCTGCTTGTTTACTCTCCATTTGGCACTGACCATCAAGTTAAGCATTGAAGCTTCAGTGTAGGCACTAATACCTTTGCTCCTATCCAGAGTCCTTGATTTCATTGCTGTTCATGGTTTCTTCTGCAAAAAGACAACTAATTTTTTAGTTGATTTTGTCCATAAATCAGAAAATAACTGAATTCACATGATATGGTAAGTATACGTCCATATTATTGAAATGAATGGGCTTCAACAACAGTTGAGATGGACAAGAAAGAACAATTACAGGAAGTGCAGTAATCAAAAGAGCAAATGTTAATCAATCATTCAAGGTGGAGCTTGACATAGGCTTCCAGCTCCTCCTGGGCCTTGTCAATTAGCCGAGAGCTGCTCTCCCACTGTATAAGATCTGTATAAAACTTGAAGGTGGCAATGCAGTCTATGTGATGACATCTGGTGAACTCAGGAAACTGCGGAAGATCAGCTCATTCTTTTGAGGCAATCTGGAAGAGTTCAGACAGTAAAAAGGTGCAATGCAAATGCAGCTGCTGTTCAGAACTGGAAGTTCTTGTGAAAGCTGACTTCAGTGGAAGTCAATTGATTATATTTGAAGAAAACTACTTTGGCATGATGTGGGGGGAAAAGAACTGTGGAGTGAAATTAAAATGGCTGTTCTTTTACAGATGGTCCCAGGTGGAAGGGAGCTGACTATATAATTTTTTAAAAATACTTAAATGGCAATTTCTTTCAGAAAGCTATAATCAAATTTCACAGCGCTTGCTGGATAAGATTGGACAAATGTTAGAAATTTATCTTTTCAGATAAATTCAACATCTGGTGAATGGGGCTTTAATTTGTTACAGATGTAGAAGTATGAAACTCAAGACTATATGCAATGCTGTTATTATAAACTTTAGCGGTTGCTCTGTCACTTTGCTCTTTCACTGATTATGATAATCTGGCTGTCAGCACACAAAGGAAAAGAACTCAATAAATGGTAAGGCCCAAATGGTAATGAATAACCTTTATATTCCCTAAAAAGGGAGAGACTGTGGTGTGTTATTTAAAATGATTAATTAAAATAAACAAACTTAACCTAAACATAGTTTCTGGGATTCACTTTGATCTCTTTAAAGGAAGCTGTCAGTCTTTTATAACCACGTGCTTCATGGAAGATTGTCACAGAATTTGCGCACAGACTGATTACTTTGGCTGAAAGCACCCTCTCTTTGGGAAGTTATTGCTTCATAGCTGCTAGGTCCTTTCAGCCATGTGAGAAGAATCAGAAAGACGGGAAGATTTAGAGGTTATGGACCAAATGCAGACAAATGGAACCAGCGCAGATTAGCAACTTGGACTATTTGGGACAAAGAGCCCGTTTTTATACTGTAAGGCCTAAAGCCAAAGTAAGTATGCATGCATTTGAGGTAGGAACAGTGGGAATTTTAGTTGGGGGGGGGAGAAAAGGGACTTTTGTATGATGTTTGATGGTTAGGATTCAACACTTTCATCATTTCCTACTCAAGGAAACTGATTTACTTTTCATAGACAATATGAAGTAGTAGAGACATTAAACAAGTATTTTGCATCTGCCCTATGACTGGAAAAATATCCAAAGATAATTTCCACAAGAAAACAAGAATCTTGTAAGAATAAAGAGAAATATAAGTAAACAAATTTCTAGGACTTGATGCCTTACAAGTGAGGCAAAGGTAATTAATGCAGTGATCTTCTCTTCCAGAAACGTTTAGATTTCACAATGATCCCTAGGTTGGATGATAATAAGTGTAATTCAAAGAGAAAGAGAGAAGGTATGGCTTGGTCTGACATTAGTAGTGAGAAAAATGCTTAATTCCATTATTACAGGTGTAATATGGTAGGCTGGGTCATTGGAATCACTCAGGGCTGAGGATTGTTTGTTGCTACAAGAGTAAAGGAGAATGAAATAATTGTTCTTCTTGATCCAATGCAGCAAAATAAAACACAATAAGCTTAAGAACACAATAAACATAAATAACAAAGCAATCCTATAAACGCTGTGTACTAGCATCTGTTTGAGTGTGGTCTTATTCTGTACAGTATACATACAGTTCGCTTATATACATAGACTGGTTGCATGTACAGAACATAGAGTGATGTTATATGCATCAGTATCTGTGCGTAAGGTGACCCTGATACATTGACAAAGTGGCTCTTGGCAAGAAGAATTGTTCTAGGTAGCAGCAGGGCTTACGAAAACACAGTGACTGTAGGTATGAAGTGTGGAGTGTAATCGTGGAGTGGTAGTGGCATTGGGAGTTGAAGGGTGCGGAGGGCTGTGGAAAGGAGCGGCTGACGTGGATAAAGGGGAACTCATGTTTGATTATACTGATAGAGTTTTTTGAGGTTGTAACTGGCAGGTCAGATCAGGGAGATTAAGTTAATCACAAAATGCTGGAGGAAATCAGAAAGTCAGGCAGTATTTATGGAGAAGAAACAGTTGCCCTTTCAGACCAAGATCCTTCATCAGTACACAAAACATCAACTGTTCATTCACCTCCATAGATGCTGCTTGACCTGTTAAATTCCTCCAGCATTTTGTGTATTGCTCTGGATTTCCAGCATCCCACATAATTAAATTAATTAGTCAGTTGTGCATTACCATCTGTGTGGTCCTGATCAGGAAACTATTGAGAGCATGAAAGGAAGTATGCACAAAATGCTTTAATTCTTGCTTGTTTCAGTCTCTAAATGTTCCGTGCTTTTTTAAACTGCTGCTCTCAGATGGACTGAAATTACAATCCCATACCATCTGCATTGGTAATGCCTGCGCTGTGAATTGGTTCCTCTCTGGGGGACTGCGTCGGTGCACACAGATTTAGATTGTTTCATTTTACAATGCCTGGAAGTGGCAGAGACGTGCTCTCAGCTAGAAGAAGACAAATGCATATACCACCTCAGCAAATTTCAAAATACGTGGATCTTTGGGGTATAGTGTACTGAAATGCAATTCAATGGAACGGACAGGGGGCAAGTTAACATTTGTGTTGGGTAATGGTATGGGGAGAGTGAGGTGGAAGATCAAAGGGTCAAAGTCTTCAAAGTTCAAAGTAAACTTATTATCAAAGTACATATATGTCACCATATGTTACGATGAGATTCATTTTCTTGCAGGCATTCACAGCAGAACAATGGGCAAATACAAAGAAAAACAAATAATAATAATATGTAAATAAATTAAACTGAAAACATAACTTGTAGAATCCTTGAAAGTGAGTCTATAGCTTGTGGAATCAGTTACGAGTTGCGGTGAGTGAAATTATCCATTATCAGGAGCCTGATGTTTGAAGGGTAATAACTGTTTCTGAAGTTAGTGGTGTTGATAGATGTTGAAGGGCATTTGTTTTTACAGAAAGTTGTGGCAACCCTCCCCACCTTCAAGGGCAGCTTCCAGAGGCGGTTTCTCAATAAAAAGGCATCCATCACTAAGGACCTCCACCATTCAGGATATGTCCTCTACTATCAGGAAAGAGGTTCAGGAGCCTGAAGACCCACACTCACTGATTCAGAAATAGCTTCTTCCCCTCACAATCAGATTGATAAATAGTCTACAAACCCATAACTCAATAAACCCCCCTCTATCTAGTCCTCATGAATACAATCTTATTATTCCTTTCTTTTTGCATCATTGGGTGGCCACTGGGAGATCCCGCTTTTTCTGGCAGACGGACTATTTCTGGAGACAGCTTATCCACCGATGTCCCATTTCCGACACCTCCTTCCCCTTTCTTGATCTCACTGTCTTTATCTCCAGAGAAGGCTTATCTTCCGATGTCTATTACAAACACACGGACTCTCACAGCTACCTTGAAATATACCTCGTCCCATCCTGTTATTTGTAAAAACGCCATCCCCTTCTCCTAATTGGTCCGTCTCCGCTGCATGGGCTCTCAGGATGAGGTTTTTCATTCTAGACCTTTTTCAAAGAAAGGGGCTTCCCTTTCTCTACCGTCAATGCTGCCCACAACTGCATCTCTTCCATTTCACGCACCTCTGCTCTTAACCCATCCTCCCATCAGGGCTAGGGTTCATCCTGTCCTCACCTACCACCCTACCAGCCTCCGAGTCCAGCACGTGATTCTCCGAAATCTCCACCACCTCCAACAGGATTCCACCACCAAGCACATCTTTCCCTTCCCTCCCACTTTCTGTCTCCGGAGATAGTCCACCCACCAGAAGAAGCGGGATCTCCCAGTGACCACCCATTTTAATTCCACTTCCCATTCACATTCTGACTGTCCATCCATGGCCTCCTCCACTGTCACGATGAGGCCACACCGAGGATGGAGGAACAACTCCTCATATTCCGTTTGGGAAGCCTCCAACCTGATGGCATCAACATTGATTTCTCAAACTTCCGGTTATGTTCCTCACCACCTCCTCCTTCACCATTTCCCATCCCCTTTTCTCCTTGCTCAACCATTGCCTCCCTCTGGTGCTCCTCCCCCCTTTTCTTTCTTCCATAGCCTTCTGTCTCTCTTTTACTAATCAACTTAATACTCTTTATTTCATCCCTCCCCCTCCAGGTTTCACCTATCACCTCCCCCAACTGCTTACTCCTTATCTTTATTCTCCAGCCCTGCCGTAGGGCTTTGGCACAAAACATTGACTTTATTCTTTTCCTAAAGCGGCCTGGCCTGCTGAGTTCCTCCAGCATTTTGAATATAACATGAAGGTAATATTCTTCTTGAAAGTAAGACATTACAGTGGGTGCTGGAATGTTGATAAAATGAGGAAACTCTGGAAATACTCCACAAGTGACATAGAGAAGTGAGAGGAATTCTCCCAATGGCCAAAACCAG
This sequence comes from Hemitrygon akajei, assembly GCF_048418815.1. Lineage (NCBI taxonomy): Eukaryota > Metazoa > Chordata > Chondrichthyes > Myliobatiformes > Dasyatidae > Hemitrygon > Hemitrygon akajei. The sequence goes on from NC_133137.1 coordinate 54,901,896, forward strand.
AACATGGAGTCCGGAGACTGGGGGCCTGTCCTGGAGTTGGGGACTGCCTGTGTAGATGGCAGGGAGGAAAGGGGCCTGCTTTCTTTTGTTGTTTTCTTGCTTCAAAAGTTCAAAGGCACATTTAATGTCAGAGACATGTATACAATATACATCCTGAAATGTCTTTTTCTTCACAAACATCCACAAAAACAGAGGAGTGCCCCCAAAGGATGAAAGACAGTTAAAAGTGAGAACCCCAAAGTCTCCCCAGCTCCCCCTTCCCATGCATAAGCGGCAATGAGCAACAATCCCCCCCACCCCCCACCGGCAAAAAAAAGCAAGCATCAGTATCCCCACCGAGCACTCAATCGTGAGTCAAGCAATAGCAAAGACACAGACATGCAGTTACCCCAAAGCCTTCACGTTTCATCCAGTATTCGACATACCACAGGTTCTCCCTCTCCCAAATAAGGGAGAGGAAGGTGTCTTCATTTTCCCAGTGAGCGGGGAGACATAACAAACAACTCGTTGGTTTATGATGTTAAAAGTCTGTTGCGTCGCTTTTTTTGAGCTCTGTGCCTGAAGATCGCAAAGATCCCGGGTCTTCAGGCACACAGCAGCAGTAGATTTTCTGGCTCCCTTGAAGACGCACGGGTGTCCTGCCGTGACACCGGCCTTCGATCTGCCCGTCTCCAGAGCTCCGAGATCTTAGGCTTCCAAGTTCAAGCCGGGCTCTCGGGCCAAACCCTTGGCGTGCCGAACAACGGCCAGTCCTGAAACCCCGAGAACGGGTCCCATTCCTGCAAGGAACCAAAGTCAGCGTGTAAAAGATCCCTGAAAGGGAAAAATAAAGATATTAGAGATGGAAATAGAGCTGTTTTTGAAGATCCAAGCAAAGGAGTCACCGTTTAGTGCCGTCTTAACTCCAGCTCTGTGCTTGTTGTCTTCTGTGTTGTCCTGTTGAGCACTGTGGGCGTATTGGTGCCAGAAAGTGTGGAACGTCCCTGGATGTGTTAGTCATTAGTGCAAATGATGCATTCCACTGTACGTTTCCATGTACCTGTGATGAATCTGAATCCTTAGTTTTCATCGACTACTTTGTCGTCCTGGTGGTGACTATAATGTCTGATCTGCCATCACCTACCCATTCATTACATCCCACTGCTTCACCTTGGACTCATTAATACTTACCTCTTTGATGAAGATTCTCGTAATTTACCTGACAAGTTCTTCATGTGGTGAGTGGATTTAGTATCTAATAATAATCTTAAGAGATAGTAAAGAAGGTGTGTCTTCATCATTCAGTGCATTGAATATATTGTAAAAGACAGGGAGCCATTTGAAACTATATAAAACTCTGCTTTGGGTGCATTGTGTGCAGTTCTGGTTCTCCCATCAAAAGCGGGATGTGGAAGCTTTGAGTGAGTGCAAAGAGGTATACCAGGATGTTGCTTGGATTAGAGAGTATTAGCTTTAAGAAATTAGCTTGGAGAGATTTGGATAATTTTCTCTGGAGTGTGGGGTGTCCTGATAGAAGTATATTAAATTATGAGACACATAACACATAAATAGGGTAGACAGTCAGAGCTTTTTTCACTGGGAGGCAATGTCAAATGCTAGAGGGCAGATGTTTAAGGTGAGAGAGGGAGATTCATAAAAGTGGTAGGTGCCTGCAAAGTGCTGTTGGGAAAGTGGTGAAAGCAGGTATGACAGCAATGTTTAAGGTACATTCAGGCAGATATATGAACAGGCGAGGGATGGAGGAAAATATACTTAGTGGCTACTTTATTAGGTAAACCGATACATCTGCAAATATCCAGTCAGCTAATCATGTGGCAACAACTCAATACATAAATTCATGCAGACACGGTCAAGAGGTTCATTTGCTTTTCAGGCCAAACATCAGAATGGGGAAGAAATGTGATCTAAATGACTTTTATCATGGAATGATAGTTGCTGCCAGGCAAGGTGATTTGAGAATCTCAGAAACTGCTGATCGCCTGGGATTTTCACACACAACAATATCCAGACTTAACAGAGAATGGAGCGAAAAACAATAAAGCATCTAACAAGTGACAGTTCTGTGGGCAAAAACACTTTGCTAATGAGAGAGGTCAGAGGAGAATGGTCAGTCCATTTCAAACCGACAGGAAGGCAACAGTCACTCAAATAACCACACTTTACAACAGTGGTGTGAGGAAGAGCATCTCTGAATGCACAACACATCAAACCTTGAAGTAGATGGGTAGCATCAGTGAAGATCACAAGCATACACTCACTGGCTCCTTTATTAGGCAGGGGAGGCACCTAATAAACTGACAACTGAGTGTACTGAATATGGCAAAAAAATCTGATCCTTGATCCTTGAAACAACCTTCCAATAACTGAGACCCATTTAGATAAACTGAGCTCAGTGTCATAATGTAAGGGGTGGAATTGGAAAATTTATATTTGAACAAAGCATGGAATGAATAGACTGATTAGAAGCTAAACCCTAATGAAGATGAGAGATTCAGGCAAAGCTGCTGCAATTATTTAAAAGAAACTACATTATTCTCCAAAATGAACTAGTTGTCATTTCTATTTGTTTGACAGTGGGTTTAAATACATTGTGAAGCTCACAAAGGCTTTCTTGAATATAATGAAGATCATTATCATAATTCTAATGTAAGTAAGACATATCCTCCAAGAAGAGTGATACAGAACTTGAAATGTCCAAACATATTATATGTAACAGGTGAGATATTTCCAGTCATCCAGTAAATAGACAAATTTACGTGGAAAACAATTATTCCAGAACCAATACCATCATCACTGCTATACCAGATATTTTTCCAAAAGTACCTCTCTCTGCTATTCTTCTTTTCTCATTGTCTGCTAAAATGTTGCAATTATTCTTGCATAAATTAACATAATTTAGAGTTTGGATAGATTAATTACAGTAATACAATGATTTCTTTTTTCAGAATAAGTATAAAACTTATGCATGCTCTTACTCCCCTTGAGTCACCACCATCAGATACCCCAAAACATCTGTATCCATAGAAAGGGCAAAAAGATCAATGCAGAAACTCACATGGACCTTACAAAAAGGGAGCTCTTTTCAGACAAGCAGTATACCAAATCCCAACCTACAGGAACTGTAGACTATATTTGGCTTATGGCTGTCCTGAACTCTTTGACACCTGTGAAGAAACTTGTCTTCTTTATCAGGATGAATCGTGATTGGTTCAATGGGAATGACCAGAAAATTGAGGAAACAATCATCCACAATTGTAAGAAGCTCCCTCATCTCTAGAGGGAAAAGAGAAAATCCCTGCCCTGGATCCAACAAATAGCTGGAACTACAAGGATCGTACTGTCACTTTCTTTACATTCTTAGTAGGGAAAGGAGGTTCCGCTTGTCAGTGAACATTCTAACAAACTTTGACAGATGTTTTGGAAGTCACATAGCATAGGACGTTTAGAGTAAATGGTAGGACACTATGGACAAATAGAGGGATCTCGTGGTAAGGCTATAATTCCCTGAAAGTAGCAACAGAAGTAGTTAAGGTGGTGAAAAAGACATAGCTTGGGGCATAGAATATAAAAGTTGGCACTTTACAATGCAGCTTTATAAACCATTGGTTAGATCTCACTTGGAATATTTGTGCACAGCTCTGGTTGCCACATTATAGGAAGGTTGATTGGTTCTTGTTTAGTAAGGGTGCCAGAGATAATCAGGAGAAGGCAGGAGAATGGGAATGAGAGGGAAATAAATTAGCCATGATCAAATGGTAGAGCAGACTTGATGGGCAGAATGGCTTAACTATGCCCTTATGTCTTATAGCTGTATTGTTAAAAGTATCCTGACTAGTTGCATCAGGGTTTGATAAAGCAATTTGAGTGTATTTCAATGGAAAAGGCTGCAGAGAGTATAGACTCCAGCCAATAGGCACAACCCACCCCACCATCAGAAGTATCTACACAAACTGCTGCCTCAGGAAGGCAAAATCTATCATCAAAGCTCCCCACAACGCGAGCCATGCCAGCTTCTCGAAGCGACCATCAAGCAGGAGCGAGCGTTGTACAGAAGACCAAAGTCAGGAACAGCTACTTTCCTTCAACCATTCTGATCTTGAGCCAAGCTGCACTACCCTAATCACTGCGTCAGTGTTGACAGCTTTGTGCAACAATGAACTTTTGTTCCTAATGTGTTCTTTCTTGTGTAAATTTATATAATTTATATTTAATATGCTTTTCATGTAAATGTCATGAATCTGACGCAACCCTGTGTACTTGTATATATGACAATAAATAGTAGTAATGATTGCCGTTCAGAAGGAATGTTTATCAGGAACTCGTCAGTGAACACAGCCCAGTGTGTCACACAAACCAACCTTCCCCCAGTCCATCACACAAACCAACCTCCCTCAGTCCATCACACAAACCTGCCCTGCCAGTCCATCACACAAACCAAACTCCCTCAGTCCATCACACAAACCTGCCCCCCCTCCATCACACAAACCAAACTCCCTCAGTCCATCACATAAACCAATCTCCTCCAGTCCATCACACAAACCAATCTCCCTCTCCATCACACAAACCAATCTCCCTCAGTCCATCACACAAACCAACCTCCCCCAGTCCATCACACAAACCAACCTCCCCCAGTCCATCACACAAACCAATCTCCCTCTCCATCACACAAACCAATCTCCCTCAGTCCATCACACAAACCAACCTCCCCCAGTCCATCACACAAACCAACCTCCCCCAGTCCGTCACACAAACCAACCCCCCTCAGTCCATCACACAAACCAATCTCCCTCAGTCCATCACACAAACCAACCTCCCTCTCCATCACACAAACCAACCTCCCTCAGTCCATCACACAAACCAACCTCCCCCAGTCCATCACACGAACCAAACTCCCTCAGTCCATCACACAAACCAACCTCCCTCTCCATCACACAAACCAATCTCCCCCAGTCCATCACACAAACCAAACTCCCTCAGTCCATCACACAAACCAAACTCCCTCTCTATCACACAAACCAAACTCCCTCAGTCCATCACACAAACCAACCTCCCTCTCCATCACACAAACCAGCCTCCCCCAGTCCATCACACAAACCAATCTCCCTCAGTCCATCACACAAACCAACCTCCCCCAGTCCATCACACAAACCAACCTCCCCCAGTCCGTCACATAAACCAACCTCCCAGTCCGTCACACAAACCAACCCCCCTCAGTCCATCACACAAACCAATCTCCCTCAGTCCATCACACAAACCAACCTCCCTCTCCATCACACAAACCAACCTCCCCCAGTCCATCACACAAACCAACCTCCCTCAGTCCATCACACGAACCAACCTCCCTCTCCATCACACAAACCAATCTCCCTCAGTCCATCACACAAACCAAACTCCCTCAGTCCATCACACAAACCAAACTCCCTCTCCATCACACAAACCAATCTCCCCCAGTCCATCACACAAACCAAACTCCCTCAGTCCATCACACAAACCAAACTCCCTCTCTATCACACAAACCAAACTCCCTCAGTCCATCACACAAACCAACCTCCCTCTCCATCACACAAACCAGCCTCCCCCAGTCCATCACACAAACCAATCTCCCTCAGTCCATCACACAAACCAACCTCCCCCAGTCCATCACACAAACCAACCTCCCCCAGTCCGTCACATAAACCAACCTCCCAGTCCGTCACACAAACCAACCCCCCTCAGTCCATCACACAAACCAATCTCCCTCAGTCCATCACACAAACCAACCTCCCTCTCCATCACACAAACCAACCTCCCCCAGTCCATCACACAAACCAACCTCCCTCAGTCCATCACACGAACCAAACTCCCTTAGTCCATCACACAAACCAATCTCCCTCAGTCCATCACACAAACCTGCCCCCCCAGTCCATCACACAAACCAACCTCCCTCTCCATCACACAAACCAATCTCCCCCAGTCCATCACACAAACCAAACTCCCTCAGTCCATCACACAAACCAAACTCCCTCTCCATCACACAAACCAAACTCCCTCAGTCCATCACACAAACCAACCTCCCTCTCCATCACACAAACCAGCCTCCCCCAGTCCATCACACAAACCAATCTCCCTCAGTCCATCACACAAACCAACCTCCCCCAGTCCATCACACAAACCAACCTCCCCCAGTCCATCACACAAACCAACCCCCCTCAGTCCATCACACAAACCAAACTCCCTCAGTCCATCACACAAACCAACCTCCCCCAGTCCATCACACAAACCAACCTCCCCCAGTCCATCACACAAACCAACCCCCCTCAGTCCATCACACAAACCAAACTCCCTCAGTCCATCACACAAACCAACCTCCCCCAGTCCATCACACGAACCAACCTCCCTCAGTCCATCACACGAACCAACCTCCCCCAGTCCATCACACAAACCAACCTCCCTCAGTCCATCACACAAACCAACCCCCCTCAGTCCATCACACAAACCAAACCCCCCTCAGTCCATCACACAAACCAACCTCCTTCTCCATCACACAAACCAACCTCCCTCAGTCCATCACACAAACCAAACTCCCTCAGTCCATCACACAAACCAAACTCCCTCAGTCCATCACACAAACCAACCTCCCAGCCCGTCACACAAACCAACCCCCCTCAGTCCATCACACAAACCAACCCCCCTCAGTCCATCACACAAACCAATCTCCCCCAGTCCATCACACAAACCAAACTCCCTCAGTCCATCACACAAACCAAACTCCCTCTCCATCACACAAACCAAACTCCCTCAGTCCATCACACAAACCAACCTCCCTCTCCATCACACAAACCAGCCTCCCCCAGTCCATCACACAAACCAATCTCCCTCAGTCCATCACACAAACCAACCTCCCCCAGTCCATCACACAAACCAACCTCCCCCAGTCCATCACACAAACCAACCCCCCTCAGTCCATCACACAAACCAACCTCCCTCAGTCCATCACACAAACCAACCTCCCCCAGTCCATCACACGAACCAACCTCCCTCAGTCCATCACACGAACCAACCTCCCCCAGTCCATCACACAAACCAACCTCCCTCAGTCCATCACACAAACCAACCCCCCTCAGTCCATCACACAAACCAAACCCCCCTCAGTCCATCACACAAACCAACCTCCTTCTCCATCACACAAACCAACCTCCCTCAGTCCATCACACAAACCAAACTCCCTCAGTCCATCACACAAACCAAACTCCCTCAGTCCATCACACAAACCAACCTCCCAGCCCGTCACACAAACCAACCCCCCTCAGTCCATCACACAAACCAACCCCCCTCAGTCCATCACACAAACCAAACTCCCTCAGTCCATCACACAAACCAACCTCCCCCAGTTCATCACACAAACCAACCTCCCTTAGTCCATCACACAAACCAACCTCCCTCAGTCCGTCACACAAACCAAACTCCCTCAGTCCGTCACACAAACCAACCTCCCAGCCCGTCACACAAACCAACCCCCCTCAGTCCATCACACAAACCAAACTCCCTCAGTCCATCACACAAACCAACCTCCCCCAGTTCATCACACAAACCAACCTCCCTTAGTTCATCACACGAACCAAACTCCCTTAGTCCATCACACAAACCAACCTCCCTTCAGTCCATCACAAAAACCAATCTCCCTCAGTCCATCACACAAACCAACCTCCCAGCCCGTCACACAAACCAACCCCCCTCAGTCCATCACACAAACCAACCCCCCTCAGTCCATCACACAAACCAAACTCCCTCAGTCCATCACACAAACCAACCTCCCCCAGTTCATCACACAAACCAACCTCCCTTAGTTCATCACACGAACCAAACTCCCTTAGTCCATCACACAAACCAACCTCCCTCAGTCCGTCACACAAACCAAACTCCCTCAGTCCGTCACACAAACCAACCTCCCAGTCCGTCACACAAACCAATCTCCCTCAGTCCGTCACACAAACCAAACCCCCCAGTCCGTCACACAAATCAACCTCCCCCAGCCCATCACACAAACCAAACCCCCCAGTCCGTCACACAAACCAACCTCCCAGTCCGTCACACAAACCAACTTCCCTCAGTCCATCACACAAACCAACCCCCGCCCAGTCCGTCACACAAACCAACCTCCCAATCCATCATACAAACCAACCTCCCTCAGTCCATCACACGAACCAACCTCCCTCTCCATCACACAAACCAATCTCCCTCAGTCCATCACACAAACCAAACTCCCTCAGTCCATCACACAAACCAAACTCCCTCTCCATCACACAAACCAATCTCCCCCAGTCCATCACACAAACCAAACTCCCTCAGTCCATCACACAAACCAAACTCCCTCTCTATCACACAAACCAAACTCCCTCAGTCCATCACACAAACCAACCTCCCTCTCCATCACACAAACCAGCCTCCCCCAGTCCATCACACAAACCAATCTCCCTCAGTCCATCACACAAACCAACCTCCCCCAGTCCATCACACAAACCAACCTCCCCCAGTCCGTCACATAAACCAACCTCCCAGTCCGTCACACAAACCAACCCCCCTCAGTCCATCACACAAACCAATCTCCCTCAGTCCATCACACAAACCAACCTCCCTCTCCATCACACAAACCAACCTCCCCCAGTCCATCACACAAACCAACCTCCCTCAGTCCATCACACGAACCAAACTCCCTTAGTCCATCACACAAACCAATCTCCCTCAGTCCATCACACAAACCTGCCCCCCCAGTCCATCACACAAACCAACCTCCCTCTCCATCACACAAACCAATCTCCCCCAGTCCATCACACAAACCAAACTCCCTCAGTCCATCACACAAACCAAACTCCCTCTCCATCACACAAACCAAACTCCCTCAGTCCATCACACAAACCAACCTCCCTCTCCATCACACAAACCAGCCTCCCCCAGTCCATCACACAAACCAATCTCCCTCAGTCCATCACACAAACCAACCTCCCCCAGTCCATCACACAAACCAACCTCCCCCAGTCCATCACACAAACCAACCCCCCTCAGTCCATCACACAAACCAAACTCCCTCAGTCCATCACACAAACCAACCTCCCCCAGTCCATCACACGAACCAACCTCCCTCAGTCCATCACACGAACCAACCTCCCCCAGTCCATCACACAAACCAACCTCCCTCAGTCCATCACACAAACCAACCCCCCTCAGTCCATCACACAAACCAAACCCCCCTCAGTCCATCACACAAACCAACCTCCTTCTCCATCACACAAACCAACCTCCCTCAGTCCATCACACAAACCAAACTCCCTCAGTCCATCACACAAACCAAACTCCCTCAGTCCATCACACAAACCAACCTCCCAGCCCGTCACACAAACCAACCCCCCTCAGTCCATCACACAAACCAACCCCCCTCAGTCCATCACACAAACCAAACTCCCTCAGTCCATCACACAAACCAACCTCCCCCAGTTCATCACACAAACCAACCTCCCTTAGTTCATCACACGAACCAAACTCACTTAGTCCATCACACAAACCAAGCTCCCTCAGTCCGTCACACAAACCAAACTCCCTCAGTCCGTCACACAAACCAACCTCCCAGCCCGTCACACAAACCAACCCCCCTCAGTCCATCACACAAACCAAACTCCCTCAGTCCATCACACAAACCAACCTCCCCCAGTTCATCACACAAACCAACCTCCCTTAGTTCATCACACGAACCAAACTCCCTTAGTCCATCACACAAACCAACCTCCCTTCAGTCCATCACAAAAACCAATCTCCCTCAGTCCATCACACAAACCAACCTCCCAGCCCGTGACACAAACCAACCCCCCTCAGTCCATCACACAAACCAACCCCCCTCAGTCCATCACACAAACCAAACTCCCTCAGTCCATCACACAAACCAACCTCCCCCAGTTCATCACACAAACCAACCTCCCTTAGTTCATCACACGAACCAAACTCCCTTAGTCCATCACACAAACCAACCTCCCTCAGTCCGTCACACAAACCAAACTCCCTCAGTCCGTCACACAAACCAACCTCCCAGTCCGTCACACAAACCAATCTCCCTCAGTCCGTCACACAAACCAAACCCCCCAGTCCGTCACACAAATCAACCTCCCCCAGCCCATCACACAAACCAAACCCCCCAGTCCGTCACACAAACCAACCTCCCAGTCCGTCACACAAACCAACTTCCCTCAGTCCATCACACAAACCAACCCCCGCCCAGTCCGTCACACAAACCAACCTCCCAATCCATCATACAAACCAATCTCCCTCAGTCCATCACACAAACCAACCTCCTTCTCCATCACACAAACCAACCTCCCCCAGTCCGTCACACAAACCAACCTCCCAGTCCGTCACACAACCCAACCCCCCTCAGTCCTTCACACAAACCAAACTCCCTCAGTCCATCACACAAACCAACCTCCCTCAGTCCGTCACACAAACCAAACTCCCTCAGTCCATCACACAAACCAACCTCCCTCAGTCCATCACACAAACCAAACTCCCTCAGTCCATCACACAAACCAACCTCCCAGTCCGTCACACAAACCAATCTCCCTCAGTCCGTCACACAAACCAAACCCCCCAGTCCGTCACACAAACCAACCTCCCCCAGCCCATCACACAAACCAAACCCCCCAGTCCGTCACATAAACCAACCTCCCAGTCCGTCACACAAACCAACCCCCCTCAGTCCATCACACAAACCAATCTCCCTCAGTCCATCACACAAACCAACCTCCCTCTCCATCACACAAACCAACCTCCCCCAGTCCATCACACAAACCAACCTCCCTCAGTCCATCACACGAACCAAACTCCCTTAGTCCATCACACAAACCAATCTCCCTCAGTCCATCACACAAACCTGCCCCCCCAGTCCATCACACAAACCAACCTCCCTCTCCATCACACAAACCAATCTCCCCCAGTCCATCACACAAACCAAACTCCCTCAGTCCATCACACAAACCAAACTCCCTCTCCATCACACAAACCAAACTCCCTCAGTCCATCACACAAACCAACCTCCCTCTCCATCACACAAACCAGCCTCCCCCAGTCCATCACACAAACCAATCTCCCTCAGTCCATCACACAAACCAACCTCCCCCAGTCCATCACACAAACCAACCTCCCCCAGTCCATCACACAAACCAACCCCCCTCAGTCCATCACACAAACCAAACTCCCTCAGTCCATCACACAAACCAACCTCCCCCAGTCCATCACACAAACCAACCTCCCCCAGTCCATCACACAAACCAACCCCCCTCAGTCCATCACACAAACCAAACTCCCTCAGTCCATCACACAAACCAACCTCCCCCAGTCCATCACACGAACCAACCTCCCTCAGTCCATCACACGAACCAACCTCCCCCAGTCCATCACACAAACCAACCTCCCTCAGTCCATCACACAAACCAACCCCCCTCAGTCCATCACACAAACCAAACCCCCCTCAGTCCATCACACAAACCAACCTCCTTCTCCATCACACAAACCAACCTCCCTCAGTCCATCACACAAACCAAACTCCCTCAGTCCATCACACAAACCAACCTCCCAGCCCGTCACACAAACCAACCCCCCTCAGTCCATCACACAAACCAACCCCCCTCAGTCCATCACACAAACCAATCTCCCCCAGTCCATCACACAAACCAAACTCCCTCAGTCCATCACACAAACCAAACTCCCTCTCCATCACACAAACCAAACTCCCTCAGTCCATCACACAAACCAACCTCCCTCTCCATCACACAAACCAGCCTCCCCCAGTCCATCACACAAACCAATCTCCCTCAGTCCATCACACAAACCAACCTCCCCCAGTCCATCACACAAACCAACCTCCCCCAGTCCATCACACAAACCAACCCCCCTCAGTCCATCACACAAACCAACCTCCCTCAGTCCATCACACAAACCAACCTCCCCCAGTCCATCACACGAACCAACCTCCCTCAGTCCATCACACGAACCAACCTCCCCCAGTCCATCACACAAACCAACCTCCCTCAGTCCATCACACAAACCAACCCCCCTCAGTCCATCACACAAACCAAACCCCCCTCAGTCCATCACACAAACCAACCTCCTTCTCCATCACACAAACCAACCTCCCTCAGTCCATCACACAAACCAAACTCCCTCAGTCCATCACACAAACCAAACTCCCTCAGTCCATCACACAAACCAACCTCCCAGCCCGTCACACAAACCAACCCCCCTCAGTCCATCACACAAACCAACCCCCCTCAGTCCATCACACAAACCAAACTCCCTCAGTCCATCACACAAACCAACCTCCCCCAGTTCATCACACAAACCAACCTCCCTTAGTCCATCACACAAACCAACCTCCCTCAGTCCGTCACACAAACCAAACTCCCTCAGTCCGTCACACAAACCAACCTCCCAGCCCGTCACACAAACCAACCCCCCTCAGTCCATCACACAAACCAAACTCCCTCAGTCCATCACACAAACCAACCTCCCCCAGTTCATCACACAAACCAACCTCCCTTAGTTCATCACACGAACCAAACTCCCTTAGTCCATCACACAAACCAACCTCCCTTCAGTCCATCACAAAAACCAATCTCCCTCAGTCCATCACACAAACCAACCTCCCAGCCCGTCACACAAACCAACCCCCCTCAGTCCATCACACAAACCAACCCCCCTCAGTCCATCACACAAACCAAACTCCCTCAGTCCATCACACAAACCAACCTCCCCCAGTTCATCACACAAACCAACCTCCCTTAGTTCATCACACGAACCAAACTCCCTTAGTCCATCACACAAACCAACCTCCCTCAGTCCGTCACACAAACCAAACTCCCTCAGTCCGTCACACAAACCAACCTCCCAGTCCGTCACACAAACCAATCTCCCTCAGTCCGTCACACAAACCAAACCCCCCAGTCCGTCACACAAATCAACCTCCCCCAGCCCATCACACAAACCAAACCCCCCAGTCCGTCACACAAACCAACCTCCCAGTCCGTCACACAAACCAACTTCCCTCAGTCCATCACACAAACCAACCCCCGCCCAGTCCGTCACACAAACCAACCTCCCAATCCATCATACAAACCAACCTCCCTCAGTCCATCACACGAACCAACCTCCCTCTCCATCACACAAACCAATCTCCCTCAGTCCATCACACAAACCAAACTCCCTCAGTCCATCACACAAACCAAACTCCCTCTCCATCACACAAACCAATCTCCCCCAGTCCATCACACAAACCAAACTCCCTCAGTCCATCACACAAACCAAACTCCCTCTCTATCACACAAACCAAACTCCCTCAGTCCATCACACAAACCAACCTCCCTCTCCATCACACAAACCAGCCTCCCCCAGTCCATCACACAAACCAATCTCCCTCAGTCCATCACACAAACCAACCTCCCCCAGTCCATCACACAAACCAACCTCCCCCAGTCCGTCACATAAACCAACCTCCCAGTCCGTCACACAAACCAACCCCCCTCAGTCCATCACACAAACCAATCTCCCTCAGTCCATCACACAAACCAACCTCCCTCTCCATCACACAAACCAACCTCCCCCAGTCCATCACACAAACCAACCTCCCTCAGTCCATCACACGAACCAAACTCCCTTAGTCCATCACACAAACCAATCTCCCTCAGTCCATCACACAAACCTGCCCCCCCAGTCCATCACACAAACCAACCTCCCTCTCCATCACACAAACCAATCTCCCCCAGTCCATCACACAAACCAAACTCCCTCAGTCCATCACACAAACCAAACTCCCTCTCCATCACACAAACCAAACTCCCTCAGTCCATCACACAAACCAACCTCCCTCTCCATCACACAAACCAGCCTCCCCCAGTCCATCACACAAACCAATCTCCCTCAGTCCATCACACAAACCAACCTCCCCCAGTCCATCACACAAACCAACCTCCCCCAGTCCATCACACAAACCAACCCCCCTCAGTCCATCACACAAACCAAACTCCCTCAGTCCATCACACAAACCAACCTCCCCCAGTCCATCACACGAACCAACCTCCCTCAGTCCATCACACGAACCAACCTCCCCCAGTCCATCACACAAACCAACCTCCCTCAGTCCATCACACAAACCAACCCCCCTCAGTCCATCACACAAACCAAACCCCCCTCAGTCCATCACACAAACCAACCTCCTTCTCCATCACACAAACCAACCTCCCTCAGTCCATCACACAAACCAAACTCCCTCAGTCCATCACACAAACCAAACTCCCTCAGTCCATCACACAAACCAACCTCCCAGCCCGTCACACAAACCAACCCCCCTCAGTCCATCACACAAACCAACCCCCCTCAGTCCATCACACAAACCAAACTCCCTCAGTCCATCACACAAACCAACCTCCCCCAGTTCATCACACAAACCAACCTCCCTTAGTTCATCACACGAACCAAACTCACTTAGTCCATCACACAAACCAACCTCCCTCAGTCCGTCACACAAACCAAACTCCCTCAGTCCGTCACACAAACCAACCTCCCAGCCCGTCACACAAACCAACCCCCCTCAGTCCATCACACAAACCAAACTCCCTCAGTCCATCACACAAACCAACCTCCCCCAGTTCATCACACAAACCAACCTCCCTTAGTTCATCACACGAACCAAACTCCCTTAGTCCATCACACAAACCAACCTCCCTTCAGTCCATCACAAAAACCAATCTCCCTCAGTCCATCACACAAACCAACCTCCCAGCCCGTGACACAAACCAACCCCCCTCAGTCCATCACACAAACCAACCCCCCTCAGTCCATCACACAAACCAAACTCCCTCAGTCCATCACACAAACCAACCTCCCCCAGTTCATCACACAAACCAACCTCCCTTAGTTCATCACACGAACCAAACTCCCTTAGTCCATCACACAAACCAACCTCCCTCAGTCCGTCACACAAACCAAACTCCCTCAGTCCGTCACACAAACCAACCTCCCAGTCCGTCACACAAACCAATCTCCCTCAGTCCGTCACACAAACCAAACCCCCCAGTCCGTCACACAAATCAACCTCCCCCAGCCCATCACACAAACCAAACCCCCCAGTCCGTCACACAAACCAACCTCCCAGTCCGTCACACAAACCAACTTCCCTCAGTCCATCACACAAACCAACCCCCGCCCAGTCCGTCACACAAACCAACCTCCCAATCCATCATACAAACCAATCTCCCTCAGTCCATCACACAAACCAACCTCCTTCTCCATCACACAAACCAACCTCCCCCAGTCCGTCACACAAACCAACCTCCCAGTCCGTCACACAACCCAACCCCCCTCAGTCCTTCACACAAACCAAACTCCCTCAGTCCATCACACAAACCAACCTCCCTCAGTCCGTCACACAAACCAAACTCCCTCAGTCCATCACACAAACCAACCTCCCTCAGTCCATCACACAAACCAAACTCCCTCAGTCCATCACACAAACCAACCTCCCAGTCCGTCACACAAACCAATCTCCCTCAGTCCGTCACACAAACCAAACCCCCCAGTCCGTCACACAAACCAACCTCCCCCAGCCCATCACACAAACCAAACCCCCCAGTCCGTCACACAAACCAACTTCCCTCAGTCCATCACACAAACCAACCCCCGCCCAGTCCGTCACACAAACCAACCTCCCAGTCCGTCACACAAACCAACCTCCCAATCCGTCACACAAACCAATCTCCCTCAGTCCATCACACAAACCAACCTCCTTCTCCATCACACAAACCAACCTCCCCCAGTCCGTCACACAAACCAACCTCCCAGTCCGTAACACAACCCAACCCCCCTCAGTCCTTCACACAAACCAAACCCTCTCAGTCCATCACAAAAACCAACCTCCCCCAGTCCATCACACAAAACAACCCCCCTCAGTCCATCACAAAAACTAATCTCCCCCAGTCCATCACACAAACCAATCTCCCCCAGTCCATCACACAAACCAACCTCCCTCAGTCCATCACACAAACCAATCTCCCTCAGTCCATCACACAAACCAACCTCCCTTCAGTCCATCACAAAAACTAATCTCCACCAGTCCATCACACAAACCAACCTCCCTCAGTCCGTCACACAAACCAACCTCCCTTCAGTCCATCACAAAAACTAATCTCCCCCAGTCCATCACACAAACCAATCTCCCCCAGTCCATCACACAAACCAACCTCCCCCAGTCCGTCACACAAACCAACCTTCCAGTCTGTCACACAAACCAACCTCCCAGTCCGTCACACAAACCAATCTCCCTCTGTCCATCACACAAACCAACCTCCCTCTCCATCACACAAACCAACCCCCCTCAGTCCATCACACAAACCAACCTCCCCCAGTCCGTCACACAAACCAACCTCCCAGTCCGTCACACAAGCCAACCCCCCTCAGTCCTTCACACAAACCAACCTCCCTTAGTCCATCACACAAACCAACCCCCCTCAGTCCTTCACACAAACCAACCTCCCTTAGTCCATCACACAAACCAACCCCCCTCAGTCCATCACACAAACCAACCCCCCTCAGTCCATCACACAAACCAACCTCCCTTCAGTCCATCACAAAAACCAACCTCCCCCAGTCCATCACACAAACCAACCTCCCTCAGTCCATCACACGAACCAACCCCCCTCAGTCCATCACACAAACCAACCTCCCTCAGTCCATCACACAAACCAACCTCCCAGTCCATCACACAAACCAACCCCCCTCAGTCCATCACACAAACCAACCTCCCTTCAGTCCATCACAAAAACCAACCCCCCTCAGTCCATCACACAAACCAACCCCCCCCAGTCCATCACACAAACCAACCCCCCTCAGTCCATCACACAAACCAACCCCCCCCAGTCCATCATTCAAACCAACCTCCCTTCAGTCCATCACAAAAACCAACCTCCCCCAGTCCATCACACAAATAATTCTCTGTAACTTCTGCCATCTCCAACGGGATCCCACTACCAAGCACATCTTTCCCTCCTGCTTTCCTTTCTGCTTTCCGCAGGGATCGCTCCCTACGCGACTCCTTTGTCCATTCGTCCCCCCCCAACCCTTCCCACCGATCTCCCTCCTGGCACTTATCCTTGTAAGCGGAACAAGTGCTACACCTGCCCTTACACTTCCTCCCTCACCACCATTCAGGGCCCCAGACAGTCCTTCCAGGTGAGGCGACACTTCACCTGTGAGTCGGCTGGTGTGGTATACTGCGTCCGGTGCTCCCAGTGTGGCCTTTTATATATTGGTGAGACCCGACGCAGACTGGGAGACCATTTCGCTGAACACCTATGCTCTGTCCGCCAGAGAAAGCAGGATCTCCCAGTGGCCACACAATTTAATTCCACGTCCCTTTCCCATTCTGATATGTCTATCCATGGCCTCCTCTACTGTCAAGATGAAGCCACACTCAGGTTGTGGGAACAACACCTTATATACCATCTGGGTAGCCTCCAACCTGATGGCATGAACATTGACTTCTCTAACTTCTGTTAATGCCCCTCCTCCCCTTCTTACCCCATCCCTGACATATTTAGTTGTTTGCCTGTTCGCCATCTCCCTCTGGTGCTTCCCCCCTCCCCCTTTCTTTCTCCTAAGGCCTCCCGTCCCATGATCCTTTCCCTTCTCCAGCTCTGTATCACTTTCACCAATCACCTTTCCAGCTCTCAGCTTCACCCCACTCCCTCAGGTCTTCGCCTATCATTTCGGATTTCCCCTCCTCCTCCTACTTTCAAATTTCTTACTATCTTTCCTTTCAGTTAGTCCTGACGAAGGATCTCGGCCCGAAATGTCAACTGTATTTCTTCCTATAGATGCTGCCTGGCCTGCTGTGTTCCACCAGCAGTTTTGAATATATCTATGGCGAGCTTGATATTTGTATATTTTTCCAAAGATACACCAAAATTTTCCCCAATTTACATTGTCATTCAGTCTGGAAAGCATTGCACAAATCAGTAACAGATATTTAAGTTTATGGACTCTCCAGGCACCTGGCTTTTCTGTGACCAGGAAGAGATGATGCATCCTGTATATATGAAATGCGAGAGGATGAGTGTTTGAGGGCTGCACTTCAGCCTCACTCTCCTGATCTTCAGTCACTAGGTGTGGAGGGGGAATGGATCATTTGGGAGACATCCTGATCAGTTTGCTGCAGGGCCTGGCCAAGATGGTCATTCATGGGTCTAGGGTAGTGGGCAGTCATGATTTCTGACCCTCTTCCGGGGTTATACTTGTGCCTGGGTGTCCCTGGAGAAGGTACAACGAGGGATTTTCGGAACAGGCAAGCAACTTAGTTGTGTATTTTGAATAGAGATACTGTGCTATAATTTGAAGCTATTGACTGCAAGTAATCTGAATCATGAAGGACTGTAGTATTGTAATGCAGTAATCACTGGATAAACCTCCTTTGTAAAAGGAAAATAAAGAATCTTTATCCTTATTTCGCCATCATGGAAGTGCATTTTAAATGGGGCAGGAATGGAGATTAGCATGAACAGAAGCAAGCTCTTTGATGTGAGTAGTGTTCTTTCAATGGAAGAAGCTGTTGTTGACTTGACAGCTGGCCTGATGGAGCAGCTGTAGGGAATTTCCTACCATGTTGCATGTGAGGCTTTCTATTGTTTTTTAGACACTTCACAGCATTCCCCAAGCTGAACATCCCCTGTAAAACTCCTTCTGCAGCATTTCATTGTGAATTGCGCTCCGCTTCCTTTGCAGGGCGGAGGACAGCAGTGCCGTGTTTACTTCAAGCCTCTGAGGGCTGGCGTATTGCCTGGGGAATGGCTGATAATCCTTTTATGACTTTATGCTGCAGTCAGCTTGGCCAGCTGTGCTTTGGTGTTGGACACTTCGTGGACTCCAGAAAGGCAGCACAAAGTTGGGCTAATCCCCAGGAGGGAGTCCGTTCAAACTACCTATACCAGATTAGCCCTAGTATAGGTACATCTCACCACTTACCTCAATACAAACACATGGCTATAGAAGAGAAAACATTCTTATTGAGATTATAGTTCAATTTCTTATCTTTACTTCATTGCTTTTAAGTACACATTTTATTAATATTTTTGATATGTTTGATAGTTCTTTTCTATAGTCATAGGATACTTCAGCAAAGAAACAGAGCATCACCCCTTCTAGTCCATGTTGACCCGAACTTCTGCCTGGTCTCATCTATCTGCACCTGAACCATAGTCCTCCGAACCCCACCTATCCACATACTGTACCCATCCAAACTTCTTTTAAATGTTACAATCGATCCCGCATCATCCACTTCCACTGGCAGCATGCTCCACACTTGCACTGTCCTGTCAGCGAAGCAAATCCCCCTAATATTTCCCTTAAATATTTCACCTTTCACCCTAAACCTGTGACCTTTCGTTCTAGTCTCACCCAACCTGAGAGGAAGAAGCCTGCATGCATTCTCCCTAACTGTGCATCCCATCATTTTTTATAGCTTTATAAGATTTCGCCTTTCTCCAAGGCTCTAGGATAAAGTCCTAACCTATTCAACCTTTCCCTATAACTCAGGTGCTCAAGTCCTAACAACATCCTTGTCAATTTCCTTTGCTCGCTTTCAAGCTTATTGGAATCTTCCCCGTAGGAAGGTGCGTACAAAACTCTTAATTCGAGTAAATTAAGGAAAGTAAACAAGCCAACGCAAAGGGACCAGCAGCTTCTCTGGCTCCCAATAATGATGCTCGCTTTACATTCTTACATAGTGTTTTGAAGTTTCTAGTCAGGGATTTCAATGAACCCAAGTTCTGAGAATACAGCATTGCTGAACTTTAAGACCAGAGATTCCCAAAGTAGGTGATATTGTCCCCCGGGAGTGATGGAAGCTTCTACAGGGGTGACAAAGATAAAGGGAGTGGTGGAGGTACACTCAACAGCAAGAGAGGCAAATGAGGGATTTGGGAAATGAATTACTTATAAGTATTTGATCCTCAGTGCCTCATAAATGCTTACAATGATCACATAATCACTCATTTCTTGCTAGCCCTTTATTCTCAGACTTTGCTTGAAGTGCGTTATAGTTACTGAAAAGCAATGTGACACTTCAGTATCTGGCATATCATGGGAAATCTGGATAGGAGAAATTTTTGTCATTCACTATTGCAATACAGTGTTAGCTAGTACAGCTCCCAGACTCTAATCACACACTCTAATTAATTCCTGTGAATTAGGGTAGGGAGCTCAATGCGGTAAAGTTCAAAATCTGCCTTTTTGAGTGGTCTTGACCGCATTTCTCTACCCATAGCCCAACAAGATATTGCTGCCCGACATTATGTACCTTCAGGCGGAGTCAAGTTTTGCCTGAGTTATGATGACATCATAACTTTCCCCTTTATTGGTCGCAGCTCTTGAATTTGGATTAATCAATATGCGATTGACCCTGGTCATTAATCCATATTGAAAGTGGCAGAAGCAGGCCAAACAAAAAAGAAGTTTGAACAGCATCGTGCGGAGTATCTGAATATGGATTTATACCAGCACCAACCAACAGCAGACAACGTGTCTGCTGTGTGAAAAAATTTATTTTAAATGAAACCGTCCAATCTCCTTTAATACTTGAAGATAAAGCAAAGAAGAACTTTGCTTATTTTCAGTCAATTTGTGAAAACTTTCAGAAATGGAAAACACTTCAAAACATCCTGTGCAACAAAATAGAGATGGTTTGTGTGCTTCATGCATTTCATTGCTCATTGCTAAATCTGAAAACCCCATACAGTTGGATATGCAATCAGCCCACAATTAGGGAGATTCTGAGTACGATTTTGTGTGAGTCATCAGACCAAGTCATTGAAGCAATTCCCCTCAGTGACACCTCAATTCAAAGATAAATTGATAAAATGTCTGAGAATGTGGAAAACACATACCACAACATACTTAGGTCAAGAGAATTTGCTCTGCAGTATGATGAGTCAACTTTGCCAGGCAACAACCTTTACTTCTTGGCTATGATCACTTCATAAAAGATAAAAGCATGGTTCAAGAGTTGTTGTTTGCAAAGGGACTAGAAAAAGATATGAAGAGGGAGTCAATATTTCATGTTGTTGAGCAATTTTTTAAAGCGAAGGACATCCAACACACCAACACTTTAGCTTGTGCTACAGATAGGACACCATCAATGATAGGATACCACTGTGGTGTTATTACTTTCCTGAAAAAAAAGCTGTACCTAATGTATTTAGCATTCTCTGCTTAACTCACAGACAAAATTTTGTTGCAAAAAACCCAAGTGATCTGCTAAGGAGGAATGTGTGAGTATAGTAACAAAGGTTGGTGAACAAGCTCATCTGTAGTTAGCAGCCACTCTTCTGGGGCAATTGAACATCTTACAATTAAATGCCAGCCACATTACCTGCTCAGGGAGGTGCTCATCACTGCTGCCTACATCCTACCCTCCTCACCTGAGCACAACTGCCAAGGGAGAGCCTTACAGTACCATCAGCTCTCTGCAAGACTAGCATCTGGACTGTCTCTTCATAATTGCAGGACATTGATGCACCATCAATAACTCACTCTGAGACGTAAAAGCGAGGTATTGGCTTTTATTGACTGGAAGAAGGAACAAGCAGTGAGTGACCACCATACTACATCCTGGAGACTGCGAGGCCGGGCTCAGACCTCCATCACCTTTATACAGGGGTCTGTGGGAGGAGCCACAGGAGCAGTCATCAGGGGGCGTGTCCAGACAGGTATACGTAGTTCACCACAGACATTTTACCCAAATTCCACCAACGCTTCACCATTGCCACTAGAGGAACAAGGATGCATGCCTTATGAGAATAGGCTGAGTGAATGCAGCCTTTTCTCCTTGGAGCGACTTTAGATTTACAAGGATGTTGCCTGGTTTGGGGAGCATGCCTTATGAGAGATTAAGCTGAGTGAACTTGGCCTTTTCTCCATGGAGCGACGGAGGAGGAGAGGTGGCCTGATAGAGGTGTATGAGATGCTGAGAGGCATTGATTGTGTGGATAGTCAGAGGCTTTTTCCCAGGGCTAAAATGGCTAACACGAGAGGCCACAGTTTTAAGGTGCTTGGAAGCAGGTACAGAGGAGATATCAGGGGTAAGTTTTTAACTAAGAAAGTGGTGAGTGCATGGATGGTGGTGGAGGCGGATACGATAGGGTCTTTTAAGAGACTCCTGGATAGGTACATAGAGCTTAGAAAAATAGAGGGCTATGGGTAACCCCAGGTAATTTCTATGGTAAGGACATGTTCGGCACAGCTTTGTGGGCCTGTATTGTGCTGTAGGTTTTCTATGTTTCTAAAGTTCTAGAAACAAACAGATTCAACCATGTTTATACAAGTGGTAATTACAAAGACATCTCATGCCCTCATCTTGGCCTCTCTGACCACATCTCCATAATGTTAATCCCAGCATAACAATGACTGCTGAAAATGGAGAAACCAATCAAGAAGGCTATCACTTCATGGGCGAATGATGAAATCTCTATGCTTCAGGACTGTTTTGAATGAACTAACTGGCAGATATTTAAGGAAACCATCACAAAAGGAGAAGACACAGACCTCGAGGAATATGCCTCATCTGTTACCGGCTCATCAGTAAATGTGTAGATGATATTGGTAATTAAGAATGATCACCTCATGGCCCAGCAGGAAACCCTAGCTGAACACTAACAGGAACTCCTTGCTTAAAGCCTGGGATGCTGCCTTCAAGTCTGGTGACAGAACAGCGCTCAAAGTACCCAGGGAAACCTCACCTGGGGCATTAAGAGGGCTAAGACTGTCAATGCACAAAATATTCAGGAACACGAGTCTGATAACAATCCCTGGGGTTTGTGGCTGGGCATCAAGGGCATTACTGAAAATGCAAGGGAAAGCAGCCAATCCCAATGGTGCCTTTCTCGCTGACACTCTAAATAAATTTTATGCACATTTCAAGACATGCAACACAATGCCAGGTGAGCAGTCATTGTCGGTAGCTGCAGCAGGCATGAGAAGGACTCTGCAGAGAGTCAGTCTCTGTAAGGCGGCTGGGCCAGACAACACCCCAGGCCGAGTACGCAGGGAGTGTGCACGCCAGCTCACTGCCATCTTCATGGACGTCTTCAACACTTCACTCATACAGGTTGCAGTTCACACATGCTTCAAATCAGCCACCGTCATCCGGGTACCAAAGAACTAAATGACCACCACCCGCTGGCACAGATGCCCATCATCATAAAATGTTTTGAACAGTTGTTAATGCCACAGATCAACAACTCCATTCCCGCCACATTGGACACTCACCAATATGCTTACTGACAGAGCCACTCTATAACAGATACCATAGATTCGGTCATTCACCTGGCCAAGACACACCTGGAAAACAAGGGCACTAGTGGCAGAATGCTGTTTCTGGACTTCAGTTCAGCATTCGACACTATTGTCCCACAGACCTTAGTGAACAGACTCCTTCCTACTCCTGACTGTAAATACACCACTGTGCAACTAGGTACTGGACTTCCTAAAGAACAGACGTCAGACAGTCAGGATGCACAACTGCTCCTCCAGCCACATCATCCTCAACAAGGGTGCCCCCACCCCCCAGGACTCTGTTGCTGTACACTCTGCTCACTCATGACTGCACGGCCAAACACCCGAGTAATCACATTTTCAAGTTCACCGGTGACATGACAGTGACATAACAGCTCATCACTAACAACAATGAGATGGCCTACAGAGACGAGGTGGAAGTGCTCGAGGCCTGGTGCCAGGCAAATAGCCTCTTCCTCAATGTCAACAAGTCAAGGGAGATGGTTATTGACTTCAGGAGAACTTACCTCTTGCCTCTGGAAACAGTGAGCAGTTTAATACTCCTGGGAGTGCACAACTCACCCAACCTCTCATGGGCCCAGAACACATTCTACCCAATTAGAAAATCTCACCAACGCCTCTGCTTTCTGAGGAGGCTGAAGGGAGCTGGACTTTGCACATCTATTCAAACATCACTCTACAGGTGCATGGTAGAGAGCATCCTAGCAAGCTGCATCACTGACTTGTACAGAAACTGCACTGCAGGGGACAGAAAGCCCCAGCAACGGGTAGTCAAAACTGCCCAGCACATCAATGGAACCACCCTATCTGCCATCAAGGACAGAAAGGTGAAAAAGAAGGGCCAGTAACATCCTGCCATCCTGCTTATGGGCTGTTTGTTCCACTGGGAGCAGACTGTGTAGCGTCCACACTAGGTTCATCAGACTCAAAAACGATTACTTTCCCCCAGCAGTAAGGCTGATCAACACCTCCACCAATTAACCCAGTCCTTCAAACCCCCAACTACCACTACTTTATCATTTCCTGCTACTCACCTTATGTACAGACGCTCCTGCACCTAGCATCTGCTTATAGACATACAATCAATCAGTGTATAAAAGCTATATTATGTAGTTATATTTATTCTGTTTAGCCATTATTATTGTGTCTTTATTTTCTTGTGTTCTT
The DNA here is from genome assembly GCF_048418815.1 of Hemitrygon akajei. Lineage (NCBI taxonomy): Eukaryota > Metazoa > Chordata > Chondrichthyes > Myliobatiformes > Dasyatidae > Hemitrygon > Hemitrygon akajei. The sequence continues at coordinate 54,926,418 of NC_133137.1, forward strand.
TTTTATACGGTATCAGATCGAGAGTAACCATTATTTCATTCTCTTTTATATTCGTATACTGGAAATTACATTAAACAATCTCGAATCTTGAATCTTGAATCTTAGTAGGCCTCACCAATGCCTTGTTGGTTTCTGGAAGGTTGGCAAGGCCTGAACCAATGAACAATGAACTATCCTTGCCCTCAAAGTCCCCTTTATGCCAATGTGCTTCAACTTTCAGAATCAGGTTTAATATCACAGGCATATGTATGTCAGGAAATTTGTTGTCTTTGTGGCAGCAGTACAATGCAATGCCTAATAATAGAAAAAATGTGAATTACAACAAGTATGTGTACATACACATTAAATAACTAAATTATTGATAAATGAGTGGGCAAAAACAGAACTACAAAAGTAGTGAGGTAGCAATCATGGGTTCAACGTCCATTTAGAAATCAGTTGGCAGAGGGGAAGAAGCTGTTCCTGAATCGCTGAGTGTGTATCTTCAGGTTTCTGTATGTCCTTCCTGATGGTAGCACCGAGATGAAGCATGACCAAGCTGATGGGGGTCCTGAATGATGGATGCTGCCTTTTTGAGGCATCACTCTTTGAAGATGTCCTGGATACTACAGAGGCTAGTGCCCATGATGGAGCTGACTAAATTTACTACTCTCTGCAGGTTATTTCAATCCTGTGCAGTAGCCACCTCTCCATACCGGATAGTGATGCAGTCATTCAAGATGTTTTCCACAGTACATCCGTAGAAGCTTGTTAATCAAAACTATCTGAAGTCCAGGTACACCACGTCAATCTGTTACCTCATCAGAACATTTTATCGTATCGGTTACAAAACAGTTTCCCTGTCAAATCTGAGCCGCTTTGACTTAAATACTCAATGCCAGCCAAGACCCCTCACACATGCCCGCCCAGTCTGCCTGTGTTTGACCCGTCTCCCCCTCTTCCTGTTACTACCATCGGGTGTGAAGTACAAGAGCTCTGGGCACTATGCTGCCAGGTTCAGGAACAGTTGTTGCCATGCAGCCAATGGGCTTCTGGACCAGTTTCCCTCTCCTCAGTCTGAACTGACTAAAAAACCCATTGATTCACTGTCTTTGTTATCTGTGTGTTTGATGCACCATCAATAACTCTCGGAGACGGGAGGCGAATGATAGGCTTTTATTAGCAGCAAGAGTGACCACAACATCCTGGAGACTGAGGGAGGAGCAGTGCCTCCAATCGCCTTTATACAGGGGTCTGTGGGAGGAGCCACAGGAGCAGTCAGCGGAGGGGCGTGTCCATACAGGTACACACAGTGTTCTCATAGATTCTGTTGCATTTCCTTATTTCCCCGTGGGTGCCTGCAAGAAAAGGGTTTTATATGATATACATACTCCGACAATAAATTTATTTTGAACTTAGAACTTGCTCCAGGTAACTATTATTTCTGTTCTTGGAAATAAGTTTCCTTGCAGTTGAGGTTAAACTGAATTTCCTGTAGTTGCTGGGTTTACCCTAACCAGCTTTTTGGAGCAAGGGAGTATTAGTCAGGACCTCCCAGTCCTGTGACACCACTGTCATTAGAAAATGCATTTTATCAGTGGGCCGTTGAAGACTGGAGCTCTATAACTGAGTGGTTAGACACAGCGTAAATGTCATCTATAGATTCATTGATGTCACAACTGTTAGTGGCAGTATCTCAGACGGTGACGAGGAGATGCACAGAAGACAGCTCGGCTGGTTGAGTGGTGTTTCAACAACAAACTTGTACTGGAGGACCAAGGAATTGATTGTGGACTTCAGGAAGGGGCAGTCGAGGGAACACATACATTCCTCAGTAGACAGTTTCAAGTTCCTGGGTGTCAGCATCTCTTAACATCTACCCTGTGCCCAATACATTGATGCAAATATAAAGAAGGCATGCCAGTGACTATATTTCATTTTTGATGAGACTGGTATATCACCAAAGCCTTAGTGAAGTTCTACAGATGTACTATGGAGAGATTCCATCTGGTTACATCACTGTCTTTGTATGGAGAGGCCACTGCGTGGTATTAGAAAAAGCTGTAAACTCAGCCAGCTTCATCATGGGCATCAGCCTCCCCACCCGCCATTGGGGATATCTTCAACAGGCGATGTCTCACAAGGGCAGTGTCCATCACTGAGAAAACCCACCATGCCGTCTTCTTAATGCTACCATCAAGGAGGAGGTAGAGGAGCCTAATACACATATACTCTACATTCCTCCACTCCACCGCCAGACTTCTGAATGGATAATGAACCCATGAACACTACCTATCTATTTTTGCTCTCTTTTTGCACTGCCAATTTTAAAAATATGCTTCTTATCATAATTTATAGTAGATTTTATGCCTTGCACTGTACTGCTGTGACAAAACAACACATTTCGTGACATGTCAGTGATAATAAACCTGATTCTGAGATGGTGCTGCAGAGATAACTCCAGGACGATGGACATCATCTACTGCTGAGAGAAAAGCTAGCAATGTTTTCTGTGAAACGGGGGAGATTGTGATAGAATATAACGGCAGCACTTAAAACCATGAAGGTAATGAGAGAGGAGGTAGAGGAAGGCTGTTTCCATCGGCAAAAGGAACAGAGAATGGTAAAAGAGCCCAAAGTGACATGACCATTAGCATTCTACACAACAGAGAGCCTTGATATGTCCCCGTTTACCCTCACTAATTTATATCGATACACCACAGGAAAAAATGATCTGTATGGCTGGCATGCAAAAACAAAGTTTTTTTCATTGTACCTCAGTACTTGTGACAATAACCAACCAATTACCAAGTAATTATTTGTCAAGTTGAAGGCGTATGGTGCGCTGGCCTTCATTAGATGGAGGATTTTGTACAAGACTGCGAGGTAATGTTGCAGCTCGATAAAACCACACTTGGAATATAATGATTGCCTCATTATGGGATTGATGTCAAAGCTTTAGAGAGGGTGCAATGGAGATTTACCAGGATGCGGCCTGGATTAGAGAGCGTGTCTTATGAAGGTAGATGGAGCGAGCTAGGGCTTTTCAAGTGAAGGAGGATGAGAGGTGACTAATAGATGGGTACAAAATGATAAGAGGCACAGATGGAGTGGATAGCCAGAGAATATTTCCAAGGGCGGAAATTGCTAATATGAGGAGGCATAATTTTAAGGTGATGTAAAGTACAGAGGTTATGTCAGAGATACGTATTTTACCCAGAGAGTGGTGGGTGCATACAATGCACTGTCAGAAGGTACTGGTAGGGTCAAATACATTAAGGACATTGAAGAAACTTTTAAATGGGCATCTGGATGTTAGGTCAATATAATAAAGGTCAATATAAGAGGGAAGAGTTAGATTGATCTTAGTATCAGTTACTAGGTAGGCAAAATATTGTGGGCTGAAGGGCCTGTACTGAGCTGTAGTGTTCTATGAAGGGGAAACAGAGGCCTTCCTCAGCAATGAGTGTTAGAGCCTTATCTTATTTCTGATCTACTCTGATGTTGAAGACTTGGGGGTTGCCTGCCATAGAATGGTTGGTGGGGACAGACTGGGATAGGGTGTGGGGGACTGAGTTGTAAGTTGTTGGGGAAGTCAAGAGCATAGCTGCCCAGGAGTCCTGGCAGCTGTAGCAGTGCTAGGAGATGCAGCAGTTTGGGAGGAGTGTAAAGTATTGATGACAAAGGGTCAAGGATCAACTTTATTCTCCATATACACTTAGATGGATCAGGAATTTTCTATGGTGTGTTAGCGTGCAACGAAAAAATAACATTCAGAAATTATAAATAAAGAATTATATAAAAATAAAGCTTAAGGTATGGATATGGAATAAATTCTGCATAATTCATAAATACCAGCACGTGCTTACAATGTAAACAGTGTTATATAAAGTGCTTGAAAGTGTATATACTGCAGTGCAGTGACAGAGGTGATAGATAGTCCTTCTCCAGAATGACCGATGGGCAAGGATAGGCGATACACACAGGACTGGATTTCTGATTTGACATACAAACAGGAATCTTCTAAACTCCAGCGAGTGCAGCTCTAGAGCCATCAAGCATTCTTCATATGTTAACTCTTTGATCCCCAGAATTATTTTTGGAAACCTCCTTTGGTTCCTCTCCAATGCCAGCACATTATTTCTTAGGTAAGGGGCCAAAATCTGCTTCAAATGTGGTCTGACCAAAGGCCTATATAGCCTCAGATTACATCCATTTTTTCCTCTGAAAATAAATGTTAGCATTGTATTTGCCTTTCTTACCACTGACTCAAACTGCAAGATAACCTTTAGGGAATCCTACACGAGGATTCCCAAGTCTCTTTGACCTCTGATTCCTGAATTGTGTCCCCATTTAGAAAATAGTCTATGCATTTATTCCTTCTATAAAGTGCAGGACCATACACTTCCCTACACTGTATTCCAACTACCTCTTCTTTGCTCATCTGTCCAGGTCCTCCTGCTCCTTCGACACTACCTGCCCCTCCACCTATATTTGTATCATCAGCAAACTTAGCCACAAAGCCAAAAAGTTCGTCATCCAGATCTTTTTTTTTCGTGTTTCTATCCATACTAGTACCTTTCTCGTAATACTATGGGTTCTTGTTTCACAGCCTATTGTGCGGGATCTTGTCAAAGGCCATTTGAAAATCCAAGTAAGCAACACTCAGTGACTATCTGGCTTACTAATTCTTCAAAGAATTGAAACACATTTGTCGGCAAGATTCCCCTTAAGGAAACCATGCTGACTTCATCCTGTTGTAGTCAGACCCCTAAGGTGTAGTCCATCTGGTCCAGGTGATTCGTCTACCTTCAGACATATAAGTTTCTCGAGTGCCTTCTCTTTAGTAATAATTACTATAATCACTTCAACCCCCTGACAGTCTTGAATTTCTGTCATACTGCTAGTGTCTTTCACAGTGATGACTGGGACAAAATACTTAATAAGTTCGTCCGCCATTTCTTTGTCCACAATCACTATTGCTCTAGCTTAGTTTTCCAGTGGTCTGATATCTACCATCACCCCATTTTAACGCTATACAGTATATCTGAAAAATCCTCTGGTTTCTTCATTTATAGTATTAACTAGTATTATCTAGCTTATGTTCATATTTCCTCCTTTCTCTAATTTTTTAGTTGCCTTCTATTGTTTTTTAAAGCTTCCAATCCTCTAGCTCCCCTTTAATTTCTGCTATATTGCTTGCCCTATTTTTTGCTTTTATGCTGTCTTTAACTTCCTTTGTCAGCCACAGGTTTCTTATCCTCCCTTTAGAAAGCTTCTTCTTCTTTGGGATCTATCAATGCTGTGCTTTCTGAATTACTCCCAAAAACTCCAGCCTTTGCTGCTGTGCCATTGTCCCTGCTTGTGTTCCCATTCAATCAGCTTTGGCCAGCTCCTCTCTCGGGCTTCTGTAGTTGACTTTACTCAACTGTAATACCAAATAATTCAACTTTCTTGAGGCACCAGCTCTTGAAGAGAGCTCTCATGGGAGACTGGGGTTGGTGGACGGAAGTCACAGACTGGAGAATATTGGCTCTTGGTCACAGTGAGCTCCATACCTTCAATCACACCCATAAGACTTAAAAGCAGAATTAGGCCATTTGGTCCATCAGGTCTCCTGCACCATTCAATGATGGCTGATTTATTAGCCCTCTCAACTCCAATCTCCCATAACCTTTAATGTCCTCATGATTCAAGAACCCATCAACCCTGGTTTAAATATATGCAATGATTCGCTACCCTCTGTGGTAACGAATTCCATAGATTCACTATCCTCATCTCCTCCTCATCTCTTCTCTAAAGGGATGTCTTTGTATTCTGAGAATGTGCCCTGTGTTCCTGGACTCCCCCTCTGTTGGAAACATCCTCTCCATGTCCATTCTATCTAGGGCTTTCAATATTCAATAGATTTCAATGAGATCAACTCTCATTCCTCTAAACCGCAAAGAGTACAAGGCCAGAGACATCAACATTAACAAATCTGGAGATGGCAGGGTGGAACGGATGGATTGGCTGGAGAAAGATGGAGCATGCTGCTGAACGCTGTCCCCTTGTTACACTCATCCTTTGACTACTGATATCATCCGTTTTCCAGTGCTCCGTATTGAAAGCTGGTGATATCCCAGCATATGGCGAGCCATAATAGGTTGCAGTTTAGGTCTTATTGAAAGAATCAAATTCATATTGTAGATTAGGCACTTCTGCAGAGACTGTTGAAATTAGCAGTGTCTGGGAAATGTCAGAAAGACAGGCCAGATTTCCAAGGTCCTCTGCAAGGCTACATCACTCTCATTATGGCGTGTGGCAGCTGATAGATACATCTATCAGCTTGACCATCCTACTTATTTTATCTGTATCTGCAAGGATGCCAATTGGCAGGAGACATACTCACAGGAATGCTGAACAGTGCAAACAAGGGAGATGTCCACACTGAGATTCCGATGCACTCATCTCCTGCAAGCCTCACACTTTTGAATGTGGGGATAATATTCATAGAGTCATAGAACACAAAACAGGCCTTTCATCCAAGCGTTTTCACCCTGACCATCGGTTATGCTGCTTTAATTTTCATTTCCTTGGCCAGGATACCAAGACGACACCTGGCACAGTGCTTGCGAACTATATGAGCATAAGTTGAACAGGGCTAAGCATCTAATTCGGAACCTCAGTGATATATTAAACATGGGGCTGCACTTGTTTCTTCTTCTGGGTCCAAAGGGAGTTAATGTAGGGGTTGTGTGATCTCCGTCAGAAAGTTCAGCCTACGTTTTACATGGAGGGGGCAATCCCCCATCTTCCCACCTCATTGCATCATAGCCGGGTATGGGAGAACCAATTCCATGAATGGAAAAGCCTACAAAAATGTGGTGGATACAGCCCAGTCCTTAACAAACAAAACCCCCTCTGATTTAAGCACTTTTACGAGGAACGCTGCCACAGGAAAGCAGCATCCATCATCAAGGACCCTCACCATCCAGGCCATGTTCTCTTCTCACTGTGTTCATCAGGCAGAAATTTCAGGAGCCTTGGGTCCCACACCAGCCGGTTCAGGAACAGTTATTGCCCTACAACCATCAGGCACCCGAACCAGCGTGGATAACATCCCTCACCCTAACTTCACAACCTACAGACTCACTTTCAAGAACTCTACAACTCATGTTCTCAGCATGGTTTTTTTTTGTTTGCACATTGGTTGTTTGCCCATCTTTATTTATGCATAGTTTTTGTTAAGTACTCTTATATTTCTTTACTTACTTTTAATTGCCTGCAAATAAATGAACCACAAGGTAGTAGATGGTGACATGGCATATGTTGATTATAAATTTACATTGACTTCATCATTGCCCCATCATCAAACTTGCCTAATTTTCTCAAGGCTACAATAATCACGGACATATGGGCCTGGATTCTGCAGCTGCGACCTGACCAAGGGATAAAGCCACACGGTCAATGTTGCGGTCACATCCTGCTGACATCCCCAGTAGATATTGCCCTCACACTACACCGCACCAAAACGTGTGAGATAGGGGATCACAGCAATGTTTACAATAAACTAGGTTAAAGAATAGAATGAAAAGAAACAAATATTGCCAGACGCACACACACACTGATGATAATGATAATACATGAACAACAGTGTACATCATGGGTCATTTAGCACTCACACTGATGATACTGCGCAGAACAGTGTACGGTCTGGGTCATTTAGCACTCACATTGATGATACTGCGCAGAACAGTGTACGGTCTGGGTCGTTTAGCACTCACATTGATGATACTGCGCAGAACAGTGTACGGTCTGGGTCGTTTAGCACTCACACTGATTATAATACATGGAACAGTGTACGGTCTGGGTCGTTTAGCACTCACACTGATGATACTGCGCAGAACAGTGTACGGTCTGGGTCATTTAGCACTCACATTGATGATACTGCGCAGAACAGTGTACGGTCTGGGTCGTTTAGCACTCACACTGATGATACTGCGCAGAACAGTGTACATCATGGGTCATTTAGCACTCACATTGATGATACTGCGCAGAACAGTGTACGGTCTGGGTCGTTTAGCACTCACACTGATGATAATACATGGAACAGTGTACGGTCTGGGTCATTTAGCACTCACACTGATGATAATACATGGAACAGTGTACGGTCTGGGTCATTTAGCACTCACACTGATGATAATACATGGAACAGTGTACGGTCTGGGTCGTTTAGCACTCACACTGATGATAATACATGGAACAGTGTACGGTCTGGGTCGTTTAGCACTCACACTGATGATAATACATGGAACAGTGTACGGTCTGGGTCGTTTAGCACTCACACTGATGATACTGCGCAGAACAGTGTATGGTCTGGGTCATTTAGCACTCACACTGATGATAATACATGGAACAGTGTACGGTCTGGGTCGTTTAGCACTCACACTGATGATAATACACGGAACAGCACGGGCCGTTTAACAATCACACTGATGGTAATTAACAGAACAGTGTACAGTAGGATTGTTTAGCACTCACACGGATGACAATACACAGAACAGTGTACAGAACCGGCCGTTTAGCACTAACAGTGATGATAATACACAGAACACTGCACAATACGGTTCGTTCAGCACTCACACTGATGATAACACACAGAACTGTGTACAGTACGGGTTGTTTAGCAGTCACTCTGTGAACGACACACAGAACTGTGTAAGGTACGGGTTGTTTATCATTCACACTGCTGTGATACACAGAATAGCATACAGTTAGCACTCACACTGTTGATGATAATACATGGAACAGCAGTGAACAGTATTGGCTCTTTAGCTGATGGTGTTTTATTTTTTTTCATTTGCAGATATAGGTTTAAATAGGCTCCTGCAGCCCTTTGAACTGCACAGTTCAGCAACTTCCAACAACCCCAAATTAACCCTACACTAATGACAGGACAATTTTCAATGGCCCTGCCACTCTGACCCTGTCTTGCTTCGGTCTGCCACATTGAATTGCATCCAATTCTGGTCCTGCTTTGGCCAAAACTGGCTCACTCCCTTCGTCTCTGGCCTGGGCCGTGCCACAACTGTCCTGCAGCTTCAAGTCTTCAATTCATACTGCAAAAATGCCAGGTCGTACAGGCAGTTCTGCAGCTCAGCTCCAAAAGAGAAGTTATAGGCTTTTGATGGTAGTGATCTGGGAAAAAGTGTGATTAATATAGTCACTTATAGTTTAGTTTGCTACCAGCAGGTCGTTGCTGTGCCTAACTCATGTCATCTTATACCAGAAGAGTCATTACACAGACTCAACTCCATCAGCAACAGATTACACAGTCAGAGGAGCTTATATGTCTCTTATTGGTCCTGTTTTCACCTCCTTTCCATTGCCCATCCCTCTCTGTTAGCTACTTGTTCTTTGTGATATGGTGCAACTTAAACTACCTGCGTCTCAATATCACCAAGACCAAGGAGATGGTGGTGGACTTTAGGAGATCTAGGCCTCATATGGAGCCAGTGATCATTAATGGAGAATGTGTGGAGCAGGTTAAGACCTACAAGTATCTGGGAGTACAGTTAGACGAGAAGCTAGACTGGACTGCCAACACAGATGCCTTGTGCAGGAAGGCACAGAGTCGACTGTACTTCCTTAGAAGGTTGGCGTCATTCAATGTCTGTAGTGAGATGCTGAAGATGTTCTATAGGTCAGTTGTGGAGAGCGCCCTCTTCTTTGTGGTGGCGTGTTGGGGAGGAAGCATTAAGAAGAGGGACGTCTCACGTCTTAATAAGCTGGTAAGGAAGGCGGGCTCTGTCGTGGGCAAAGTACTCGAGAGTTTAACATCGGTAGCTGAGCGAAGGGCGCTGAGTAGGCTACGGTCAATTATGGAAAACTCTGAACATCCTCTACATAGCACCATCCAGAGACAGAGAAGCAATTTCAGCGACAGGTTACTATCGATGCAATGCTCCTCAGACAGGATGAAGAGGTCAATACTCCCCAATGCCATTAGGCTTTACAATTCAACCGCCAGGACTTAAGAACTTTTTAAAAGCTATTATTAATGCTTTTTGAGATAGTGATTTAGATGCATATCATATTTTTTACTGAGTTAAGTATTGTATGTAATTAGTTTTGCTACAACAAGTGTATGGGACATTGGAAAAAAAGTTGAATTTCCCCATGGGGATGAATAAAGTATCTATCTATCTATCTATCTTCTCAGTACTAATGAAGAGTGTCAGACCCAGCCCTTTAACTGATACCTTTTCCCCAGGTTTTGTCAGACCTGCTGCTTTTTTCTCCAGATTTTAAACATCTGGAATTTGAGAATTCAAAGACAAGGGTAGTATAGTAGATTAGCAGTTAATGCATTACAGCAGTTCAATTCTGCCACTGTCGATAAGGAGTCTGTATGCTTTCCCTGTGACTGCCTGCATTACCTCTGACATTCTAAAGATGCACAGGTTCGTTGGTTAATTGATCATGAGTGTAATTGGGTGGCACTGGCTTGTTGGGTCAGAGGGTCCGGTTACTGTCCTGTATCTCTGAAGAAATAATAAAACAAAAGGGGGGGCTTTACTCTCTGCTGTCTGGCCAAGATTTACTTTTCAACAAGCAGCCAAACAGATTCCTTTCCCGTTTATCTCTGTACTCCAGTGACGTACAGATAAACTTCTTTGTGAAAGTAATGTGTTGACTGTAGAGCCTGGTATCATGAAGGAAGTGCTGCAAATGTAAGTCCTTTAACCCTGAATTATCCTTCTGGGTTCAATATTCCAGTGAAAGAACCACAATAATGGATTGTATTAGAAATGGGAGACACAAGAGACTGAAGATGCTGGAATCCGGAGCAGAAAATGAGATGCTGGAAGAACTTAGCAAGTCAAGCAGCGTCTGTGGAGTGTTAATGGCATGAACATCAGTTTCTCCCCCCCTCCCTTATCTCCGTTTACATTCCCCATTCTGGTTCCCTTAATACCCCTTCTTTTCTCCTCACCTGCCAGTCACCTCCCTATGGTGCCCCTCCTCCTTCCCTTTCTCCCATGGTCCACTCTCCTCTCCTTGTTGTCTGGATTGGAGGGCATATCTTATGAGCATAGATGGGTGAACTAGGCCTTTTCTCCTTGGTGCGACGGAGGATGAGAGGTGACCTGATAGAGGTGTGTAAGATGATGAGGTGCCATTGATTGTGTGGATAGCCAGAGGCTTTTTCCCAGGGCTGAAGCAGCCAACACAAGGGGTACAGTTTTAAGGTGCTTGGAAAAAGGTTCTGAGGGAATGGAAATGTCAGGGATAAGCTTTTCACCCAGAGAGTGGTGGGTGCGTGGAATGCCAGCGGTGATGGTGGAAGTGGATACAAAGGGTCTTTAAAGAGCCTCTTAGATAGGTACATGGAGCTTAGAAAAATAGAGGGTTATGCAGTAGGGAAATTCCAGGCAGTTTCTACACAACATTGTGGGCCGAAGGGCCTGAAATGTGATGTAGATTTCTATATTCTATGTTCTATGTTCAATCAGATTCCTTCCTGTTCAACCGTTTACCATTCCCACCTATCACCTCCCCAGCTTCTCTCTTCATCCCACCTTCCCCATTTACCTGGTTGCAACTACCACTTGCCAGCATGTACTACTTCCCCTCCCCTCACTTTCTTACTTTAGCTTCTTCCCCCTTCTATTCCAGTCCTAATAAAAAGCCTCAGCCTGAAACGTCGACTCTTTATTCCCCTCCATAGATGCTGTCTGACCTACCGAGTTCCTCCAGCATTTTCTGTGATTTACAAGTGGAGAGCTGATGCTTCCATTTGAGCCCCTTTATGTAGATGGAACGATGGAGGGAAAGGGGGATTAACGAAAGGAGAGAAATAGGTGGAGCAGCAGCTAGCAAGCGATAGGTAGATCGAGGTGAAGAAGGGTGAAAGGCAGATGGTGGAGCGAAGAGTGGAAATAGAGACGGGGTTGTGAAATGATAGGTAGAGGGGATGAAGGGCTACAAGTGATGGAAAGGAAGGTTAGAAACAAGAATGGATTCCCTTCCTTGAATTAAATAATTTCACAACAATCACTAAATAATAACAAATTGGTGCTTTCTTTCCTTCTTAAAAAATTGTAATCTCTAGATTTTCAATGTGCAGATGTTTTTTTATTAATGCTATAATTTACATATTTATTTTATTAAGGTATTAAGACTTAATTTGTTGTTTTATTTTCTTGCTTTCAAAGTGAAAAGCTTCACTGTAAGCTCCCAAAAATAAAATACTTCATTCAGTAAACAGATGTGCTTCCAGAGCGCCCTAATATTAATGTTTGAATTCTGGAATGGGGTAATTCTGACCACATGAACTTTGGATTATGACCACTGGTGTGGCGTTCAACAGACTTCACTTTTCAGTAGTGATTAGTCGAATTTGGTCGAGCCCACCTTATACAGGAGAGACTTTCAAGTCTGATAACGGTCAGGAGACCCCCAGAGTCCCTAACTACACCTGTGAGAAGTGTATCCAGCTGCAGCATCTAACATTCCACATTAGGAGTTGGAGCTGGAACTGGATGAATTCCGGACCTTTTGGGAGGCTTGAGGGAGTGATAGATAGGGCATTTAGAGTGGCATTTGTAGCCAAGGTGCAGGCAACGGATATGAAGGGAAAAGGAGCCAGAGCAGAGTAACCCTGTGGCCATCCCTCTCAACAAAAGGTTTACTAGTTTGGATACTGTTGGGGGTGGGAGTCACAGGAATCAGGTCTCTGGCACTGAGTCTGCTTTGTGACTCAGAAGGGAAGTGGGGGGAAGAAGAGGTGAGCTGTGGTGATAGGGCATTCGTTCGTTAGGGGAACAGAAAGGGGGTGTTGTAGATGAGATCTCAGGATTGCTACCTGCGCCATGTGCTAGTGAGGCCAGAAATAGGAAGATCATACAGTTTAACATGCGATGAAAGAGTTAGTGTAGGACAGAGGGATTCAGATTTTTGGATCATTGGGATCTCTTCCAGGGAAGGTGGGACCTGTACAGAAAAGACAGTTTGCACTTGAACTGGAGGGGAACTAATATCTTCAGGGAAGGTTTGCTGGTCCAGCATGGGGGCGGGGGGGGGGGGGGGGGCTGGAATTGGGGGCGGGGGGATTAAACTAGAGCTGCAGGGGATGGGACACAGAGTGCTAGAACAGATAGTGGAGAGGTTGTGAAGGCAGATGTTGTTAAAACCTCAGACAAAGTCAGGAATCGAAAGGTTGAGTATGGCACGACTCGTTCTGAGTTGCGTATCTTGCAATGCAATAAGTATTATAGGAAGGGCAGATGACCTCAGGTTATAGATCAACACATGGAAGTATGATATTGTAGTCATTAGTGAGACTGGGTTGCAGGAGGGGTCAGGCTGGCAGCTCAATATTCTGGGGTTCCGTTGTTTTAGACACCATAGAGTGGGAAAGATTAAAGAAGGAAGGGTAGCGTTACTTGTCAGGGAAAATGTCATGGCAATGCTCAGTCAGGACAGCCTGGAGAACTCGTCTAGTGAGGTTTTAAGTGTGGAACTGAGGAATTGGAAAGGCATGACTACATTAATGGGGCTATATTACAGACCATCCAACTGTCTGCGGGTGCTTTGATTGAGAGGGTCAAATTTGTAGAGAGATTGCAGACTGTTGCTAGAAATATAAGGTTGTTATAGCAGGTGATTTTAACTTTCCACATATAGTCTGTGGCTCCCATACTATAAAAGGACAATATGGGATAGAGTTGGTCAAATGTGTTCAGAAAAGTTTCCTTAATCAGTACATAGAAGTCCCAATGAGAGGATGTAGAATACTTGGTCTGCTACTAGAAAATGAGACAGGGCAGGTAACAGAAGTTTATGCAGAAGAACAGCTTGAATCTAGTGATCATAATGCCATTAGTTTCAAAGTAAATATGGAAAAAAGTAGGTCTCAGTGCGGGTTGAGATTCGAAATTGGAGATTCCTAAATGGACATTCAACCATTAAACACTACCTCACTTTTTAAAATATATATTATTTCTGTTTTTGAATTATTTTTATTCTATTTGTATATATATATATTTTCATATACATATGTAATTGGTTTATTTATTTATTTATTTAGTTAGTTAGTTAGCTTCTTTCTATATTATCATGTTTTGCATTGAACTGCTGCTGCTAAGTTAACAAATTTCATGACACATGCTGGTGGTGATTCTGACTCCCGTTTTAGAGAGAGGTCTTGTCAGTCAGCGCCAGTGGAGGTGGAAGACGTCCAGCAGCACCTGCTGAAACAGAAGGAGGTTGGAATTATCACTGAGTCAAGGAGTCTCTATGACTCACACATAGTGGTGGTAAGGAAGAAAAATGAGAAGCTAAGAATGTGTGATGATTATCGGACACTGAAACAATGTACAGTTCCTGACCAATATACTGTTCTACAAATCAAGGGTGCTCAGCTCTGCCTGAATGGAGCAAAGTGGTTCAGTGTGCTGGACCCAAGGAGTGGGTATTATCAGATAACCATAACTAAAGCTGACAAATAGAAGACGGTATTTATATGTCCACTTGGATTCCTTCCGTTTGCAAGAATTTCCCAGGACATATCAGGAGCACAGGCTACTTTCCAATGTGTCATGGAGAAGACTGTTGGGGACGTGAACTTGCTTGAGGTACGGGTGTACTTGGATGATTTCATAGTGTTCTGGTCCACACTGGAGGTACATGCGACAAGGCTACTGGAGGAGCTAGACAGCCTGAAAGCTGAAGGGTTAAAAGTGTCACTGCACAAGTGCCAGTTCTTTAAGACGTCCGTCAGCTATGTCAGACACATTGTCTCACAGGATGGAGTGGCTGTGGATCCATCCAAGGTAGAGGCGGTGACCACGTGGCCAAGGCTGTAGAATGTGAGTGCCCTACATACATTCCTTGGATTCTGTGGATACTACCAGAGATTTGTGAAGGACTGCTCCAGAGTTAGACCCCGCTTCAAACAGCTCCTGTGTGGTTATCCTCCTTTGGGGAAGAAAGGGAGGAGAAGGAAAGAGGAAGAAAGCAAGGTTTATCTTAACCCTTTATAGCCTTTTGGAGATAGATGGGATGCAGAATGTGAAGAGACCTTTCAGCTGTTGAAAGAGTTGCTGACTAAGGTACCTGTGCTGTCCCTTGCAAACCCCCAGTTGCCGTACATATTGCATATCAATGCCAGACGTGAGGGTTTAGGTGATGTTCTATATCAAGACCAAGGTAAAGGGATGAGACCTGTTGCTTTCGTCAGTTGGAGACTGTCATCATCCGGACAAAACTAACCTATGCACAAACTGGAGTTTCTGGCATTAAAATGGGCCGTGGGAGATAAGCTAAGAGACTATGTACATGGTGCCAAGTTCAAGGTCAGGACTGACAACAATCCACTGACTTGTATTCTGACTGGCGAAGTTGGACGCCACAGGTCATCACTGGTTGGCAGCATTGTCAGCTTATGATTTCAGCCTTAAATATCGGCCAGTGAGTCAGAACATTGATGCAGGTACGTTGTTCTGATATTCGGATGAGGTGCCGGAAATGGACGGAGAGTGTTAAAGCAATGTGCCCGTTTTTCACTGTGGGGAAATCAGAGGCAAGACGTAGCCCCCTACCATACTCCTACTGATGAGGGAATGGGACAAACTGCAGCTGAGCAAAGTTTTATACAGTCATGTCTCCTCCGGATTGACCTCGGCAGTCCCAGTTGGTTTTGCACAAGAGGTACCAGAGGACTATACTAAAGTAACTTCATGATGGCTCAGGACATTTGGGGTTTGACAAGACCTATGGATTGGTCCAGCCAAGATTGCTTCTATTGGTCCCGAATGAAGCCTGAGGTTGAAGAGTACCGTAAGTTGTACATTTGATGTATTCGGAGGAAGATGCTGCCTATGAGAGTAGCTCCTTTATCCCATTTACAGAGTGCGGGACCATGTGATTTAGTGTGTATGGATTTCCTCTCCATAGAGCCTGGTTCCAGCAACGTTGTGAATGTCCTGGTCATCACTGATTGCTACACCAGATACGCTCAAGCTTTCCCCACAAAGGATCAGAGGGTGTTCACAGTTACCAAAGCGCTATGGAAGAAATATTTTGTTCATTATGGCCTCCCATGAAGGATACAGTGTGATCAGGGAAGGGTTTTTGAGTCGGCTCATGCATGAGTTATTGAGCATGCTTGGAGTTGAGAAGTCAAGGACCACGCCTTATCACCCTCAGCCTGAAAGGTTCAACTGGACATTGTTAGACATGCTTGGAACTCTGAATATCAACAAAAAGAACACGTGGAGTCAGTATATTGGGAAATTGGTACACTGCTACAACTGTAAACAGAATGAAGCTACTAGATACATACCATACTATTTGATGTTTGGACACAAAGCAAGATACCTGTAGATCTCTGTTTTGGCAACCCACGGAATCTTAAGTATGTGTTTGACATGAGGAAAGAACTGCAAAAAGCTTAAGAGCTAGCAGCAGTTTCTGCTACCAAGCAAAACCAAGGAAACAAGAGGAGATATGATCAAAAGACTATGTTCTCCCAACTGATATCTGAAAACAGAGTTTTAATAAGAAATTTGGGGCTACCAGGGAAGCATAAGTTGGCCGATCACTGTGTGTCTATGCCTTATGTAGTAGAGAGTCAGATGCCAAATTTGCCAATTTTCCAGGTGAAGCCAGAGGATGGGAATGGTCCTCTCAAAATTCTCCATCAGAATCACCTTTTACCCCTAAGGCAGGAGGTACGTATTGACCCGGAGCCTGACGCAGAACCTACACCTAGCAGAACTCTGCACAGGAGGAGGAGAACAGAAAGGAGAACCGACAATAGTGTGATTTCAGTGGAAAGACCTGAAGAGGGTCAGAGGATGGGGAAATGAGAGTATGGTACGCTTTACCTTGTGCAAACTTCCCAAGAACTGATGAAGAGATTTCTGAATCTCCAGGTCCTAACTCAGATATAACGGGGAGGATGGCCAGTGGACAGGCAGACATGATAATAGACAGTGAGCAGAAACTGGGCTCCAGTTTCTGAGGGTGAAGAAGCTGAAGATGAGTTAAGTTCATCACAGAGAGTCATAAAACCCCTGTGATGAATCTGGGATGCAGAGTGTTGCATCCATCCCCATAGTGAGATATGTCACTGCTATTTACAAATGGATTGGGGTCCTGAAATCACGAAATTCACGTGAATACTGTATTATTTCTAATGGTTTAACAAATTCCAAAGTTATGAGGACTTGACTATTTTTGGTGGTGGGGGTGGGGAGGTGTGGGGAGAATGTAATGCCCTGGTTAAGATTTCTATACTATGCTGTGAGGTATTTTATCTCAGCAGTTTTCGGTAGAAGCTGTGTGTCTTGCTGGAAAGAGTGTTTTGGCTTCAGCTGAAGATAAGAAGCCATGTTGTCCAACTTAGGAATGTTGTGTCAGCCAATCAGGATTGCAGGATGTGAGAGAAGGTTCTAGAGAGCTGGAGGGAAGAATTTTCTGAAGGACAGTAGTCAGGGCTGGGGTTTCTTTGGCAGGAGGTGCAGAGGGAAGATGCTTGGATGATTCCAAGAAGAGAAGTTTTGCCTGGGGTTGGTGATGAAAATTCAGGACAAGCTGTAGGAGTGTTGACCCCAATATGAAGGGTAGCCTAGAAAATAGGAGGCTGAGTGTGTCTCTGGTCTGATGGATTTCTCCAGCATCTTGCTGGAGTTAACTAGAGGTCTTTGCTCTCCATTCTGCTGGGACTGGCTGTTATAATATGAAGTCAAAGGAATTCCTCTCTGGCTGCAGTTCCCACTCTGTCTTCAGGGTTATCAGGTCCCATTTTCAGTGTTTATGAGGCTCAGTGCTGGTTTATACAGATGCAAGGTCCACCAGACAGAAACACTGCAAGGGCTTAGTGGGGAAGGATTACAGAGCAGGGTTCTTCCACTACTGGACAGAAAGGGTCGGCTGGGTAAGGAGTTATTGTAGTGGTGTACCACCCCAGGGTACACGTGAGTGGCAACAGTCCTAATGGATTTAAGGAGTGTAATAGAACATTGTGCAATGTATTGACTAGAATCTAGGGATGAAATGCATTGCATGATTTATTATTGTAAATATTTTTATTATTAATAATGTTTATTACGATTTATTTTTAAAAATCTGGCAGGTCCTCCATCAGGAACACAACAGACTACAATGTCTGGGGTCTGTTACATATCAATCTTTTACCAGCCAGGCCCCATGTTCTGACTGGGTGGGCCATGTTAAAATGAGGTCTGATTTACACAGAGGGAGGTGAGATGAATGCTGAAAAAATAAATGATGGCTCTTTGTTGAAATGCTGAGTTTTAACAATGAATTAAAATCAGAATCAGATTTATTGTCACTGATACATGATGTGAAATGTGCT
The DNA here is from genome assembly GCF_048418815.1 of Hemitrygon akajei. Lineage (NCBI taxonomy): Eukaryota > Metazoa > Chordata > Chondrichthyes > Myliobatiformes > Dasyatidae > Hemitrygon > Hemitrygon akajei. The sequence continues at coordinate 54,944,764 of NC_133137.1, forward strand.
GTTTTGTGGCAGCAGTACAGTGTAAAAATATAAAAATCTGTTAATCACAGAAGTAAATAAATAGAACAATAAAAAGGTATGGTATTCTATTACAATAAGAAGACTACAGAACCTGCCACCTCCAACACCGGCAGGCTCAGACATCTCTAAACCACGATCCCTGCTGCCGACCACGATCCCACGTAGATTCAGAACCTGGACTCCACTGCCATCAGTGTGGGTTTCAACAACCTTCGACACCTTCACCTTCAAAGTGTGAATTGTGCAACCACCAACTCCAACTCCAGCCTTGATCGACGGCACTTCCAGGCCGGGACTTCTCAAGCTGCCTCTGGAACTTCGGTGTCCCCTTGCCCGACCACCATTCTGCAATCCTGTCTCTCTCAGGTCCCACTCCCAGCTCTTGGGTCCTCGAAGACTCCATCTTCCTCTCACCCCACCTTCCCTGAACACCCCAACCTTCCCATTTCCTCAGACACTACCAATTCCCTTTCCCCTTCCGTTCCCAGCTCTCATCCTTGCCAAATAATTCACCATTCTCTCTGACCTTCCCCTCTCTGAGGCAGAACGTTCTGTCCTCAGTAAGGGTCTCACCATTGTCCCCCTGTGCCACACCTCAGTGAGTTTTGCGCCCGCCATGATGCTGAACTCTTCTTCCACTGCCTCTGTCTCTATGCAAACTTCTTTGGCAAGGACTCTCCACCCCACACCAATGACCCCTTCTCGCGTCTGCAACTCTTTTCCTCTTCCTGGACAACCTGCTTTGGTCTTCTGCCTGCTCTGGAGCTTTTCATTGCCAACTGCCTATGAGACATCAAGTATCTCAACTTCACCACTCCTCTCTCCAATTCCAACCTCACACCTCATATCTGCATACTTCAACTCAGCTTTATCCCTCTGGTTCAGTCCCTCCCTACCTACATCCATGACACTTCTCATGCTCTGGATCTTTTCAATGATTTCAAGTTCCCTGGCCCCGATCATCTTATTTTCACCATGGATATCCAGTCCCTATACACCTCCATCCCCCACCAGGAAGGCCTCAAAGATCTTTGTTTCTTTCTGGAAACCAAATCCAACCAGTTCTCCTCCACAATCACTCTCCACCATCTGGCAGAACTTATCCTCATTCTAAATAATTTCTCCTTTGGCTCCTCTCACTTCCTCCATCAAAAGGTGTAGCCATGGGCAACCACATGGGTCCCAGGTTTGCCTGCCTTTTTATCGGCTACATGGAACAGTTTATGTTCCAAGCCTACACTGGTTTCACTCCTCAACTTTTCCTACACTGCTTTGTAAGCTACATTGGTGCTGCTTCCTGCACGCATGCTGAGCTCGTTGACTTCATCAACTTTGCCTCCAACTTCCACCCTGCCCTCAAATTTACTTTGTCCATTTCTGACACCTCCTCCCCTTTCTTGATCTCTCTGTCTCTATTTTTGGAGACAGCTTATTTACTGATGTCCATTATAAACCCATTGACTCTCACAGCTACCTGGACTATACCTCTTCCCACCTGTTACCTCTAAAAATGCAATCCTCTTCTTTCAATTTCTCTCCCTCCACTGCATCTGCTCTCAGGATTAGGTATTTCATTCCAGAACATAGGAGGTGTTCTCCTTTGCAAAGAAAAGGGCTTCCCTACCTCCACCATCAACTCTACCCTCATCCACATCTCTTCTGCCCTCATCTCATCCTCCCGCCACCCCTCCCGCCACACCACAAGGGTTCTCTTGTGCTCACCTACCATCCCACCAGCCTCTGCATCCAGCACGTGGTTCTCCAGAACTTCTGCCATCTCCAAAAGGATTCCACCACCAAACGCATCTTTCCTTCTGCCCCACTTTCTGCTTTCCTCAGGGATCACCTCCTACGTGACTCCCTTGTCCATTTATCCCTCCCCAATGATCTCCCTCCTAGCACTTATCCTTGCAAGTAGGACAAGTGCTACACCTGCCCTTACACCTCCTCCTTCACATTCAGGGCCCCAAACAGTCCTTCCACGTGAGGTGATATTTCACCTGTGAGTCTGTTGGGGTCCAGTATCTGGTGGTCCCGGTGTGGCCTCCTGTATATTGGTGAGACCTGACGTAGATTGGGAGACTGCTTCGCCGAGCACCTACGCTCTGTTGTCAGATAAAGTGGGATCTCCCAGTGGCCACCCTTTTTAATTCCACTTCACACTCCTATTCCGACATGTGAGTCCATGGTCTCCTCTACTGCCGTGATGAGACCACACTCAGGTTGGAGGAGCAACACCTTATATTCCATTTGGGTAGCCTTCAACCTGAAGGCATAAACTTCGCTTTCTCGAACTCCTAGCAATGCCCCGTCACCATTTCTCATTCCCATTTCCCTCTCACCTCATCTCTTTACTTGCCCATCACCTCCCTCTGGTGCTCCTCCACTTTTTCTTTCTTCCATGGCCTTCTGTCCTCTCCTATCAGTACCCCTCTGGAGGCCCGGGCGTTTGGACAGAAAACTGCTGGCTCGGGTTACCCACTGTATGCCACCCCTGACCTTGATTCTCTCCGGAAACCATTGAGAGGAGGTACGATTTAATCTCATCCATTCTCCTCAAGCTCCTGTGGTTCTAGGATATCACTGGCTGAAACACCACAACCCCTCCATCGACTGGTCTACCGGAGCCCATTTTGCCATGCCACCTGCCTGTGGTCGGCTCCATCCCCTAGGGATGCTACCGCAACCTTGCCTGTCTTGGAACCCCTCGACCTGTCTGGAGTCCTCGCAGAATACCATGACTTGGGACAGGTGTTCAGCAAACAACAGGCTCTTTCCCTGCCTCTGCAACGCCCATATGATTGCACTATCAGCCTTCTCCCCAGGGCCTCGTTACCCACCAGTCGTCTTTATAACTTATGCTGACCAGAGAGAGAGACCATGGGGAAATACTTCAGTGAAGTTCCCCGCGGCAGGCATTATTTGACCTTCATCCCAGTGGGCACCGGTTTCTTCTTTGTAGAGAAGGATGGGTTGCTTCATCCCTGTATTGATTATTAAGGCCTAAACAATAACTACCCCTACCCCACTACCCCTCATTAACTCGGCATTTGAACCACTTCATAGAGCCACCATCTTCTCGAAGTTGGACCTTCATAGCGATACCATCTAGTCAGGATGAGAGAGGGAGGCGAGTGGAAGACGGACTTTAATACACCTTTGGGCCACTTCAAATACTTGATCATGCCACTTGGCCTCACCAATGCTCCCGCCATTTTTCAAGCTCTGATCAATGTGCTGAGAGACTTTATTAATCACTTGGCGTTTGTCTACCTAGATGGTATCTTAATATTTTCTAGCAGCCCCCAGAAACACATTCACCATGTCCGTCTGGTCCTCCAGAGACTGTGGGAGAACAAGTTATTTATGAAGGCGGAGAAATGTGAGTTCCACGTCCCTTCAGTCAGCTTCCTGGGCTACATCATTGAGAGCGGGCAGGGGAGGGCAGATCCAGAGAAGATCCGGGTGGTGGAAGAATGGCCCAGACCTGCAAGCAACTTCAGTGGTTTTGGGGGTTTGCAAACTTTTATCACCAATTTATCAGGGATTAGAGTTGGGTGGTGGTGCCCCTCACCCGACTTACCTCGCCTACAACATCTTTTTGTTGGGACTCCGAGGCTGATTTGGCATTCACTGACCTGAAGAGGCGGTTCACAGCCGCACCCATCCTGGTCTAACCAGAACCCCCCCCCCCCCCCCCCCACCCGTCAGTTCATTGTTGAGGTTGGTGCCTCTGACTCTGGGGTAGGAGTGGTAGGAGTGGTCCTGTCCCAACGATCAAGTCCGGACGAAAAGCTTCATCCCTGTGCCTTCTTTTCTCGCCGACTGTCTCCCGCTGAGCGGAATTACGATGTAGAAAATCGGGAACTACGGGCGGTCAAGCTAGCACTGGAAGAATGGAGGCACTGGCTGGAGGGGGCGAAACACCCATTTATTGCTTGAACTGATCATAAGAACCTGGGATATATTCAGACTGCCAAACGTTTGACTTCCCGCCAGGCCCGTTGAGCATTATTTTTTGGACAGTTCAAATTTTCCCTCACATACAGTCCAGGGTCCAAGAACGGGAAGCCGGATGCACTTACCCGCCAGTACAACTCCAAGGAGGACACTTCCATCCCAGAGACTACCCTCCCACCATCCTGCGTGGTGGCAACTCTCACTTGGGAGATTGAGTCCATACTAAAGGAAGCCCAGCGGAATGACCCTGTCACCGGCAATGAACCCGCTGATCACCTTTTAGTGCCTGATTCCATCAGACCGCAGGTTCTCCAGTGGGGGCACACATCTCGGTTCCCCTGCCACCCCGGGAGTGACTGGACACTGGCTCTCCTGAAAAGACACTTTTGGTGGCCTTCCATGGAGGCGGATACCCGTTCCTACGTCTCTGCAGGTTCTATCTGTGCCCGTGGAAAAACCTCCCATCAGCCACCTGCGGGATTACTTCATCCCCTACCTGTCCCTGCTCAACCCTGGTCGCACATCGCCCTAGATTTTGTCACCGGTCTACCCCCTTCACGCGGAAACACCACCTTCCTCACCGTGGTAGACCGGTTCTCCAAGACAGTGCACTTTGTAGCCCTCCCTAAACTCCCGTCTGCTCAGGAAACTGCAGATCTTCTCATTTGCCACATCTTCCCCCTCCACGGAATCCCTGTGAACATCATCTCCGATCGTGGTCCCCAATTCATCTCACAGGTATGGAAGGCCTTCTGTCAAGCCTTAGGTGCATCGGTCAGCCTGTCATCCGGCTTCCACCCCCAGACGAACGGGCAAACGGAACGGGTCAACCAGGACTTGGAGGCAATGCTACGTTGTTTAACAACTAACAACCTGTCTACCTGGAGTGACCACCTCGTGTGGGTTGAGTATGCCCACAACTCTCTAGTTAGTAATGCCATCGGAAGGTCTCCCTTCGAGTGCTCCCTTGGGTACCAATCCCCGCTGTTCCCTGCACAAGAAGAGGAGATTGCGGTCCCGTCTGTTCAGGCCCATATCAATCGGTGCTGCAAAGTTTGGGAGGACATATGCACGGCCCTGCTAAGATCAGCCAATCACAATAGGATGATTGCTGATCAGCACCCGACTCCTGCGCCTGAGTATCGACCTGGGCAGATGGTGTGGCTTTCATCCAAAGACATCCCGCTCAAAAACAAGCCTAAGAAACTCACACCTCGTTTCCTGGGACCTTTCGAGGTCGAAAGTATCATCAACCCCACAGCAGTCCGACTGAAACTACCAAGGTCTCTGCTCATCCACCCTACTTTACATGTTTCCCAATTAAAACCACTTTCCGTCAGCTCCTTGTGTCCCCCGACTGAAACCCCTCCACCCACCCGGATCATCGACAACCATCCGGCATACACCGTCCAGCGGCTACTGGATGTGCGCCGTTGGGGCAGGGCCCTCCAATACCTGGTTGACTGGGAAGGGTACAGCCCAGAGGAGTATTCCTGGGTTCCTTGCTCCTTCATCCTGGACCCCTCCCTCATCCAAGACTTCCATCGGGACCATCCGAACAAGCCTGGAGACTCCCGTTGAAGGAGGGGCATCGTCACGGTCCCATCTGGCAATTCCCCATCTTGTTATTACCTCCTTAATTGGGTCTTAATCCCCTCGTCTGATTTCCAATCATTCCCAGTTCCACTAATTCCAGCACACCTGGTTCCCATTAGCGAACATCGGATAAAACTCAGGTGTCACAGCCATGCTTTGCCAGTTTGTTGGTTGACTCTAGTGTGAGTAAACCTTGTTTGCTGATTCCTTAGGACTGTCAGTTCTATGCTCTGCATCATTTCCTGGATACCCCAAGTACACCTTGTCTCCATGTAAAGACTCTCCTGGATACTGGTTCCCCGTTTGCAATGGTGCTAGCGCCTCACAACTCTGCCTCCGCGCCTGTGTCCTGCACCTGGGTTTGTCCTCAGCCGTGTCCTTGCAACATCTTTGTCAAGGTGTTATTCTGTGATTGATTGCAGTAAGTAGACCATGGCTGGGACTTCTGTTAATTATAACAGAGATTCTGCAATGTTGGAAACCGAGCACCTTTGCTCTATTCACAAAGAGCAGGATTTCCCAGTGGCCAACCATTTAAAGTCCAATCCTATTGCCATTCTGACATGTTGGTCCATGGCCTCCTCAACTTCCATGATGATTCCACTCTCAGGTTGGAGGTGCAACTAGGTAGCCTCCAACCTGATGGCATGAGCATCAATATCTCTAACCTCTGGTGGCCTCTCACTTCTCCTCACCTGCCTATCACCTCCACCTGATGCCCCTTCTTCCCTTTCTCCCATGATCCACTCTCCTCTCCTATCTGATTCCTTCTTCACCAGCTCTTTGCCTTTTCCACCTATCACCTTCCAGCTTCTTACTTCATCCCTTTCCCCCACCCACCTGGCTTTGCCAATCATCTTCTAGCTTGTTTTCCTTCTTCCCTCACACCCTCACAACATATTTTTATTCTGGGTTCATCCCCCCCTCCTTTCCAGTCCTGATGAAGTGTCTCAGCCTAAAATGTCAACTCTTTATTCATTTCCATAGATGCTGCCTGACCTGCTGAGTTCCTTCTGTTAATTATTCATGTTTAGTGTAAATATGTATTGGCCATTGCCAATTGTCCCTTGGGAAGGTGGTGGTGAACTCCCAACTTGTGAATGGCTTGATATACCATTTTAGAGAGCATTTAGAAGTCCTGGGATGGGCTGAAGAGTGATCTATAGACTAACCTGAAGGACAGCCGGGTATTTGTAGTGTACAACTCTCGGGGCCACACGAGTGGCAGCAGTGCTATTGATGTGTAGGAGTGTAATAGAATAGTACTGAAAGCATTGACTAAATGTAAAGAATGAAAAGGCATTGCATTCCGTTAAATATTTAAATGTGTATAAAGCTTATTCTGATATTTAAAAAAAGGACATTCCCTGAAGGTCTGCAGCGAGCCATATGGAGCCTCTTACAACAACCCAGTAGGTCCATGTGGTCATCCTAACCAACAATGGTAGTCCCACATTCCAGGTTAAACCTCACAGCCAGCCTGGCAGTATTTGAACTCACTTCTCTGGATTGTGAATCAAATCCTCCGGATCACCATCCCAATAATTTAACCATGGTCCCAAACCATAAACCATTGGTGGGTTTGTCGACTGTGAAATGACAATGCATCTCCTTACACAATCCTTTCAACACAGCCTGGAACAATGATTTACATTTCATTCATGTGACACAGAGACTGATTAAATGTTTTCTGGGCACCAGAGTATTTTTAGGTTGGGCTATTTATTTTATCTGAAGAAGGATTTATTTCTACCCGAGTATGTCGGCCTGGTGCTCATTAACCTCAAACCTGACTGGAAGTAATTTACTGAGATGCTGATGGATCTTAAAGTTTGCAGCCATCCCACACTGAGAGCTATTCATGCTGTGGATGAAAGTGGTAATGATGACACAGCTGGCTGTGCCAATCACACAGGCAGGGAGCAGCACAAAACAATTTAAAGGCCATTGTGAATAATTTAATTCCTCCCTTCCCCTCTTTGTTGGAAAAAGTGCCCCCGTGACCACCTTCACACAAATGTGACGGCAGCTCCTTGTCCTTGTCCTTTGTCTTTGGAGAGGATGTGGTGATTTTCACCTTTTATGTCAGCTCATCAAATATTAACATAATGAAAGTTCCTGTTTCCCCCATATTTCCCTATGTTTAGTGTCACGCAGAACAAAAAATAGGCTTTTCAGGCCACTGTTGTCGACCTTACACCTTCAAACACCAATTACTCATCCGTGAGTCCTGAGATTGCACAACAGTGTTCTGCCTGGGTGGACTGTCTCGTGGTGTTCCAGGGGTATGTATGTGCCCTGGTGACTGTAGAGAGGGTGAACCCACAGAAAACATCTGGCCCTGACTCTGCACCTGGCCGAGTGCTGAAGACCTGTGCTAATCAATTGGCTGGGCTGTTTACTGACATCTTTAACCTCTCGCTTTGGCAGTCTGAGGTACCCATCTACTTCAGACAGGCTTCAATTATGCTGGTGCCCAAGAAGAATGTAGTAATCTGCCTCAATGACTATCGTCCAGTAGCACTTACATCCACTGGTGAGAGGTTGGTGATGAAACTTATCAAGTCCTGCCTGAGAAACGACCTGGATCCTGCTCCAATTTGCCGACCATCACAACAGGTAAAGAGCAGATGCTGTTTCATCAGCTCTTCACAGCCCTGGAGTATCTGGACAGCAAAGATGCACACATCTGGGTGTACTTCATTGACTACAGTTCTGCATTCAATACTATCATTCCCTGAAAACTAATCAAAAAGCTCCAAGACCTAGGCCACGATACCTTCATGTGCAACTGGTATCACGAATCCCGTGACAAGTTGAAAAGGACCAGCAGAAATGGAACACACCTGGAGTCTGGTTTACTATAAATTAAGACTATATTTATTACTACTACAAATTAATATCATTAAAACCGGATAATACCATACAGGTTATAAACTATTTTATATATATCTATATATATCCGTAAATGTGTGTGTGTGGATACAAAGATAATAGTCCCGGAGGTAGGTATCAGTCTTACGGTGTCAGGTAAGTTTAAGCAGTTCAGTTCACTTTGTGTTGCGTCGAGTTGAATTGATGGAGAGAGAGAGAGTTAATTGAGTTGATGTTTACATTGGCAGCTTTAGTTATTCTTGCTTCCGAAGTCTTTAGAGTCACTTCGTGTGAACCCCACACAGACACAGATGGACAGAGCCCCTTCTAGGGAACGGTCTACTAACCCACAACACGGGCTCACCACCAGGAGACCCCCACAGGCAAGCTCTTCACGGGTCGAAATTAATCGGTCCATGGCCTCCACCCTCGTGGTGGTTTTAAACTCCACCAGTGTTTCTCAGGTAGCTTCCACAATTCTCCGGTGTCGTGTCTCCTCTGCTGTTATCAGTCCAAAAGCCTCAACTTTTATAATCCATTCGAAATTCCAGCCGTCCATTAGATCAACCGATCTGAGCTGTTACCATGGTGACTTCCCAGCACGTATCTCAGCTGGCACCATACTCTCTCTCTCAAGGTCACAATTAAAAGTGTTATCAAAACCAAGTCAGGGTCCTCTCTCTCTTTTAATTGCCTCCTTGTTCATTAGACTGCTGAATTTTCTAGCAGAGTCTCACCTGCGTGACACTGGGTCCTTCAATTCCTCACTTGCAGACCCCAGTCAGTTCAGATTGGCAACAACATCTCCATGATCTTCATCACCACAAAGCTGTGTGCTTAGCCTGCTCAATTCACTTTATGATTGTGATGCTAAGCACAGCTCCAAAGCTATATTTCAGTTCGCTGATGACACCACTGTTGTGGGACAAATCAAAAGTGGTGATGAATTAGCATATAGGAGGAGATTGAAAATCTGGTCGAATGGTGCAGCAACAACAGGCTCTCACTCAATGTCAACAAATCAAAGAGCTGATTATTGACTACAAGAGAAGGAAACCAGAGGTCCATGAGCAAGTCCTCATCAGGAGATCAGAGGTGCAGAGGGTCAGTAACTTTAAATTCCTTTAAGTGCCTCTACTTTCTTAGAAACTTGAGAAGATTCGGCATGTCATCTAAAACTTTGCAAGCTTCTCTAGATGCACTGTGGAGAATACTCTGACTGGTAGTATCACAGCCTGGTATGGAAACACCAATAACTGTGAACGAAAAGCCTATAAAAAGTAATGGATATAGACAGTGTATCACTAGAAGAGTCCTCTCCACCATGGAGCACATTTATTAATTTATTCATTGAGATACAGAGCAGAATAGGACCTTCCCAACCTTTGAGACACACCACCCAGCAAACCCCTGATTTAATCCTAGCCCAATCATGGGTTTATTTATAATGATCAATTAACCTAACACCTGGTACGGCTTTGGGACTGTGAGAGGAAACCCACGTGGTCAGTAGGAGAACGCAAGAGAGTCCTTTCAGGCAGTGGCAGGAATTGAACCGGTACCACCTGCACTGTGAAGTGTTGTGCTGGCCACTGCACTACCGTGCTGCCCTGGCATCTACAAGGAGCACTGCCACAGGAAAGCAGCATTCATCATCAAGGACCCCCCACCATCCAGGCCATGCTCTCTTCTCGTTTTGCCATCGGGAAGGAGGTACAGGGGCGTTAGATCCCATTTGACCAGGTTCAGCAACGGTTATTGCCCTTCACCCATTATGCTCCTACACCAATAATTTCAAAAACGCCAACACTAAACTGATTCCACAGTCTACAGACTCATTTTCAAGTGGACTCTACACATTTACTAGTTATCTGTTATCATTATTTGTTTTTTTTTGCAGTTTGTCTTCTTTTGCACGTTAGTTGTTTGGCAGTCTGTTTATGTGCAGCTTTTCATTGATTCTGTTATATTTCTTTGCTTTATTGTGAATTCCCTTAAGAAAGAGAATCTTCATAAGATTTAGGAGCAGAGTTAGGCCATTTGGCCCATCAGGTCTTCCCCAGTATTCCATCATGGCTGATCCAAATCCCTCTCAATCCTGTTCTCTTGCCTTCTTCCTGGAAGCTTTCATGCCCTGACTAATCACAAACCTATCAACCACTGCCTTAAATACACCCATTGGCCTGGCTTCCACAGCTGCCCATGGCAATAAATTACACAGATTCACCACCCTCTGGCTAAAGAAACAAAGACTTAGAGAAATGAGGCTACAGAGGATGTCTCTCTATTCTGAGGCTGTACCTTCTGGTCATAGACTCCCCCACTATGGGAAATATCCTCTCCACATTCACTCTGTCTAGGCCTTTCAACATTCAATAGGCCTCAATGAGATCCTCCCTCATTTTTCTGAACTCCAGTGAGTATAGGTCCAGAGCCATCAATCGCTCCTCATATGACAAGCCTTTCCTTCCGAGAATTATTCTAGTGAACTTCCTTTGAACCCTCTCCAATGTCAGCGTACCCTTTCTTAAATAGGAGGCCCAAAACTGCTCACAATACTTCAAGTGAGACCTCACCAGTGCTTGATAAAGCCTCCTTACTTTTATATTCTATTCCTCTGGAAATGAATGTTAACATTGCAGTTGCCTTCCTCACAACCAACTCGATCTGCAAATTAACCTTTAGGGAATCCTTCATGAGGACACCCAAGCAACATTCCCTCTAATTTGCAATGACCCATGTGTGCAAAGATCTTGTGCTTTCCAATTTTTTGCCCAGTGATGACAGCACATGCTCACTGAATGATGTCTTCAGCAAACACAGTATAACTAAGCCAGTTCTAAAATCTGCAGACAAATCATCGCAAAGTTCACATTGTCAACATTATCAGCATCAGAAACCAGAAAAGGAAATGTGATTGTGTACGACCATGAAATATACTTAACATGCCAATGAGGTAGAGGGGACAACTTTTTGCGCACAATTTAAATTCCTTTGTACACTAGTAGCAAAAGATGTGTACATGCACACACTGTAGAGGGAACATTGCTCCCAAGTTCTTTTGCATCTCAGCCGCGAAAGCTAAATTGCGGAATAGACTGGACATAAGGAACCCCTTCGAGTATCGCTGTATTCCAATCATATTTAATACCCCCCATTCCCCGTCGGCCGGTCTGCGGTGCAAAAAAGGGTGGGTACCCCTGGTGTTTATACATTATTTCTACTTCTGGGTTGCGGGTTTTTATTTCTGGTCTTTTCTGCCCTGTATGCATGCATGTAACTAATTAATCTGGGGTCAATCTTGCCTTTCACTAAGGCTGAGGTAGGGGATCTTGGGCTTAAAAAGGTTAGTGACCACTACGTTACAGGAAAGATACTGGCATGGATAGAGGAATGGCTGACAGGCAGGAGACAGTGATTGGGAATAAAGGAGACCTTTTCTGGTTGGCTTCCAGTGACTAGTGGTGTTCCTCTGGGATCAGTATTGGGACCACTCTTTTTCACATTGTTTGTCAATAATTTTGATAATGGAATAGATGGCTTTGTGGCAAAGATTGTGAATGATGTGAAGGTAGGTGGAGGGGTGGGTAGTGCTGAAGAAGCAATGCAATTGCGGCAGGACATAGGCAAATTGGAAGAATGGGCAAAAAAGTAGCAGATGGAATAGTGTTGGGAAATATGTGATAAAGCAGACTGGTAAAAGGAACAATAGTGCAGACTATTATCTAAATGGGGAGAATGTTTAAACATCAGAGGTGCAGAGGGACTTAGGAATCATTGTGCAAGACTCCCAGAGGGTTAATTTACAGGTTGAGTCAGTGGTAAAAAGGCAAATCCAATGTTGGCATTTATTTCAAGGGAAATAGAATATATATAAAAAAAGGAGATACTGCTGAGCCTTTATAAGACACTGGTCAAGCCATACTTGGAGTATTGTCAACAGTTTTGGGCCCCATATCTTGGAAAGGATGTGTTGTCATTGGAGAGAATGCAAAGGATGTTCACAAAGACGATTCCTGGAATGACGGGGTTAACGTATGAGGACCGTTTGGGAGCTTTGGGCCTGTACTCACTGGAATTTAGATGAATATGGGGGGATCTCATTAAAACCTACTAAATGTTGAAAGGCTTAGATAGGGTGGATGTGGAGATAATGATTCCTATGGTGGGGGTATCCAAATCTAGAGGGCACAGTCTCAAAATTGAGAACAGAGATTTAGAACAGAGGTGAGGGTTTTTTTTAGCCAGGGAGTAGTGAATCTGTGGAATGCTCTGCCACAGACTGTGGTGGAGACCAAGTCCGTGGGTATATTTAAGGCGGAAGTTGATAGTTTCCTGATCGGTCAGGGCATGAAAGGATGTGGTGAAAAGGCAGGTGTATGGGGCTGGGTGGGATCCAGGATCAGCCATGATGGAATGGCAGAGCAGACTCAATGGGCTGAATGGCCTAATTCTGCTCCTATGTCTTATGGTCTTATGGTCTCATGAATACTTATTCAGTTCATCCGCCATTTTCTTGTTTCCCATTACTACCTCTCCAGCATCATTTTTCAGTGGTCCAATATCTATGCTCACCTCTCTTTTACTCTTTATATATGTGAAAGAAACTTTTGGTAGCCTTTTTGATATCGTTGGCTTCATAATTCATCTTCCACCCCCTGCATGGCACTTTAGTTGCCTTCTGTTGGTTCTTAAAAGTTTCTAGTCCTCTAACTTCCCAGTAATTTTTGCTGTATTATATGCCCTCTTTTTTGCTTGTATGCTGGCTTTGACTTTTCTTGTCCATCAAAGTTTCATCACTCTGCCTTTAGAATACTTCTTCTTTGGGACGTACAGTATCTATCCTGCGCCTTTCAAATTGCTCCCAGAAACTCCATCCATTGCTGCTGTGCCATCATCCCTACTAGTGTCCCCTTCAAACCAACTTTGTCCCACTCCTCTCTCTCGCCACTGTAAATCCCTTTACTCCACCGCAGTATTGATACATATGCCTTTAGCTTCTCCTTCTCAAATTGCTGGGTGATTTCAATCATAATGACTCCTTTACCTTAAGCTCGCTAATTAATTCTGGTTCTTTGCACAACACCCAGTCCAGAGTAACTGATTCCCTGGTGGGCTCAACCACAAGCTGCTTTAAAAAGGCATCTCTTAGGCATTCTAAAATTTGTCTCTCTTGGCATCCAGCACCAAGCTCATTTTCCCAGTCTATCTGCATATCGAAATCCCTCATGACTGTCATAAAATTGCCCTATGAACATGCCTTTTGAGAGGGAGAGGGAGAGGGAGATTTGATTAAGTTTTGCATTAATCATCTAATGCCTGGACTCTTTGTTAAGTGAGTTAAAATAGTCATGTACACTCAGAGGCCACTTTATTAGGTACACCTGTACACCTGATCATTAATGCAAATATTTAATCAGTCAGTCATAAGTCAATGAATAAAATCAGGCAGATATGGTCAATAGGCCCAGTTGTTGTTCAGACCAAACAGTAGAATGCGGAAGGAATGTGATCTAAGTGACTTTGACAATGGGATGACATAGTGGTTTGAGTGTCTCAGGACTCTGATCTCCTGGGATTTTCATGCACAACAGCCTCTAGAAAGACTGTACAGAGAATGGTGTGAAAAATAAAAGAAAACATCCAGTGAGTAGCAGTTCAGTGGGTGAAAATGCTTTGTTAATGAAAGAGGTCAGAGGAGAATGGCCCGATTGGCACAAGCCGACAGGAAGTCGACGGTAACTCAAATGACCATGTGTGACTGGGCAACGACGGCAGAAGACCACAATGAGCTGCTCTCCTGTACCTAATAAAGTGGCCACTGAGTATATGTGCCTACGGACTCTCGTTATTTCCTATCATCCGGGTGGCACATTAGCACAATCGCTTTACAACACCAGCAATCACTGATTGGACTTGGACTCCTGCTGCTCTCTGTAATGTGTCCCGGTTTCCTCCTACGGTTGAAAGGCCTGCTGTAAGGTTTAGTGAATTGCCGGCCTGCCAGAAGCATGACAACACTGCGGGCAGTTGCCAGAACAATCCTTGTGCTCTGTTGGTCGCTGACAAACAATGGCGCATATGTTTCAATGTTTCAGTGTGCATGTGACAAATAAAGCCAATTCTTAAACCGTCTCATCTGTGGTCAGCAATTGAAGCCGGTATGCCAGCTGTCAGATTGGCCGAGGTAGAACACTTGGCCCCGAGTCTCACAGCACAAGTGTGAGGTATGATTTCTATTTGCCTTGGGAATTATACCAATTTTAGACTCATTATAAATTCATACTGCTATGTCATTTTCTATCCATTTGCTGATCATTTGAAGCTCTCTTTTGTGGATCAGTGTGAGATCCATTTCAAAGCAATCATTAATCTCTTTAACTAATTTGTTACTTAAATTATTTATCATTCATCATTTTAAGTCTGTTCTTTGACTTAACTTTAAATCCAAAGAGAAAAAGTAGACTGGCAGGACAAAACAGTGAGTGGAGAGGGGTTGATTCTAACTACAATAAGCAATTTTGATGTGCCGATCATTAAAACGTATTACTCTTTGTGTGGCTGGTTCTGTATATAACTGAGAGATACAACTTTAAAACTACAAGACCATCTTTTTTTTTGTTTGCTGGATACACAAGTCATTATCCTGAAGTTTGCTTTTCCCAGTGGAATTCAACCTGTCTTTGTATCATAATTGAACTTGGGTTATCAGGTCATTGTAAATCACCTGTCAGCAGGGGTACTGTAAGGGACAAACAAACCAGTTGATGAGAACGTGTGAAACAATAAGGATTACCGGGAAATAAGAAGGAGAATAGGGCTGATGGGATTGCTTCCCAGGCCTGCTGAGTCCGAGAGGTCCACTTCTGTATTCTGTCTGGTAGCATCATAAACACAGGAAAATCTGCAGATACTGGAAATCCAAAGCAACAGACACAAAATGCTGGAGGAATTCAGCAGGTCAGGTAGCATCTAGAGGAAAATGAATAGATAGTCAATGTTTCGACCTTCTTCAGAACTGAGAAGGGGGTGGAAGATGCCAGAATAAAATGGTGGCGAGGGGAAACAGGCTAGTTGGAAAGTGATGGGTGAAGCCAGGTGGGTGGGAAAGGTCAAGGACTGGAGAAGGAGGAATCTGCTTCTCCATAGGAGAAAGGGAAGGAGGAGTGGACCCAGTGGGAAGTAATAGGGTAATAGGTAGGTGAGAAGAAGTTAGTGAGGGGAATAAAAGAAGTGGGTGGGTTTGTTGACCGTAAGGAGTAATTGATACTTGTACCATCGGGTTGGAGGATACCCAAATGGAATATAAGGCGTTGTTCCTCCACCCTGAAGGTGGCCTCATTTTGGCACAGCAGGAGGCCATGGGCTGTCAGTTCGGAACAGGAATCAAAATAAGAATTTAAATGTTTGGCCACCAGGAAATCCTGCTTGTGGCGGATGGTAGAGTTGTGGTTTGTGCAGCTCCCTACAGCAAGATCAGGGCTCGATTCCCACTATTGTCTGTGAGGGGTTTGTATTTTCTCCCACTGACTGTGTGGGTTTCCTCTGGGTGCTCTGCATTCTCCTCACATTCCAAAGACATACGGTTTAGGTTTAGTGTGGGCACACTCTGTCGGTGCCGGAAGTGAGGCCCAACAAAATCCTCGCTGGTTTGATTTGACGCAAATGACACATTACAATGTTTGTTTTGATGAACATGTGACAAATAAAGCTAATCAATCAAATAAATGACCCCGTTGCATTGGCTGAATATCAGAAGTATTTCGCACCATGGCGATTCTGTTTTATGACAGTGTTAGGTTGTCTCAAAATACTTGCAAAAATAATGATGCTTAAATATAAGAATATAAGAAATAGGAGCTCCATCAGGCTATAGGACTTCCCTAGGCTTCTCCATGATCAAATCTGTCATGGCTAACCTGTTCTTGGCCTTAGTTTCATTTTAAGACCTACTTTTTATCAACTGTGTCCTCCTGAAAACCCAGAAATCCATCATAGACTTGAATGCTTCCAATGACTGTTGTTAAACAGCTTTCTTGAAGCAGAGAAATCAAAAAGTTCATGACCCTTTGAGAGAATACATTTTTCCTCATGCCCCGCTTAAATGGGCAATGCGCTGTTCTGAAACGATGCTTTTCTAACTATGGATTCAGGAAATATTGCCACATATCTCCTCTCTGTCAGGTCCCTTCAAAACCCTACGTGTTCCAATCAGATTGCTTCTCTTCCTACCAAACTTCAATGGGCAGAGGTTCAACTTGCTCAACTATTCCTTATAATTTAATCCTTCCATTTCAGGAATTGAGCCAGCAAACCTCTGAATTGCCTCCAATGGTTGTATATTTGTCCTTAAGTCCTTACATCAGGTTGCACTGTAGCATTGCATTTTACACAGCTGCTTTACTGTACCAAGATCATCGATCACAGTTCGATTCCTTTGTCTGTAAGGAGTTTGTAGGTTCTCCTGTGGGTTTTCTTTGTGTTCCCCAGTTTCCACCCATACCACACTCCAAAGGCTTATGGGTTAGTAACTTGTGGGCCTGCTACGTTGGTGTTGAAAGCAAGGTGACATTTGCAGGCTGCCCCAGCACAATCCTCGCTGATATTGTTAGAAAAAGAGAGAGAGAGAGATACCGCTTCTACCTCTTCCAACGATTCTGAGTGAGGCACAGAGAGATCTGTATTTACTGACAATTACCTTTATTGTTCAAACTAACAAGTACATGAATTCATACACTAAATACCTTGTGCGCACACTTGCTAAGTATCCCTGACTCTCCTGGATAGTCAAAGAATAGCAAAGATATTACCCGGGCGGAGGAATTTACACTGGCCAGGCGTTCCTTGTTCCTTGTGGTCCCGACTCACTCTCCACGTGCTTCACGCAGGGTTCTTCTCGCTTGTATCTGCGATGGTTATTCTTCGAAGTTACTGCCACCAGCACCCACAAAGCATTCACTTTCATATCCATTTCTTATCAATTCAGATGCCGCATTCCCGTGTCATTGGCCGCAGGTCATGTGTCTGGCCTTTAACACCTGGTCGTTGGCTCTGGTCCAAAGCAGCATCCATTTATTGTCCTCTTCCCATCAAGGGACAGTTGCTGACTCATGGCTCTTTGTTCTCAGTCAGCAATGAGCTCGAATCGCCTCAGGCATTTACAATCCTGCATGTTATAGCCAACCAAAGAACACCTCATAAATAACTCCTTATTTGGAAATGACCTCCAGTCCAGCAGATTACCTGAAGATTCTTCGTGCCTTCTTTAAAGCACTAATCAAGTCCAGCATGTCAAGCTCACAAAATGGAGAATAGAGTGTCTTCGCAAAATGGCAGCCTCCATCCCCCCCAAACACACGGCAAGAACAAAGACTGCTTCCACCGTTCTTGATTCATTTGAATTCACTGATTTGAAGATTGTCATTCTTTCTGGCCAACAATATGATTTGATGCAAATGACATATTTCACTGTATGTTTGATGTATTGTACTTGTGACAAATAAAACTAATCTTAACTGATCTGAATTTATAACGAATGTAAATCAGTATGTTGTGCTCCAGGTGTGATCTCACCAAAACTATTAGGAAGTCTCCCTTACTTTTGTATTCCATTTCCATTACAATCTAGTCAGAGATTGTCATTACTTTTGTTTCAAATCCCACTTGCAGCAGGGAAGGAATCTCAAAGGTTCATTTTATTGTCATATTATGCATGTAGAGTACAACTCTGATATTCATCTTCTCCAGATAGCCATCAAATACAGAAAGGAGAAAAGACATCAACCCCTCCCTGAAAGAAAAAGAAAAAGAAACATGTTACGTACCCCGTAACTGGGTCACTTACCAGTAAAGATAGAGGTCCGTTGAAGTCTGATGGTACTATTTTTAACAGTATTTATTGATAAAAATACACAAAAATAATATCAATGCAAACATACAGATAATATACGTCGTCAATACTAAATCTAAAAGCGCGGGTATAATAATAATCAATAAGAAATAGCTCTATCGTTGTCTAGGGGATAATGTATTGTCCGATGGAAATATAGAAGTCACTTTAGTTCATTCAAGCTGCAGCTTTTGGTTGGAGAGAGAGACGATGATTTTAGAACTTGCCCGTTTTCCCTTGTTATGATGTCGATCCTTCGAAATGTCGTCGGTGGTGATCTCTTCTTTAGCTAAACGGTCTTCCGTGGTAAGGCCTCAATCCCAGGCAACGGGAAAGGACACACGTGGACCTTCCACCGGCTGTCGCTATTAAACGCTGTCACGGGATTTCCAGCGTTTCTCCTCTGGTGCGACTGAAGGGGCTGTTCCCCCAGACCCTCTTTTATCCTGACTCACAGGGTCTCAGATGTCAATCAGGGTGGAGGGATGCCTCCTTTCAACCAGCCCACTTTTGGTCATTCCCTGAGGGCTTCAAATAACATAGCACCGTACTCAATACACAATTCCGTCTCCAAGAGACAATGGCCGTTTCCCGTAGCTTTGTATCGCCGAGGGGCCAAGACATTCCAAACGTCTCTCTCTCATTTCCTGGGTCTCCTGACCTGAATTAATAGCGATCTTGCGATTCTCAAAAAGGAGGGGGCACAGGCGTAACAAACAAAACACACAAATCCCAAACCCACACCCTTCCCTCGCACAAAAGGTAACAGATCACCCACACAAATACTGCGGCTGGAATAGCAAACCTCAAACCCCCAGAAAGAAAAGCAATGACAATATCTGACATTTTAACCTACTCTAAGATAAGCTTAACTCTTCTCTCCTACATAGCCTTCCATCTTGCCATCATCTTTGTGCCTACCTAAGAGTTTCTTGAATGCAATTAATGTATGTACCTCTACCACAACCCCGGCAGGATGTCCCACACACCTACCACTCGCCGTAAAAAATCTTACTTCAGACACTCCCTCTATACTTTCCTCCAATCACATTAAATTATGCCCCCCTCATATTATCCACTTCTGCCCTGGGAAAAGGTCTCTGGCCGTCCACTCAGTCTTAACATTTTGTACACCTCTATCAAGTCACCTCTCATCCTCCTTCACTCCAAAGGAAAAAGCCCACACTCTGTAATCCAGGCAGCATCCTGGTAGATCTCCTCTGCAACCTCTCTAAAGCATCCCCATTCCAACTTATGGCACAGAACTCCATTTGAGCAAACAAATGCCCTGAAAGACATTTGTTTGATGTAGAAATGCAAATTGAAATGAAATTAAGATCAATGACTTGTGCATGAGGTTCTATTGGAAATTTATTCTAGATTCCAGGGTGCTTGTAACTGAGCCAAGGAGGCTTTTCATTGTCACCTCCACCTATCACTTCCCAGCCTCTGTCACTATCTTCACTCTCCCCTCCTCCATCTGCCCATCACCCCTCTTCACCTGCATCAATCTATCACTTGCCGGCTTTTGCTCCACCCTTCCCCTTATCTCTTTATAGCAGACATCTACTCTTTTAGTCCAGATGTAGGATCTCAAACTTAAAGGCTTCCCTCCCCTCTGTGGATGCTGCCTCATCCAGTGAATTCCTGCAACAGTTTGGGATTCTTTTTCTTCTGATTCTAGAATCTGCAGCCTCTTGTGTCCCAGGGGATTTCTTCCCCAGAGCTTGTACGTTCTCCCTGTGACCATGTGGGTTTCAAATTCAAGTTTACTCGAATTCAAGTTTAATTTTCATTCACCCTTACACAAGAATACAGCTAAATAAAACAACTCTGGGGCCAAGGTGCAAAACAGAACCAACAGCCACACACATCACGCAGAACATATAGCACATATAATTATGATAGCTGAAAGACATACCATAACAACAAAAAATTATATAAAAATAATAATAATGCCCCGAATCCCTGCGTGTCTTGGCCTGTAGATTGATGGTGCGTGGATGTTATCCTGGAGCCGTGTTTCTGCAAGAACAAACTTGCAACAGTTCCTCATCTTGCGCAAGTGCAGCTGCAGATAAGTGAGCTTGTCTTCAATCGAGGAAACCCTGGAGGGCAGCATCCAAAGCCAGTGTGAATCCAGTGGCACATAGCCAGCTCCAGTGGCTGCAACAGGTGACCCCATGGCATAAGGGCCTAGTCCACACAACACCGAGGTAACACATTTCCCCATCACCTGTCTTGCCAATGAACCAGACTCACAGATTGCTACATTACTGTACCAATGTCCAACAGCATCTTCTGATCACAGCAAGAAAATCCAAGACCATCACCCGCGTAGGATCTGTGTATTGTCTCGGATGCCTGGGTGTCTGAAGCGGGCTGCAACAAGCCCACTCCACTGCTATCGAGCAACTTGCTAGCATTTCAGATTGCTACAATACCTGGTGTTCTTAATATCCAGCAGTGTCTTGCAATAGTAAAAAAGATGTAACTGACAGACAATTACAATTTTGTTTGGACTCAGAGAGACTGCTGCATCTGAGCACATTGCTATCTTAGCTCTAGATAATCCAGTTTCCTCCCACATTCCAAAGATGCACGGGTTAATAGGTTCTTCTTCTTCTTGTTTTACGGCGGTTGGCACCCAGCTTAATGGTGCATTACAGCCACCTTCTGCTATGGAGTGTGGAATAGACAATAGACTTACATTCTAAATCCCTTCACCCATTCACACACGCACACATACCCTATTCTACACTTTATCCTTCCTTCTTTGGCCATCCTAGTACCCTAATCTGGCTTATCCATCATATCCTATAAAAAACCCTTGTATCCCTTAAGAAAGCTAAGAGCACCCTGACCTGTGCCCTCTCACCCATGCCCAGTAACCCTTTCAATGTGAGTTCCTGCACCTCCAATTCCCTTAGATTAATTCTCATCATCTCTCTGTACCCCATGCTTGCTGCAACTCAGAATTACATGTTCTACTGACTCCTCCTCCTGACATTCCTCACACAAACCTGTCTGGCGTTCCCCTATCATTTTCAATGTTTTGTTTAGTTCACAGTGCTCCAGCCTTAACCTAGTCCACACAGTTTCCTCTCTTCAGTATCCACTGCATCCCTAGTACCTGTAACACTCTTTTGTATTTGATACAAATGCCTCCCTTTCCCCTCTCCGTCCCATCTTTCTTGCCACATTTGGATGATTTTTTTTCAGATTACACTCTTACCCTCTGCTTTACTGATACTACCTTTCTTTAATGCCCTCTTTGCCAACTCATCCACCCTCTCATTCCCCTTCAGCCCTACATGAGCTGGAACCCATAGAAATTTTACCTGACCTCCCTGATTTGCAACTCTTGTGACTGACTGAAGGGCTTCATAAAGTAGGTTAATTGGTCACATGGGTACAATTGGGCAGTAAGGGCTGGAAAGGACCTGTTACCATCCTCTAGTTCTCGATAAAGTAAGATATTTTACGCCTTTGGAATTCTTTCTCTCAGTGAGCTGCAGATGTTAAGTATAGCCAATGCTGAGAAGTATTTTTGAATTATAATCTAACCATGGGTGATAGGTATTGACCAATGATCAGTAGACATGATCTGATCGAAGAGAGGAGCAGACTTGAGGGGTCATGTGACCAACTTCCTGCTGTTTCTTTTATTCGCATATCATTATCTCTGGGCAAGTGGGAGTTATAGTTAAGAAAAATGTAGGTGTATGTATAGAGGTTGCAATTTGGAAGGCAAGAGCATATGGTGAATGAGTTCGGGTGAGAGAGAGTTAGAGAGAGAAACAAACAGACAGGGACAGCGACAGATGGAGTGAGATACAACCAAAGTCAATCTCATTGTTAATTCTGCCTGATCATTTTTGTTCAGTCTGCATTGCCATGTTAAGACACTGGGATGTGTGCCAATACTTCATGTATGACTTCAGCCTGATATTAGTCACTTATATGATATTTGCTTATTTTTTGACATACCTTCAGGCCCTTCGGGATATGCCACCCAGTAACCCCCGAGCCTGATCACGGGACACTTCACAATGACCAATGACCTATTAACCAGTATGTTTTTGGACTGTGGGAGGAAATCAGAGCACCCGGAGAAGCTCCTCACAGGAATTGAACCCAGACTGCTGGAACTGTTAAGGGTTGTGCTAACCACTACACTACTCTGCTCCCTCACATGGTAATGTGCTTTACAGCCAGCAATATTCTCAGTTTCAAGAGATGCCTAATAAACAGAAACATTTGGAATAATGGAGGAAGCATTCCCAACCAGACAATTTTGTCTTAAATCTTTTACATGAACATAATGATGCTATGGATTTGAGCCATAATATAGATTCTTCTTTCATCCCTGTGGGATTTAGCACTAATTTTAAGATACTGCATTATTAAGGGCAATGTAGCACAAACATAGGTGGGACAAGCACCAACATGGACCCCTATCTTGTGACTGAATGAGCCATACAGAGCCTGAAGCAATTGATGTAAAATACTTCAAGGGTTGACGGTGGACATGCAATGGCAAGCATTTAAAGATCGCATGGATGAACTATAACAATTGTTCATCCCAGTTTGGCAAAAGAATAAACCAGGGAAGGTAGTGCACCCGTGGCTGACAAGGGAAATTAGGGATAGTATCAAGTCCAAAGAAGAAACATAGAAATTAGCAAAAAAAAGTGGCACACCTGAGGACTGGGAGAAATTCAGAGACCAGCAGAGGAGGACAAAGGGCTTAATTAGGAAAGGGAAAAAAGATTATGAGAGAAAGCTGGCAGGAAACATAAAAACTGACTGTAAAAGCTTTTATAGATATGTGAAAAGAAAGATTGGTCAAGACAAATGTAGGTCCCTTACAGTCAGAAACAGGTGAATTGATCATAGGGAACAAAGACATGGCAGACCAATTGAATAACTACTTTGCTTCTGTCTTCACTAAGGAGGACATAAATAATTTTCCAGAAATAGTAAGGGACCGAGGGTCTAGTGAGATGGAGAAACTGAGGGAAATACATGTTAGTAGGGAAGTGGTGTTAGGTAAATTGAAGGGATTAAAGACAGATGAATCCCCAGGGCAAGATGGTCTGCATCCCAGAGTGCTTAAGGAAGTAGCCCAAGAAATAGTGGATGCATTAGTGATAATTTTTCAAAACTCCTTAGATTCTGGATTAGTTCCTGAGGATTGGAGGGTGGCTAATGTAACCCGACTTTTTAAAAAAGGATGGAGAGAAAAACCAGGGAATTATAGACCGGTTAGTCTGACATCAGTGGTGGGGAAAATATTGGAGTCGGTTATCAAAGATGTGATAACAGAACATTTGGAAAGAGGTGAAATCATCGGACAAAGTCAGCATGGATTTGTGAAAGGAAAATCATGTCTGACGAATCTTATAGAATTTTTTGAAGATGTAACTAGTAGAGTGGATAGGGGAGAGCCAGTGGATGTGGTATATTTAGATTTTCAAAAGGCTTTTGACAAGGTCCCACACAGGAGATTAGTGTGCAAACTTAAAGCACACAGTATTGGGGGTATGGTATTGATGTGGATAGAGAATTGGTTGGCAGTCAGGAAGCAAAGAGTGGGAGTAAACGGGACCTTTTCAGAATGGCAGACAGTGACTAGTGGGGTACCGCAAGGCTCAGTGCTGGGACCCCAGTTGTTTACAATATATATTAATGATTTAGACGAGGGAATTAAATGCAGCATCTCCAAGTTTGCAGATGACACGAGCTAGGCGGCGGTGTTAGCTGTGAGGAGGATGCAGGGTGACTTGGATAGGTTAGGTGAGTGGGCAAATTCATGGCAGATGCAATTTAATGTGGATAAATGTGAGGTTATCCACTTTGGTTGCAAGAACAGGAAAACAGATTATTATCTGAACGGTGGCCGATTAGGAAAAGGGGAGGTGCAACAAGACCTAGGTCTCATTGTACACCAGTCATTGAAGGTGGGCATGCAGGTACAGCAGGCGGTGAAAAAGGCAAATGGTATGTTGGCATTCATAGCAAAAGGATTTGAGTACAGGAGCAGGGAGATTCTACTGCAGTTGTACAAGGCCTTGGTGAGACCGCACCTAGAGTATTGTGTGCAGTTTTGGTCCCCTAATCTGAGGAAAGACATTCTTGCCATAGAGGGAGTACAAAGAAGGTTCACCAGATTGATTCCTGGGATGGCAGGACTTTCATATGAAGAAAGACTGGATCGACTAGGCTTATACTCGCTGGAATTTAGAAGATTGAGAGGGAATCTTATTGAAATGTATAAAATTCTAAAGGGATTGGACAGGCTAGATGCAGGAAGATTGTTTCCGATGTTGGGGAATTCCGGAACGAGGGGTCACAGTTTAAGGATAAAGGGGAAGTCTTTTAGGACTGAGATGAGGAAAAACTTCTTCACACAGAGAGTGGTGAATCTGTGGAATTCTCTGCCACAGGAAACAGTTGAGGCCGGTTCATTGGCTATATTTAAGAGGAAGTTAGATATGGCCCTTGTAGCTAAAGGGATCAGGGGGTATGGAGAGAAAGCAGGTACAGGGTTCTCAGTTGGATGATCAGCCATGATCATACTGAATGGTGGTGCAGGCTTGAAGGGCCAAATGGCCTAATCCCGCACCTATTTTCTATGTTTCTATGTTTCTAAAATGTCTGTATTTAGCACAACACATTTTAGGGATAGCTTCTTCCCCTCTGTCATCAAATTTCTGAATAGACAATGAACCCATGAATACTACCTCACTATTTCTGCTCTCTTTTTGTACTTACTTAATTTAATTATCGCAATAAAATATATTAATTTAATTATTTCAGTAAGGTATATATATTATTGTAATGTATTGTATTTTTTATGTATTGCACTGTATGGCTCAAAGTTCAAAGTTCAAAGAAAATGTATTATTAAATTACATGTATAGCACCATGTACAACCCTGAGATTCATTTTCTTGCAGGCTACTCAATAAATCTGTAGAATAGTAACCATAACAAAATCAATGACAGACTGCCCAGCTTGAGCGTTCAACCAATAAACAGAAAACTGCACAAACACAAAAATAAATAAGTAATAATAATATATAAATATGCAATAAATATCGAAAACATTAGATGAAGAGCCGCTGCCATGCTTTCTTCACAATTGCATTTGTGTGCTGGGCCCAGCACACTGAGGAATTTAAAGTTGCTAACCCTCTCAACCATTGATGAGGATTGGCTCATGGACCTCCAATTTCCTTCTCCTGAAGTCAATAATTAGCTCTTTGATCTTGTTGACACTGAGTATGAGGTTGTTGTTACAATACCACTCAGCCAGATTTTCAATCTCCCTTGTACATACTGATTCATCACCACTCTTGATTTGGCCTATGACAGTTGTGTCATTAGCAAATTTGAATATGGACTTGGAGCTGTGTTTAGTGTAAAGTGAGAAGAGCAGGGGACTAACCACACAGCCTTGTGGTTCACTCGTGCTGATGGAGATTGGGGAGGAGATGTTGCCAATCTGAACTGACTGGGGTCTGCCAATGAGGAAAACAGTGATCCAATCGCACAAGGAGATATTGAGGCCAAGGTCTTGGAGCTTAGTAATTAGTTTTGAGGAGATGATGGTATTGAATGATGAGCTGTAGTCAATAAAAAGCATCCTGATATATGCATCATTGCTATACAGATGTTCTAGGTTTGAGTGAAGAGACAAGGAGATGGCATCTGCTTTGGACCTGTTGCTCTGGTAGGCAAATAGGAGTGGATCGAAGTCACTTCTCAGGCAGGAGTTGAGATGTTTCTTCATTAACCTCTCAAAACACTTCATCACAGCGGTCGTAAATCCTGCTAGGTGATAGTCATTGAGATAGGTCACCATGCTCTTTTTGGGCACCTGTATAATTGAAGCCTGCTTGAAGCAATTGGGTATCTCAGACTGCTGAATTGAGAGGTTAAAGATCTCAGTGAATACTCCATCCAGTTGATCAGCACAGGCCTTTACAATTTGGCTAGGTACTCCATCTGGCCTGGGTGCTTTTCATGGGTTTACTCTCCTGAAGGCTGTTCACACGTCAGACTCAAAGATTGAAATCACATGAATATCGGAGGCTGGGAGATCGTGATAGTTCCTCCATTGCTTTGAGGCTCAAAGCAAGCATTGAAGACATTGAGTTCATCTGGAAGCAAAGCCCTGCTGTTGCCTATGTTGCTTGATTTAACCTAGAAACATAGAAAACCTACAGCACAATACAGGCCCTTCGGTCCACAAAGCTGTGCCAAACATGTCCTTAACTTAGAAATTACCAAGGGTTACCTATAGCCCTCTATTTTTCTAAGCTGCATGTACCTATCCAGGAGTCTCTTAAAAGACCCTGTCATATCTGCCTCCACTACCATCGCCATCAGCTCATTCGATGCAGTCACCACTCTCTGCGTAAAAAACTTATCCCTGACATCTCCACTGTACCTACTTCCAAGCACCTTAAAACTATGCTCTCTAACGCTAGCCATTTCAGCCTGGGAAAAAGCCTCTGACTATCTACATAATCAGTGCCTCTCATTATTTTATACACCTCTATCAGGTCACCTCTCATCCTCCGTCGCTCCAAGGAGAAAAAGCCAAGTTCACTCAACCTATAAGGCATGCTCCCTAATCCAGGCAACATCCTTATATGTCTCCTCTGCACCCTTTCTATGGTTTCCACATCCTTCCTGTAATGAGGTGACCAGAATTGAGCACAGTGGGATACTCCGTGGGATCTGACCAGGGTCCTATATAGCTGCAACATTACCTCTCAGCTCCTAAACTCAATCCCATGATTGATGAAGGCCAATGCACCGTATGCCTTCTTAACCACAGAGACAACCTGTGCAGCAGCTTTGAGTGTCCTACGAACCTGGACCTCAAGATCCCTCTGATCCTCCACACTGCCAAGAGTCTTACCATTAATGCTATATTTTGCCATCTTATTTGACCTATCAAAATGACCCACCTCACACTTATCTGGGTTAAACTCCATCTGCCACTTCTCAGCCCAGTTTTGCACCCTATCACTGCCCCGCTGTAACCTTTGACAGCCCTTCACACTATCCATAACACCTGCAACTTTGTGTCATCAGCAAATATACTAAGAATTCCCTTCACTTCCTCATCCAGGTCACTTATAAAAATCATGAAGAGTAGGCGTCACAGAACAGATCCCTGAGGCACACCGCTTGATCACCGAACTCCATGCAGAATATGACCCGTTTACAACCACTCTTTGCATTCTCTGGGCAAGCCAGTTCTGAATCCACAAAGCAATGTATCCTTGGATCCCATGACTCCTTACTTTCTCAATAAGCCTTGCATGGGGTACCTTACCAAATGCCTTGCTGAAATCCAGATACGCTACATCTACTGCTCTTCCTTCATCAATGTGTTTAGTCACATCCTCAAAAAATGCAAACAGGCTCATAAGGCATGACCTGCCTTTGACAAAGCCATGCTGACTATTCCTAATCATATTATGCCTCTCCAAATGTTCATAGATCCTGCCTCTCAGGATCTTCTCCTTCAACTTACCAACCACTGTAGTAAGACACATTGGTCTATAATTTCCTGAGCTATCTCGACTCCCTTTCTTGAATAAGGAAATAGCATCTACAACCCTCCAATCCTCCGGAACCTCTCCGGTTGTCATTGATGATGCAAAGATCATCACCAGAGGTTCAGCAATCTCCTCCCTCACTTCCCACAGTAGCCTGGGGTACATCTCGACTGGTCCTGGTGACTTATCCAATTTGATGCTTTCCAAAAGCTCCAGTGCATCTTCTTTCTTCATATCTACATGCTCAAGCTTTTCAGTCTGCTGTAATTCATCCTTACAATCACCAAGATCCTTTTCCGTAGTGAATACTGAAGCAAAGTATTCATTAAGTATCTCTGCAATCTCTTCCACTTCCATACAGACTTTTCCACTCTTGCACTTGATTGGTCCTATTCTCTCACATCGTATCCTCTTGCTCTTCACATACTTGTAGAATGCTTTGAGGTTTTCCTTCATCCTGTCCGCCAAGGCCTCTTGGCCTTTTCTGGCTCTCTTAACTTAATTCTTAAGCTCCTTCCTGCCAGCCTTATAATCTTCTAGATCTCTATCATTGCCCAGTTCTTTTTAACCTTTTGTAAGCTCTTCTTTTCTTCTTGACTAGATTTACAACAGCATTTGTACACCATGGATCTTGTACCCTACCATCCTTTCCATGTCTCATTGGAACGTACCTGTGCAGAAAACCACGCAAATATCCCTTGAACATTTGCCACATTTCTTCCATACATTTCCCTCAGATCATCTGTTTCCAATTTATACTTCCAAGTTCCCTGCCTGATAACCTCATATTTCCCCTTACTCCAATTAAACATTTCCCCAACTTGTCTGTTTCTATCCATCTCCAATGGTATGGTAAAGGAGATAGAATTGTGATCACTATCTCCAAAATGCTCTCCTGCTGAGAGATCTGACACCAGACCAGGTTCGTTTCCCAATACCAGATCCAGTACAGCCTCTCCTCTTGTAGGGTTGTCTAAATATTGTGTTTAGAAACCTTCCTGAACACACCTAACAAACTCCACCCCATCTAAGCCCCTCACTCTAGGGAGATGCCAATCAATATTCGGGAAATTAAAATCTCCCACCACAACAGCCCTGTTATCAGTACTCCTTTCCTGAATCTGTCTCCCTATCTGCTCCTCAATGTCCCTGCTACTATTGGGAGGTCTGTAAAAAACACCCAGTAGATTTATTGACCCCTTCCTGTTTCTAACTTCCACCCACAGAGACTCTCTATACAATCCCTCCATGACCTTCTCCTTTTCTGCAGCCGTGACTCTATCTCTGATCAACAGTGCCTCACCCCCACCTCTTTTCCCTCCCTCCCTGTCCTTTCTGAAACATCTAAAGCCTGACACGAAGTAACCATTCCTGCCCTTGAGCCATCCAAGTCTCTGTAATGGCCGCAACATCATAGGTCCAAGTGCTGATCCATGCTCTAAGTTCATCTGCTTTGTTCTTAATACTCCTTGCATTAAAATAGACACATCTCAAAGCATCGGTCTGAGGGCGTCCCTTCTCTATCACCTGACTATCCTCCCTCTCGCACCGTCTACAAGCTTTCTCTATTTGTGAGACAACCACCCCTTCCTCCATCACTTCAGTTTGGTTCCCATCCCCCAGAAGTTCTAGTTTAAACTCTCCCCAATAGCCCTTGCAAACCTCCCTGCCAGGATATTGGTGCCCTTGGGATTCAAGTGCAACCTGTCCTTCTAGTACAGGTCACAACAGCCCCAAAAGAGGTCCCAATGATCCAGAAATCTGAATTCCTGGTCCCTGCTCCAATCCCTCTGCCACACATTTATCCTCCACCTCATTCTATTCCTATACTCACTGTCGTATGGCACGGACAGTATTCCCGAGATGACTAGCTATGTGGTCCTGCTTCTCAACTTCCTTCCTAACTCCCTGTAGTCAGTTTTCAGAACCTCCTCCCTTTTTCTGCCTACATTGTCGGTACCAATGTGTACAGAGACTCCGTAGACAACCCCGTTGTCTGGCTGTTCTCCTTCCCACTTCAAGATATTGTGGACGTGATCAGAAACATCCCAGACCCTGGCACTTGGGAGGTAAACTACCATCTGCATTTTTTTCCTGCATCCATGGAATCACCTGTCTGACCCACAGAATCACCTGTCTGCATAAGAGATGATAATATTCAAGTCCAACCACAACTGTCAACTGTTAACACAAAACAGTAAATTTCATGAGATATGTCAACGATAATAAACATGGTTCTAATTTAGATTCTGATTCTGACATAGGCCTTCTGGAAAGAACACATAGAAAAACAAGAGAAAATCTCTGAATTATTACCTTTAAATCTCTTAACAAAGATAATAGTACGTGTTTGTGTAGACTTTCAGCATTTACAATGACTTATTTTGCATCGTTATTTTGGGTGCAGACAAATGGTTTCATTGAATGACATTTACAGTGCGAGTACATCTCAACTGTCCAGACGCTGCTGAATATTCAAAGACCTTTCTGAGACAAATAATTTATATGCATGATCTTAAAGCTTCTGAGGGGAATAAACCTTGTGCACCCAAAATTATTGCCTCGAGGGCTGCCTCTCTGGGTACACAAACACTGGGCAAATATGACTACGTCCATATCTGAAACGCTAAATAGGTAAATCACAGAATAATCCATCTGGTCTGTGACTATACTTGATTCTTGTCATAAAATCACTTAATTGATGATGTCTGATGCCTCTTTTGATGTGTGAACTTAAGAACCTAAGAAATGGGAGCATGAATATGTTATCTGGCTCGTTGAGCCTGTTCTAACAGTCAATAATATCATGGCTGATCTGACCTTGGACTATAACTTAAATATATTTAATAAGGTATCTTCTACTGCTTTTTTTGAGCAGAGGATTTCACAGATTTGCTACTCCCTGGGAAAAGCATTTCATCGCCATTTCCATCCTAAATCTTTTCTCCAAATCTTGAAGCCATATCCCCTAGTTCTATTCTTACCCACCAGTGGAAACAACTACCCTGCCTCTATTTTACTTTTTCCTTTCATAATTTTAAACTGTATCTTTCCATAAAATCCCATCTTGTTCTTCTGAATTCCAGTATGTTTAGTCCCTGGTGACACACTCTTACCTCATACACTAACCCCACCCATATTCATGGAATCAACCTGGTGATCTGCATGGCCTCAGAACCAGTATATCTTTCTTCAAGTAAGGAGACCAGAATTGTACTCTTTCCAGGCGCAGCCCCACCATTGCCGGTGTAGTGTAACCTCCCTGCTCTTAAATCAATCCCTCTAACAACATTACACTTGCCTTCTTGATAAACTGTTGTAATTACAAACCAACCTTTGTGACTCATGCACAAGAACTACAAAATCCAAAGATTCAAAGTACATTTATTATCGAAGCATGGATGCAGTGCACAACTGAGATTCTCCAACCCACAGACAGCCATGAAACAAAGAAAATGATGGAACCCTTTCAAAGAAAAACACTAAACACCCGAAGTGAAATGAAAAGATCAAATCATGCAAACGGCAAAAGAAAAAACAAGTGTAAGACACGGCATATAAAACACCAAACCTCAAAGTCATTGAAAGAGTCCAGACATATTCAGTCCAGCTCAGTTCAGCCCCACCCAACCCTGTGTCTCCCTTATCTGCAGGCAGTAGAGCCAGTCTGCCCTGATCAAAATTGTACAAAACAGCAACAAATAAAGGAGTGACCAGAAATCAGAAGCACTTCATGACGTGACCTACCAAGCCCAATCCACAAAGCAAGCTGATTAAACTTGCCTAAGATCCAGGACTCCGGCAGCATCAGGCGAGAGGGAGAGAGAGAGAGAGAGAGAGAGAGAGAGAGAGAGAGAGAGAGAGAGAGAGAGAGAGAGAGAGAGAGAGAGAGAGAGAGAGAGAGAGAGAGAGAGAGAGAGAGAGAGAGAGAGAGAGAGAGAGAGCATTCATACGCAGGCACCTTCCATGGGGGGGTGGAGAAGAGGGAGGAGAGAGGAGAGAGAAAGGGAGAGAGAGGGAGGGAGGAGAGAGGGAGAGGGGAGAGAGGGAGAGGAGGAGAGAGGAGGAGAGAGAGACCATCATACGCAGGCACCTTCCATGGGGGGGGAGAAGAGGGAGGAGAGAGAGAGAGGAGAGAGAGGGAAGGGAGAGAGAGAGGGAGGAGGAGAGAGAGAGGAGAGAGAGAGGAGAGAGAGAAGAGAGGAGAGAGAGAGAGAGGGAGGGAGAGAGAGGAGGAGAGAGAGGAGAGAGAGGGAGGAGAGAGAGAAGGAGGAGAGAGAGGGAGGGAGGTGAGAAAGAAGAGAGAGAGAGAGGGAGGAGAGAGAGAGGGGAGAGAGAGAGGGAGGAGAGAGAGAGGGGAGGAGAGAGAGGGAGGAGAGAGAGAGAGGAGAGAGGCAGGAGAGAGAGAGGGGAGGAGAGAGAGAGAGGAGAGAGAGAAGAGAGGGAGAAGAGAGAGAGAGGGAGGAGAGAGAGAGGGAGGAGAGAGAGAGGGAAGAGAGAGGAGAGAGAGGGAGAGAGGGAGGAGAGAGAGATTTTGTGAATCGTCCTTGGTTGCGCTGTTCACTGGCACCTTGTTCTTCTGGAATCACTCTGTCTTTCACCATTTAAATAAAAAAACTGACCTATTTTTCCTTTCAAAGTGGATGACCTCATATTTACCATTGTTGTGCTCTATCTGCCAGACCCTTGCCCACTCACTTAACTTCTCTATACATCTCTGCGGACTTTCAGCATTCTTGGTGTGATTTGCTTTTCCAGTCAGTTTAGTGGCATCAGCAAAGTTAGATATGCTACACTTGGTCCCTGTTGTGACTGTGATCAAAGTCACAACTTTGCTGAAGCTGTTGATATACAAGTCCTTATTCATCATGACAAGCAGGCATTCTTTTGGAGACACTTTTGGTAGAGTCTCACAATCTCAAAAATACATCACAGTTTTGTACCCTTAAGATCGAAGGTGATACTATGGAAAAGAGTACAGTCAATGTTTTGGGCCAAGACTATTCAGCAGCATTAGAGAACAAAAGATGAGGACCTATCATCTTTTTTTCTCCAGCCCGGCTGAATGATTTCAGCCCAAAATGTCGGCTGTACTCCTTTCCATAGATGCTGCCTGGCCTGCTGAGTTCCTCCAGCATTTTGTGGGTGTTGCTCTGGATTTCCAACATCCACAGATTTCCTCTTGTTTGTGAGTAGGTGATAAAATAAAATTTCAATAGTTACAATGACATTGTTTTCCTCAATATTTTGGGTTGACAATGCTTCCTTTGAATTACATATCTACAGTGGGAGACACCTCTGAATGTTCAAACACCTTTGTTGGGACAAACTAATTGTCACAGAATGTCTAAAAGCTTCTACAGACAGAGAGCCAGATGCCCAAGATTAGTGTTGTATGAGCTGACTCTCTGAGTACACAAATATCCCACATGAAGTTAAATGTGTTGAAAGAATAAGAAAAATTTAGGAAGGACAACAAAATTCTAGGGGCATATAGCCCGATGGGAGTTCAGCGAGCTGGGTTAAGCACAATAGGCAGCGATTCAAACAGAGAGAGGAGAAATGGGTTAAAAATTCTATATCTGAATGCACGAAGTGTCAGGAATAAGGCGGATGAGCTTGAAGCCCAGGTGCGAATGGGTAACTATGATGTTGGTGGGATAACGGAGACATGGCTGCAGGGAGATCAGACCTGGGAAATGAATGTACAAGGGTATACGTGCTATCGTAGGGACAGATAATGTGGGCAGAGGGGGTGGGGTGGCCCTGTTGGTGAGGAATGAGATTCAGTCCTTTGCAAGGGGGGACATAGGGTCAGGAGAAGTAGAGTCTGTGTGGATAGAACTGAGGAACAGTAAGGGCAAAAGGACCCAAATGGGTGTTGTCTACAGGCCACCAAACAGTAGCATGGATATTGGGTTCAAGTTGAATTGGGAGTTAACATTGGCATGTGGCAAAGGTAATGTCACAGTAGTTATGGGGGATTTCAACATGCAGGTGAACTGGGAGAATCAGGTTGGTGCTGGACCACAGGATAGGGAGTTTGTAGAGTGCCTACGGGATGCATTCTTGGAACAGCTTGTACGAGAGCCGACCAGGGACAAGGCTATTCTGGATTTAATGTTATGTAATGAACAGGATTTGCTGCACAAATCACTCTCTCACCTAGAGGGGGTCAGTTGTGCTGTGAGGATTACATTCCTTGACTTCTCTAGTGCCTTTAACACCATCCAGCCCAAGATCTTAAGGCACAAACTAACGGAGATGGGAGTAGACTCTCACATGGTGGATTGGATAGTGGACTACTTGACAGATAGACCTCAGTATGTGCGGTTGGGAGACTGTAGGTCTGACACGGTGGTCAGCAGCACAGGGGCGCCGCAGGGAACCGTACTCTCTCCGGTCCTGTTCACCCTGTACACATCAGACTTCCAATATAACTCGGAGTCCTGCCATGTGCAGAAGTTCGCTGATGACACAGCCATAGTGGGGTGTGTCAGGAATGGACAGGAGGAGGAGTATAGGAAACTGATACAGGACTTTGTGATATGGTGCAACTCAAACTACCTGCGTCTCAATATCACCAAGACCAAGGAGATGGTGGTGGACTTTAGGAGATCTAGGCCTCATATGGAGCCAGTGATCATTAATGGAGAATGTGTGGAGCAAGTTAAGACCTACAAGTATCTGGGAGTACAGTTAGACGAGAAGCTAGACTGGACTGCCAACACAGATGCCTTGTGCAGGAAGGCACAGAGTCGACTGTACTTCCTAAGAAGGTTGGCGTCATTCAATGTCTGTAGTGAGATGCTGAAGATGTTCTATAGGTCAGTTGTGGAGAGCGCCCTCTTCTTTGTGGTGGCGTGTTGGGGAGGAAGCATTAAGAAGAGGGACGCCTCATGTCTTAATAAGCTGGTAAGGAAGGCGGGCTCTGTCGTGGGCAAAGTACTGAAGAGTTTAACATCGGTAGCTGAGCGAAGGGCGCTGAGTAGGCTACGGTCAATTATGGATAACTCTGAACATCCTCTACATAGCACCATCCAGAAACAGAGAAGCAGTTTCAGTGACAGGTTACTATCGATGCAATGCTCCTCAGACAGGATGAAGAGGTCAATACTCCCCAATGCCATTAGGCTTTACAATTCTACCGCCAGGACTTAAGAACTTTTTAAAAGCTATTATTAATGCTTTTTGAGATAGTGATTTAGATGCATATCATATTTTTTACTGAGTTAAGTATTGTATGTAATTAGTTTTGCTACAACAAGTGTATGGGACATTGGAAAAAAGTTGAATTTCCCCATGGGGATGAATAAAGTATCTATCTATCTATCTATCTATCTAAGCGATCTCGCAGTAAAGGAGCCATTAGGAGGTAGTGATCACAATATGATAAGCTTTTATCTGCAATTTGAGAAGGATAAGGGCAGATCGGAGGTGTCAGTGTTGCAGATGAACAGGGGAAACTATGGAGCCATGAGGGAGGAGCTGGCCAAAGTTGACTGGACGGATAGCCTAGCAGAAAAGACAATGGAACAGCAATGGCAGGTATTCTTGGGAATAATGCACAAGGTGCAAAATCAGTTCATCCCCCAGAGAAGGAAGGATTCAAAGGGGGGAAAGGGGCCTCAGTGGTTGACAAAGGAAGTCAGAGACTGCATAGCATTAAAAAAAAGGAAATATGACAGAGCTAAGGTGAGTGGGAGGACAGATTGGGAAGTTTTTAAGGAACAACCTAAAAAGACAATACGGGGAGAAAAAATGAGGTACGAACGCAAGCTAGCCAGGAATATAAAGGAAGATAGCAAAAGCTTTTTTAGGTATGTGAAGAGAAAGAAGATAGTTAAGAACAATGTTGGGCCCTTGAAGAATGAATTGGGTGAAATTGTTATGGGAAACAGAGAAATGGCAGAAGAATTTAATGAGTACTTTAGATCTGTTTTCACTAAGGAAGACACAAGCAATCTCCCAGATGTATGGATGGGCCAAGGACATAGGATAACAGAGGAAATGAAACAGATTGACATTCGGAAGGAAACGGTGATGAGAAGACTGATGGGACTGAAGGCTGACAAATCCCCAGGTCCAGATGGTCTGCACCCTAGGGTACTAAAGGAGTTGGCCCTGGAAATTGCGGATGCATTGGTAATCATTTTCCAATGTTCCTTAGATTCAGGATCAGTTCCTGAGGATTGGAGAATGGCTAATGTTATCCCACTTTTTAAGAAAGGAGGGAGGGAGAAAACAGAGAACTATCGACCTGTCAGCTTGACATCGGTGGTGGGAAAGATGCTAGAGTCCATTATTAAGGATGAAATAGTGGCATATCTAGATAGCAGTGATAGGATTGGGCCGAGCCAGCATGGATTTACCAAGAGTAAATCATGCTTGACTAATCTGTTGGAGTTTTTCGAGGATGTAACCAGGAAGTTAGACGGGGGAGATCCAGTGGATGTAGTGTACCTCGATTTTCAGAAGGCATTTGATAAGGTCCCACATAGAAGATTGGTGGATAAAATCAAAGCTCAGGGCATCGGGGGGAAGGCATTGACATGGATTGAAAAGTGGTTGGCAGATAGAAAGCAAAGAGTAGGTCCCAAAGAATGGGTGTTTCTCGGAATGGCAGGTGGTGACTAGTGGGGTGCCACAGGGCTCGGTATTGGGACCACAGCTGTTTACCATTTACCATTTACGTTAACGATTTGGATGAAGGCATAGAAAATAACATCAGCAAATTTGCTGATGATACTAAGCTGGGTGGCAGTGTGACATGTGATGAGGATGTTAGGAGAATTCAGGGTGACTTGGATAGGCTGGGTGAGTGGGCAGATACTTGGCAGATGGCGTTTAATGTGAATAAGTGTGAGGTTATCCACTTTGGGAGTAAGAACAGGAAGGCAGATTATTATCTGAACGGTGTAGAGTTGGGTAAGGGAGAAATACAAAGAGATCTCGGAGTCCTTGTTCATCAGTCACTGAAGGTGAATGAGCAAGTGCAGCAGGCAGTGAAGAAGGCTAATGGAATGTTGGCCTTTATTCCAAAGGGAATTGAGTACAAGAGCAAGGAAATCCTCTTGCATTTGTACAGAGCCCTGGTGAGACCACACCTGGAGTATTGTGTACAGTTTTGGTCTCCAGGGTTAAGGAAGGACATCCTGGCTGTAGAGGAAGTGCAGCGTAGATTCACGAGGTTAATTCCTGGGATGTCTGGACTGTCTTACGCAGAGAGGTTAGAGAGACTGGGCTTGTACACGCTGGAATTAAGGAGATTGAGAGGGGATCTGATTGAAACATATAAGATTATTAAGGGATTGGACAAGATAGAGGCAGGAATTATGTTCCAGATGCTGGGAGAATCCAGTACCAGAGGGCATGGTTTGAGAATAAGGGGTAGGTCATTTAGGACAGAGTTAAGGAAAAACTTCTCCCAGAGTTGTGGGGGTCTGGAATGCACTGCCTCGGAAGGTAGTGGAGGCCAATTCTCTGGATGCTTTTAAGAAGGAGCTAGATAGGTATCTTATGGATAGGGGAATCAAGGGATTTGGGGATAAGGCAGGAACCGGGTATTGATAGTAATTGATCAGCCATGATCTCAAAATGGCGGTGCAGGCTCGAAGGGCTGAATGGTCTACTTCTGCACCTATTGTCTATTGTCTATTGATTGCCTATATCTCTGACCATGTTTGATGTGCTAAGTGTCAGTATCAGTCTTGTCTGCAAACTTCCTGGAACTTGTTTACAATGGTGCAAATTGTCCAAAACGGAGCTGAATTCTCAGATGGGATCTGACAATGTGAAATTAGATGGCCAACAAATCAAACTGCAGAACTTCAAACCTGAACATATATGCTGGAACAATTCAGCCAGAGTCAGGCAGTATCTGCTGAAAGAGAATCAGTCAAGACTTTGGGTCAGAAAATCTTCCTTACAACTGTGGGGAGAACGAAGTGTTTACAGTTTTCGGTGCAGAGTTGGGGGAAGGAGTGTACATGTTACTTCAATGTACAGTTATTAGACATTACTGTAGTTTTACAATCTGGAAAGGCATGAGCTGAATAGATTAGATCGAAACCACTTCCACAGCGAGGAGTCTAAGATGTATAGATGTATAGTAAGACAAAAATCTATATAGAGGTAGAAACACGCAAAATGCTGGAGGAACTCACCAGGTCAGGTAGTATCTACGGGAATGAATAAATAGCCAATGTTTCATGCTGAGTCCCTTCTTCAAGACTAGAAAGGAAGGGGAAAGTCAGCAGAATAAAAAAGTGGGGGAGCGGAAAGGACGACAAGCAAGAAGGTGGTAGGTGAAGCCATGTGGAAGGAGGAAGGAGGAAGGAATCTGATGGGACAGAACAATAGCCCATAGGACAAAAGGGAGGATAAGGTGACCCAGGAAGAGGTGATAGGCAGCTGAGAGAGAGGTAAGAGGCCATCTTGAGGAGTAGAGGAAAGGGGAAGGATGAGGGAAGTTTTATTTTACCAGAAAGGGAAAATGATATCGATGCCATCGGGTTGGAGGCCATCCAAATCGAATACAAGGTGTTGCTCCTCCACTCTGAGAGTGGCCTCATCATGGCACAAGAGGAGGCCATGGACTGACACGTCGGAATGGGAATGAGAATCAGAATTTTAGTGCTTGGCCCCCAGGAAGTTCCGCTTTTAGCAGATGGAACAGAGGTGCTCGATGAAGCAGTTCACCAATTTACGTAGGGTCTCACCAATGTAGAGGAGGCTGCATTGGGAGTATCTGACGCAATAGACGATCCCAGCAGGGGTAGATATTTTAAAGACACAGGGACACAAGAGATAGTACAGGTGTTGGAAATCCAGAATATGCACAAAAAATGTTGAAGGAACTCAGCAGGTCAGGTCGCATTGATGGAGAAGAATAAACAGTCAAGCTTTTGGCCAAGACCATTCATCAGGACTGGAAAGGCAGGTGGAAGAAAGTTGGGGGAAGATAAGCTGGCAGGTGATAGTTGAAGCCAGGTAAGGGGAAAGGTTGGTGGATGGAAAAGGGGGATGAGGTCAAAAGCTGGGAAGAGATAATTGGAAGAGGTAAAGGGCTGAAGAAGTAAGAACCTGATAGGACCATGGGAAAAGGGAAAGGAGGAGGGCCACTGCTTAACTGGGCAATTTCTTAAGCTGAGACAGCAGACATACAGAGAGCTGTGACCAGTCAAGGGAACGCAGACAGACGATGCTGACCTTCCTTTACATGGTCACACAATTGTAGAAAAGTGCCTGAAGTCATGCAGGCTTACTCCCTCGATAATATTGACAGCTAATTCCAGTGCGGCGGCCTCTCATTAGGAGATGTGGCTGACAGTCGTGGCTGGCGGGTTTAGTACAGGATCTGGGGCAACGCCCTGCAGGGGCAGAGAGAGAACTGGACCAACTGGAAGGCCCCCAGCAGAGCCTGCACTCAGTCAGCTGGTCAGAGCCCACGGGGTGAAATGGGGGTGATGATGCAATGCCTGAAACCGGTGAGTGAGATGAGAATCAGAGTCAGGGTCAGGTTTACTATCACTGACCTGGGTGGCGAAACTTGTTGTTTCGTGGCAACGGTATAGTGAGGTCATAAAAATTACTGCAATTTACAATAAATAAATATATCAAGAAATGGTCCAAAAGAGGAGCAGTGAGTTTACTGACCATTCAGAAATCTGATGGTGGAGGGGAAGAATGTGGACGCTCAGGATCCTGTACCTTCTCTCTGATGGTAGTACTGAGGAGAGGGCATGTTCCAGGCGGTTAGGGTCCTTAATGATGGATGCTGCCTTCTTTGAAAAATGATGGCGGGGAGGCTTGTGCCCATGATCGAGCTGGCTGAGTCCACAACCCTGGGCAGCCTCTTTCAATACTGTGCATTGGGACTTCCATACCAGGCGGTGATGCGCCCAGTCAGACAGTTCTCCATCCTTCATCAGTGGGCTGGCACGGTAGCTGTGGTAAACAATGTATACCTGTCTGGACACGCCCCTCTGCTGACTGCTCCTGTGGCTCCTCCCACAGACCCCTGTATAAAGGTGTTTGGAGACACTGCTCCTCCCTCAGTCTCCGAGATGCCGTGCTCCGTTCTGCTGCTAATAAAAGCCTATCGTTCACCTCCCGTCTCTGAGAGTTATTGATGGTGCATCAATTTTATTAGCAGCAATTTTAAAACATGGACAGCATTTTACGACCAGACAGATTGGATCTCGACCCACAATCCCAGGAAGCCGGTGACGCTTTCGAACTCTGGCTAGCATGCTTCGAATCGTACCTGGAGGAGATTCATGTGACCGACCCTGCCACAAAGCGCAGGGTTCTCCTCTCCAGAGTCACTGCAAGGGTCTACTCCATGATCAGAGGCCAAACGGACTACGAGGGTGCGATGGATGCCCTCAAAAGACAATACTGGCGGCCGGTGAACACCGTCTACGCAAGACATCGCTTAGCGACACGGCGGCAGCAGGCCGGAGAGTCGAGCACTGAGTTTGTCCGGGCCCTACAGACACTCGTGTGGGCCTGCGATTGCAGGGGGCTGATGGCGAAACAGCATGTGGAGCTGCTAGTAAGAGACGCCTTCGTTACGGGGTTCAGGTCAGTGTACGTGTGCCAGCGGCTGCTGGAACACACCGATCTTACCTTACGCTCGGCGATCGAGCTGGCCGACATGCTGGAGGCTGCTCTGCACGATGCTGACACGGTCCAGGCACGCGATCTCCCGCCGGCCCCGTGGACGCTGCGGACCCCGCAACCCGCCGGCGAATCGACCTCAGCTGCTACCAGTCGCGAGTCCGTGAAGTCCCTGCAAACGACCACGGTTCCTGCCAGTCGCAAGTCTGCGCAGTGTTACTTCTGTGAACTCGGAAAGCACCCCCGAAATCGCTGCCCAGCCCAAGAAGCTACCTGCTCCAGCTGCGGGAAGAAGGGCCACTTCGCCAAGGCCTGTAAGTCTAAACCACGAGCGGGGTCGAGCAGCACCGCGTGCGAGGCATGGGGGTCGCCATCTTGGTCACCGCCATCTTGCCTGCCCACCGCGTGCAAGGCATGGGGGCGGCCATCTTTGTCGGCGCCACCTCGCCCCGCCTCTGACCCACGGGTGCTTACCGGGCACCAAGTCGGCAATTCAACTCTGGCCTCCGTGACCCTCGACCAAAGCGCCCCGCACCAGCTCGCAAGGTCAATGATGGACATCCTGGTGGAGGGACACAGGACTAGCTGCCTGTTTGACACGGGCAGCACTGAGAGTTTTATTCACCCGGACACGGTGCAACGCTGTGGACTCGTGACACGGCCGGCAAGCCAGAGGGTCACCATGGCTTCTGGGTCGCATTCCACAGACATCCAGGGGGGTTGTGTAGCGACATTGGTGGTGCAGGGCACAGAATATCGGAACTTTGCATTACTGGTCATGCCTCAACTGTGTGCCCCTGTGCTATTGGGGCTCGACTTTCAGAGCCACCTGTAAAGTGTGACAATGGAGTATGACAGGACCCTCCCACCAATCACTGTCAGAAATCCTCAGTTTTGTGGGACTTCATCATATACCCCGCTACTGACCACACACACACCCACCCGCACATCCCACCCAACACCATGCCAACAGCTGCGCTACTGACACCACTTGCAGCCTCTCCACCCTCAAGATCCCTCCCCCACCGCTGTTCGGCAACCTGACCCCCGACTGTAAACCTGTGGCAATTAAAAGCAGGAGGTACAGCACGGGGAACAGGGCCTTCATTCAGTCAGAGGTGCAGCGGCTGCTCAGGGAGGGGATCATTGAGCCAAGCACAAGTCCTTGGCGGTCCCAGGTGGTCATTGTTCGGACCGGGCAGAAAAATAGGATGTTCGTGAACTATAGCCAGACCATCAATAGGTTCACGCAGCTTGAAGCGTACCCCCTACCCCGCATCGCGGATATAGTCAACCAGATAGCTCAGTACAAGGTGTACTCGACCATAGATCTGAAATCCGCTTATCACCAGCACCCCATCCGCCCAGAGGACCGCCACAGTGGTTAGCATAACACTACTACAGCGGTAGGACAGAGGCTTCATTCCCTCTGCTGCCTGTAAGGAGTTTGTATGCTCTCCCGGAGACCATGTGTGTTTCCTTCAGGTGCTCCAGCTTCCTCCCCAATTCCAAAGACATATGGTTGGGGTTGGTGAGTTGAGGACATGCTCGGTTGGTGCCCGAAGCGCAGCATCACTTGTGGGCTGCCCAGCACGATCCTTACTAAATTGATTTGACGCAAATGACACATTTCACTGCATGCTTCAATATACATGCGTTAAATAAAGCTAATTGTTATTTCTATAGAGATCCGTGAGGGTTTTTGCTCAGTGAGCTAGGATCAGTGAGAGGCAGATCAGGCAGCAAGAGACGGAGACAAGGTGGGAGGATCGGGGAACGATGGGTGTGATAACAGAACTAAAGTCTTGTCCTGGCTGTTGTGGGAGTTGCCAAGTGTGGATGGGTTGATAGTCCTTTATGAGGCAGTAAACTGCATCTATCTTCTCAAATCCTTGTTCAGTTAGTTACTGTCCTTCCCTGCCTATCTCCAGATCCGGGCTACTAGAACATAATGTGGCCACTGAGCATATGTTCATGGTCTTCTGCTGCTGTTGCCTAGCCACATCAGTTTTCAACATGTTATACGTTCAGGGATGCTCTTCTGCACACCACTGTTGTAATGAGTGGTTATTTGAGTTACTGTCAGCTTGAGCAAGTCTGGCCATTCTCCTCTGATCTCTCTTAACGACAAGGTGTTTTTGACCACACAACTGCTGCTCACTGGATGTTTTTTTTGTTTCTCACTCCATTCTCTGTAAACTCTAAAAACTGTTAGGCGTGAAAATCTTAGGAGATCCGCTGTTTCAGATATACTCAAATCACTGAGTCTGGCACCAACAATCCCTTAGATCACATTCCTTGCCCATTCTGATGTTAAGTCCCAACAATAACTGAACCTCTTCTTCTTCTTGTAAAGCTCAATGGCAGTTGGCAGACCAACATAAGGTCCAGTACTGTCACCTACTGAGTTGGCGTGTGGAGGAAAGAGACAGGAAGTATACCCAATAAATCCCCCCCACAATAAAACTCTCAAATAATATTAGAAAGTCTAATGACTTTAAGAAAGTGAAAATCACATTTATATACAATACATTATGGTGGCAGTGATAGCCTAACAAGCTTTGATAAGGCTTCAGGATTTTATGTTATGTTCCAAAGTTGCTATTGTGCTGACAATTTAAATTACCTCGGTGTCTCCATAGGGCACAGTGCTTACCTCTCTCTCGTGGTGGTTACAGGCATTATAATGTCTGTGTACATTATAAGCCTTCCTGTTATCACTACATCCAGAAAATGTCCTGAAACTTCCTGAACCTCCTGTGAAGCTTTCTCTCACAAGTGCAGAAGTTGACTGAATTCTCTCTGGGAGCTTGTCACTGAACATGGTGCACATGCAGAGAGCCCGGTAGGAAATGGCAGTTGTGCACCCAGCACCTCCCTTCCCTGATTTCCCTGGACAACTGCTCACCACAGTTAGTGGGCAAGGTGCACACTCCCAAGTCGAAATAGCCCAAGAGCCATGTTCTTTTCTCTGTTACAACTGTTGATGTGGGCTCAGAATATTCCTTACCCATCATAATTCGCCCTAGGTATAGACTGAGCTATAGGCTTCTCCACATGGAGCCAGAAGGATTGAGAATGAGATCAAGTCTTGGCCCATGACCTAATTTCCAACCTCCCTGACTGGGAACATGAGGGATTGGAGTTGGGAATGATATTCATGTCAGACAAGGAATCAAATGAGAATAGTGGAATTTGAGTATTTCCCCAAGTAACTACTGCAGTTCATAAACATAAGAAAATCTGCAGGTGCTGGAAATTCAAAGCAACATACACAAAATGATGGAGAAACTTATCAGGGCAGGTGGCATCTATGGAAATGAACAAACAGTCGATGTTTTGAGCCGAGACCCTTCTTCGGAACTGGAAAGGAAGGAGGAAGATACCGGTATAAAAAGGTGGGGGCAAGGAAAGTGGGATAGCTGGAATTTGGTAGGTGAAGCCAAGTGTGTGTGAAAGGTAAAGGTCTCGAGCTGAAGGTACCTGATAGGAGAGGAGAG
The DNA here is from genome assembly GCF_048418815.1 of Hemitrygon akajei. Lineage (NCBI taxonomy): Eukaryota > Metazoa > Chordata > Chondrichthyes > Myliobatiformes > Dasyatidae > Hemitrygon > Hemitrygon akajei. The sequence continues at coordinate 54,988,808 of NC_133137.1, forward strand.
TGGACCATTGAACAAAGGGAAGGAAGAAGGGATCCAGTGGGAGGTGATAGGCAGATGCGAAGAGGAAGAAAGCCAGAGTGGGGTATAGAAGAAGAGGTGAAGGTGTAGCTTCTCCAGCCTGAGGGTGGCCTCATCGTGGCATGCAAGGTCAAGGCTGGTGTGTCAGAACGGGAGTGGGAATGGGAATTAAAATGTTTGGCAACCGGAAGGTTCTGCTTTGGGAGGTTGGAACAGAGGTGCCTGAGAAAGCGATTCCCCCAATTTACGATAGGTCTCACCAGTGTGAAGGAGGCTACATCAGGAGCACCGGATAAAATAGAAAATCCCAGTAGTTTTGGAGGTGAAGTGTTGCTTCACCTGGAAGAACTGTTTGGGGCCCTGAATGGAGGTGAGGGAAGAGGCGGGTGGCTGGTGTAGCACTTTGGAGGCTTGCAGGGGTAAGTGCTTGGAGGGAGATTAGTGGGGAGGGATGAGTAGACAAGGGAATCACAGAAGGAGTGATTCCTGTGGAAAGAGAGACTGGGTGGGAGGTAATGATGTGCTTAGTGACAGGATGTGCTTAGAGAGGTGTCAGAAATGGAGATAGTGAACTTAAGGTCAGGGTGGAAGTTGGAGGCAAAGTTGATGAAATTGTTGAGCTCAGAATGGGTGCGTGAAGAAGCACTGGTCCAATCGTCAATGTAGTGCTGGAAGAGTTAGGGAGCATTACAGGGAAAGGTTTGGAACATGGATTGTTCTACACGGCCAATGAAGAGGCAGGCTTAGCGGGGGCACAAGCGGGTGCCCATGGCTACCTCTTGAGCCTGGAGAGAGTGGGAGGAGCCAAAGGAGAGATTGCTGAGGGTAAGGACTAGTTTGGCCAGATGGAGGAGTGTGGTGAGGGAGGGGAACTAGTTGTTTCTTTTATGGAGAGAGATGGGGAGAGCTTTAAGGCCTTCTTGATGGGGGATAGAAATGTATAGGGACTAGACATCCATGGTGAAAATGAGGCCATCAAGTCCAGGGCATTGAAAATTACTGAGAACAAGATTCTGTAGATGCTGGAAATCCAGAGCAACACACACAAAGGCTAGCATAGCTCAGCAGGTCAGGTAACATTTAGGAAGAGGAATAAACAGTTCAACATTTTGGGCTCAGACCCTTCGTCAGGACCTGATAAGAAAGGGTAAGGGCTGGCCTTGGCCTAAAATGTTGACTGTTTATCCCTCTGCATGGATGCCGCCTGACCTGCTGAGTTCCTCCAGCATTTTGTGTGTGTTACTGTTACAGTACGTTAGCTTTAAGCCAGCACCCACAGCTTGGAAAGGCTGAAGTTTTAGGATGTTCATGACACATTCTGCTGACTGTCTCATTCTACTCAGTACCCTTTCACACAGCGGGAGTGACAGATGTGGCAGCTGAATCTGCAGCTGCTCATCTCTTTTCATTCTCTGTGCTGGGTTACGTGTCATGTCTACACAACAACATGAACTGTGCAATATTGCATTTCAAATATTCCCACCTGCTCCTGAAATGATTGGGATTTTCAGCGTTTATTATAGCAAAATTCTACATAAGCTGGATGTAGTTAATGACAATCCAGCTTCCAGAGATACTTGGATGATGCCACAACCAATCAAGTTGGTAATTACTCTGTGTAAGTGACTCAGATTGATTTTACGCAGTTGATTTCTTTTTTTTGTTTATCTTCTGATAATTGTACTTTGCTGGTAGCAGATCTGTAATCAGTGCTGTATCCTTAAGTCAATTATATATTGAATAAATTAACGTAGTTAGATTTGTGCCTGTCGACGTTGTGCCAACCATATACCCTACTCTAAGCTCAATCTAACACTTCTCTCCAATGTAGCCCTCCAGTTTCCTGTCATCATGTGCCTATCTAAAAGTTTCTAAGATGTCCCTAACATATCTGCCTCTACTTGTGTAAAAATCTTACTTCTGACATTCCCCCTATACTTTCTTCCAATTATCTTAAAATTATGTCCCACTTTTAATAGCCATTTCTGTCTTAGGGAAAAAGTCTCTAGATATCTTATGTTTTGTAACTTCAAAACATTAAAATAATTCAAAGGAAGATACGGAGTTTGATATACAGGCGTAACTTCGTCTTTTACTTTAAGCACACATATCATGTGGTAGTGTGATTATGTAAGCAATTGTCATATTTTTACATATAGCCCATAGTTAGTGGAACTAACAAGAATGTGTTATCAACAATATATATATATGATATTACTCAAATATTATTGAAATATAAATATACATAATTTTAAATATAAAAGATATAAAATTTAAACCAGAATATAAAAACAAGGATGTAATGTTGAGACTTTATAAAGGACTGGTGAGGCCTCACTTGGAGTATTGTGAGTAGGTTTGGGCCCCTTATCTTCAAAAAGATGTGCTGAAACTGGGCAGGGTTCAAAGGAGGTTCACGAAAATGATTCCAGGATTAAACGCTTGTCATATGAAGAGCGTTAAATGGCCTGTATTCACTGGAATTCAGAAGAATGAGGGCTGACCTCATTGAAACCTCCCAAATGATGAATGGCCTTGATAGAGTGGATGTGGAGAGAATATTTCCTATGGTAGAAGAGCCTAAGACCAGATGATACAGCCTCAGAATAGAGGGGTGTCCATTTAGAACAGGGGTGAGGAGGAATTTCTTTAGCCAGGGGTGGTGAATCTGTGGTATTCTTTGCCACGGGCAGCAGTAGAGATCAAGTCTTCATATATATTTAAGGCAGAGGTTGATAGACTATTGATTGGTCAGGGCATGAAGGGATACAGGGAGAATTCAGGAGACTGGGGCTGAGAGGAAAGTTGGATCAGTCATGATGAAATGGCAGAGCAGGCTCAATGAGTCAAATGGCCTAATTCTCTGGGATCAATAAAGTACCTATCTATCTACTTACTATATACAGACATTCACAGCATAGTATGTTCACTGTAACTTGTCCCATTCGGGCCTAAAGATTTAATCACTGTGGGGGATTTCTTACTCTTATGGGATAACGTCTTTCCTGATAAGGGGGGAATCACTCTGTTTGACAGGTGAGACTTGTGGCTGTGGAACAATCTCAGATTCTGGGGCCTTCTCCATGGTGGTAGTAAGAGTTGATTCTGAGTCTGCAAGAAGTGCTTCTGATAGAGGTAGCTATTTTTTTTTTCCGTCCATTTTCTTCTTCTAGTTTCTGCATCTTGATCTTGGGAAGTTCCATTTAGTTCACTGGAGTACTCTATTATTAATCCTTCTTTTGGTCCCTTTATGATCTCATCTCTCCTCTTGGTTTCCACGTCTACAGCATCATCTGATGAATCCTCTGTTTTCGTACCTCCATTTTTGGCCTTCTATCCATCCAGCAGGGCTTTGGTCTTTGCATCTACTTTTACAAGCAGCTTTTTGTCTCCCACTTGAAGTTCAGACAAAAACCTTACTACACACGGAATAGATTCTGGTTCTTTATACACACGAAAGTCAATGTTTATAACTTTTCTGAAGCTCTTTGAACTCTCTTCCAGCTTAAAACCAAGCACCATTTTGCAAGTACAAGGGGTGATTGTGGTCTAAGGTAGAAGGAATCAATTTTAGAAAACCTAACATTTATTTTTCAACATAGTCCCCTCCTATATTTACACACTTAGTCCAGCTGTCGTGGAGCATACGGATCCTTCTTTGTAGAAGTCGGCGTCTTGGGCCTCCAGAAAGTGGTTCACAGCAGGGGTGATTGATAAGTTTGTGGCCCAATGTAGAATGAGATGAGTTATACAGCTCTCATACATGCACATGCAACTCAACTCTTTGAGTGATTATGCAGAAAGTTTGAAGTTAATAACTTTTCTGGAATTTCTGTTTCAGATAATTGAAAATTGCAGGTAAGCACCGTCTGAGAAAATGGACATCAGTCTTTGTGCAGTCATCCGTTACCTTGGTCTCAAGGGCTTATCATCCAAGGAGGTTTATGAGGACATGGTGGCAACACTTGGGGAGGGTGAAAAATAAATGTGCTAGGTTTTCTAAAACTGACTCCTTCTACCTTAGGCCACAAACTTATCAATCACCCCTTGTAACTGCCTGATTAACTTTCAAAAGCTTTCTCAGACGTATTGGTTATCAAAACTGTTGTAGTCAGCCGACTGCCTGAATTTTGTCAGCACACTTGTGTAATCCTCTTGCATCAATCTTTTGACCGTGGTAAATGATACTTGGTTTAAAGAATTCACACTTGTTGCATTGCGTTCTGAGCCCATAATCTTCCAAACTTTTTAACACTGTCTTGAGGTTTCAGAGATGTTCCTTGTCATCCTTACAAGTAACAATGATGTCATCCAGGTAACACTGAGTGCCTGGGCAGCCTTGCAGCACCTGGTCCATAGCTTTCTGCCAGAGTACAGGTGCAGATGCTACCCCGAAAATAAGCCTATTATATCAATAAAACCCATTTTGAGTGTTTATGCTGAGAAGAACTTTGGACTCTTCCTCCATCTCCAACTGTAAGTAGACCTCAGCTAAGTCCACTTTGCTGAAGTTTTTCCCTCCAGAATGGTTTGCAAAGATATCCCCTATCCTGGGCAGAGGGTACTGATCTAATTTCAGTATGGGGTTGATAGTAACCTTGAAATCACCACAGATCCTGACAGACCCATTCTTCTTGGCAACTGGGACCATTGATGTTGCCCAAGGGCTCCACTCAACTTTGCAAAGAATTCCTTCAGCCTCCATGCGATCTAACTCACTGGCTAGTTTATCACAGATGAATGGACTTTTTAAAACTTGGGTGTAGTGTTTTCATTTCACATTATATTACCCCTAATATGTTTGAGTTTTCCAATACCATCATTGAACGCTGCTGTAGCACCATCCAGTACCTTTATTAATTTGTTTTCAGTTGACTCTATTGCAGGGGATATGGCATGCAAATGGTGGATGGATCTTCAGTTAAATTGTAGTTGTTTCAGCAACTCGTGCCCCACAATGCTGGCCTTCCTGTTTTTACCATATAAACACCCAATGTGGTTTGTTGGTTGTTGCATTTCACCGCTAAAATTGTCATTCCCACAGGAATGATCTTTTCTCCAGTATAAGTTCTTAGTTGGCTATTTGCAGGCTTCAGTTCAGTTTCTTTGAAAGCCATTCAAACACATTTTGAGGACTGACTGAAACAGTCAAACCAGTGTCCAATTTCATTTGAACTAATTTTCCCTTCACTTCTGGTGTAAGCCATATTGCTTATCTATTGTAAACTTTTACACTATAAATCTCAAGGCTACACAATTCTGCATCACTCTCATCATTATCAGATTTTTCATCAACAGTGTGCAGATTAGTGCACCTTTTGAAACTGCAACTTGACTTTTTAGCCTTTTCTGTTCTCTGTGCAGTCCATTTATTTTTGTCTACCTGACATGTTCTTTGTATGTGTCCTACTTTGTTGCATTTTCTACAAGTTTCATCTTCAAATATACATTTGTTTGGTGTATGATAGACCCTGCTTCAATGGTAACACAATTTGTTCGGCCAAGCTGGTTTTTGTTTTAGACAATGTAATTTTTTCATGCTCACTGTCATTTCTAACTGCAACTCAATTGCATCTCTGTCTGTGGTTCCCATTGAAACTGCCATTTCCACTGCTTGTTTGAATGTAAGCTGTGCTTCAGTTAAGGATCCGTTTTTCAATGCTTTCATTTTAGGATTCCACAGGCTAAATAATCTTTTGGTGTATCATTAAGCCTGTTACCAAACTATCAATGCTCAGACAATCTCTTCAATTCAGCCGCGTATGCTTAAATGGACTCCTGTTCTTTTTGATTCCACATATGAAACCTAAAGCCTTCTGCAATCAACAATGGTTTTGGTTTTAAATGCTCCAATATCAACAAAGCTCATTCGTGATGGTTTGGTCGGAGCAGTAAAACTTTGAAGCAAATTCTGTGCCTTTCAACCTAATGCACTTTAGCAAAATTGGTACTCGCTTTTCATTGGCTATTTCATTTGCTTCAAAATACTGTTCAAATAGTTCAGTATACATGAGCCAATTACCCATTGTGTAATCAAACTCATCAATATTTCTGATCTACCCAGCCATTTCTGAATTTTTAAATGATTATTATCACCTGGTACTCATTCTTTATGAACCCTGAATTCTTCCATTTAAAACTCAATCATATCTTCCCTTCCAAAGACTGACTCTCCACATGCTAGGCTGTGCTAAGCTGTTTTTTTTTTCATTTCAAATGTCTCACTCTGCTTTAATAGGTTGATAGCGGTCCTGGGTTCATTCTTAAAAAACCTCGTCACCAATGTTATTTTTTGTAATTTCAGGTTATTAAATTAACTCAAAGCAGGGAGTCCAAAAGTACAGGTGTCACTTTGTCTTTTACTTTAAAAGAGGCACAAACCTCACCAATTAATGTATTTTTACATATAACATGGAATTAATTATTTAAACAATCAAGAATGCCTAATCAACCAATATATATAAAAGATTACTCAAATATTATTGAAATGTGTAATACTCAATAATATTCACTTGTATTATGCCTCTTATCAGTTTGTACACCTCTATCAAGTCACCTCTCTTCCACCTTGACTTGCACCTTATTGTCTGTTGCGGTACGCACCTGATTGCGCCAGCCTCCGTCAGTTAGACCCTCTGATTCTCCGGAGTATGGATAGCTGCTACAGTCCCTTTAAAGATAGTTGGCGGCCATGTTTTGGTGCCAAGATCTGGATTATTTAAAGGATACCTGAACTCATGTTTGGCACTCAGTTGTCAGCTTAACATTGGTTCAGTCTATGGTTGTGCTTAGGATTTTTGTCTCATTTGGATTCTCATCTAGTCTCATCATATCTAGTCAAGAACCCTGTTCTCGACTCAGTCTTGAAATTGTTTCTCTCGTGTTGGATACTCCAGCACTTGAGTCCTTGCCATTCTTGCTTAGGCCTCTCTTCACAGTACATGGACTCAGAGAGGGTATTGGTGTATCTCCTTAGCTTTGCTTCAGGAACAGGCCAAAAAGCTCTCCAAGGAGCTTCCCAAGAGTTCTGAAGCCCTTGCAGCCAACACCGAGGGAACCAGATGACAGGTTCCATCTAAGGGAAAGGCTCCTAAAAGTAGATCCTCGGAGCCTAGTCTCAGGAGGACAAATATTATTCATAGCATCTGATTGCTGTTGTCTGAGGATATGAATGAAGATTTGGTCTCTGATCTGCTCAAGTTTCTGGAGTTGGATAAGGACTCTGATTTGGATTTTGTTTTGACAAAGGACTCCAGTGAATCTATGGAGGAGACTCCAAAATCTGCTGAATTGCCCCCAACACTTGATGCATGATTACCGTCAATGTCACCTCAAGCAGCCAGGGTCGTCAGGGTCAGCCACAGGGGTGGGGTTCTTGTTATGGTACACACCCGACCACGCGGGCCTCCGGTGTTTAGATGCTCTGACTCTCTGGATTATGGATAGCTGGTGTGGTCTCTTTAAAGATTCTGGCCCATTCCACTAATTGGAGTTAGGTTTTGGTGTCAAGATTTGGATACTTAAAGAGCTCCTGAACACAGGTTCGGGGCTCAGTTTTCAGCTGTTGCGTTTAGGATCTCTGTTTAATTTGGATTCGCGCCTAGGCTCATTAGGTTCTCATCTAGCATCTAGTCAAGACCCAGTCTTGAAAGAGTGTCTTGATTCTAGTCGCAGGTACTCCAGCACTTGGGTCCTTATCATCCTTGCTTAGGCCTCTCATCATAATTACTCATCTGCACTGCTCTGTTACACTTTATTCTGCATTTTGTTATTAGTTTATATTGTTCTATTATCTCCACTCAGATTTTTGTTCAGTCGTTCTCCTAGGGTTTTGATGGTGGGGACTTCATGATGCAACAAAAACATTTTCATTATTTCAATCCCAGGTGACGGTTGAATGCAGAAAGATAGATAATTGTACCTTGTCTTGTCAAGATGGCCAAAATTAAAAATAATTTTATTACCAAAGTATATGTCACCACATTCTAGCTTGAGATACATTTTTTGCAGGCATTTACAGGAAAATAAAGAAATACAATATAGAAATGATGTCAACACCTGCATTTCTATTTATCCTTATTTTTTTCTGAAAAATATTATGTGTATGCTTAAAACTCTTTTGTTGCTGATATCATTAATGGAAATATCTCTGGGTCTCTACTCGATGCGGTTCAGAAGAATGGGCAGGGATCTCATTGAAAATGATCAGACCCTGAAAGGCCTGGGTAAGAAGGATATAGAGAGTGTAAGCCTTAGGTTCGGCCAGCGGCGTTAGTCGAGGGAAGACAGTCTCTGACCCCGCCAAACGTGTGAATTCTGAGGTGCAAAAACTCTTGTTTGTGTGGATGTTGTGTGATGTGTTACCCTGTTACAAATCAGAACTATGCAGTAACAGACAGTACACTATATGCAATTAAACTATTTAGCTTTAAATTCTCAATTTGACTGGAGTGTTAGTAAAGTAAAACAAAAAGAAAAGGGCCCATTTTAATGAAAGAGTCTAATGTGCATCTTGCAGCTCATGTTTTCCCTTCTGGTGGTCCTCCATCGATTTACCCGGGGGTTTGTTGACTCCCGACCCCACTCCAAGTCCACTCCTTTCAGGCATCTTCTCTCTTCGCCATCCGCTAAACCAAAGACCTAGAAAAACTCAGTCTCAAGCACGCAACAAGAAAAAAACACTCCTTTCATTGGACGGCGGGTGTTCCAAAACCCCCGTTATCTCTAGTCAAAACCCAAACACTGTTGCTACAGAGCAACGATTACAATAGCAGTGAAGCCTTTCCCAGGCTCTTCCCCCACCAAATTTAGTCATGTCCTCATGATTTTGAGATAATTTGCCAACCCCTTCTGTAAAGCACAAAGTCCAACACAGGTGTGAAAGGCAGTGACAAAGCTCCCCAAAGCAGTAGGGGTCACGCTCTGTTCCCCGGTGGTCTCTTGATTCTTTGAGAATTCCATACATGCAACCACTAAGCAGACTCCAGCGATGATGTTTCTGAACAGGAACCTGAGGTCCCGCATGGATCTTCTCAAACCAGATGTACGGTGGGATGTGGAGGACAGACATTTCAAACACTTAAATGCTAAGTCAACATGGAGCTTCAGTGTGGGACAGTCAGTTCTTGCATGAGATTACTGGACTGAAAACTGGCAGCCAGGTACAATTTCTGCCATAGATGGGCCACTGATGTATAGAGTGAAGGTGGGAGAGAAAGTATGGAGATGTCATGTGGACCAAATCCTGGACGCACAGCTGAAAAACACAACAACACCTTGCCCGGACTCCCCTGACATAGAAGCAAACACTCCTGATGTAACCACATCAGCCTCATCTACAGATAAGCCTGTCATCAGTGCTGATGACCCACCTGATGTACCTGTGGAGACTCATTTCCCAAAATAAATGTTTCAGGACAGACGTTACCCAGAGAGGCAGAGGAGACCTCCCCAGAGACTTGAGTTCTAAATGAGTCTTAGACCAAAAGTAAAATAAAGACTTGTTATAATTTGATATTAAGTTACTTTGTTATAATTTGTAAACAAATGGTAGGTGTTTGTATGCTAAAGGCTGATTTATACTTCTGTGTAGGCTCTACACCATTGTGAGCATTTATACTTGTGTGTTGGTATGTCTGCATCGCTCTACAATTCGCCGCCAAAATGGTAGTTGGCAGTGGGATTTCTATGCCATTGTGTTGAATACATATTTTCGGACTTCCTCGATTAACCTCTCCTCGATTTGGTCCATTTTCCAACTCACGTTCAACTCACATTCTTCTTCTCTCTTCTCTCTCAATTTGAAAATGGCGGAGAAGAAGAAGCAATCGGAAGTGCGATGCTACCAAGCGGACCAATCACAGTTGTTGCGGTCTGCGTCACCGTGATGCGTAGTTACACTTTTGGGGAGGTGCGCGTCAGGTTACGGCGTAGGGTACGCAGCTATGCCGTACCTACGGCATAGATTCAACACAGAAGTATAAATTGGCCTTAAGGGTGAACATATTTGTTTAGCATAGTGCCCAGTAAAAAAAGGAAAAATACAGTTGATACACTATTAAAATAAAAGGGGAGGAGTGTACCATATAGCTTACATCATAATAGGGTACTACTTTATGTTTTAGTAACACGTCATTGCATGCGCTATTAGGCGCATATTGATCTGTACAGGTGCGTCAGGTTCGGACTCTACCAGTAAAGAGCCATGAAACTTCGTTCCTGTCTCCAGCGCTTTTATTAATAACATAGTTGTGTAACCACAGTGAAAACACGGGAGAATGCTGTTGAAATAATGTTCAATCATGAGCCATGATTGAATGGTGGAGCAGGCTCAATGGCAAAATGGCCTAATTCTGCTCCTATATTTTATGGTTTTATGGATTTGGACATGCCTCTAAGCATGTGGCAAGTGTGTGCCTTTAAGGATTTTGAAGATTTGTGTACCTTTAAGAATATTGCTGCAGTTTATGCCTTTAATAACATTCAAAAGCTCAAAGTTCAAAATAAACATGTCAAAGTATGTAAATATCACCATATGCTACCATGGAATTTATTTTCTTGCGTGCATTCAGAGTAGAACAGAGAAATACAATAGAATCAGTGAGGAACTGCACACCAAGACTGACAGCTAATGTGCAAAAGAAGATAAACTGTGCAAATACAAAAAAAAATCAAATGATAACTGATTTGATCGGATGTCTGTATCCCTTTAACTTCATTTGAAGAGTATTTACTTCTAGTACTTCTATAGTTTTATGTACCTCTAATACTTTTTGGAACTTTATGTACCTCCAAAGACATTATGTTCAATATCCATCATCTCTACTCCATTCCCTGTCAGAAGCTTGAAACACACTGCTGCAAGCCATGTCAAACTCTAGCTGAAGGAAAATTTCCAATTCCATCTTCTTGCTATTGTTAAGGTTTGCTAATAACGCCTTCCTTGTATCAGCCACCTTCATCCTTCCTTATACTCTTTGTTGCCTCCAAATAATTACTCCAACATTCTCCTGACAGCCCTCCAGTTCTCCAATCTTTGTAACTTTAGTTCATCCAAAATTCCACTTCTCAAATCCTCACATTCAACAGGTCCTTTCCACACATAACAGCTCACTTACTTCCAATAAGGCAACCGCTTTAAAACTCATGTCTTTTTCCCTAAAATTTCCAGCAGCCTTTCTTCTCCCAACTTCTGTCACCTCTTTCAACCATACCACACTCCTGTACCCTTTCAACCGCATTCCTTTGATGTGCATCGCTGCATTACAGCTGCCTGTCCTAACAACTGTCCAGACTAATGGCCTTTGTTTCTCCACGTCTCTCTCTCCTTAACATCTACCTCTTCAACTAACGATGCTAATTTGTGACTCCATGGCTATGTCAGACTTTCCTTAATAATGCTCTTGGAAAAATGACTATTTATGACATTAAAGGAAGTAATTAAAACCAATTTGCTATTACTCAGGTCTGAGTTGCTGCTAAGTATGCCTGGTTCACTTGCACAGAGTAATTTTATTCCAATTCCCATTCAACATGTCAGTCCATGGCATCCTCTTGTGCCAAGATGAGGCCACCCTCAGGGTAGAGGAGCAACATCTTGTATTCCATTTGGGAAACCTCCAACCTGATGGCATGAATATCGCGTTCTTCCTCCGGTGAACAAATTTACCTCCCCCCCCCCCCCCAACTTCCTCTGTTCTCCATTCTGACATTCTACTTCTTCTCACTTGCCTATTATTTCTCCAGGTCCCTTTCTCCTATTGTACATTCTTCTCTCCTATCAGATCCTTTCTTCTCCAATCCTTGACCTTTCCCACTCAGCTTGTTTCACATATCACCTTCCAGTTATCATCTTTCCCTCCACCTCCCCCCCCCCCCCCCGGCTACCTTTTTATTCAGGCACCTTTCCTCTTCCTTCTCAGTCCTGACAAAGGGTCTTGACCCCAAATCTCGCCTGTTGGCTCATTTCCTTAGACACTGCCTGTACGGCTGAGTTGCTCAATCATTTTCTGTCTGTTCCTTTGGATTTCCTGCATCTGCAGACTTTCTTGTATGAATAGTTACTTCTTGTGTTACTGGAGGACATGGATGACTGATGAAGTAATATTTTTCATTATTTTTGATGTATTAAAATGAAATCCAGGGTAAAAATTTTACATTCTCATTAGAGATTTGAAATTCTGGATTCTGGAGCAAAAAATAATCTGCTATAGGAATTCAGTGGGTCAAACAGCGTCTGGGAAGGCTGTGGCAAAATCTTGACCCAAAATATTGACCGTTCTTTTGCTTTCACAGATGTAACATAGTGTTACGTAACCTCATAACCAGGTAACTTACCAGCAAAGATAGCGGGATCAGCTGAGTCGGATGCTACTATTTTCAAACGTTTTATTCAAAAAGGGGCACAAACGTATGGTTAATACAAAACATTCAGATCATATACATCGTCAAAACTCAATCTAAAACACCGGTGTAATAATAATCAATCAGAAATAAGCTCTATAGTTGTCTAGGGGTAATACTGAGTCCAATTGAAATATAAAGAGTCACTCAGAAGTTTGCAGGCTTTTCCCTTTTGGGAACCGCTGGGGTTTTCACGTTGTAGAGAGAGAGAGATGGTTTAGAAAGGATAAACACTTGCCCGTTGTCTTTACAGAGCAAATCCTTGGAATCAGGGGAGCAGGCTTCCCCGTTGTTATTTAAAAGCGGTCTTCCGTTGGTTCTAGCCACAGATTCAAAATTCGGAATCTAATGCACGTGGCTTCCTTCAAAATGGCTTCTCGCTCCCACGGGAATCGGTATCGTGCTTCCTTGGTGTCTCCTTGGTGCGTCTGAGGGTTGTCCCCCCCTCAGACCCTCATTTATACGGGATCGCAGGTGTCAATCAGGTTGTAGGTGATGCGATCTCTCTCTCAACCAGCCCACTTTGCCCGAGGGCTTTTCACGTGGTCTTCATGAGACAATAGTCAATATCGCCTTTATTCTGCTTCTCGGGAGAACGTGGCCTTCCGCACGTCTCTCCCCCCTCTTGACTAGGGCTCTTGCGATTCTCACAAAGGAGGGGGCCAAGGGCATAACAATAGAAACATAGAGAACATACAGCACAATACAGGCACAAAGCTGTGCGGAACATGTCCCTACCATAGAACTACCTCGGCTTTACCCATAGCCCTCTTTTTTTCTAAGCTCCATGTACCCATCCAGAAGACTCTTAAAAGGCCCTATCGTTTCTGCCTCCACCACCGCCGCTGGCAGCCCATCCTGCGCATTCACCACTTTCTGCATAAAAACACCCCGACGTCTCCTCTGTATTTACTTCCAAGCACCTTAAAACTACGCCCTCTCATGCTAGCGATTTCAGGCCTGGGAAAAAGCCGCTGACCATCCACACAATCAATGTCTCTCATTATCTTGTACACCTCTATCAAGTCACATCTCATCCTCCATCACTCCAAGGAGAAAAGACCAAGTTCATTCAAACTATTCTCATAAGGCATGCTCCCCAATCCAGGCAACATCCTTGTAAATCTCCTCTGCACCCTTTCTATGGCTTCCACATCCTTCCTGTAGTGAGGTGACCAGAACTGAGCACAGTACTCCAAGTGGGATCTGACCAGGGTCCTATATAGCTGCAACATTACCTCCCGGCTCTTAAACTCAATCCCATAATTGATGAAGCCAATGCACTGTATGCCTTCTTAACCACAGAGTCAAACTGTGTAGCAGCTTTGAGTGTCCTATGGACTTGGACCCCAAGACCCCTCTTATCCTCCACATTGCCAAGAGTCTTACTGTTAATGCTATATTTTGCCATCATATTTGACCTAACAAAATGAACCACCTCACACTTATCTGGGTTGAACTCCATCTGCCAGTTCTCAACCCAGTTTTGTATCCTATCAATGTCCCGCTGTAACCTCTGACAGCCCTCCACACTATCCACAACACCCCCAACCTTTGTGTCATCAGCAAACTTACTAACCTATCCCTCCACTTCCTCATCCAGGTCATTTATAAAAATCATGAATTTTTAATTGAAGCAAGAGGCTGAGAGTGGAAGACTGAAGCATCACGGAGGGAAGATCGTTTTTCTTTTCTTTAACTGTTGGGGGAAAAGAGGCTCTACTGCGCAGATACGTGACGTAGCACGCTAAGGTTTAAAAGAAAGACTGCCGTATACAGCGGCCATCGTCGGAGTGGAACGGCTTTGGTTCAATCAGGCTTCGGCGAGAAACAGGCAGAGGTGAGGGTAGGTTCCTGTAAGTTTCTGCTTTTCTTCTTTTTTTTTGTTCAGACTAGAGAATATGCCAGGCAGGATGTTGGAATGCTCCTCTTGCAGGATGTGGGAAGTCAGGGAGACCTCCGGTCTCCCTGACAATGACACCTGCAAGAAGTGTATCCAGCTGCAGCTCCTAACAGACCATGTTAGGGAACTGGAGTTGGAGCTGGATGACCTCTGGATCATTCGGGAGAATGAGGAGTTTATAGACAGTAGCTTCCGGGAGTAGTTACACCTAAGGAACAGGGCACAGGTAATTGGGTTACCGTCAGGTGAGGGAAGGGGAAAGGGCAGGTAGTGCAGGGTTCCCCTGTGGCCATTCCCCTCCAAAATGGGTATACCAATTTGTATACTGTTGGGGGGAGATGGCTGACCTGGGACAAGCTGCAGCAGACAGATCTCTGGCACTGAGTCTGGTTCTGCAGTGCAGGAGGGAGGGAGGAAGAAAAGGAGAGCGGTAGTGATAGGGGACTCGATAGTTAGAGGTACAGACAGGAGGTTCTGTGGTCGTGACAGAGATTCCCGGATGGTTTGTTGCCTCCCGGGTGCCAGGGTCAGGGATGTCTCTGATCACATGCACAGCATTCTGAAATGGGAGGGTGAGCAGCCAGATGTCATGGTACACATCGGTACCAATGACATAGGAAGAAAGAGTGAGGAGGTCCTGAAGAGTGAGTATAGAGAGCTTGGTAGGATGTTAAAAAGCAGGACCACGAGGGTGGTAATCTCAGGATTGCTACCTGTGCCACATGTCAGTGAGGGCAAGAGAAGGATGCTCTGGCAGATGAACACGTGGATGAGGAACTGGTGTAGGGGGCAGGGCTTCAGATTTCTAGATCATTGGGACCTCTTCTGGGGCAGGTGGGACCTGTACAGGAGAGACGGATTACACCTGAACTACAAGGGGACCAATATACTTGCAGGGAGGCTTGCTAGTGTTATTGGGGAGGGTTTAAACTAGATTTGCAGGGGGATGGGAACCAGAGTGCCAGAGTAGATAGTGGAACGGTGGTAAAAATAAATGATGTTAGTAGTTCATGCAAAGTCACAAATAGTAAGGTTGTGTGTGGTGGTAATAATCTTCTGAGGTGTGTATCTTTCAATACAAGGAGTATTGTGGGAAAGGCAGATGAACTGAGGGCCTGGATTGACACATGGAATTATGACATCATAGCCATTACTGAAACTTGGCTACAGGAGGGGCAGGACTGGCAGCTTAATGTTCCAGGGTTCCGATGTTTCAGACATGATAGAGGCAGAGGGATGAAGGGTCGGTGGGGGGGGGGGGGTGACTTTGCTAGTCAGGGAAAATATTACAGCAGTGCTTCGGCAGGACAGATTAGAGGGTTTGTCTACTGAGGCCATATGGGTGGAGCTGAGAAACAGGAAAAGTATGACCACATTAATAGGGTTATATTATAGACCACCCAATAGTCAGTGAGAATTGGAGGAGCAAATCTGCAGAGAGATAACAGACAACTGCAGGAGGCAGAAAGTTGTGATTGTAGGGGATTTTAATTTTCCACACATTGATTGGGACTCCCATATTGTTAAAGGTCTAGATGGGTTAGAGTTTGTGAAATGTGTTCAGAGAAGTTTTCTAAATCAATATATAGATGTACCAACTAGGGAGGATGCAATATTAGATCTCCTATTAGGAAATGAATTAGGGCAAGTGACAGAAGTGTGTGTAGGGGAACACTTTGGTTCCAGTGATCATAACGTCTTTAGTTTCAACTTGATCATGGATAAAGATAGATCTGGTCCTCGGGATGAAGTTCTAAACTGGAAAAAGGCCAAATTTGAAGAAATGAGAAAGGATCTAAAAAGCGTAGATTGGGACAGGTTGTTCTCTGGCAAGGATGTGATTGGTAAGTGGAAGGCCTTCAAAAGAGAAATTTTGAGAGTGCAGAGTTTGTATGTTCTGGTCAGGGTTAAAGGCAAAATGAATAAGAATAAGGAACCTTGGTTCTCGAGGGATATTGGAACTTTGATAAAGAAGAAGAGAGAGATGTATAATATGTATAAGTAACAGGGAGGAAATAAGATGCTTGAGGAGTATAAAAAGAGTAAGAAAATACTTAAGAAAGAAACCAGGAGGGCTAAAAGAAGACATGAGGTTGCTTTGGCAGTCAGGGTGAAGGATAATCCTAAGAGCTTCTTCAGGTACGTTAAGAGCAAAAGGATAGTAAGGGATAAAATTGGTCCTCTTGAAGATCAGAGTGGTTGGCTATGTATGGAACCAAAAGAAATGGGAGAGATATTAAATGGTTTTTTTGCATCTGCATTTACTAAGAAAACTGGAATAGAGTCTATGGAAACAAGGCAAACAAGTAGGGAGGTCATGGAATTTATACAGATTAAAGAGGTGCTTGCTGTCTTGAGGCAAATCAGAGTAGATAAATCCCCAGGACCTGCCAGGGTATTCCCTCGGACCTTGAAGGAGGCTAGTGTTGAAATTGCAGAGGCCCTGGTAGATATATTTAATATGTCAACATCCACGGGTCAGGTGCCGGAGGATTGGAGGATAGCTCATGTAGTTCCATTGTTTAAAAAAGGTTCAAAAAGTAAGCCGGGAAATTATAGGCCGTTAAGTTTGACATCGATAGTAGGTAAATTATTGGAAGGAATACTAAGAGATAGGATCTACAAGTATTTGGATAGACAGGGACTTATTAGAAAAAGTCAGCATGGCTTTGTGCATGGTAGGTCATGTTTAACCAATCTATTAAGAGTTTTTTGAGGAAGTTACCAGGAAAGTGGGTGAAGGGAAGGCAGTGGATGTTGTATACATGGACTTCAGTAAGGCCTTTGACATGGTCCCGCATGGGAGGTTAGTTAGGAAGATTCAGTCACTAGGAATACATGGAGAGGTAGTAAATTGGATTAGATATTGGCTCAATGGGAGAAGTCAGAGAGTGGTAGTGGAGGATTGCTTCTCTGAGTGGAGGCCTGTGACTAATGGTGTGCCATAGGGATCAGTTCTGGGTCCATTGTTATTTGTCATCTATATCAATGATCTGGATGATAATGTGGCAAATTGGATCAGCAAATTTGCTGATGATACAAAGATTAGAGGTGGAGTAGACAGTGAGGAAGGTTTTCAAAGCTTGTAGAGGGATTTGGACCAGTTGGAGGAATAGGCTGAAAAATGGCAGATGGAGTTTAATGCGGACAAGTGTGAGGTATTGCACTTCAGAAGGTCAAACCAAGGTAGAACATACAAGGTAAATGGTAGGACACTGAGGCATGCAGTAGAATAGGGGGATCTGGGAGTACAGATACATAATTCCCTAAAAGTGGCGTCACAAGTAGAAAGGGTTGTAAAGAGAGCTTTTGGTACATTGGCCTTTATAAATCAAAGTATTGAGTATAAGAGTTGGAATGTAATGGTGAGGTTGTATAAGACATTGGTGAGACCGAATTTGGAGTATTGTGTGCAGTTTTGGTCACCTAATTACAGGAAGGATATTAATAAGGTTGAAAGAGTGCAGAGAAGGTTTACAAGGATGTTGCCGGGACTTGAGAAACTGAGTTACAGAGAAAGGTTGAATAGGTTAGGACTTTATTCCCTGGAGCGTAGGAGAATGAGAGGTGATTTGATAGAGGTGTATAAAATTATGATGGGTATAGATAGAGTGAATGCAAGCAGGCTTTTTCCACTGAGGCCAGGGGAGAAAAAAACCAGAGGTCATTGGTTAAAGGTGAAGGAGGAAAAGTTTAAAGGGAACATTGGGGGGGGGGGCTTCTTCACGCAGAGAGTAGTGGGAGTGTGGAATGAGCTGCCAGATGAAGTGGTGAATGTGGGCTCACTTCTGACATTTAAGAAAAACTTGGACAGGTACATGGATGAGAGGGGTTTGGAGGGATATGGCCCAGGTGCAGGTCACTGGGACTAGGCAGTTCGGCACAGCCAAGAAGGGCCAAAAGGCCTGTTTCTGTGCTGTAATGTTCTATGGTTCTATGGTTCTATGAAGAGTAGGGGTCCCAGAACAGATCCCTGAGGCACACCACTGGTCACTGGCCTCCATGCAGAATATAACCCGTCTACAACCACTCTTTGCCTTCTGTGGGCAAGCCAGTTCTGGATCCACAAAGAAATGTCCCCTTGGATCCCATGCCTCTTTACTTTCTCAATAAGCCTTGCATGGGGTACCTTATCAAATGCCTTGCTAAAATCCATATATACTACATTTACGACTCTACCTTCATCAGTGTGTTTTGTTACATCCTCAAAAAATTCAATCAGGCTCATAAGGCTTTTACAAAGCCATGCTGATTATTCCTAATCATATTATACCTCTCCAAATGTTCATAAATCCTGCCTCTCAGGATCTTCTCCATCATCTTACCAACCACTGAAGTAAGACTCACTAGTCTATAATTTCCTGGGCTATCCCTACTCCCTTTCTTGAATAAAGGAACAACATCCGCAACCCTCTAATCCTCACCCGTCCTCATAGATGATGCAAAGATCATTGCCAGAGGCTCAGCGATCCCCTTCCTCACTTCCCACGGTAGCCTGGGGTACATCCCGTCCAGTCCCTGAGACACTGTTGACACACTGAGTTTTTCTAACAGTTTATCTTTACTACAATATGATTCACTGACCAGCCAACTGCAATCAGAATTCAAAGTTCAAAGTACATTTATTATCAACACTATACAACTATTATTGACGTTATACAACCTTGAGATACGTCTCCTAATAGGCAGCTACAAAACAAACACCCAACAGGGAAGTTACAAACTATTTCTTGCGATGAGTGTTTGCCAGAAAAATTGTGGTTAACGAAGTATTTATGCTCTCCTTGTTTCGTTAGTCACCAGCCAGAAGTCACTGAGGTTCACCAGCACCACCTTCTTCAGACTTCTAATGGTGGTTGGCAGACCAACTTAAAGGTGCTTTACCGCCACCAGTTGGACTGGAGTGTGGAGTAGATTTGGGAAGTAAAATCCCTACTTCTTGTTTTCCCCCTTCTCCCATCAATCAAACAGTTTTATGTATTTTATCAAGATGTTTCCTCTTATGCCCATTATCCCACAAGTCTTGCCATAATCCCTGTGGTGAACTAGATATACCTGTCTGACTGCTCCTGTGGCTCCTCCCAAGACCCTGCTGACTACCCCTGTGGCTCCTCCCACAGACCCCTGTATAAAGGCGACTGTGGCCTGCTGCTCTCCCTCATTTCCCCAGGATGTAGTGTTCTTCGGTCAATAAAAGCCGATATCTCACCTCCTAAGTCTCGGCGTGAGTTATTGATGGTGCATCAATTTTATTGACTGAAAGTTACAACATGGAAACCGCTTTACGCCCAGAACGCCTAGACTTGGACCCCCGAGACCCTGGAGCAGCTCTTGCTTTTGAACACTGGCTGGTGTGCTTCCAATCGTACTTAGAGGAGGTTCGTGCCACCGACTCGGCTGTTCGGCGCAAACTTCTCTTCTCGAGGGTCGCCCCAAAAGTTTATTCGTTCATCAGGGACATATCCACCTACGAGGAGGCGCTTGCCGCCCTCCAAAGACAGTACCTGCGGCCAGTAAATCCAGTTTATGCACGGCACCGCTTGGCAACGCGAAAACAGCGGCCTACGGAGTCGACTGCTGAATTTTTCCGCGAGTTACTGACCCTAGCGCGGGACTGTGACTGCAAAGCGCTCACAGCGGAACAGCATAAGGAACTCTTGGTCCGAGACGCTTTTGTGACTGGGGTTCGGTCAGTGTGTATCCGCCAGCGGCTGCTGGAAAAAGCTGATCTTACCTTACGCTCCGCGATAGAGACGGCCGATTCGATAGAGGCTGCGCAACTGTACGCCGAAGAAGTCCAACCGAGCCATTCCCCGGTTCCGAGCGAATTCGCCAACGCCGCTGCCAGTCGCGGTATCTCAAACCCCACGAATTCGCCAGGTACGAAACTCTGTTACTTTTGTGGGCTTCGGAAACATGCCCGGGAAAGCTGTCCGGCGCGCGAAGCGATATGTTCCAGCTGTGGGAAGAAGGGCCATTTCGCCAAGGTCTGTAAATCTAAACCGCGCCCGGGGTCGAGCAGCGCCGCATCTGAGACCTGGGGGCCGCCATTTTGCATGACCGGATGTGGACAACCATCTTTGCCGGCGTCACCTGGCCCCGCCCCTACCTACCCGTGTGCGACCTGGGAGTCGCCATCTTGCATGCCCGGATGTGAGCGGCCATCTTTGCCGGCGTCACCAGGCCCCGCCCCCGACACGCCCCGTTCTACGCTGGCTTCCGTGACCCTCGATCAAAGCGCTCCGCACCAGCTCGCAAGGTCGATGATGGACATCCTGGTGGAGGGGCACAGGACTCGCTGCCTGTTTGACACGGGCAGCACTGAGAGTTTTATTGACCCGGCCACAGTGAAACGCTGCGGACTCGTGACACGGCCGGTCCGTCGGAAGATCACCTTGGCTTCAGGGTCGCATTCCACAGACATCCGGGGGGGTTGTGTAGCGACATTGGTGGTGCAGGGCACAGAATATCGGAACTTTGCGTTCCTGGTCATGCCTCGACTGTGCGCACCTGTGCTATTGGGGCTGGACTTCCAGAGCCATCTCAAAAGTGTGACTATGGCATATGACGGGCCCCTCCCACCACTCACTGTCAGGAATCCTCAGTTTGGTGGGACTTCGCCATATACCCCGTTACCGCACACACACACACCCCGAACCCCACATCCCGCCCAGCACCATGCCGATAGCTGTGCTGCTGACACTATTTGCAACCTCTCCACCCTCAAGATCCCTCCCCCATCGCTGTTCACCAACCTGACCCCCGACTGTAAACCTGTGGCAACTAAAAGTAGGAGGTACAGTGCCGGGGACAGGGCCTTTATTCATTCAGAGGTGCAGCGGCTGCTCAGGGAGGGGATCATTGAGCCAAGCACAAGCCCATGGCGGTCCCAGGTGGTCGTTGTTCGGACTGGGCAGAAAAATAGGATGGTTGTGGACTACAGCCAGACCATCAATAGATTCACGCAGCTTGACGCGTACCCCCTACCCCGCATCGCGGATATGGTCAACCAGATAGCTCAGTACAAGGTGTACTCGACAATTGATCTGAAATCCGCTTATCACCAGCTCCCCATCCGCCCAGAGGACCGCCCCTACACCGCCTTCGAGGCGGGTGGCAGGCTCTATCACTTTCTGCGCGTCCCATTTGGTGTCACAAATGGGGTCTCAGTCTTCCAGAGGGAGATGGACCGGATGGTGGACCAGTACAAACTGACGGCCACATTTCCCTATCTAGATAACATCACCATCTGTGGTCGCGACTGGTCGGACCATGACGCCAACCTCCAACGTTTTTCCAGGTGGCCGATGCTTTGAACCTCACTTATAACAAGGACAAGTGTGTGTTCAGAACCACACGACTCGCTATCCTTGGGTATGTCGTGGAGAACGGGGTCATTGGCCCCGACCCCGACCGTATGCGCCCCCTGTTAGAACTCCCTCTTCCCACTACTCTCAAGGCCCTCCGGCGGTGCCTGGGTTTTTTTTCCTATTACGCCCAATGGGTTCCACATTACGCAGACAAGGCCCGCCCCCTGGTCAAGTCTACCACCTTTCCCCTCTCTGCCGAGGCCCGCGCGGCCTTCAGCTGCATTAAAGGGGACATTGCCAAAGCAACGATGCATGCGGTAGACGAGACCATTCCCTTCCAAGTAGAGAGTGACGCCTCTGACGTCGCGCTGGCTGCTACCCTCAATCAGGAAGGCAGGCCAGTGGCGTTTTTTTCCCGTACCCTTCAAGGCTCTGAACTTCGGCACTCCACGGTGGAGAAAGAAGCCCAAGCCATAGTGGAAGCTATTCGGCACTGGAGGCACTATCTCGCCGGCAGAAGGTTCACCTTGCTGACCGACCAGCGCTCGGTTGCGTTCATGTTCAGCAGCCAACAGCGGGGCAAAATCAAAAATGATAAAATTTTGCGATGGAGAATAGAACTCTCCACCTATACTTACGATATCCTGTACCGGCCTGGCAGGCTCAATGAACCGTCTGATGCCCTATCCCGGGGACCGTGTGCTAGTGCCCAGCTCGACCAGCTGTATGCCCTTCATGCCCAACTTTGCCACCCGGGGGTCACCCGGTTTTATCACTTCATTAAAGCCCGGAACCTGCCGTACTCCCTGGAGGACATCAGGACGATGACCAGGGACTGCCAGATCTGCGCTGAGTGCAAACCGCACTTCTACCGTCCTGACACTGCGCAGCTTGTCAAGGCCACCCGCCCTTTTGAGCGACTGAGTATGGACTTTAAGGGCCCCCTTCCCTCCACCGACCGCAATGTCTACTTTCTCAGTATTATTGACGAGTACTCGCGATTCCCCTTTGCCGTTCCCTGCCCCGACACTACTACCACGTCGGTCATAAAAGTCCTGCGCCAGCTCTTCACACTGTTCGGATATCCCTGCTATGTCCACAGTGATAGAGGGTCCTCCTTTATGAGTGACGAGTTGCGCCGGTTCCTGCTTGCTAGGGGCATAGCTACTAGTCGCACCACGAGTTATAATCCCCGGGGGAATGGCCAGGTGGAGAGGGAGAATGCCACGGTGTGGAAGGCCATACTTTTAGCCCTTAAGTCACAAGGGTTGCCGGTCTCCCGATGGCAGGAGGTCCTCCCTGAGGCACTCCACTCTATCCGCTCCCTGTTGTGTACGTCCACTAATGCCACCCCTCACGAACGCTTATTCTCTTTTCCCAGGAAGTCTGTCACTGGGACCACCCTGCCAGTTTGGCTGACGTCCCCGGGGCCAGTGCTGCTGCGTAAACATGCGAGGAGTAATAAGTACTCACCACTGGTCGAGAAGGTTCACCTCCTGCATGCTAATCCCCAGTATGCCTACGTGGTCTTGCCTGATGGGCGGGAGGACACGGTCTCTGTCCGCGACCTGGCGCCCGCCGGAGCAGCAGACCACTACCCCGAGCACTCCACGGTAACTTTGCACCCTGTACCCGAAGTGACTCCGCGCGCACCGTGCCCCACACAGACTCCGTATGCGTCTGTTCCAGGGCCCTCGCTCACACGCGAGGGATCCCTGACACCTCCTGTTGGGACAGAATTAACCCACTCTCCGCCTTCGGAGCACACACCACCTCCGGCACCTGTGCTGTCATCACCTCCGGCTCCTGTGCAATTGCAGCCGGAGCTCCGTAGATCGCAGCGAACGATTCGACCACCTGATCGACTTAACCTGTAAATATACTTGGGAATTTTTTTTTAAACAAAGGAGGGGTGAATGTGGTGAACTAGATATACCTGTCTGACTGCTCCTGTGGCTCCTCCCAAGACCCTGCTGACTACCCCTGTGGCTCCTCCCACAGACCCCTGTATAAAGGCGACTGTGGCCTGCTGCTCTCCCTCATTTCCCCAGGATGTAGTGTTCTTCGGTCAATAAAAGCCGATATCTCACCTCCTAAGTCTCGGCGTGAGTTATTGATGGCACCAACCCCTTAGTTTTCACCAGATAATCAGTAATGAGAGGCATCAACACCTCTGCCATGATTATTCTTAACACTGGTGGCCCTCAAGGCTGGATCCTCAGCTCCCTACTCCACTTCGTTCTCTGTAGCCAGATTCTGCTCTAATTCCATATTTGCAGATGATACCACCGTAGTGGGCTGTATCTCAAATAATGATGAGTCAGAGTACAGGAAAGAGCCTAGTGACATGGTGTCATGACAATAAAAGAATTGGTCATTGATGTCAGGAATGAATGAGGTGTGAAATCTGCTGTTTACACCAAAGGTGCAGAGGTCAAGAAGGTTGAAAGCTTCAAGTTCCTAAGATTGTATGTCATTGATAGCCTGGCCTGGCCCAAACATATAGACATCACAGCCCAGGAGGCTCACCAGTGCCTCCATGCCCTCATGAGTCTAAAGAAATATGGCATGTCTCATTCAACTTCCTCAAATTTTTATCCATACACCATAGAAAGCATCCTACTGGATGCTTCACAGCTTGGTATGGCATCTGCTCTGCCCATAGCCAAGAGAAAGTGCAGAGTGCTGTGGACCCAGTTCAGTCCATCGCAAGAGCCAGCCTCCCCTCTATGGACACTGTCTACACTTCCCCCTGCCTCGGTAAAGCAGCCAAAATAATCAAAGTCCCCTGTTTCTCTTCTCTACCCTCCCATCGGGCAGAAATTGCAAAAGTCTGAAAGCACGCACAACCAGGCTCAAGGACACCTTCTATCCCACTGTTATAAGACTATTGAACTGTCCCCCGGTACATTAAGGTGAACTCCTGATGTCACATCTTACCTCATTATGACTTTATACCCCATTGCCTGCCTGCACTGCATTTTCTCTGTAACAGTAACACTTTATTCTTCATTCAGTTATTATTTTCCCTTATACTGGCTCAATGCAATGTTGTAATGAACTGATCTATACGAAGAGGTTGCAAGACAAGTTTTTCATTGTACCTTGGTACCTGTAACAATAATGAACCAATCGACTTCGATATGTGAGGTTATCCACCTTGGTTGCAAGAACAGGAAAACAGATTATTATCTGAATGGTGGCCGATTAGGAAAAGGGGAAATGCAATGAGACCTGGGTGTCATTGTACACCAGTCATTGAAGGTGGGCATGCAGGTACAGCAGGCGGTGAAAAAGGCAAATGGTATGTTGGCATTCATAGCAAAAGGATTTGAGTACAGGAGCAGGGAGGTTCTACTGCAGTTGTACAAGGCCTTGGTGAGACCGCACCTAGAGTATTGTGTGCAGTTTTGGTCCCCTAATCTGAGGAAAGACATTCTTGCCATAGAGGGAGTACAGAGAAGGTTCACCAGATTGATTCCTGGGATGGCAGGACTTTCATATGAAGAAAGACTGGATCGACTAGGCTTATACTAACTGGAATTTAGAAGATTGAGGGGGGATCTTATTGAAACATATAAAATTCTAAAGGGATTGGACAGGCTAGATGCAGGAAGATTGTTTCCGATGTTGGGGAAGTACAGAACGAGGGGTCACAGTTTAAGGATAAAGGGGAAGCCTTTTAGGACCGAGATGAGGAAAAACTTCTTCACACAGAGAGTGGTGAATCTGTGGAATTCTCTGCCACAGGAAACAGTTGAGGCCAGTTCATTGGCTATATTTAAGAGGAAGTTAGATATGGCCCTTGTGGCTAAAGGGATCAGGGGGTATGGAGAGAAAGCAGGTACAGGGTTTTGAGTTAGATGATCAGCCATGATCATACTGAATGGTGGTACAGGCTCGAAGGGCCAAATGGCCTACTCCTGCACCTATTTTCTATTTTTTTTATGTTTCTCTAAATCTCCACTCCTACCACTTCAAGTGATCTAGGCTACAAAAGAGCTTTAAGGGTGTGTTTTAGATGGAATTGTTCACTTTGTTAAATTTAACATTTACAGTATTTACAATATTTCAATTTTCAACCACTGACAATTGTTTTCCTGTGTATTTTAAGTGCTCAATAAGCACTGTTACGAAAACCCCGTAACCAGGTAACTTACCAGCAAAGATAGATGGATCAGCTGAGTCGGATTTTCAAACGTTTTATTCAACAAGGGCACAAACGTATGGTTAATACAAAACATTCAGATCGTCAAAACTCAATCTAAAACACCGGTGTAACCATAATCAATCAGAAATAAGCTCTACAGTTGTCTAGGGGGTAATACTGAGTCCAACGGAAGTCTTAAGAGTCACTCAGAAGTTTGCAGGCTTTTTCCTTTATAATTTAGAAAAGATGCACACTTGCCCGTCGTCTTGGCAGAGCAAATCCTTGGAATCAGGGGAGCAGACTTCCCCGTTGTTATTTTAAAAGCAGTCTTTCGTTGGTTTTAGCCACAGATTCAGTCGGAATCTCGCGTACGTGGCTTCCTTCAAAATGGCGTCCCGCTCCCACGGGAATCGATCTCGTGTCTCCTGGGTGCATCTGAGGGTCCTCCCCTCAGACCCGCCTTTATACTTCTTCACGGGATCGCAGGTATCAATCAAGTTGCAGGTAATGCGATCTTTCTCTCAACCAGCCCACTTTGCCCGAGGGCTTTTCACGTGGTCTCCATGAGACAATAGTCAAAGTCACCGTTATTCTGCTTCTTGGGAGAACGTGGTCTTCCGCACGTCCCTCTCTTTTGGGTCAGCTGACCCCCCCTTAACTAGAGTTCTTGCGATTTTCACAAAGGAGGGGGCCAACGGCATAACAGCACTCAACCAGAGCTCCCGGCAGATTGTTTTATTTATAAGCAAATAAGAATAAAAGGATAATTGAAGTGCAGTCACTTTTCAGAGGAAGCAGTCTCGCCTCCAAGTCAGGCGTTTCAACACCCCTCTCTGGAGACCTGAGCACAGAGTCGAGGCTGACGCACACATTTAGGGAAGAAACAGTGTTCTGTCGGAATACAACTCTTCAGAAGCAGTTAAACTGGAATACTCTCCTTTCTAGCACACAGCTGGAAGAATCAAGGATAAACTTTATTCACCATATACATATACATGTATCAGGAATTAGCTGTGGTATGGTGGTTTAAGAAAGTTCAGCTGCCTCAGGAACCACACCACCAGGTTCAGGGCAGTTGTTACTCCTAACCATCAGGCTCATGTCCCAAGGGGATAAATTTGCTCAACTTCCCTTGCCCCATCACTGAACTGTTCCCACAACCTATTGTCTCACCTTCAAGGACTATTCTTGTGTTCTTGACGTTTATTTTTCTCAGCTCAAGCTGATAAAATCTGAGGTACAGGCATAGCCGAGAACACTCATTTCTCAATTGCAATGAATCTTCAGGCCATTCTAGTGGTGCTTAGCATTGTGGCTTTCTGAAGATTTTCATAAACATTGCTGTGTAGGCTAATTGCTTAAAGCTATTGTGTAGTAACTTTGGGATGATACTAGTTGCAGAAATTACTATTGGGACAATGTATGTTCATGTTCCATAATCTTCAAATGTCCACTTTGAATTCAGCACATTTCTGCTGTTTTTCACTTATTGATTTCTGTATGTTATGTGTGTTTGAAATGGTTATATCTATTAAATACAGGGGTTTATCCTGTAGATTATATCCAGAAGGTCATTATGGATTGTCCTGTCTGTAATAACTGATTGGTCATAATATAATTTGGAGGACTTTGACTCTAAAACTGGATCAGGCATAAGATGTGATGCATTTTAATGAGTTTGTATTTTAAAGCAAAATTTTGGTGAATGATATTTGCCACTTGGCTGTACCTGTGTAAGTAATCAGATTGAGTTAAACTGCTTCAGGATCCTGTAACGTGTTGGATTGTTTCTGGTTTCTCTTGTCATTTTCTACATTTATCATCTTGAATTTGTTGGTCTTTTATTTGTATTGTTATGTGGAACCAGAAATAATAGATGTGGAATGGAGTCAGGGGAATTATTGCAAAACAACTAGGTTTATTAACACTCAAGCAGAAACGTCAAAAATTAAACAAGTGACTAACTTAAAACGAAGTTAACAGCACTATGCATTTATAGCTCCCAAATGGTTAAACTTAGAAACAATTCGTAACGGAGTCTTACTGGAGCACAGTCTCAGAATGTCAGTTCTGAAAGTTTCAGGGATTCATGGGGGTAATTGAGAGGAGAGCCTTTTATTTTCGAAGTGTAGCGAAGAGACGATCTTGAAGACAGAGATTCAAAATACAGTGAAGAAGCGAGTCTCGCAGAGACACACCAAAAACGGCCACCGTACCTTTCCGAAGGCACTTCAGCAGACACACAGTATCTAAAAAGTGAGAATTTCACCACGCAACTGACAGGAGAAGTCCCTTTTCCACGACAGGTCACCACACACCCGAGACCTTGCAGGGGTCTCCAAAGTGGGTGCCAAAAATCCACGTTTGGATTATCCAGTTCCATGACATACGAAATGACTCCAACAGTGATTTGCCACAGGGATGCCTTTCTTCAGTGAATTACCACACCCAGACAAGGGTTAACACACTCGTGGTATTCACAAAGGTTTCCCCTCACCAGATTACCCACCCCTGTGGATTAACTATGTGACAAACCACATTTTGGTATTCGAACGGAATCAAACTCACCCTTATGGCCTACTTGGAGAGAGTTCAAATTGTTATCTCTTTGTCACTAGGTTTTTTCTGTTTCAAACCTTCTCACTCCCCACTTCTCTGCAACTATCTCCAGCTGCAGCCACCGTGAGAGTCACTTATCAATACTCTGGATTGATCTCAACTCACCCCTTTGGGCTACTTGGAGAGTTTAAACCAGCGACCCCACTCACTGGTGTCTTTCCAAGATCGAAACCATACTCGACTCTGTGGAGCAATCAACACTGCTCCTTTTATACTCTTTGGGTAGGTCATCGCATGACACCCACAGAAACAAAGTCACAGATTCCCAGTACATCACGTACTGTCCCAAGAATTGATACTGGGGTACATAACACACAGGTTCCCAATACATCAACTACCATCCCAGGTGTTGAAACTGGGGTTTATAACAGTATTTTTCATAATGTTTTTGTGTTACCACCTGATCATGTATTGCCTCAGGAGGCCTTCTGTTTCCAGGAAGAGGTCTCCAACTCTGAGCCAGGAGTTTGACGCTTCCTTGTTGACATCTAGTCTTCTCAGATTATAGGGATGTCTTCCATGGAGAGTCATGTTCTTACATTGGTTAACTTTTTCTTTAATAGTGATAATTTCTTCATTTTTCTGGGTTGTACTTTCAT
This sequence comes from Hemitrygon akajei, assembly GCF_048418815.1. Taxonomy (NCBI): domain Eukaryota; kingdom Metazoa; phylum Chordata; class Chondrichthyes; order Myliobatiformes; family Dasyatidae; genus Hemitrygon; species Hemitrygon akajei. Next base: position 55,017,809 of record NC_133137.1, read on the forward strand.
TTAAGTTTAGTAAACACAAAGTACACTGCAGATGCTGTGGTCCAATCAACACATACAACACGCTGGAGGAACTCAGCAGGTCAGTCAGCATCTGTTGAAATGAGCAGTCAATGTTTCGTGCTGAGACCCTTCGCCAGGACTGAAGAGGGAGGGGGCAGGGGCCCTATAAAGAAGGTGGGGGGAGGGTGGAAGGTGCCAGGTGAAAAACCAATCAGAGGAAAGATCAAGGGGTAGAGGAGGGGAAACAGGGAGGGGATAGGCAGGAAAGATGAAGAAGGAATGTAAGGTGAAAGCACTGTATAGTAGAAGAGGGCAGAATCATGAGAGAGGTGATAGGCAGCTGGAAGAAGAGGCAGAGTGAAAGTGGGATGGGGAAGGGGGAAGGAGGGAATTACTGGAAGTTGGAGAATTCGATGTTCATACCAAGGGGCTGGAGACTACCCAGATGGTATATGAGGCATTGCTCCTCCAACCTGAGTTTGGTCTCATCATGGCAGTATGGATGGATGTATCCGAATGGGAAGGTGAAGCAGAGTTGAAGTCGGTGGCAACCGGGAGATCCTGTCTGTTGTGGTGGACGGAGTGGAGGTGCTTGATGAAGCGGTCCCTCAATCTGCGTTGGGTCTCGCCAATGTAGAGGAGGCCGCACCGGGAGCTCCAGATGCAATAGATGACCCCAACAGACTCACAAGTGAAGTGTTGCCTCACCTGGAAGGACTGTTTGCGGCCCCGAATGGTGGTAAGAGAGGAGGTGTAGGGACAGGTTGCAGGGATAAGTACCAGGTGGGAGATCTGTGGGGAGGGACGTGTGGACCAGGCAGTCGCGGAGGGAACAATCCCTACGAAAAGCAGAGAGGGGTAGGGAGGGAAAGATGTGCTTAGTGGTGGGGTCCTGTTGAAGGTGGCGGAAGTTGCGGAGGATAATAGGCTGGATCCGGAGGCTGGTGGGGTGGTAGGTAACTCAGGTTGGAGGAGCAACACCTCATATACCATCTGGGTAGTCTCCAGCCCCTTGGCATGAACATCGAATCCTCCAACTTCCGGTAATTCCCTCCCTCTCCCTTCCCCCATCCCACTTTCACTCTGCCTCCTCTTCCAGCAGCCTATCACCTCTCTCATGACTCTGCCTTCTTCTACTACCCATAGTGCTTTCCCCTTTCATTCCTTCTTCACCTTTCCTGCCAATCCCCTCCCTGCTTCCCCTCCCCACCCCTTGATCTTTCCTCTGATTGGTTTTTCACCTGGCACCTTCCACCCTCCCCCCACCTTCTTTATAGGGCCACTACCCCCTCCTTCTTCAGTCCTGATGAAAGGTCTCAGCCCGAAACATTGACTGCTCGTTTCCACGGATGCTGCCCGACCTGCTGAGTTCATCCAGCTTGTTTGTACGTGTTGATTTAAGCTTAGGGCTGTGTACTTCTTATCAGAATTGAATATGCTTGCTTGGAGTGCTGAATACTGTTTTTGTTGATGAAAATATATCCTTAGAAGATTTTTCTGACTGTTCTGTAAATTTTTATGACTGTTATTCCTCTTCCTCCTTCTGTCCTAGGTAGTGTTAATCTAAGCACATTTGAGTGTACACAGTGTTTTCTAAAATTTGTCATTTCAGTTCTTACTTTTCTTTGTAAGTTTTCAAGATTGGTTTCAGACCAAGATTTTGGCAAGCTATCCTGCCAAAAGAATACATTAATATGGATATAGCAGAAGTGTTTATTGCCTTTGTTATATTTTTACTATTGAGCTTTGATTTTCTTAAAACGGTCAATAGCAACCACTTTCTTCCAATCTGCCCTGTTCTCCCGCAACGCATCACTTGGTGGCGGCAGCACCAGCTTGAATCAACCCCCCTCCAGACCCACGAAAATCCGGCACCCTGAAGGTGCGCTAGTCTTCTAGGCCGCGTCCTTGGCATATCAAAAAGCGGCTGGTCATGAAGCCCTGAGAGCAGGTCCCATTCCCACAAAGAGCTGAAGTCAGAGAGTAATTCCAGGTCAAGGTCTTCAAATAAACTTGAGCGAGTAAAAAAGAGGTATCAAAGATAGAAATAAAGCTGTTTGCAAAGATGCAAGCAAAGGAGCTGTCGTTTAGCGCCATCAACACTCAGCTCCACCTCTTGATATTTTTTACCAATAATTATGAATATTATCACTCCCAGTACTTTTCTAGTTGTGGGTATTTTTATAACCATATTTAGCATATCCATTGTAACTTCAGGTGTTTGCATGTCAATAGTTGTATGAATGCATTCTTTTTCCTCTCTAATCCAGCTTGTTTTTTGATGGTGTGTCACCGTGTTTGACCAGATATTAGACCAGCAATTCATTATTCTGTGTTTGTAGGTAATTCTGTGATAGGGTTGGTAGCATTTTGGCACATTAACTTCAGTTTCAATACCCTGTATAAACCCTTTTCATTGTTCCTGAACTGATAATTCTGATTTCTTCAGGCGCATTTCATGTACCGTATCTATTTAGTCTGACTTTGTATGTATCAAGCTTTTTTTTAAGCGTATCTATAAATTGTACAATGTTTTTATTAGGTTGATCATATCTTGTGTGGACCTTGTATTTCCTTCGTTTTTCTCCTAACTTTCTTGCTTGGGTTAACCATTTTATACTCCATTAGGTGGACTATTTCTGCTCTAAAGGTTTCAATTTTGTTTTTTAATCTCTTCTGCCATTTCAGTGTCTCATTTCATTACTTTGTTTTGGCTTTCTTTTACTAAGTGCTTCTAGTTTGGAGCCATTGAATTGTACTCCTGATAATGCTGCACAGTATGAAATTGTGGGTAGTTCTTTAAATGTTTCAAGTTTTCCTAAATATTCTGGTAATATAATATTGTTGAGAGTATTAACGATTTTTGCAAATGTTGAGATGTGTTCTGTTTAGGCATGTAGGGTCTTTTTGTTAGGTTACTGCCATGTGTTCTATTAGTGTGGTGTTAAATGTTAGCATAATTTCGTCATCGGCATTCTGCAGAGTCTCTACATCTGTGTGGTTGCTATTACCATCAGGTTGTTCAGCAGTTGTTGAAGTAGTTCTATTTTCATCAGTGCTTCAGGGATGGCATATCTATTAATTTCTTCTATAGCATATTTGTGGTCTTGTCTTTAGCTTGGTTTCTTTCTTGCTGTTTTGCTACTTCATGTTTTATTTGGTTTAACATGTCTGTAGGGATTAAGTCATTTTTTTACCATCACCCTACTTTGATCTGCTATTCATTGTGCATTTACTTCCACGGAGGGATATTGTGCTATAAACTGTTGATGAAGTTTGTCCCTGTGTGCTGTCATGTCAGTCTCAAGTTCCATTACTCGGTATTATACATGCATTATGAATGTGTGTACTTCTAATGACCATTTCATGTATGTCTTTCCTCTCTTATCTGCTTGAGTGGTCTCAGTTGTAAGTGGACTGCTCCCTGAGAACCACTTGCAGCAGTCGCAGGCTCTGGTGTTGGTGGGCTACGTTGAACGCTGGCTGCGTCATTTTCAGGTTTCCTGGCGCCTGCCCGCCTATTCAGCAGTGCACCACGAGCGGTTCTCTTTCCGTCCAGCGCTAGCTCTAGGCATGCCCTGGTGATCCCCAGGCAGCAGCTCTATTCCATAGATACCTCTCGATTTCCATAGTGAAAGGGTATCGCTTTTCATACGTAGAGCCAGGTTTTGGTTTCAGCCACCTCTAACGTGGAGAGCATATGCTGACCAGAGCACTGCCCAGTCTGGGTACGGGCGAACCCGGGGTTGTTTCTGCTTTGGTCCACAGGTGGTATTTTATTACCCACCTGCCATGCATATCCGCAGAGCTTTCCCTAATCCGCCACCTGAGGACGCACCTGATGGGGTCAGTAAAACGCACGCGGGTTATTGTTATTATTATTGTTATTTATTTTTGTTTTCTTTTTGTATTTGCATAGTCTGTTGTCTTTTACACACTGGTTGTCCGGCCCATTGGTGCAGACTTTCACTGATTCTATTATGGTTATTGGATTTATCGAGTATGCCCACAAGAAAATGAATCTCAGGGTTGTATATGGTGACAGATATGTACTACAGATAATAAATTTATTTTGAACTTCGATATGCAACAAAACAACATTAAACAGCTATAAGAATGAAGAAATATATGAAAAATAAACTGAGGTTAAAGGACAGATATGGAATAAAATGTGCATAAATACATAAATATCAACATGTATTTACAATGCAAACAGTATGAGAATCAGATTTAATATTACTGGCATAGGCTGTCAACTTCGTTGTTTTGCAGTGACAGTATATTGCAATGCATAATTATTAAAAAAACTATAAATTACAATAAGAAATATACTGTGTATCAAAAAACTAAATTAAATAAGTAGTGCAAAAAGGGAGCACAAGAAAAAATAGTGAGATTGAGTACATGGGTTCATTGTCCTTTCAGAAATCTGATGATGGAGGTGAAGAATGTCTTCAGATTCCTGTACCTCCTCCTTGATGGTAGCAATGAGAAGAGGGCATGTCCTGGGTGATGAGGTCCTTGATGATAACTGCCACCTTTTTTGAGGCATCACCTTTTGAAAGTGGTTTAAAGTGTTTACGGTGTACTGCAGTGACTGAGATAATAGGTAGAGGGAGATGGGGTGGCTAACTATAATAACAGATTAACCGTCTGTGGGAAGAAATTTTTAAGATGGTGTGGTTTTTGTTTTAAGAGACCTAAAGCACTTTCCAGAGGGCAGCTTTGGAAAAGGCAGTTTCCTGCTCCCTAATTACAGCATTGCCTTTGCTTCAGTGAGCTTTCTTAACTGATAAGTGCCTTGAAATATTCTGTAGCCATGTAAATTCTGAACTGTGTTCAAACTGGGTTTAGTAATTATGGAAGTGCCTTCCCTTCAATGTGGCTGCTTGTACGGAGATGAATCTCAAGGTTGTATATAGTATACATACTTTGAAAATAAATGTACTTAATGCTTTGTTAGCTGGCAAGTGCCTTGAGATGTTTTGTGGTCATGTAAGTCTTTCTTCCTGGCTCAGTAGCGGTAAAGAACACATAGCTTAGAAAGCAGCGTTTCACCAATTCCAGACTAAAAGTTGAATTCCAGCCAATACAAGAGTGGATCAACATTACCTGTCTGAACTCAGGCTACATCCACACTATGCCGGATAAATCTGTAACCGAAGCTTTTTCTCTTCGTTTTTACCCTCCGTCCACACTAAAACGCCGTTTTCGTGCCCCGAAACAGGAGCTTTTCAGAAACGCTTTCCAGGGTGGGTATCTTTGAAAACGCTGCTCGGGCAGATCGGTGTGGATGGGGTAACCGGAGACTTTTGAAAACGCTGTCAGACGGCAGCACGCTATTTCATTTTTTTCTTGAATGCAACCTAACAATTTCAGAACAGACGGCAACGAGACTGAAGCCAGAAGAGTTAGAAATGTACTCACCAAATACTTTGACCCATAACTTACTGAATAAATAAATATACTTACTCACTTTACCCTGTTTTCTGTCCTTGCTCGTATGAAGGTGGTTTACCTATTTATACAAGTACTTAGAAACATAGAAACATAGAGAATAGGTGCAGGAGTAGGTCATTCGGCCCTTTGAGCCTGCACCGCCATTCAGTATGATCATGGCTGATCATCCAACTCAGAACCCTGTACCTGCTTTCTCTCCATACCCCCTGATCCCTTTAGCCACAAGGGCCATATCTAACTTCCTCTTAAATATATCCAATGATCCGGCCTCAACTGTTTCCTGTGGCAGAGAATTCCACAGATTCACCACTCTCTGTGTGAAGAAGTTTTTCCTCATCTCGGTCCTAAAAGGCTTCCCCTTTATCCTTAAACTGTGACCCCTCATTCTGGACTTCCCCAACATCGGAAACAATCTTCCTGCATCTAGCCTGTCCAATCCCTTTAGAATTTTATACTTTTCAATAAGATCCCCCCTCAATCTTCTAAATTCCAGTGAGTATAAGCCTACTTCTCTGACAATAGATGTGTAACAGCCTAATGCAACGTTGTATGGAAATACAGGATAACACTGATGCAGACATGTTTTATACATTTAACAAGGTGCTTTATTAATGCAACAGAGTCAGTTAGTTTTTCAATGTTCGTTGTCAGCTGGGTCAATCTGTCTGTGAACTCCCTGTCGGTTGCCTCCGTATGCTCCAGTATTTGTTTTTTTTAGTTTTAAGTTCTCCTGTGCGAGAGCCAACAGCTGTCCGTTGTTTTAAGTTTTTCTAGTCCGTAACTACACAAACGCGCACTTTTACGGCGAGATTCGACACCAAACATGTCGTTTGTTTTCGGTAGATGTGTCCTGCACATGAGCAGGAGGAGGAGATTCGCCGAAATCTCCGTTTCAGTGTGGATAGATATATTTTCAAAAACGCATAGTGTGGATGCCTATCGTTTTTACGTGAAACTGGCGTTTTCAAAATTATCCGGTCTAGTGTGGATGTAGGTTCAGTTATAGGAATGATTCCCTCCTTTTAACCTGTTTAGGAGTTGGAAGCCAGTCTTTCTGCTTGCAGCTACTATCTGTTTAAAAATCTGCAAGTCACTCTGAATAACTATAGCAAACATTGTAAAAAAGGCTCTGTCCAGAACTGTTCCTGTAACGATATGCTAATAGCAGGAAAATTCATCTATTGTCTACCCCTATGTAGTTGAAATGGGACAGGCCAACTACTGATTTCACTAGCCACAATATATGATTTGTAAGTTAAATTGAGTCCAGGTTTTACTTCCTGAAGATTGATTTCCATATTAGTTAATCCATATTTATACTATTCACAATGTCATAACTCCAGAATTATCCCTAACAGACCCCGTAATGTAACATTTCAACTAATTCCAACCATGGAAAAACTTGAATGAAATCAAGTTTGGGTGGGGGGGGGGGGGGAAGTTATTATGTCCTTGTAGTATCACTTTATAGATGTTGTATGTTGCTATCAGTTACTAGGTATATTTAGTTATTTTCAAAGGTTTCTGTCACAGTTGTATCTTTATTTAGGCTGTGATCATTTCCTCTCAGAGATAAAACGATCGAGACAGATATTAACATTATGCTACCTGCTCTTATCTCTCTTTAATTCTCTACAGAGAGTGGTCCGTGTTCTGTCCATGACTAAGTGCACCTGCCTGTGTTTGTGCACGTATGATCTAGTGTCTGTGGTCTTGGATACTTTGAAGTATGTGCAGAGTGGTGAAGGATTTAAATTTGATAGCATTTAGATGGGTACATGAAGCAGCTTACACATCTGTTTACATCCTGAATGACCACTGTCACTAAGATGTATGCAGAGGTGAAATTCTCTTGCACAAACCTCTGTCCACTCTTCACCATTGAAACGATAACAGGCAGCATGATAGTGTAGCGGTTAGCATAATGCTGTTACAGCACCAAACAGGTTTCGATTCCCACCGCCGTCTGTAAGGAGTTTGTACGTTCTCCCCATGCCCACCTGGATTTCCTCTGGTTGCCCTGGTTTCCTCTCAGAGTTCAAAAGATATACGGTTAGGATTAGTGAGTTGTGGGCAATCTATGTTGGTGCCAGAAGCGTGGTGAGGCGTGCAGGCCACCCAGCACAATCCTTACTGATTTGATTTGATGCAAATAGTATATTTCACTCTATGTTTTGATGTACATGACTACAGTTCAGCATTCAACACCATAATTCCATCCAGGCTTGACAGGAAGCTCAGAGACCTCGGCCTTCACCCTGCCTTGTACAGCTGGATCCTGGACTTCCTGTCAGATCGCCGGCAGGTGGTAAGAGTGGGCTCCTTCACCTCCACCCCTCTGACTCACAACACAGGAGCCCCTCAGGGCTGTGTACTGTCCCCTCCCTGTATACCTATGACTGTGTCACCACCCACAACTCCAATCTGCTAATTAAACTTGCTGATGACACATTGATTGGCTTAATCTCAAACAATAATGAGGTGGCCTACAGGGATGACATCATCTCTCTGACACAGTGGTGTCAAGACAACAACCTCTCCCTCAATGTCAGAAAAACAAAGGAGCTGATTGTGGATTACAGGAGGAATGGAGACAGGCTAGCCCCTAAAGACATCAATGGATCTGGGGTGACAGGGTAAACAGTTTTAAGTTCCTCGGCATTCACATCACTGAGGACCTCACGTGGTCTGTACACACCAGCTGTGTGGTGAAAAAGGCACAACAAGCACATCTTTCACCTCAGACGGTTGAGGAAGTTTGGTATGGGCCCCCAAATCCTAAGAAGTTTCTACAGGGGCACAGTTGAGAGCATCCAGATGGACTGTATCACTGCCTGGTATGGGAACTGTAATTCCCTCAATCGCAGGACTCTGCAGAGAGTGGTGTGGATAGCCCAGTGCATCTGTATATGTGAACTTCCCATGATTCTGGACATTTACAAGGACAGGTGTGTAAAAAGGGCCCGAAGGATCACTGGGGATCCGAGTCACCCCAACCACAATCTGTTTCAGCTCTTACCATCTGGGAAATGGTACCGCAGCATAAAAGCCAGGTCCAACAGGCTCCAGGCCAGCTTCTTCCATCAGAACATCAAACTGATTAACTCTCGCTGATTGAGTGTATTTCTGTGTTACATTGACTGTTCTATTTATTATAAATTACTATGTTTGCACATGGCACATTTAGACGGAGATGTAATGTAAAGCTTTTACACCTCATGTATGTGAAGGATTTAAGAAATTCTCGATTCAATTCAAGTATGTGACAATCTTTTGAATCTTTATCCTTAATTCTAGTAAACAATTATTTGAACTTCAGTAGTGTTCATAAGCTACATTTTGCTCAAAATTCTTGACTTCCTAAGTAATAAATATTCCTTATATTCTGCATGCAGTACTCTAGATGTCACCTCATCCCTATAATGCAATAAGATAAATTCCTAGTTCTGTATGTAATTCCTCCAGCAATAAATGATTACATTCTGTTAATTTTTCTAAATACTTGTACCAGTATTCTACCATTTTGTGAATTATATGCTAGGACATGCAGATCTCTCTGCACTTTTGATGAGGGAAGCATGCTTTTGCCATGATGATGTGATCATGCAAAGGTAGGAAAGGATTCTGAGCGTACAATAAATTGGCTGGCTCCATCGTGTTCACACTAAATGCAGGGGAACAAAATTGACTGAACTAAATACCATCCTCAAGTAGAAGGTGATGGTGGAAGGATACTTTTTGTACTGGAGACCTGTGACTAGAGGTGTTCCCCAGGAGTTGGTAGTAGGTCCAAAATTCTGGAAACAGTTGGCATGTTAGAATGCATTTATGGAGAAAAAAGCAGAGTTGGTACTTCAGGTTTTCATCAGAGCCTGTTGCATTGACCTCATCAGGACCAACAGACTGAAACACTGGAATACATTGAAACTGAGAGAGATGCAAAACTTCATTGTAGCAACTGCAGAAAAATAATACAAGCCAATGGCTTTAAAACCAAAATCCCTAGATACTGCTATAAAATACAAGCACCTTGGATAATATTTTTGTGGAGCAGCGTTGCCATGGTAACAACTTTGATTGATGCTGGATAAGTTCCTTCAACAGTATGGGGCTGGGCAGTCAAGCAAATAAATTATCAACAAAACCATTCCCTGCTGAAGAATCTAATTTTGTGGATGCAGAAATGTGGTGTTAAATGAAGCTCTCTTTTTACAGAGTTGACTTTAACAGAACAATGTACTCCTTCACTACCATTTAAGGCCCCAGACAGTCATTTTCAGGTGAGCAGACACTTCACCTGCAAGTTTAGGTTGGGGTCACCTACTGTATCCAGTGCACCGAGTGCAGCTTCCTATACATAAGACCATAGGACCATTAGACATAGCAGCAGAATTAGGCCATTTGTTCCATCAAGTCTGCTCTGCCATTTGATCATGGTCAATTTATTTTCCCTTTCAACCCCATTTCTCCTGCCTTCTCCCAATACCTTGGATACCCTTACTAATCGGTGAGGCCCAATGTAGATTAGGGAACTGCTTTATCAAGCACATTCGCTCCTTCTGCCACAAAAGGTGAGTTTTCCTGTGTGCATCCAATTCAATTTTACTTTGCATCCCCTTTCCCATTCTATTGCCACGATGAAGCCACATTCAATTGGAGAAGTAGTAGCTGTGTGGGTTGGCTCCGACCTGATGGCATGAACATTGTCTTCCCAAACTTCCAGTAATTTCTCCCCCATTCCCTTCTCTCTTTTTGTTTACCATTCTGGCTCCTCTTTTACACCCTTTCTTCGCCTTACCTTCTTATTACCTCCATCTGGTGCCCCTTTCACCCATGGTCCACTATCCCCTCCATATACGCTACCTGACCTGCTGAGTTCCTCCAGTGTTTTGTGTGTGCTGCTCAGGACTTCCAGCATCTGCAGGATCTCTTGTGTTTATAATGTACTACCGACGGACTATGATCAGTATGAATAACTCCATTTTTAGCTTGTGTCTAAGAGCAGGTACAACATTTTCACCTTCCTTGTGGAATTTGGGAGCTATCCTTTGCCCTTAATTCATCTGGAATCATTTAAAAGCCTGTTAAATATTGCTTCTTGGAACATGTGTCACATTGAAAAGAATATGCTAGGTAGGTACTGCAGAAATGACTCTTTCCCACTCCCTCTAAAACTAGGGTTAGATCTTGGAGACAACAAAATGAGTGCTGCCTGTATTTAGGATTGAAAATCTGTTGACTCTGCTCTACTGGATTGCCAATTTAGTCCTCATGGTGTCCTCCATCATAGTGTGCAGAAACAGGCCATTTGGCCCATCATGTCTATGCTGACCATCAAATACACTTTTATACTTTATTATTTATTTAAGTAAATGTATATACATTGCACTGTTATTTTAGCACCATTCTATTGCTTTTTTAACTGATTATGTATTGCTGTATTTATTATCTATCTATCTATCCACTATCCTCTCCTTATGGGTCACTTCACCCAGTGGGTAGAGGCTTTCTCAATAAGGGACTGCACCGCCAGCATTGTTACACGAACTCCAGTTCAGGAAATCCTCTGCAGGTGGGGAAGCCTAGTCCAGGTGGACTCAGATCAGCGAGCACATTTCACAGGGAAAGTGATGAAGGAGATGCATCGACTGACAGGGATTTGGCAATGGTTTCATGTACCCTACCACATGGGTTCTAAAGGCAGTCACCACCCTTCCCAGCTTGAATGGGAGTGAATACAAATCAGCTGGGCCCTTTCAGCAGTCAGGTGAGCAATCGGCTGAACAGTTCAGAAGGGAGTGCCACCAGGGAGAGGTCCTTGCAGTCATTCAAATAGAGACCACCCCGACCCTCTCCTTTACATCGATGAGAGGGCCTGGGAGCCTCATGCACTTACCCTGCTGGTGCCCCTGGAAAGAGAGTTTTAGTGACCAGAGTATGAAGGGGTGAGGACTAAGAATGTGAGTAAGCTGCATTCGGCCAGCAGGGAAAGCGCCAACAGGAATACGAACAAAGACGCATTTCTAAAGACAATTGTTCAAATTTCTGGAACAACCTCTCTGCTCAGCATTTTGTAGAGAGCGATTAGGGATGATAGGGTAGGTGTAGATGCACATAAAGTAATTGGGGTGGGAGGAATTTCTGAGGCAGGACATTTCTGCTGCCCGATTTGAGTAGATTCTCCTTTAAGTCTGGCTTTTCCTGGTACAAATTTATTTTATCCAGGAGGGCCAAGAGGAGGGACTGTTAGAGCGATTTTTAGATTTAGGACACATAGCAAAATACTGATTTCAGTGACCAACCTTCAGGTTTGAATATACATTGAAGATTAAATATAAAATGCAGCTCAGAACAGTGAAAATACAGAGCGGACAGACCAGGAAACAGGCACTTAAGTGATTGTCTACACATGCACGAACATAATCAACATCCCGTTGCATGGATGCAACAGTAATTAACACTTATTTTGGGAGTGATGGTGGGAACATCCAGGCATTTGAAACTGGCTCATGTAGTTCAAAGAAAGCATTGTAAATATGGAGTTATTTGAATACTCCTGAATTTTTCTTTGATCTCTAGCACATAAAATATTGCGTAGAGTTGGGCCAGGCAAAGGTCTTTGAAATGGTCTCCATCTGATGCCTGCTGTATCTCACTTTGTCGAGCAAAGAGGCTGTCTCATACTACCAATACCTTTTCTGGTAATTTCATTCATTCAACAACAATTCCTTGTTCGTTTCTGATTCACCAGCAAGAGGTATCCACAATTAAAGAAGGCACCTAATGTGGTAAACTATGTACACCTGTCTGGACACGCCCCTCTGCTGACTGCTCCTGTGGCTCCTCCCACAGACCCCTGTATAAAGGCGATTGGAGGCACTGCTCCCCCCTCAGTCTCCGAGATGCCGTGCTCCATTTTGCTGCTAATAAAAGCCTATCGTTCACCTCCCATCTCCAAGAGTTATTGATGGTGCATCACCTAAATAAGTTGAATGTTATAAAAAATTACTTTATTAGAATTATATATAATGAATAAACACAGAAGGAAAGAAAAATGATTAATAAAGTAGTGAAAGAAACAAAATAATACTTTTCAACCAACCACTGAGCCACCCCACATGATATACTGCAAGAGGGAACCACAGATGCCCAATAAAGTTATTCCCCTCTCTCTCGATGTCCTTGCATCTATCTCTGACTCTTAGCACTGGTCACCACCCAGTCTAAGCAAATCTGGACCTCTTCAAAAAAATCTCTCATAACAATTACCCCAGTACTTTTCCAGACAAATAAGATTTTCACCATCATCTACACTTTGGTCATTGACTGGCAGTCAAAACATGGCTGTGGTGTGGCTCCCTTGTACTTTGTCAAGACATTCCCATATTCCAGACTAACAGCATCTTATCTTACAAACTTACATTATCTGTTACTCATTTTAGCATATACCAAGGAGGAATCAAATTTAACTGGTTGCTTATATTCTACCCCCCCAATTCCTCATTGGCACATAATGCAAAAGAAAAGTAAAATACTGCATCGAAAATGCATTGAATATAAATGTTAAACCAGCGTTATTATAATTAGGGTTCTATATGGGTAATAAATCATACGATGGCGGATGGGACTGGTGATGTAATATCTAACCTCTCACTTAAGGTAGTAAGCTAATATCAACTGCACAGCCAATATTTCAATTATGACAAGATTCTTGGCATGGTGTGTATCTGAATGTAGGTTCCTCAATTTCAATTTACCTCTAAAGTTTTGGTTGCACGATACTTCACACTTGTTTTATCAGTGTGAGTTTTGATTACTGTCATTGTGTTTCGTCCATGAGGTCAATACCATTGCAGCGAGGAAAATTGTTCATTTCACATTGCGGTCCAAGCTTCGTATGTCCTTCCTGTGCAGCCAGATGATATTCTCTACCCTGGGTGCTTGAGGGAATTACACCTAGCACCCTAACTGCACCTAAAAAGGAACAAAACATCTGGTATTAACAGTTTTGCAGCTATTTTAAGATTACACTCAGTTTTGACAATTTCTCTCGGTTTAAACACACCAGAGTTCTTGTACTGATACCCAACAGGTGTTACTATCCCTATTAGCTACAATCTGCCCCTTGCAAACCAAAGAATTCAGAATGTGCACCCATACTTGCCTTCCCATTGTCAAAGCCTTCCTTTGGTGCCCGTTTTCAGCTCCAGTTCAGAAGGACCTGTGACCATTCTGGTTTGTCAGTTGTTTGGGCTTTACAGGGCTTGGGAGGGCATAGTCAGCCAACCCTGTAAGATGTGGGTTGGTGTCTGTCGTCTGATGATTCTGTTGTATCAAAACTCCACTCATCCTCTCAATCAAGCCTGATGCTTGGGGTTAAGAGGGTATGTGATACCCCCAATCAATGCCCAATCTTTCACAGCTTGCCCAGAGAAATGAAAGCCATTGTCTGATTGCATCTCTGGAACGGTCCCCATAGCAGATAATTAACTCCTGCAATCGTAAAACTGTAAGATATAGGAGCAGAATTAGGCTATTTGGCCAATTGAGTATGTCCTGCCATTTCATCATGGCTGATCTAATTTTCCTCTCAGCCTCAGCCTCCTGCCTTCTCCCCATATTCCTTCATGCCCTGACTAATCAAGAATCTATCTTAAATATACCTAGTAACTTTGCTTCCACAGCTGCCTGTGGCAACAAAATTCACAAATTCATTACTCTCTAACTAAAAAAATTCTTCCTCATCTCCATTCTACATGGACGTCCCTTTACTCTGAGGCTGTGTCCTCTGATCTTAGACTCCCCCATCATTGGAAACATCCTTAACCACTCAACAGAGGTTTCAATGAGGTCACTCCTCATTCTTCTGAATTCCAGTGAGTACAGGCCCAGACCCATCAAACACTCTTCACATAACAAGCCTTTCAATCCCAGAATCATTTTGGTGAACCTCATTTGAACCCTCTCCAGTATCAGCAAATCCTTTCTAAGATAAGGGGCCCAAAACTGCTCACATTACTCCGTGACGCCTCAACAGTGCTTTATAAAGTCTCAGCGTTACATCCTTCAGATCCTGCTCAGCTTTTGCACAAGGAATTGTCAGTAAAGACCTGATTGAGTGTCACAAACATGAAAAAAGCTGCAGATTCTGGAAACCAGAGCAACACACACAAAATGCTGGAGGAAATTAACAGGCCAGGCAGGGTCTAAAAAAAATGTACAGTCGATGTTTCAGGCCAAAACTGAAAGGTTTGTTTGATTAAGTGTCACTCATAATTTATTTTAATATTAATTTTATCAAAATAAGCTTTATTCATAACAAAAATTATTTCCAAGAATAAAACTCTTCAATGTCTCTTTATTCTTTACATTCATAGTTAATGCTTTCAGTACTATTCTATTAAATCCCTACATATGAATAGCACTGCTGTCATTCACGTGCCCCCCACCCCCACCGAGTGGCCCACTACCACAATAATCATCATGCAACTCGGCCCCTTCCTCTGGAGGAGCACCACGCTGTGTTCCTCCCCCGCCGAGCCTCAAGCTTCAGGGAGTTCCTCAGCATGTACTCCTGCAGCCCGAGTGTGCCGGGCGGCCGCATTCCTCCGCGGACAAATATTTAAATCGTTTTTTTTGTTATAACCCTGAGGCAGGAAAGCTCGTCTGATCTGATAGCTGCTTAAATCGTTGTTGCTGTGGCAGGGGCCCGATGTAATCAATCTGCAGCGACCGTACACAGGGTGGTGTGGTCTGGTTCATGCCCCGGGAGGGAGAGGCACTGGGGGAGGAGGTTCGATCGTCTCTGTACACCTCTCCATCGTTCCGCAACCGACAAGTCGGGGAGAGCACAGCGAGCTTCCACTTTACAATACAGGCTGTGTTCCCTCTTCCAGTTTGTTAGCGGACTCCTCCGAGAGAGAGCTCCCAAGTCGTGAAAGATGTCGGGTCTCATAGTAACCCTGCTTCGCTCCGGAACAGTTTCCGGCTCCAGTGGAGTTAGTTTGTCCGGAGCGGCAGCGGGGAACTGGTGATAATCAACTATTATTCTCCAGCTGGATTCAGATCTCTCCACTGGCCAACAGGACTGTTATATTTTGCGGGTGAATGTCTGATCTATCCTTGTATTAATAATCCCGCCATCCCGTAGGAGACCTCGGTGTGTCCTCCTCGTATCCGATACGACTTCACGCAGACCATAGGGTGACGGTATCATAGGGGCTCCCAACACGCTAACCCACTAAAACAGTTGTCTTTAGGAAGCCAAGTGTTAATTTTTCAAATTTACTCTGCACGGTTTGTCTCCGCAGCATATTCATTCCAATTACGTTTTCAGGTCACGTAGTATTCGGGTTACCATCGGCGGTCTCTCCACAACAGCCAATCTAGCGAACCCAGCATTAACCCTTTGCTTGTTCCAAATGTTCCACCACAAGGAGATTCGGCAGATGCTGGAAATCCAGCGCAGCACACACACAAATACTGGAGGAACTCAGCAGGTCAGGCAGCATCCAAGGAAGGGAATAAACAGTTGATGCTGCCTGACCTGCTGAGTTCCTCCAGTACTTTGTGTCCAATAACGATCAGGTTTCCGGTTGCTCTGGTGGAGAGGATTCAATATTCTTACTGTCTAGGGACACTGATGAAAGGTCTTGGGCCAAAATATCAACTATTCCTCTCCATAGATGCTGTCTGTCCTGCTGAGTTCCTCCAGAATAGTGTGTGTTATTCTGGAATTCCAGCATCTGCGGAAACCCCCATGTTTCCTGATGATCCTTTGGTCTCAGTATCTAAAGATGATGTGTGGGTTGCCTTCAAGAGACTGAACCCAAGGAAAGCATCCATTCTGGTTGGAATACTTGGCCAAGTACTGAAGTCCTGTGCTGTCCAAATGGCTGGTGTATTCAGAGATATCTTCAACCTCTTGCTTTGGCAGTGTGTGGTGCCCATCTGCTTCAAAGAAGCTTCAATCGTACTGGTGCCCAAGAAGGCTGTGGTAACCTCTGTAAATGACTATCACCCAATGGCACTTGCAACCACAGTGATGAAGTGTTTTGAGAGGCTGGCGTTGAAGCATTCCGGCTCCTGTCTGAATTACGATTTGGATCCACTCCAATTTGCCTACCAAAACAAGCAGATGCTATCTTGTTGGCTCTTCACTCAACCCTGGAATTTCTGAACATTAAAGATGCATACATCAGGATGTTCTTTATTGATTACAGCTCAGCATTTAATACCATCATCCCCTCAAAACTAATCAGTAAACTCCAAGACCTAGGCTTCAATGCCCCCTTGTGCAATTAGATCCTGGATTTCCTCACTTGAAAATGAAAATATGGCTGTATGGTGTAATAACATCCACCTCTCATTCAGTGTCAGTACAGACCAAGGAGCTGGTTGTAGGCTTTAGGAGAAGGAAACCAGACCAATGAACCAGTAATTATTGGAGGATCAGTGATGGAGAGGGTCAGTAACTTTAAACTTCTGGGTGTCACCATCTTAGAAGACCTGTCCTGGATCCAGCATACACATATAAGTGCTACAAAAGCTCACAGTACTTCTGCTTCCTCAGGAGTCTGCAGAGATTCAGCATGTGTCAGCAGATTCAGCAACTTCTATAGATGTGTGGTGGAAAGGGTGCTGACTGGCTGCATTACTGGCAGGTATGGGAACACCAATGCCTTTGAGTGGAAACCCCTACAAAAGCTAATGGATTTGACCAGAAAATCATGGGTAAAACCCTCCCAACCACTGAGCACATGTACATGATCTTTGCCGTAGGAAAGCAGCATCCATCATCTAAGATCCCCATCACCCAGGCGAAGATGGTCTCCCTGCTGCCATCAGGTAGAAGGTACTCACAGTACCAGGTTCATTAGGACTTGCACAATTAGGTTCAAAGACAGTTACTAACCCTCAACCCTCGTGAGCAAAGTCAGATAGCTACACTAATTTAAGGACTCTTTTATCTTGTTATTTCATGCTCGTTATTTATTGCCATTTATTTATATTTGCATTTGCACAGTTTGTTGTCCATTGATCCTGTTTACAGTTACTGTTCTACAGATTTGGTAAGTATGCTTAAAGAAAAGAATCTCAGGGTTGTATATGGTGACATGTATGTACTCTGGTAATTAAGTTTACTTTTACTTTGAACTCTGATCTCTTGTGCTTTTGCTTGGGGACTCTGACCAAATCCCGAGGCGACAGGCTGGGGAACACTGTACCACTGTGGACCAATTCCCATGACCCTGCTGTCAATCGTTCTTTTCACATTCTTTCTACTTCAACCTGGGTCACGGGAGGGGCACTGGACTCAACTTTCTTGCAACCACAGTATTTCCATAAGGTGTGCATGTTCCTATGGGGTTGTAGTTGACTTTCCCTCTCCCACCTTCATCATGGCCGGAGGAATTTCTCTGCGCGTCAGCTGGGGAGTACACTCTACCTCTCACTTACTACCCCCGTATTTCTTTTAGACCACAAAACGCTCATCTTCTCTTTTCCTTCATTAATGTGCCTCCCTCACGGGCTGTCCCAATTGTGACGCTAAGAGAACGTGACCCCTTTTAATTGGCTATGCATGTGTTAAATTAATTTGTTCACGAGTCCCTGATTGAGTATCTCCTCTACTGGGCCATCCTGCTCTAATCTATGGTAAATCCCTGTTTGTGTAACTGCAGATTGTAGTTTCACAATTCCCTCATCTATAGTAGGCCAAGGTGTGTCCTGTTGACCCCAATCTACTGCAGAGAGATAACTCGTCAATACCACTCATTGAACTCAATAATACCATGATATATGAGCAGAAGTAGGCTATTTGGCCCTTCAAGTCTGCTCTGCCAATCAAAAATGGGCTGATCCAATAATGGGCTCAACCTGGAGTTTAACCTTTAGGGTATCCTGCATAAGGACTCCCAAGTCCCTTTGCATCTCTGCATTTTGAATTCTCTCCCCATCTAAATAATAGTCTGCCCGTTTATTTCTTCCACCAAAGTACATGGCCATACACTTTCCAATCATGTATTTCATTCACCGCTTCTTTGCCCATTCCCCTAAACTATCTACATCTCTCTGCAAGCTCACTGTTTCCTCAACATTACCCGTTCCTCCACCTATCTTTGTATCATTGGCAAATTTAGCCACAAAGCCATTAATCCCATAGTCCAGATCATTGACATACATTGTAAAAAGCAGCAGTCCCAATGTTGACCACTGTGAAACTCCTTTATTCCCACTGTCTGTTTTCTGCCGATCAGCCAATTTTCCACCATGCTAGTAACTCCCCTGTAATTCCATGGGCTCTTATCTTGCTAAACAGCCTCATGTGTGGCACCTTGTCTAAGGCCTTCTGAAAATCCAAGTACACCACATCTACTGCATCTCCTTTATCTACTCTGCTTGTAATTTCCTCAAAAAAATTGCAGTAGGTTAGTCAGGCAGGATTTCCCTTTCAGGAAACCATATTGGCTTTGGCCTATCTTGTTATTTACCTCCAGGTATTCTGTAATCTCATCCCAAACAATCAATTCCAACAAGTTCCCAATCACTGATGTTGGGCTAACAGGTCCATAGTTTCCTTTCTATTGCCTCCCACCCTTCTTAAATTTGCAATTTTCCAGTCATCTGGTAGAACACCAGAATCTATTGATTCTTGAAAGATCACTGGTAATGCCTCTGCAGTCTGACCAGCTACTTCCTTCAGAACCCAAGGGTACATTCCATCAGGTCCAGGAGATCTATCCATCCTCACATCACTAAGCCTCCTGAGCACCTTCTCAGTCGTAATTTACATTCCACATACTTCACTTCCCTGACACTCTTGAATGTCTAGTATACTAAAGATGTCTTCCACTGTGAAGACTGATACAAAACATGCATTCAGTTCCTCTGCTGTCTCTACAATTCTCATTACAATATCTCCAGCATCATTTTCTATTGGTCCTATATTTACCCTCATCTCACTTTTACCCTTTACATACATAAAAAAATTTAGTATGTTCTTTCACTCATAATTTGCTTTTCCTTCCTAATGACCTTCTTAGTTTCCTTCTGCAATTTTTAAAAAGTTTCCCAATCCTCTATCTTCCCACTAGATTTGGACTCTTTGTATGCCATCTCGTATGCTTTTACTTTGGCTCTGACTTCACTTGTCAGCCACAGTAGTGTCCTTCTTCCCTTTGAAAATTTCTTCTTATTTGGAATATATCTGTCTTTCACTTCCCTCATTTTTCACAGAAACTCCAGCCATTGCTGCTCTGCTGTCCTTCCTGCTAGGGTCCCTTTCCAGTCAACCATGGTCTGTTCCCCTCTCATGCCATTATAATTTCCTTTATTCCACTAAAATGCCAAAACATTGGAATTTAGTTTCTTCTTCTCAAATTTCAAAGTGAATTCAATCATATTGTGATCACTGTTCCCTAAGGGTTCCTTAATCTTAAACTCTCTTAGAACCTCCAAATCATCGTACTACACCCAATCCAGCACAGCCAATCCCCTAGTGGGCTCAACAACAAGCTGTTCTAAAAAGCCATCCCTTTGACATTCTACAGATTCTCTCTCTTGAGGTCCTGTATTGGCCTGGTTTTCCCAATCCACTTTCATGTTAAAAACCCAATGATTATCATGACATTGCAGTTCTGACACACCTTTTCCATCTGTGCTGTAATTTGTAATCCACATCCCGGCTGCTGTTTGAAGGCCTGTACACAACTGCCATTAGGGTTCTTTCTTCAGCAGTTTGAACGGGGTATGACTGTGCAGGCGCATGGAGGTCAGTCAGTGAGAAAAGCAAGAAAAGTTTAAAAGCGAGAAGAGTTCAAAAGGTGGTGGTTATTTCTTCAGCAGTTTGAACGGGTGGAGGTCAGCCAGTGAGAACAGCGAGAAGAGTTTAAAAAGACAGATTTATACAGCAGGCATTGGAGAAGTGGGTGCTGGAGTAGTGGGCGCCGGAGTAGAGGGCGATGGAGTAGTGGGCGCCGGAGTAGAGGGCGATGGAGTAGTGGGCACCGGAGTAGGAAGACTTTGACTTAACGGGGCTTCGGCGATAAAGGGTCGAAGTGAGGTCGATTATCTGTTTAGAGTACAGACAGAAAGAATGTGCGTGAAGCTGGTTTTCTGTGCTCGGTGTCAGATGTGGCAGGACTTGGACACTCCCAGAGGACTCTATAGTTAGGGGGTCAGACAGCTGATTCGTTGGATGCAGGAAAGAAATGTGAACGGTAATTTGCCTCCCAGGTGCCAGGGTCAGGGATGTTTCTGATCACGACCAAGATGTCTTGAAGTGGGAAGGAGAACAGATAGAGGTCGTGGTACATATTAGTACCAATGACATAGGTAGGAAAAGGGAGGAGGTCCTGAAAACAAACTACAGGGAGTTAGGAAGAAAGTTGAGAAGCAGGACCTCAAAGATAGTAATCTTGGGATTACTGCCTGTGCCACGTGACAGTGAGTATAGGAAAAGAATGAGGTGGAGGATAAATGCGTGGCTGAGGGATTGGAGCAGGGGGCAGGGTTTCAGATTTCTAGATCATTGGGACCTCTTTTGGGGCAGGTGTGACATGTACAAAACAGATGGATTGCACTTAAATCCCAGGGGGACCAATATCCTGGTGGGGGGGGGGGTTTGCTAAGGCTATTGGGGAGAGTTTAAATGAGAATTGCTGGGGGATGGAAACCAAACTGAAGTGACAGAGGAAAGGGAGGTTATCTCACAAATAGAGAAAGCTTGGAGAGTGTGCGAAAGGGAGGATAGGCAGGTGATAGAGAAGGGATGTGCTCAGACCGATGGTTTGAGATGTGTCTATATTAATGCAAGGAGTATTATGAACAAAGTGGATGAGCTTAGAGCGTGGATCAGCACTTGGAGCTATGATGTTTTGGCCATTACGGAGACTTGGATGGTGCAAGGCCAGGAATGGTTACTTTGAGTGCCAGGCTTTAGATGTTTCAGAAAGGACAGGGAGGGAGGCAAAAGAGGTGGGGGCGTGGCACTGTTGATTAGAGATGGTGTCATGGCCATAAAAAAGGAGGAAGTCATGGAGGGGTTTGACTACAGAGTCTCTGTGTGTGGAAGTTAGCAATTGGAAGGAGTCAATAACTCTACTGGGTGTTTTTTATAGACCACCCAATAGTAACAGGGACATCGAGAAGCAGATAGGGAGACAGATTCTGCAAAGGTGTAATAATAACAGGATTGTTGTGGGAGATTTTAATTTCCTAAATATTGATTGGCATCTCCCTAGAGTGAGGGGTTTAGATGGGTTAGAGTTTGTTAGGTGTGTTCAGGAAGGGTTTTTGACACAGTATGTAGATAAGCCTACAAGAGGAGAGGCTGTACTTGATCTGGTTTTGGGAAATGAACCTGGTCAGGTGTCAGGTCTCTCAGTGGGAGAGCATTTTGGAGATAGTGATCACAGTTCTATCTCCTTTACCGTAGCATTGGAGAGGGAAACCTCTAATTGGAGTAAGGGGAAATATGAGGCTATCGGGCAGGAACTTGGAAGCAGATGTTCTCAGGGAAATATACAGAAGGAATGTGGCAAATGTTCAGGGGATACTTCCGTGAGGTTCTGCATAGGTATGTTCCAATAAGACAGGGAAAGGATGGGAGGGTACAAAGGCTGTTGTAAATCTAGTCAAGAAGAAAAGAAGAGCTTACCAAAGGCTCAACAAAGTAGGTAATGATAGAGATCTAGAAGATTATAAGGCTAGTAGGAAGGAGTTTAAGAATGAAATTAGGAGAGCCAGAAGAGGCCATGAGAAGGGCTTGGCGGACAGGATTAAGGAAAGCCCCAATCCATTCTGCAAGTATGTGAAGAGCAAGAGGATAAGATGTCCGAGAATAGGACAATCGACTGTGACAGTGGAAAAGTGTGTATGGAACTGGTGGAGATGGCAGATTCACTTCGGATGAGGATCTTGGCGATTGTAAAGATGACTTGCAGCGGACTGAAAAGCTTGAACATGTAGATATTAAGGAAGAGGCTTTGCTGGAGCTTTGTATCAAGTTGGATAAGTCACTGGGACCAGACGGGATGTACCCCAGGCTACCGTGGTAAGCAAGGGAGGAGATTGCTGAGCCTCTGGCAATGATCTTTGCATCATCAATGACAACTGGAGAGGTTCCGGAGGATTGGAGGGTTGCGGAGGTTATTCCCTTATTCAAGAAAGGGAGTAGAGATAGCCCAGGAAATTATAGGCCAGTGAGTCTTACTTCAATGGTTGGTAAGTTGTAGATGGGTCATATACTGCATGGAGGCTGGTGACCAGTGATGTGCTTCAGCGATCTGTTCTGGGACCCCTTCTCTTCATGATGTTTATAAATGACCTGGATGAGGAAGTGGAGTGATGGGTTAGTAAATTTGCTGATGACACAAAGGTTGGGGGTGTTGTGGATAGTGTGGAGGGCCATCAGAGGTTACAATGGGACATTGATAAGATGCAAAACTAGGCTGAGAAGTAGCAGATGGAGTTCAACACAGATACCGTACATTCTGGTGTATAAGCCGAGTATTTGGCCCTAAATTTTATTCCTAAAATTAGGGGGTTGGCTTATACAGAGGTTGCCATCTTTGGAAAAACAAATACACAGAGGACAGGGCGTATTTATCGGCTGTTTTTGAGTTAAATTCGTTCCACTGTCGATGCATGAATTCTTTGAATGGTTTGTATAAACTCACATCTAGTGGCTGGAGCATGGACATCAAACCACCGGGGATGACTGCAATGTCCGTATTTTCAGCTTTCAGTGCTGCTTTTGTCTCACCTGACAAGTGCGCTTTGAACATGTCCCAGACAAGTAGCGACTTTTCCTTCCTGAAACCTGCGGCACGTCGATGCCACACCTCTTTAACCCACTTCAAGCAACCCACTTCGTCCATCCAACAGCGTTCTTGAACGTAGACAACAACACCCCGCGGGAATTTTCAGAGCAATCTTTGTTTTTTGTCTCAACACAAGATCGTGTCTATTCATAAATCGGGTGCACCAACTTCACGTAGCTTTGAAATTTTCGCTGACCTCACAGTGTTTCCCGGCCCATTTTAACTCTTGAACTCGAATAATTTCTCTGGTAACAATGTATCCGGACAATCGCTGGTGATTCACCCATTCTAAAACATTTTCTTCCAGTTCTGGCCACTGGCATGTTTTCCCGCGGTTTGCACATTTCATCTTTGGCGTGTCCTCTGCCCATCTTTGGCCCTCAGCATGTCCTCTGCCTTTCTCCACTCTCTCACTTGTTTCTCGTTTACACTAAACTTCTTAGCAGCTGCAGAATTATTTGTTCCTTTAGCAAAATCAACAACCTTCAGCTTGAAGCCAGCATCATATCGCAATTGTTTTAATCTTTGGACATGGTAGTCGCAAACTCAATACTGAGTACACGTACTGATCCCGCCACCCCGTGTTATGTTTTAACGAGATTACGATGGGCACTAAATAGTTTCATGAGGGTTACATTACAGAGGATTCTTTACCATGGGAACCTAATCCAAAACTTCCCTCCCTGATTTATTTATTATGAATTTGCTTATAATGCTCTACAATGTGTAGGCCTGTTTTCTTATCAGGTACTGGTTCACAAAATTTCCAGGTTCCGGATCTGGCAAAGCTGAGTACCGGGATGTGAGATCTTGTGATCTTTTCAGGTTAAATCAAAAACCTCTGCAAAAGGGGTCAGCTTATACAAAGGTAACATGAAAAGGTCACTTTTTTAACCTTGAAAATGGGGTTAGGCTTATACTCCGGTTCGGCTTATACACCAGAATGTACGGTAAGTGTGAGGTGGTTCATTTTGGTAGGATGGCAGGATATAGCATTAATGGTAAGACTCTTGGCAGTGTGGAGGATCAGAGGGATCTTGGGGTCTGAGTCCACAGGACACTCAAAGCTGCTACGCAGGTTGGCTCAGTGGTTAAGAAGTCATACGGTGCAATGGCCTTCATCAACCGTGGGATTGAGTTTAAGAGCTGAGAGGTAATGTTGCAGCTATATAGGACCCTGGTCAGACACCACTTGGAGTATTGTGCTCAGTTCTGGTCGCCTCACTACTAAATCTCCTCTGCACCCTTTCTACGTGGAAACATAGAAAGAGTGCAGAGGAGATTTTCAAGGATGCTGCCTGGATTGGGGAGCATGCCTTATGAGAATAGGTTGAGTGAACTCGGCCTTTTCTCCTTGGAATGACGGAGGATGAGAGGTGACCTGATAGAGGTGCACAAGATAATGAGAGGCATTGATCGTGTGAATAGTCAGAGGCTTTTTCCCAGGGCTGAAATGGCTAGCATGAGAGGGCGTAGTTTTAAGGTGCTTGGAAGCAGGTACAGAGGAGATGTCAGAGGAAAGTTTTTTACGCAGAGAGTGGTGAGTACGTGGAATGGGCTGTCAGCAACTGTGGTGGAGGCGAAAACTATAGGGTCGTTTAAGAGACTCCTGGATAGGTACATGGAACTTAGAAAAATAGAGGGCTATGGGTAAAGCCTAGGTCATTCTAAGGTAATGACATGTTCAGCAGAGCTTTGTGGCCGAAGGACCTGTATTGTGCTGTAGGTTTTCTATGTTTCTATTTCTTAACTCAACCCATACATACTCTACACCTTCCAATCCTATGTCATCCCTTTCTAATGATTTAATATTATTTCTTATACACAGGGCCACACCACCCCCTCTGTCTACTAACCTATCTTTCTGATACACTGTATATCCTTGGATGTTCAGCTCCCATCCTTTAGCCAAGTTTCAGAGATGGCCACAACGCCATACTTGCCAATCAGTAGCTGAATTTCAAGATCGTCCATTTTATTTCTTATGCTGCTTGCATTCAAATGCAACACTTTCAGTCCAGTATTTCTTGCTTTCTGTTTTAACTGCTTTCTGTTTTATCTATTGCCCTGTAACTCATCCCACTAGCTGTGATTATGCTTCATCTCCTGCCTGTCCTTTCTATTATCTCTGTTGCACATTATCTTTGACTTATTTGTGTTTTTCCCTTCCTCAGCCTTATTACTCCAGTTCCCATCCCCATGCCAAATTATGGACTCACGCATTCGTTCTGAATCTGCTAATTTATATCACTTTGTTTAAGAAAAAGAGCAAATTTCTTAAATGCTGGTGGCAACACCTGTATCATCAATCGAATTAACCATGTTGCAAGGGATTCCCCAGTCTTTTACATGTACACTTTTATCCTACTTAGGCTCCTTCTCTTCAGCCTCCATGCCCTAGTCACTCTTTTCTCTTGTGTCCTCTTCTTGCCTCTTAGGGTTGTCATAGTCTTAGGTCTGTGGACTGTTGCCAGATGTATCTGTACTACTACAACTTGGATGTAAAATCCTTCATTGGGAGATCCTTAGGGCCGTCACCATGCTGAGTGTCGGGGTCAAAGCTCAAAGTACATTTATTATTATTCAAGTATGTACACTCTATATAACCTTCAGATTTGTCTCCTTGCAGGCAGCCACGAAACAAAGCGACCCAATAGAACCCATTAAAAGAAAGACCGTCAAACACCCACCATGCAAGAAAAAGCAAATCGTACAAATAATGAAAGCAAGCAAATAACATTCAGAATGGAAGTTCATGAAAGTGAGTCCACAGCCACGATGCCAATCTCATCGGATCCAGGAGCACCCAGTTGCAGGCAAGAACCTCAGTTCAGCACAGGGATGAGCAAACATCGCAAAGCAGTGAGCTAAACACCGGCCCTTCCCTTGCCTCTGGCCCTGACCCCCTGACGTTTTTAATCTGGCTCAACACTTAAATCGGCTAAACAGCGTGTCCTTCCTCGCTAACGGACTCAGGCACTGCCTATTTGATATGCTCTTGAGCTCAGGACGCATGGCCTTGATTTGGCCCATACCCGACCTTTTCAATCTGGTCCGGCGCTTATATCGGCCAAAACAGCGGCTTCTTCCTCGCTCTCGGGCCAGGACCCTGCCACCTTGCCTCCAGGTCCGCAATGGCTAATCAAAGGCTCTCTCCTTGCTCTCAAGCCCAGTCCCCACCACCTTGATTCGGCCCTACATGCAATCATCTTGCACCTTTGAAACTTCAGTTTACTCTGCAAAAATGCCAGGTCAAACAGGCGGTTCCAAATGCAATGGTTCTTTCCCTCTCTCTGTCTTGATGTCCTTGTCCTTATCTCCAATTCTTAGCACTAATCCCTTGCATAAAATATTTCCCTTTTTTTATACCTTTCCATATCCTTTCAACAATCGATCATGAAATTTTCTCCAGCACTTTTCCAGACAAGCATGTTTTTCAGCATTATCTACTCTCAAGGCTGTAGCTAGTACGCACAACAAGTTCTCAAAACATGGCTGTGGACTGATTCCTTTGTACTTTCTCAAAACATTCCCATAAACACACCATTTTGTGTTACTCATTTTAGCATATACCAAAGATGAATCAAATTTAACTCTCATATATGTGACAATAAACTAATAACAATCTGCTCTGATCCCTATTCCATTTACCAGTGTTTAGACTCCATCTAGAAGAAATCTGACAGAAGCTTATAAGATTATGAGAGGCATGGACAGTCCCAATCTTTTTCCCAGGGTAGAAATGTCAAGTATTAGAGGGCATGCATTTAAGGTGAGAGGGAGAAAGTTTAAAGTAAATGTGTGGAGCAAGTTTTCTTTTACACAGAAAGTGGTAGGTGTTAGATTGAGTTACCAGAGAGGAGGTGGAAGCAGTTATAACAGGAGGGTGGACATTGAGAGGATGGTTCCAATAGTAGCATAGTCTAGGACCAAAGGGTACAGACTCAGACCACAAGAATGTTCCTTTAGAACAGAAATGAGGAGGCATTTCTTTAGCCAAAGAGTGAAATTCTTTCCCATAGCCGTCTGCAGTGGCCAAGTCATTGGGTATATTAAAGTGGAGGCTGATGGGTTTTTGATTAGTAAGGGTGTCAAAAGCTTCAGGGGGAATATGGGAGAATGGGGTTGAGAGGGATAATATATCAGCCATGATTGAATGGTGGAGCAGATTTAATCAGCCAGATTTAATTCTGCTCTTAGGTTGTATGGTCTTACATGTAGGCAATGGAGGGATATAGGTTATGTACAGGCAGATGAGGATTAGATGAATTCAGCACCATGTTTGGCGCAGATATCATAGGCTTAAGGCTTGTCTTGGTGCTGTTCTGTGTTATGTTCTACGTTCTATCCAACTATGCCTAAGTGGTTCAAGTGTTCATCCAGGTGCTTCCTAACATGCCTCCACCAACCTCTAGGCTTGTGAAATCCAGCTCGCAATACCCTCTGTGTGAAAAAATTTCTTCCTTAAATCCCTTCTGAACCTCTTACTCCTCAGCTAAACCTATGCCCTTTGTTGTGGACATCTCTGACGTGGAGAAAGGTTTCTGATTAAATGGTCTAGCTATACATTCTGATAACATAAAGAATTCTTCTCTCCCCACAGATGCTGCTCAAACCCCAAGATCATCCAGCAGGTTGCTTGTTGCTCCAGATTTCAGCATCAGCTTCTCTTGTGTCTCCCTCAAGGCAGGCTTAGGAGTTCGAGGATTTAAGCCCAGTAGTAATTGACAGGTGTTATCTTTCCAAGTGTGCAACAGGCAGTGGTTTTCATCAGGCAGTGCCCTCAACTCAATAAAACATCTGGGAAGAGCTACAGGAGCCTGGAGACCTGCACTCAACATTTTAGGAACAGCTTCTTCCCCGCTACCATCAGATTTTAGAACAGTCCATTGACACAGGAACAGTATCTTACCATCTTGTTCTCTTTTGGCTAGAGTATTTACAGTATTTTTAATGTTCCTTATTGTAACTTACAGTAACTTTCTATGTACTGAACTGTACTGCTGCAGCTAAAAAAACAAATTTCACAACACAAGACGGAGATAATAAACCTGATATCCTTGATTCCCTCACTTGTAGACCACAGTCAGATTAGATGGGCAACAACATCTCCTCTACAATCTCCATCTGCATAGGGGCACCACAAGGCTGTTTGCTTCACCCCCTGCTCTACTCGCTTTACCCTTATAATTGTGTAGTTAAGCCCAGCTCCAATGACATATTCAGGTTTGCTGACAACACCACTGTCGTAGGCCAAATCAAAGGTGGTGATGAATCAGTGTATATGAGGGAGACTGAAAATCTGGCTGTGTGGGGCAACACAACAACAACCTCTTACTCAATGCCAGAAAGATCAAGGAGCTGATTATTGACTGCAGAAGAAGGAATCCAGAGGTCCATGAGCCATTCCTCAGAGGTGCAGAGGGCTAGCAACTTTAAGTTCCTTGGTGTTATTATTTCAGGGGATCTGTCCTGAGCTCAGTACATAAGTGCAATTATGAAGAAAACATGGCAGCAGCTCTACCTTCTTAGGAGTTTGAGAAGATTCAGCATGACATCTAAACCTTTGACAAACTTTTGTAGACGTGTGGTGGAGATTATATTGACTGGCTGCTTCCACGGCCTGGTGTGGAAACACCAATGCCTTTGAATGGAAAATCCTACAAAAAGTAGTGGATACAGCTCTGTCCATCACAGGTAAAGCCCTTCCAGCAATTGAACACATCTACATGGAATGCTGTTGCAGGAAAGCAGCATCAATTATCAGGGACACCCACCACCCAGTTGATGCTCTCTTCTCACTGCTGCCATCAGGAAGAAGGCACAGGAGCCTCAGGGCTCACACCACCAGGTTCAGGAACAGTTATTATCCCTCAACCATCATGCTCTTGAACCAAAGGAGTTAACTTCACTTGCCCCATCATTGAAATGTTCCCACAACCAAAAAACTCACTTACAAGGACTCTTCATCTCATGCTTTGAATACGAGGTAGTTATTGCTCATCTATTTATTATTATTTCTTTCATTTTGTATTTGCAGTTTATTGTCTTTTGCACACTGGTTGAATGCTGTTATTCTTTAATGGTAATTATTCTATGGATAATTATGATAATTATGGTTATGGTAATCATTCTAAGGATTTACTGAGTATGCCCTTAAGAAAATGAATCTCAGGGTTGAACATGGTGACATATATGTACTTTGATATTAAATTTACTTTGATCTTTGATTCGGATAAATTCAGACAAGGTCCAGTCCTCAGTTCTTAATGTAAATTGCAAACAGTAATCAGTTTGAGGTTAAAAGAACAACTTTGCAAGCAACAATACTCTGTTTGCAAAATGATGTGACCATAAGATATTCTTATGTGCATCAGCCAATTGTATGGCAGTGGAGGTATGTTATTCGGTCTTTATCAAACCAGGCAACTACAGGTAAGTTACTTTGCACTCTCTGACCATGTTCAAGAAAGACTGCAGACCAGGCTATTATTGCCTCTTAGCTCATAAAACACAGTCAACAGCATAGTTAACCTGTCAATAGTTGGGATATTTGTGTACTCAGAGAATCAACCTACATAGCAATGATATTGGGTGTCAGGAATCTCCAGAAGCCTCCAGACCATCTTTACTTTGTTACAGCAAAGGTATTTGAACATTCTGAGGTGCCTCTCCTTGTAGATATGTAACTCAGTGGAAGCAGTGCCAGACTCAAAATATTGAAGTAAAATATGTCATTGTTACTATGAAATAGTATTGAATTACCTTTGCCCTTAAGGGTATAAACACGAGGTGTATTTGAAATTTTGAGAATCTACTGAGACTCTCCAGGAGAATGTTGTGATGAATAAAAACATTTTATATTACCAGCTTCAGTATCTCTCTGGTGACTAAGAACTCAATCACAACACCTTCTTTAAAGATCAAAGATTAGCTTTATGTGTCACATGTACATTGAAACATCAAAACATACAGTGAAATGCATCGTTTATGTCAAAATCAAATCAGCAAGGATTGCACTGGGCAGCCCAAGGTGTTGACACACTGCTGGCACCAGAATACCATGCCCACAACTCACTAACCCTAACTGTACGTTTTAAGAACGTAGGAGGAAATTGGAGCACCCAGAGGAAACTCACAAGGTCACGGGAGAACATACAAACTCCTTACATATAGCAGCACGAATCAAACCCCGATCTTACAGCCAATGCTGTAGAGCATTACACAAATTACCATGCCACCCATTTCCCTTTAATGTCCAAAACTCTGCCTTGAATATTGTCAGTGAGGAGGTTCTGCAATGACCTCTCTAATCACTCATTCTTTGACATTGAAACAGCATTGTGGGTCATTCCAACACTGCTTGCAAAAGCCACAGAAGGGAGTCTAAAACTGGAATTTAACCAGGGTTTAAGGTGAGAGAGGAAAGAGTTAAAGAGGGCCT
The DNA here is from genome assembly GCF_048418815.1 of Hemitrygon akajei. Lineage (NCBI taxonomy): Eukaryota > Metazoa > Chordata > Chondrichthyes > Myliobatiformes > Dasyatidae > Hemitrygon > Hemitrygon akajei. Next base: position 55,048,538 of record NC_133137.1, read on the forward strand.
GAGGGACAAGTTTTCACACAGAGGAAGGGGCATATGTGAAGCAATTTGCCCAAGAAAGTGGTAGAGGCAGGCATAATTACAACGTTTCTTTTTTAATTGAGATAAAATGCGGAACTGGCCCTTCTGGCCCTTCAAGCCATGTTGCCTAGCAACCCCCAATTTAACCCTAGACTAATCACAGGACAATTTACAATGATCAATGAACCTACTAACCGGTGCATCTTTCTTCAATAAGAGAAAACCGGAAAAAAACTAACGGAAACCCACACAGTCATGGGGAGAAGGTACAAATTCCTTACAGTCAATGGCAGGAAAGACATTTGGATGGGTTTGTGGGTGGGAAAGGTTTAGAGGGATATGAACTAAATTTAGGTGAATATGCAAAGTTCAAAGTAAATTTATTACCAAAGTATGTTACCATATAGATAGATAGGTAGACACTTTACTGACCCCAAAGGAAATTACAGTGTCACAGTATTATTTCAAGTGCACAGATATACAAATATTAGAAGAGAAGTAAGAAAGAATAAAAAATAAGTGACCACAAACAGTCTAACTGGAGGGGGTCATCGCTTCCCCGGCTATAGGTTGACTCATTATACAGGCTAATAGCTGAGAGTAAGAATGACCTCATATAGCACTCTTTGGAGCAGCGCAGTTGTCTTAGTCTATCATTAAAAGTGCTCCTCTGTTCAGCCAAGGTGGCATGCAGAGGGTGAGAAACGCTGTCCAGAATTGCCAGGACTTTCCATAGTTCTGCCACAGCCTCCAGTGTGTCAAGTTTAACTCCTATAACAGAGCCAGCCTTTCTAATCAATTTATTGAGCCTATTGGCCATGTTAATGCCATTGCCTCAGCACACCACCCCATAGAAGATTGTACTGGTGACAACAGACAGGTAGAACATGTGAAGGAGAGGCCTGCACACTCCAAAGGACCTCGGTCTCCACAGGAAGTAGAGGTGACTCTCACCCTTCTTGTACACAGCCTCTTGAGTTGGTGCTCCACTCAAGTCTGTCATCCAGGTGCACCCCCAAGTTCTTATAGGTCCTCACCCTCAATAGTAACAGGGAGCAGTGCAGGCTTAGCCTTCCTAAAGTCCATTACCATGAACTGGATTTGAAATTGTTTCTTATTTATTTATTGAGATACAGCATGGAGTAGGCCCTTGTGGCCCTTTGAGCCATGCTGCCCAGCAATCCTTGATTTAACCCCAGTGTAATCCTGAATCAATTTACAATGACCAATTAACCTTCTCACTGGTATGTCTTTGTACTGTGGGAAGAAACTGGAGCACCTGGAGGAAACCCCCGAGGTCACAGAGGGAATGTACTCTACATACTTCTTACAGGCAGCAGCAGGAATATTATTGTCACATTTACTGAGACACAGCCGGCTGGTGGCATAGTGGCGTCAGCGCTGGACTTCAGGGCGAGAGGTCCCGAGTTCGAATCCGGCTGGCTCTGCATGCTCTCGAGCTAGCAACTTGACCTCATAAAAAAAACCTGGAAACCACCAGGTTTCACACCAAAAAGATTGGTGCAAAAAGCTTCATTACAGAGTACATCAGTCATTACAGAATGTGCAACACAAGCATTTGAGTGACTTGAGAAAGAACCTGTTTCCATGCTGTATGTCTAAGAAACATACAAGTCTAAGAAACAAAATCTGATTCTAGTTCTGATGATTCCACTTGCAATGAATGTTAGCTGTTCCTCCGCTTAAGGGTAGTGCTTGACATTGAAAATCTCACTAACTGGGAAGCTTTACAATGCCAAGTTACCCACAAATATGGAAAATTGCATCACTCTGATCTAAAACAATATTCAGCAGCCTCTTCTATTTTTGGAACTGCATTAGCAAACTCACAGCTCACCATCTTTTAAATGAGGCATTGTGTTTGACCCCTGTCTAACCTCCCAAAGTACTCAAGGCAATTCAACTCAGAGACATGGCAAATATTTACCTTCCAAGCAGCATCACTGGTGATCTGGTTATTGTTACACTGCTCTTAGTGGGATTTTGCTGTGTGGGAATAATTTTAATGTATTTCATTTAAACATGCAGGCAAATTACTGCACTGGCTGCACACTAAATCAGGACATCCTGAGATCTTGAAGGCTGTAATGTAAATAAAAATCCTTTTTATATATATTGTTCATTGCAGCTGGCAGCGTGCACAGACATTTTAATCTGTGATACTCTAGTGACGACGTCTTCACCCTAGTCCTTTGAGGTTTGCTGAAGCTGTGTCTAAGATCATGGTTCATGGGCTGCAAGGGAGGTCACGTTCTGATGATTAAGTGTCCTCCTTCCTTTATGCACTGGTTAGGTGACCGGTTTTACATTTGCCAATATCTGAGAGAGCTCTAAGTGCTCTTTCTTGTGAAATCACCACCAGTTGTAAAACGTCTTCAAAATCCAAGAACCAGAGAAGACTCTGGATCTGAAACCCAATCCTTAGTATAAATGGAAGCCTTTTAATGAAATGGATAGGTCAGGAGGTCATGCATTATTTATTCTGAAGTCAAAGATTTTACCCTTTTTCTATTATGCTGCCTGGGATACTAGTTCTCCTGGAGGCTCCTTCCATATGTCCACCACCCTCTGTGGAATTGGAAATGGTGCTGGTCTATCATTGTCACATGTTACCAAGATAGAGTGAAGCTTGTCTTGTATAATGTTCAAACAGATCGAATTACATAGCGCATCGAGGAAGAACAATGTAAAACAGTAACAGAGTGCAGAATAAAGTGCAACTACCACAGAGGAGTGCAGTGCAGGTGAATACGAATTCAAATGCAACATTTAAGAGATGTTTGGATAAGTAGATGGATGGGAAGGATATGGAGATTTGTGGTCCAGGCATGGGTTGATAGGATTAGGCAGAATAAGAGTTCAGCACAGATTAGAAGGGCCTCAGGGCCTGTTTCTATGCTGTAGTACTCAATTACTCTATTGGGGTAAGTTATAATTATCCTACCAGCCCACTCACACTTGGGATTTGGTGGGGGGGGGGTGGGTGGGTGGTGGATCCAGAGAATTGGGAGGAAATTCAAACAGTAACAAGGAGAAGATGGAACCACCACATCAGCAGTCAGGACTGAGCTTGCATTGTTGGAGGAGTGAGGCAGCAGTTCTATTCGTTGTAGCACCCTAAAGAAACTTGTCACTCAGCTCTGAATCCAGTGTTCCTCAATGCCATGCAGGTTCCTGTCTGGGATATGAACCCTGATTTCATGCATGAGGGATGTGGGTATCATCCGCAATGCAGACGAGGAGGAGACCCCTGTCCAATCTTCAGTTTATCATTCCACAGATGCTGCCAGACCTACTGAGTGTTTCCAGCATTCCTGCATTTGAAATTCATTTAATTTCTCTAGAATGATATTAAAACATACACCATGCTGATCATCAACCATTTACCCCAATTGTGAGTCTTCAGAAATTTTGTCAAGTTCTAATTCACATTATTGTTGACTACATTTAGTAAGGCAGTTTGACAAATTCCTTCATGGTAGGTTCATCCAGAAGATTAGTATCCATGGTATCTACTATTAATTTAGTCTTTCGGTTCAGAATAGGCTTGCCCGTGGTAGCTAATGGGACTTGTTCCAGGTGTAGGTCTGTGACTAGATAGATAGATAGATAGATACTTTATTCAACCCCATGGGGAAATTCAACATTTTTTCCAGTGTCCCATACACTTATTGTAGCAAAACTAATTACATACAATACTTAACTCAGTATAAATATGATATACATCTAAAATCACCCTCTCAAAAAAACATTAATAAATAGCTTTTAAAAAGTTCTTAAATAGTTTACTAAAATACATTGAATGGTAACTTAAGCTCAGTCCTAACCCCGGCACTTTAACATATCTTGCCCCTGGCGGTTGAATTGTAAAGCCGAATGGCATTGGGGAGTAATGATCTCTTCATCCTGTCTGAGGAGCATTGCATCGATAGCAACCTGTCGCTGAAACTGCTTCTCTGTCTCTGGATGGTGCTATGCAGAGGACGTTCAGGGTTTTCCATGATTGACCGTAGCCTACTCAGCACCCTTCGCTCTGCTACCGATGTCATACTCTCCAGTTCTGTGCCCATGACAGAGCCCGCCTTCCTTACCAGCTTATTAAGACGTGAGGCGTCCCTCTTCTTAATGCTGCCTCCCCAACACGCCACCACGAAGAAGAGGGCGCTCTCCACAACTGACCTATAGAACATCTTCAGCATCTCACTACAAACATTGAATGACGCCAACCTTCTAAGGAAGTACAGTCGACTCTGTGCCTTCCTGCACAAGGCATCTGTGTTGGCAGTCAGTCCAGTCTAGCTTCTCGTCTAACTGCACTCCCAGATACTTGTAGGTCTTAACCTGCTCCACACATTCTCCATTAATGATCACTGGCTCCATATGAGGCCTAGATCTCCTAAAGTCCACCACCATCTCCTTGGTGGTGTTTTTGCAGGGATCCACACCAAGACCTCTGCTGTTGTGATATACAAAGATGGGGTTATTAAGTTCGAGGCAATATAAAGGTCAGTGGTTTTGTGGATAGTGCAGATAGTTGCCAAATGATACAGCAGCAGTTGTGGGTAGGGAAATGGCAGATAGAGTTTAATTGAGCTATATGTGAGGTATTGCACTTTGGCCGATCAAATATAAAGTGTTAATGGCAAGAAGAGTGTTCATGTACAAGTCAATAGCTCCCCAAAAGTGACCACACAGGTTGAAGGAGAGGCAAAGAAGTCATGTGACATGCTTGTCTTTATTAGTGAAGGCACTGATTTCAAGAGTTGGGAAGTTATGTTGCAGATTTATAGGTCACATTTGGAGTATTGCATTACAGTTCTGACTGCCCTATTATAGGAGGCAGTTGAGGCTTTGGAGAGGGTACAGAAGAGATTTACTTGGACGTTGTATGGATTAGAGAGGATACATAGTAGAGGGAGGCCTAATGGAAGCTTATGATTATGGAAGGCATAGATAGAGCAGACAGTGTCTTTTTCCCATGGTTGAATGTTCAATAGTTCCATTTAATATCAGAGAAATGTATACGATATACTGCACATCCTGAAATTCTTGTTCTTCGCAGGCATCCACGAAAACAGAAGTGAGTAGCAGTAAAAACATTAGAACCCCAAGGCTCCACCTACTCCCCCCCCCCACGCACACATGAGCAGCAGCAAAGCATCGGCTCTCCCCCTACTTCACTTACTTCAGCAAACAACATCAGCATCCTCCACCCGCAGTGATCTGCAGTACCACAACAATTGTTCACCCACCAATTCAACATACCACAGGCTCTCTCTCTCCCTGATAAAGGGACAGAGAGGTGTCACTCAATGAGAGGGCAGGCATAAACAAAACAACTCGCTGATTTACCGTGATAAAGTCTGTGGGGTCGCTTTTCTCCCCGAGTTCTCTGACTCAAGAATCAACAACAAACTCTCGCCTAACAATGAGAGAGAGAGAGAGAGAGAGAGAGAGAGAGAGAGAGAGAGAGAGAGAGAGAGAGAGAGAGCAATCTGCGTACAGAGCCCTCGAAAGCTGATTCACTGTTCCCGACATCCTGTTCTCTCCTGCAATGCTTCAGTTGGTGGCACTGGCATAGAATCGGCTCATCGCCAGGGCTGCAAAGCCTTGGAACCCCGAAGGTATGCTCACCTTCTAGATTGCATCCCTGGGATATCAAAAACCGGCCAGTTGGTGTGCCCCACGAGCAGGAACCAACATCGTAAAGAGCCAAAGTTTGGATGCAGCTCCAGGCTAGTATCTTTGACAGAACCCCATCCACCTTGAAAAAGAAAGGCATTAAAGGTAGAAATTAAGCTGTTTCCACAGAGGAGCTTGAGAAGTTGCTGTCTAGCGCCACTGTAGTTCCGCTCACCAAGAGAAAAAAAGTAGGTGAGATCCTGAGGGATGGTGGCAGCTGCAGACAGTATGTGAGTGGATTGATGCAATGGGTTATCTCGGAGGGACCAATGAGCTTCCTTCCCATGTTCTACCAGTCTGTTGTCACCAGTACAGTCTTCTATGTGGTGGTGTGCTGGGGCAATGACATCAGCACAGGTGATGCCAACAGGCTCAATAAACTGATTAGAAAGGCTGGCTCTGCTATAGGGGTCAAACTGAACACACTGGAGGCTGTGGTGGAAAAAAATGACACTATGGAAAGCCCTGGCAATTCTGGACAATGTTTCTCACACTCTGCATGCCACCTTGGCTGAACAGAGGAGCACATTTAGTAATAAATGATGACAACAGTGCCGCTCCAAAGAGCACCGTATGAGGTCATTCTTACCCTCAGCCATTAGGCTCTATAGCCAGGGAAATGATGGCCTCCTCCTGTTGAACTGTTTGAGATAACTTAGTTTTTAATCTTTCTCAGTTCGCTTATAATATTTGTATATTTGTGTATCTGTGCACTTGTAGTGCTACTGTGACACTATGATTTCCTTTGGGATCAATAAAGTATCTATCTATGTACCCGTGGCAGAGGAGGTGTATGATTTGTGGGACAGCTCAGCCCAAGGCAGATAGTTCTTCCATTTGGAAGAATAAGAGGTGGTGAAGCATCGCAGAAACTTCTCTACTTGTTGGTTAGCTCCTTATGACTGCCTCTTCATCTGCCGATGATAGCGAGAGGACAAACTCATTGAGGTGCAGAGGCGGGAGCAGAAGGCTTTCCAGAAGTGTGGGATGAATTGGGGGCCGCGGTCCGACACACTGTCCTGAGGGAAGTGTGGAGGCATATTGCATGTTGAAGAATCAGTCCTGCTGCCTCATTGGCTGATGGACGATTGGGGAGGGCAATGAAGTGGACTGCCATGGAGAACTGGTTCACCATTGTCATGATCACCATGGTCCCATCAGAAAGTCGCAAACCCGTGGTGAAATCAATGATGGCGTAGAGACATAAGTGTCAAGGGACTGGTTGGAGCCCAGAGGGCTGCTGGTTGGTGGAATTAGACTGGGCACATTGAGGGCAAGCAGTGATGAACTGATGTACATCTGTGATCATGATGGGCCACTGGAATTGGCATCACTGAAAAAACGGAGTCCTTCGTGCACCTGAGGGGTGGGTCCACTGGACTGCTTCAGAGTGCATGGCCGCCAGCATGTATGTGCAGCTGCCAGGGATGTTGGCTGGAGCAGGCTCATGCTGGTTCTTAACGATTCAGATGATGGGGCAAGTATCTGGGAAGATGGAATGATGGGCTGAGGGTTGATCCTCTTTGCATGTGTGTGACACTGTCATGTCCAGCTTAGTGTTCTTGGAGTCAGGTCGGTAGGAGATGGTGAAGTTGAATTTCTTGAAGAAGAGAGCCTAGTGAACCTGACGTGGGTTCAGATGTTTGCCTGTTCAGTGGCTATGAGGTTCTGGTGCTCAGTCTAGATCACGAAGGGCTCGATATTTCCCACTAGCCAATGTCTCCATTACTCCAAGGACCATTTAATGGTGAGTAGCTTCCTTTCTCCTACTCCATAACGGTGACATATAGAGTTGAACTTGCGTGAGAAGAAGTCACAAGGATGTGTCTTCCCATCCAATCCTCGCTGTGAGAAGATGACACTGGCGCCTACGTCAGATGCGTCCACCTCTACCACAGAAAGTCCAGAGGGCTTTGGATTGTGGAAAACGGGAGCAGTGGTGAAGAATCTCTTGAGCTCCTCAAAAGCGTGGTCCATGGGAAGAGAAGAAGTTCCTGTGAGGTAGGTGAGAAATGTGGTGATTTGGTTGTAGTTTCAGATGAAATGGCGGTAGAATTTGGAGAAGTCCAAGAAGTGATGTTTCAGTGAGCATGGTAGGGTCTTTTCAATGTTGGTGCACACTTTCTCTGGGCCCATGCTTATGCCTTGGTGTGAAGGGACATAACCCAGGAAGAAAATGACTGGGGTGTGGAACTGGCATTTTTCTAAGCAGCGGTAGAGTTGGTTTTCAGGAGACATAAAACACAGAACGTAGAAACCTACAGCACATTTCAGGCCCTTCGGAGGATGAGAAGAGACATGATAGAGGTGTACAAGATATTAAGAGGAATAGACAGAGTGGACAGCCAGCGCCTCTTCCCCAGGGCACCATTGCTCAGTACAAGAGGTACTGGGCGTAAAGAGGCTTTAAGGTAAGGGGAGGGAAGTTCAAGGGGGATATTAGAGGAAGGTTTTTCACTCAGAGTGGTTGGTGCATGGAATGCACTGCCTGAGTCAGTGGTGGAGGCAGATACACTAGTGAAGTTTAAGAGACTACTAGACAGGTATATGGAGGAATTTAAGGTGGGGGGTTATATGGAAGGCAGGGTTTGAGGGTTGTCACAACATTGTGGACCGAAGGGCCTGTAATGTGCTGTACTATTCTATGTTCTATGTTCTAATCTTCCATTATGTTGCCCATTCTCCCAATCTGTCCAAGTCCTTCTGCAGCCTCTCTGCTTCCTCAACACTACCTGCCCCTCAGCCTATCTTTATATCATCTGCAAACTTGGCCATAAAGCTATCAGCTTCATCATCCAAATTATTGACATACAAAGTAAAATGAGATGGTCCCAATACCGTACTGTACTGTACAAAATACTGAACAAAAATGATGGGTTACACCTGAACCCAAAGGGGTCCAATATCCTAGCAGGCAGGTTCAATAGAGCTGTTATGGAAGGTTTAAACTAATTTGGCAGGGGGATGGGAACCGGAGTGATAAAGCTGAGGAAGGGGGAAACAGAAATAAATCAAAGCTAGCATGCAACAGAGACAATAGAAAGGACAGGCAGGAGATGAGACATAATCACAGCCAGTGGATGCTTTACAAGGCAATAGAGGTGTGGTGCAGTTAAAACAGAAAGCAACAAATACTGGACAGAAAGTGTTGTATTTGAATGCAAGCAGCATAAGAAATAAAATGGACGATTTTGAAATTCAGCTACAGATTGGCAAGTATGATGTTGTGGCCATTTCTGAAACTTGGCTAAAGGATGGCTGACATTGGGAGCTGAACATCCAAGGGTATTTGATAAGGTCCCACATAGGAGATTGGTGGGTAAAATCAAAGCTCAGGGCATCGGGGGGAAGACATTGACATGGTTAGAAAACTGGTTGGCAGATAGAAAGCAAAGGGTAGCGGTGAATGGGTGTTTCTCAGAATGGCAGGTGGTGACTAGTGGGGTGCCACAGGGCTCGGTATTGGGACCACAGCTGTTTACCATTTACGTTAACGATTTGGATGAAGGCATAGAAAATAACATCAGCAAGTTTGCTGATGATACTAAGCTAGGTGGCAGTGTGACATGTGATGAGGATGTTAGGAGAATTCAGGGTGACTTGGATAGGCTGGGTGAGTGGGCAGATACTTGGCAGGTGACGTTTAATGTGAATAAGTGTGAGGTTATCCACTTTGGGAGTAAGAACAGGAAGGCAGATTATTATCTGAACGGTGTAGAGTTAGGTAAGGGAGAAATACAAAGAGATCTAGGAGTCTTTGTTCATCAGTCACTGAAGGTGAATGAGCAAGTGCAGCAGGCAGTGAAGAAGGCTAATGGAATGTTGGCCTTTATTACAAAGGGAATTGAGTACAAGAGCAAGGAGATCCTCTTGCATTTGTACAGAGCCCTGGTGAGACCACACCTGGAGTATTGTGTACAGTTTTGGTCTCCAGGGTTAAGGAAGGACATCCTGGCTGTAGAGGAAGTGCAGCGTAGATTCACCAGGTTAATTCCTGGGATGTCAGGACTGTCTTACGCAGAGAGGTTAGAGAGACTGGGCTTGTACACGCTGGAATTAAGGAGATTGAGAGGGGATCTGATTGCAACATATAAGATTATTAAGGGATTGGACAAGATAGAGGCAGGAAATATGTTCCAGATGCTGGGAGAGTCCAGTACCAGAGGGCATGGTTTGAGAATAAGGGATAGGTCATTTAGGACAGAGTTAAGGAAAAACTTCTTCTCCCAGAGAGTTGTGGGGGTCTGGAATGCACTGCCTCGGAAGGTAGTGGAGGCCAATTCTCTGGATGCTTTCAAGAAGGAGCTAGTTAGGTATCTTATGGATAGGGGAATCAAGGGATATGGGGACAAGGCAGGAACCGGGTATTGATAGTAGATGATCAGCCATGATCTCAAAATGGCGGTGCAGGCTTGAAGGGCCGAATGGTCTACTTTTGCACCTATTGTCTATTGTCTATTGTATACAGGGTTTCACAAAGATAGGTTAGTAGGCAGAGGGGGTGGTGTGGTCCTGTATATAATAAATAATATTAAACCATTAGAAAGGGATGACATAGGATCAGAAGGTGTAGAGTCTGTATGAGTTAAGAAATGACAAGGGTAAAAGGACCCTAATGGCAGATGTATACAGGCCTCCAAACAGTAAATGGGATGTAGATTACAAATTACAGCAGGAGATAGAAAAGGCATGTCAGAAGGTAAATGTCATGATAATCATTGGGGATTTTAACATGAAAGTGGATTGGAAAAACCAGGCCAGCAATGGACCTCAAGAGAGGATTTGTAGAATGTCTAAGGAATGGCTTTTTAGAACAGCTTGTTGTTGAGCCCACTAGGAGGATCAGCTGTGCTGGATTGGGTGTTGTGCAAAGATCTGGAGGTGATAAGAGAGCTTATGGTTAAGGAACCCTCAGGGAACAGTGATCACAATATGAACGAGCTCACTTTGAAATTTGAAAAGGAGAAACTAAATTCCAATGTGTCGGTATTTCAGTAGAATAAAGGAAATCATAATGGCATGAGAGTGGAACTGGCAAAAGTTAACTGAAAGGAACACTAGCAGGAAGGACAGCAGAGCAGCTTTGCCTGGAGTTTCTGTGAAAAATGAGGGAAGTGCAAGACAGATATATTCCAAATAAAAAGAAATTTTCGAATGGAAGAAGGTCACTATCGTGGCTGACAAGTGAAGTCAGAGCCAAAGTAAAAGCAGAAGAGAGGGCATACAAGGGAGCCAAAGCTAGTAGGAAGATAGAGGATTGGGAAGCTTTTAAAAACTTGCAGAAGGAAACTAACAAGGTCATTAGGAAGGAAAAGATGAATTATGAAAAGAAGCTGGTGACTAATTTCAAAGAGGATACTAAAAGATTTTTTAAGCATATAAAGGGTAAAAGAGAGTTGAGGATAGATACAGGACCAATAGAAAATGATGCTAGAGATATTGTAAAGAGAGACGCAGAGATGGCAGAGGAACTGAATGCATATTTTGCATTAATCTTCACAGTGGAAAACATCTGCAGTATACCGGACACTCAAAAGTGTCAGGGAAGTGAAGTTTGTGCAGTGAAAATTATGATTGAGAAGGTGCTCAGGAAGCCTACTGGTCTGAGGATGGATAAATCTCCTGGATTTATCTGATGGAATGCACCCTCGGGTTCTGAAGGAAGTAGCTGGAGAGATTGCGGAGGCGTTAACGATGATCTTTCAAAAATCGATATATTCTGGCATTGTACCAGATGACTGGAAAATTGTAAATGTTATTCTGCTATTTAAGAAGGATGGGAGGCAGCAGAAAGGAAACTATAGACCTGTTAGCCTGACATCAGTAGTTGGGAAATTGTTGGAATCAATTGTTAGGGATGAGTTTCCAGAGTACCTGGAGGCAGATGACAAGATAGGCCAAGGCCAGCATGGTTTCCTGAAAGGAAAATCCTGCCTGACTAACCTACTGCAATTTTTTGAGGAAATTACAAACAGGGTAGACAAAGGAGATGTAGTAGATGTGGTGTACTTGGATTTTCAGAAGGCCTTAGACAAGGTGCCGCACATGAGACTACTTAGCAAGGTAAGAGCCCATGGAATTACAGGGGAGTTACTAGCATGGGTGAAACATTGGCTGATTGGCAGAAAACAGAGAGCAAGAATAAAGGGATCCTATTCTGGCTGGCTGCTGGTTACCAGTGGAGTTCCACAGGGGTCAGTGTTGGGACTGCTGCTTTTTATGATGTACGTCTATGATTTAGACTAAAGGAATAATGGATTTGTGGCTAAATTTGCCAATGATACAAAGATAGGTGGAGGAGTGTGTAGTGTTGAGGAAACAGAGAGCCTGCAGAGAGACTTAGATAGTTCAGAGGGATGGGAAAAGAAGTGGTAAATGAAATACAATGTTGGAAAGTGTATGGTCATGCACTTTGGTGGAAGAAATAAATGGGCAGACTATTATTTAGATAGGGAGAGAATTCAAAATGCAGAGATGAAAATGGACTTGGGAGTCCTTGTGCAAGATACCCTAAAGGTTAACATCCAGGCTGAGTTGGTGGTGCAGAAGGCAAATGCAATGTTGGCATTCATTTCCAGAGGTATAGAATACAAGAGCAGGGATGTGATGTTGAGGCTCTATAAGGCACTCATGAGACCACACTTGGAGTATTGTGTGCAGTTTTGGGCTCCTTATTTTAGAAAGGATATACTGTCATTGGAGAGGGCTCAGAGAAGATTCAGGAGAATGATGCCAGGAATGAAAGGATTACCATATGAAGACCATCTGGCAGCTCTTGGGCTGAATTCCCTGGAGTTCAGGAGAATGAGGGGAGATCTCATTGAAACATTCTGATTGTTAAAAGGCCTGAACAGATTCAATATGGCAAAGTTATTTCCTATGACAGGGGCGTCTGGGACAAAAGGGCACGATTTCAGGATTGAAAGACATCCATTTAGAAAAGAGATGCAGAGAAATTACTTTAGTCAGAGGGTGGTAAATCTGCTGACTTTTTTGCCACGAGACGGTTGTGGAAGCTAAGTCATTGGGTGCACTTAAGACAGAGATAGATAGGTTCTTGATTAGCCAGGGCATCAAAGGGTATGGGGAGAAGGCAGGGGAGTGGGCATGACTGGAAGAATTGGATCAGCCCATGATTGAATGGCAGAGCAGATGTGATGGGCCAATTGGCCTTCTTCTGCTACTATAATTTATGGTCTTATACTGACTCCTGTAGAACACCTGCTGCCTACCAGAACAGGCTCCCTTTATTCTGACTCTTTGCCTTTTGCCAATCAGCCCATATTTTCTTCTTGCTATTTTCTTTGCTGTAATATTATGGGCTCTTAACTTATTAAATAGTCTCACGTCCAGCACCTTGTCAAAGATCTTCTGAAAATTCAAGTAAGTAATATCTACTGACTTTGCTTTGTCTATCTTGCTTGCTATTTCCTCAAAGAATTCCACCTGATTTGTCAGGCAAGAAACCATGCTAACTTTGGCCTCCATGTGCCTCCAAGTACCCTGAGACCTCATCCTTAATAATGGACTCCAACAGCTTCCAAACCACTGCCATCAGGCCAACTGGCCTATAGTTTCCTATCTTCTGCATCCTTTCCTTCTTGAAGAGTGATGTGACATTCGCAATTTTCCAGTCCTCTGGAACCATTCCAGAATCTAATAATTCTTAAAAGTTCATTATTAATGCCTCCACAATCTCTTCAGCTACCCTTTTCAGAACCCTGGAGTGGAGTCCATCTGGTCCAGGTGACTTATCTACCTTTTGACCTTTTAGCTTCCCAAGCACCTTCAGCTTCGAAGTAGCAATTCCACTTACTTCTGCCCCCTGACACCCTCGGATTTCTGGCATACTGACAGTGTCTTCTGCAGTGAAGACTGTTGCAAGATACTTATTAAGTTCATCAGTTGTTTTTTTGTCCCCCACTACTACCGATATCCAATATCCACTCCTGCCTCTCTTTCACTGTTCATGTATCTGAAAAATCTTTTGATATCCTCTTTGATATTTTGGTTAGCTTATCTTCTTACTTCATCTTTTCTCTCCTCATGGTTTTTTGTTGCCTTCTGTGGCCTTTTAAAAACTTCCCAATCCTCTAACTTCCATCTAATTTTTGCGATATTAAATGCCCTCTCTTCTGCTTTTATGCTATCTTTGATTTCCCTTGCCAGGCATGGGTGCATCATCCTTCTTTTAGAATACCACTTCTTTGGAATGTATCTATCCTGTGCCTTCTGAATTGCTCTCAGAAATTCTAGCCACTGCTGTCCTGCCATCATCCCTGCTAGTGTCCCTTTCCAAACAATTTTGGCCCGCTCCTTTCTTATGCCTCTGTAATAATGCCTCTGCCCCTTTACTCCACTGTAATAATGATACACTTGACTTAAGCTTCTCCCTCTCAAACTGCAGGGTGAATTCTATCATATCATGATCACTGCCTCCCAAGACTTCCTTTACCTTGAGCTCCTGAATCAAATCTGGTTCATTGCGCAACACCCAGTCCAGAATTGTCTTTTCCTAGCAGGCTCAACTACAAACTGCTCTAAAAGGCCATCTTGTAGGCATTCTACAATTTCTCTCTCTTGGGATCCAGCACCAACCTGATTTTTCCAATCAACCTGTATATTGAAATTCCCCCATGACTATCATTACATTGCTCTTATTACATGTCTTTTCCATTTCCACTGAAATTTATATCCCACATCTTGGCTACATGTAATGTCCATGAGGATTGTTTACCCTTGGATTTTCTGAACTCTACCCACAAAGATTCTACCTCCATCAGGGGGAGAGGATAGCAGTTGTTAATGGTAATTTTGTTGAGCCAACAGTAATCAATGAAGGCTGAAGACTTCCTATTTGACAAAGAAGAATCCTGCACAGGCTGGGCACTGGGATGGTCAAATGAAGCCATGCAGTAGTGCTTCAGTGATGTAGTCATTCATGGCTTGGGTCTCAGTAGGGGGGATGGTTAACAGACGACCTTGAGGAGGGATGGGATGGCGTCCAGGAGGAAGTCGATCATGCAGTTGTGGGGTCTGAGAGGCAACAGGGTGCTGGGTTCCTCCTTACTAAAGGCAATGGCAAGGAATATGGTATTCCTTTGGGAGTGCAGTGAGGTTTAAGGTTTTGTCTATCTCCATGGATTTATGGGGTGAAGTCAGCTGAGGGTGTAGACTGGAGGGTCTTCAACTCAGCGGTAAACCGCATAAACCTGATGAAGTGAGGGTCGTGAGTGGAGAGCCAGGGGTAACCAAAGATAAGAGGAGTGTTATGGTGAGTCAATCAGGAGGAATTGGATGAACGTGGTGCTCGCCAAAGCTGATGTACATAGGCCATATGAACTTTCTGACCATCCCGCACACCAAGGGACATCCATCAATGCAGAGCAGTGGAGCCAATTTAGCGGTGGGTGATAACGTTAATAACTAACTGAAAAATAATAAGCCAGGAGAGGCCACAAAGCAAGAGAGAAGGGATAGTAAACTCATCGACAAGGTAACTGAAGGTTAGGAACATCTGGTCGAGGTTGACTGGTTCGATAGGTGAACAAGGAGTGTGGATGAGAGCTGGGTTTAAATAGGCTGCAGGAGATGAGTTGGAAATGAGTGGTGGTTGATTCCTGTTCGTTAGGTTGAGACTGTTAGGTGCCTGACTGTGCCCCCATGGCTGACACCTGAAGGTTCAGGCAATCCGGATGAGTCCAGTGGAATTCCTTGATGAACGACTGATGCAAGATGAAACTGACCAAGGTGAGACTTCTCCTCCGTAACCTTCGCAGTTGACAAGGTATTGCACATCCTGTCCACAATGATGTGAATCCATGTACACTGGACTACTAGTTTTGAAGGTGAAGGCTCAAGTAGGTTGAGTGGTCCATGGACAATGGGCTTGAAGAAGGACATGTGGAAAGTGATTGTGATCCTCATTGGGGTTATTACTTTCTTGAAAAAAGTTGTATCTAACATATTAACCATTCACTGTATAATTCACAGACAATATCCCGATGCAAAAAAACCTAAGCAATCAACTGCACAAATGATTAAATACTGTTATCACAGCGATAAAAAAAAGTCCAATGCTCTCAATTCTTGACTATTTTGAGAGTTTTGTATTGAGAATGATGATCAGTTTGAATGCTTACTGTTGCACGCAGAATTCAGATGAGTTTCAAAAGGAAATTACCTAAGACATTTTCATGTGCTTTTTGAAATTGTGATAAAATTGTTTGAAGACTTGAATGCTTCTTTCAGTAATCGACTCAAGAATATGAGGCATGGCATGGCTTATTTGTCAGAGTTATTCACAAAGTTTAATTAAATCAATTGCATGGAAATGATGTGAATCTTATCAAAGTCAAATCAGTTTTCTGTTCAAGTTCAACCTATGTAAGTGCAACACTGGCCATCATAATCTTTTCCAACTTCCAAGCCTCTCTGAGTTTGGAAGAGAAAGAAAGAGTAGCAGATGTTCACCTTCAAGTATACGCTGCCCACCTGCGTGAGCTGCATAAAGACATGTCAGAGAGATTTCAGAATCTTCTGTTGATCCACGTTCCAGATTGGGTTCCAATCCATTCCTGAACACTTGTAATGAGGAATTAACAGGAAGGATAGAGGAAGGGGAAGAACTGACCTTGCTACAAAATAGCTTAGAGCTAAAAGAAAATCAAGACTTTTTGTTGCAGAACGAAATCTCTGAATGTTAATCCTGCACTGTGGAAAGATGTCAAGATGTTCTTTATTGCCTTTCCAACATCATATTTATGCCAGGAACTGTACAGCTGGCTTAACCAAAATGCAAGATCTGTGCAGACAATTTAGCAGTGAGTGATCACTTTAATAATAAACTGCAAAAATTAGCATAATGTTCTTGAATTTCTTTTGATATTTTGCATTTTGTTTTTACTGTCTAATTTGTCAAGAGTCTCAAATGTGTGATGCCCTTTCCAGAGTGCCACAATGTCATAAAACAAGAAACCAGGTCTTTCAGCTCATCAAGTCTGCATTGAATATTGTTATGCATCAGCAGCAGTAGATATGAAATTGTGTCAGGTTTTTATAAATAAACAATGAAAATTTATTAACCTCTACTCAAAAGCATCGAAAAGTAAACAAATGACTAACTTAAATGGAAGTTAACAGAGTTATGCATCTATAGTTATCAAACAGTTGAACTTAGAGATACTCCTTAACAATTCTTATTCAAGCACAGCCTTAAAGTGGTAGTTTAATAAGTCCATATGATTCATATAGTAAGAGAGAGGAGAGGCTCCCTGAACCAGCTTTGGATCGATGCTTGAAGAAAGACGAAACTGCTGATGCAGATCTCAGTTGCTAAATACCTTTTCAGAAGATCCCGAAGAATAAGATTTCTCGAAGTAACTGACCTTTCACCAGAGGTTGTCAACACACACCCAAGACCTTGCAGGGGTTAACCAAAAGTGTGTGCCCCACTTCACGTCAATCACTTCGATACACACAGAACACCGTCGATTCCTACCCAATTTTTTGGGTTTGCACAAAGCTGGTATTTCTTCACTTTCTCTCTCTGTCTACGATTACATAACCACCGACTGTGACTCCCAACAAAACAACTACACAACAAAATATTGTCTTCCTTTTTATACCAGCGGGACATGCCATCACGTGACATCATATCACCCCACTATCAGAAGACAATTACATCATCCCATTATCACAAGAGAATTACATCTTGCTCATGAGAAACTCACGGGACAGGTGGCAGTATCAATTACACTTTATTTGTCACATGTACATCAATACATACAATGAAATGTTCCACTTTGCATCAAATCAAGTCAATGAAGATTGTGTGGAGCAGCCCAGAAGTGTCACTACTTTTCCAGCGCCGACATAGCATGCCTACGACTCACTAACCCTAACCGTGCATGTTTGAAGTGTGGCAGGAAACCAACACGGTTACGGGAAGAACGCGCATAATCCTTACAAACAGTGGCGGCAATTGAACTGCAATCTTACCGCTGGTGCTCTGTAATGCTTGTGCTAAACTCTACGCTACCATCACCGACCTGCATTATTTCCACTTTTTCTATTCTCCCCACATTTTCATCAGCTCCATCTCGATTGCATCGTTCCCCTGTGCACAAGGGGCTATTTACTGAGGCCTGTTGACCTCCATACCCGTACGTCCTTGGGATGGGGGAGGAGACTGGCAGCTCTGGAACAAATGCATGCAGTCACATAGAGAGCATGCATGCAAACTCCACACAGACAGCGCCCAAGGTCAGGATTGTACCCTGGCCTCTGACACTGTGAGGCAACAACTCCACTACCTCTGCTAATGTTTCTGTCTGGGATTGTGTTTGGTTTACTTTTGAGTTATTATTTTTTAATACCAAATATCAAAATAAGCTTTTTGCATAGTAAAAACCATTACAAGAATAAACCGTGTAATACCTTTTCATTCTTACATTTACAGTCAATGCATTAAGAAGTGTAAAGGCAATAGCACTGTTGCCACTCGTGGTCCCCTTGGATGGTACACTTCTACAATAATTGAGGAGCTTCCTCACCCAACCCTGACCACCCCCCCCCCCCACTAGTAGTGGAAGAAACATATACCGCAGGGGTTCCCAACCTTTTTTAAGCCATGGACCCTTAGAATTAACCGATGGATCTGTGGACCCCAGGTTGGGTATCTCTGTTACACTAGGATCCTCCCCCACCAAGCCCTTGTGATGGCTGCACGAAGCTTGAATGTGTCCCTCCGCACGTACTCCTGCAGCCTGAAATTTGCCAGCCAGCAGCATTCCTAGGCCCTTCAAATTCTGAATTATTGTCCCATGTAAAATTTCCTCTATTCAGTCCCTTTTTCGTTGGAAACTGCTCTGTTTCTGCATGTATATTTCCCCATTTCCTGTCCCTTTTCTCATTAATGTATAACAAAATTTTGTCATTAGGTACTATTTGAAGTGGAGACACTATTGTAAAATAGTATGCAATAACTTCCCTCCATATCAAAGAGCCAGCTGGGAGTCTATATAATGTCTCTCTGTCCACCACAGTGCAGCATTCCCTCAGTGTCACATGTGGGCTGCAGAATGAAATCTGAACTTACAGCCCACTAATTCAGAGAGAAGAATGTCACCAAAGAGTCAAATGTGGCAAAACCAAATGAAAAACAAAAATATATTTATATTAAAAAAACTGTCTTGCAACAACAGGTGGAAAGTTGTGGCATGGTAATGTAGCGGTTAGCACAACACTTTACAGTTCCAGCTGTAGGATCAGGTTCTATTCCCACTACCGTCTGTAAGGAGTTTGTATGTTCTCTGTGTGACTGTGTGGGTTTCCTCCGGGTGTTCTGGCTTCTCCCCACAGACTAAAGATGTACACTGAGGGTTAGTCAGAGTGGGCATGCTATGTTGGCATCAGAAGCATACAGACACTTGTGGGCTGCCCAGCAGAATCCTCACTGATTTGATTTCATAAATGACACATTTAATTAGAGCTTTATTGTCATTGACAGGGACAACGGGATTGCAGTGCTAATTCATTCAGAGCAAAATGGCAGACTGGCAATTCAATTGCTAAAAACATAATGACTAAATTTAAAATAATATCTGAGTTATTTAGAGTGACACCTAAGTTACAATTGAATTAAAAACAAACAGCTGTAAAATAGGACATTGCTGAGCTGCACGGCAGCCCTGGGGAGAAAGCTACTTTTCAGACTGGATGCCTCTGCCTCACCTGCCCGATGGCAGGAGATTGAATGGGGGTGCGATGAGTCCATCAGGATTTTGTGAGCCTCCTGTGGACATCACGAGTTGCAGATGGTTTGCATATCTGGTAGCTGTGTCCTAGTGATGTTCTGTGCTGTCCTGGTCAATCACTGAAGTGCTTTTTGGTCGATCTTGTTGCAGCAAGTGTATCATACTCTCATACATAGGTCTGTATGCTCTCAATTACACATCGATAAAGGTTTAGCGGCAGATTTGCTCTCTTTAAACTCCTTAGGTAGTATAAGCACCACTGAGCCTTCCTTACCATCACAATTCACCGTGTGGTTCAATGTACATGAGGGAAATCAAGGATCAACTTTATTCACCATATGTATTTGCATGTATTAAAATTTGCTTTGGATGCTGGCATGACTCGTAACAAAAAACAGCATTCTACAATTATAAAGAATGAAGAATTACAGTACATAGAAAATAAAGTTAGAGGTTAAAGAGCAGGTATGAAATAAAATGTGCAAAAATACATAAATACGAGTATGTATTTACAATGTAAACAGTATTATAAAGACAAGAGGTTCTGCAGATGCTGGAAATACAGAGCAACACACACAAAGTGCTGGAGGAGCTCAGCAAGTCGGACAGTATCTATAGAAATGAATAAGCAGTCGACGTTTTAGGCTGAGGCGCTTCGTCAGACCAGGGAAGGAAGGGGGAAGACTCCAGAATAAAAAGGTGGGGGAAGGGGTAGGAAGACTAGCCGGAGGGTGACAGGTGGAGCCAGATGGATGGGAAAGGTGAAGGGCTTGCGAAGGAAGCTGATGGGAGAGAAGAGCAGACCATGGAAGAAAGGGAAGATGGAGGGGCACCAGGGGATGTGATAGGCAGGTGAGGAGAAGAGGTGAGAGGCCAGAGTGGGGAATAGAAAAAGAAGGAAGGGGGAAGGGAAAATTACTGGAGGGAGAAATTGATGTTCATGCTGTCAGGGTGGTGGCAACCTAGACTGAAGATGAGGTGTTGCTCCTCCACCCTGAGAGTGGCCTCATTTGGCCAAAGAGGAGGTCCTGGAACAATATGTTGGAATGGGAATGGGGATAGGAATTAAAGTAGTTGACCAACGGGAGATTCTGCTTTTGAAGGATGGAGCGGAAGTGCTTGACAAAGCATTCCCTCAATTTACATCTGGTCTCAGCAATGCAGAAGAGGCCACATCGAGAGCACCAGTTACAAAAGATGACCTCAACAGATTCACAGGTTCAAGTGTTGCCTCTTTGGAAGGACTGTTAGGGCCCTTGACTGACGGTAAGAGAGGAAGTTAATGGGGCAGGTGTAACACTTCTATCACTTGTAGGGATTTATACCAGGAGGGAAAGATTGTCAAGGGATTCTTGGAGGGAGAAATCCCTGTTGGAAGAGGAGAGTAAGGGGTGTTTGGTGTTTTAGAGATGTGCTCGGTAGTAGGATCTCGTTGAAAGCGGTGGAAGTTGTGGAAACTGACATGTTGGATGCAAAGACTTACAGGTAGTAGGTGAGGACAAGAGGAACTTTATCCCTATTAAGGGAAGATAGGATGAGCATGGATGTTTGAGAATCAGAAGAGATGTTCATGAGGCAGCATCAATGATGAAGGAAGTGAAACTCCATTCTTTGAAGAAGAATGCTTATAAAAGATGTCTGTAGACAGTTTGTCTCCAGAGTTGGAGACAGAAAGATTGAGAAAGAGGAGTGAAGTGTCAGAAATGGACCAAGTGAATTTAAGGGCAGGGTGGAAGTTGGAGGCAAAGTTAATGAAATTGATGAGCTCATCGTGGGTGTATGAAGCAGTTGTCAATGTAGCGCAGGAATCAACATTAGGTTTATTATCACTGGCATATATTCTGAAATTAATTGTCTTTGTGGCAGCGGTACAATGCAATACATAATAATAGAAAAAGACAGTTGGGATGCATCGCCAGTGAAGACTTGGAACATGTACTGTTCTGTGCAGCCAAGGAAAAGGCAGACATAGCTGGGGCCCTTGCAGGTGCCCATGGCTATCCCTCGAGCTTGAAGAAAGTGGGAGGAGCTGAAGGAGAAAATATTGAAGGTGAGGATCGGTTCTCCCAGATGGAGGAGGGTGGTGGTGGACGGGGGCTGGTTGGGTCTTTTGTTGAAGAAGAAGCAGAGAACTTTAAGACCTTGATGGGAATAGAGGTAAAAGGGACTGGACATGCTTGGTGATAATGAAGGGTAAGGGAACTGAGTTTGGTGGCAGTGGATGGGAGTTCTCCAGAGCTGACAAGGTTAGTGATGGTGTCAGAGATCATTTTCTGATGGTCCAGAGTGAGGTCCTTTTCAAGGCATAAGAGGAGGTGTCCGAGAGTTACTGCCTAGACTCAGCAAGGTAGAGGTCAGTCTGTCATACTGCATCAGCACCCCCTTTGTCTGTGGCTTTGTTGGTAAGTTGGAATTGGTGCAGAGAGAGTGGAGGGCAGTGCATTCAGGGAGGGGTTGACGTTCCAGGAGGAGAGAGGAGCGCTGAAGTGAAGTTGCTTGATGTGTCATCAGAAATTGGAGATGAATAGATCCAGAGCAGGCAGACAGCTAGAGTGGGGTGTCCAAGAAGAGGGGAGAGCTGGAAATGGGGGAAGGGGTCATCAGTGCAAGGTGTGGAATTCCTGCCACGAAGAAATGGGCTCAGAAACAGAGGCTAGGAAGAAGAAGAAGAAGAGGAAGAAGAACTCACTGAGGTGCGGGCAAAGGTAAGGCCCTTGCAGAGGACTGAATGATCCTTCTAAGAACGGAGTGGTGAAGACATAGCAGGGATTAGAGCTGAGATGGGGAGGGGGCAGATGAGTGGGTGGGGTGGGGGAAGGGTAGGGCAGGAGGAAGATGGAGAGTAAGAGAACCCAAAAGGTGACAGGGGAGCCTGAGAAACCCATGGTTATAATATCCAGGGCATTGTAAAGAGTGATTAGAAGTGTTTACAGCGCAGTTCAGTAACTGGGCTAATCATTAAAGACTCCAATGTTTCTCCAGTTTATCCAGATGACATTTTTTCTTTCTCTCAGTTTTGTAGGTACTAAGGATGCTTTGCTGATTCTGACTCAGAAACAAATTGAGAGGAGGCAATTAGGTGTAAGTGTCTCTGATATGAAAAGGTCCAATTTGATAGCTGCACTATTTCAATTCTCTGCCAAGACATATGTTGAGACAACGCTTGAAAATAAATTAGCAGTCTGCACTGACAGACTTAATTGCCTTGGCTTGCACCTGCCAGTCCTTGAAATGACAAAAGGTAAAAGACTAGATTATTTATTTGAAAGCATTGCAAGGAACGACAACCAGTGAGTCAGAGTGAATGATAAACCATATTGTAAGTTACAAGTAATTTAAAGTAGACTATTTAAAGCTTGTCTGAGGAAATGCCGTAAGGTGGCCGATTTGAATCACTAATAATAGGGATTGCGGCTGACGAGGGTAAAGTAATGTAAATAGTAATTATTTGCCCTTTAATCATTTGTTATCATTTAAATGAGTAGTTATTTGTTTGAGGACTTTAAAATTATGAAGAGTTTTCAATAGAATCAATGCAGAAGCTATCAAATTGTGTTTCCATCAAAGGTCATACTGTAGATTGAAGAACACCACTAACAAATCTAATAAGGATTGCAGGAAAATAACCTTTATTCTCTAAGTGATAGATATATAAATCTAACCATTTTGTGGAGTGGTTAAGGCAAAGAAGATAGGAAGCTAAAATATAAATTGAGAGACAAAGCAAAAGGTGTTGGGTGAGCTGTTAGGGATCATTCTGGAGTTATGACATTATGGATAGCATAATTATAGAGGAACTAAAATGAGAACTAGTATTCAGGAAATAAAACTGTACATAATTTAACTTCCAACTGATGTCTTGTGGCAAGTGAAACCAACCACTGATTGTGGAACATTCTAATTCTGTCCCATTGCAGGAAAGACAATAAATTAATGTTCCCATTATAAACAAGGGAAAACCTGCAGGTGCTGGAAATCCAAGCAACACACACACAATGCTGGAGGAACTCAGCAGGCCAGGCAGCATCTGTGGAAAAGAGTACAGTTGATGTTTTGGGCCCAGACCCTTTGTCAGTCCTGATGAAGGGTCTTTTTCCGAAACATTGACTGTACTCTTTTCCATAGATGCTGCCTGGCCTGCTGAGTTCCTCCAGCATTTTGTGTGTGTGTTGGTTGGTTAGATGGAAGTTTCTGCTGTCAGCACACTGTTACAGGTATATCCCTGCCACTTAATGTGAAGTTCAGGACAGATGAGTCCTGATGAGGGTCTTGGCCCAAAACATTGACTGTTTAATCCTCTCCGTAGATGTTTCCAGACCTGATGAGTTCCTCCAGCATTTTCAGTGTGTTGTCTTGGATTTCCAGCATTCTGTGTTCAGGACATATCTATTTTGTCATTTAACCTTCTTGTTAGCTGTATATACACGGAGCCGTCATCACTCATGCTGTAACAAAAAATATATATTTTGAATGTCTGCGGTTTGTACTCAGGCTTTTGGAACAGACACCAATATTTAATATTCAAAGGCGTTCTGTTAGTTGGGGTATGCTATTATTGTAAATATGTAAATCTACCTGACTAACCTGACTATATTCAAAATATTAAGGTTGTGAAGGTGATTATAGCAATTCAAACTCTAGTTAACCATTTAAATATAAAACATGTGTCTGGAGAATGAGATTCATTTGGATTATCTCTCCTGAATGTTTGCAACATAGATAAAGATTTCTATATTCCCCAGTTACAGCTACCATGTGGCTCAGTTTTAAGTCAGTCACAACATTTAGGGGTTTGCCAGGATACATTTATGACCCACTATTTAGCCAGTGACCTCATTCTGTTTAAGGGATGAATATTTTTAAGACTTCGGTTCAATTTAACAACCACAGGATCATGGAGTATCAAAGAGCACAGTGAAGAGTGTGTTGCCCTTAAGGCATTTATTTAGCTTTATTACATTTTTGCTTTAGTAATTAGTTTGTAACTATTTTGTAGTTAAAGTTAAAGGTTGATAACTACGTTGCAGTTGTTGAAAGTAAATTCATTATCTGTGATGTATCGCGACATGTGATGACGTCACACCTGGTTTCGCCGCATCTTGTGGGTAAGTTCCGGTTTGGAGAAACGGGAAAGCGGGGGCTTGCGTGTGCAGGATCAACACGAGAAAAATTCCATTTCTACCCACTAAGAAATATCATAGAAGCAATGCTGTAACTTCATATGACAGTTGATATGTTGAAGTAAAAATGTTAACGCTGATTCTGTTAAAAAGAAATGACAGTTGATGAGGTTTATTTTCTTGTGCTATTGAAAGCATTGCTGGAAAGTTTGTGTTGAAGTGTATTTAAAGTTGTCGATGGCATAGGTAGATTCTGACTGTATGTTGTACTTTAATGAGACTTTAATGTAATATAGTTTGTTGTAGTTTTACTTTTACAAGTATTTATGATGTAAATGTGATACCAAGAAGGAAACAGATACTGTATATATTTTGCATTGTTTTATCAACAGTTTTCACATACGTTAATGTGGAAGAGTGAACAGTAAATGGTTAATCTTAGTGCGATCCTGTCCTCATTGACTTTGGTTTAACTTGGTGTTTAGTTCAGAGTTTCAACACCCTGCATGAGAACACTACAGAGAGAGAGTAACTGGTAGATATAAAGGGTGTGTGTGTGTGTGTGTGTGTGTGTGTGTGTGTGTGTGTGTGTGTGTGTGTGTGTGTGTGTGTGTGTGTGTGTGTGTGTGTGTGTGTGTGTGAGACCAACTATATTGGGTAGTTTAGTGAGTTCAGATGTGCACCGTCCATGGTTTTTGGGACTGCCTGGTGAAAGGAGCCATTGCAATAAAACTAGAGGAAAAGAATTTTAACAAAGACTAGGGTCTTGTTCTATATAAGAACTGGAATTGTATTGTGAACAAGGTGGGACAGCAGAAACCTGATTGGATGAAGACTAACCTATCAGGAGGGATGGACAAAGGGGGAATAAATACCACTAGACTAAACATCCCTAATGAAGATGGCAGAGTCTGTCAATTAAAATTGGTATCAGTAGCCAGCTGGAAGCCTGAGAACAGTTTATTTGTCATATATGCCAGAAAAACATCAGATCCTTTTTAATCTCTTTTCTTATTTCAAACAATAAACTTTATTCTGGAGAAGTGCTTACTTAGAGGACTCTGAAGAAATTCAAGATAAAATCTCTCTGAATGCAAATTACATTAAGTTTCTATACTCTCAAGAACAAATATTACAGCAGGTGAATGAACACAATTTTAATTGTTGCTATTATATCGTTCACTTCAAGATTTTGAGTGCCAACAAATGGTTCTTTTGAGTTAGATATTTACTTTTTAAAAAATTTTTTTGAAATTTATTTTTTATTGAAGTTCATCATCAAACAAACATTGGAAAGAAAGAACAAGCAAAAGGAGAAAACAATGTACATCCCCTTCCCACAATTCCTCTGTCTCCACCACATCTGCTCTCAGGATGAGGTTTTTCATTCCAGGACGAAGGAGATGCCTTCCTTTTTTTAAACAAAAGGGCTTCCCTTCCTCCACCATCAACTCTACTCTCAAACGCATCTCTCCCATTTCCCGCACATCTGCCCTCACCCCATCCGCCCACCATCCTACTCGGGATAGGGTTCCCCTTGTCCTTACCTACCACCCCACCAGCCTCCAGGTCCAACGTATAATTCTCCATAACTTCTGCCACCTCCAACGGGATCCCACTACCAAGCACATCTTTCCCTCCCCCCCTTCTGCTTTCTGCAAGGGTCGCTCCCTACGTGACTCCCTTGTCCACTCGTCCCCCGCATCCCTTCCCACCAATCTCCCTCCTGGCACTTATCCTTGTAAGCGGAACAAGTGCTACACCTGCCCTTACACTTCCTCCCTCACCACCATTCAGGGCCCCAGACAGTCCTTCCAGGTGGGGCGACACTTCACCTGTGAATCGGCTGGTGTGGTATACTGCGTCCGGTGCTCCCGGTGTGGCCTTTTATATATTGGTGAGACCTGACGCAGACTGGGAGACCGTTTTGTTAAACACCTATGCTCTGTCCGCCAGAGAAAGCAGGATCTCCCAGTGGCCACACATTTTAATTCCACGTCCCATTCCCATTCTGATATGTCTATCCATGGCCTCCTCTACCGTCAAGATGAAGCCACACTCAGGTTGGAGGAACAACACCTTATATACCGACTGGGTAGCCTCCAACCTGATGGCATGAACATTGACTTCTCTAATTTCCGTTAATGCCCTTCTTCCCCTTCTTACGTTATCCCTTATTTATTTATTTCCCCCCTCCCCACTCCTTTTTTTTTCTCTCTCTGCTCCTCTCACAATCACTCCTTGCCTGCTCTCCATCTCCCTCTGGTTCTCCCCTGCCCCTTTCTTTCTCCCTAGGCCTCCCATCCCATGATCCTTTCCCTTCTCCAGCTCTGTATCCCTTTCGCCAATCACCTTTCCAGCTCTTAGCTTCATCCCAACCCCTCCGGTCTTCTCCTATCATTTCGCATTTCCCCCTCCCCCTCCTACTTTCAAATTTCTTACTATATTTTCTTTCAGTTAGTCCTGACGAAGGGTCTCGGCCCAAAATTTCGACTGTACTTCTTCCTACAGATGCTGCCTGGCCTGCTGCGTTCCACCAGCATTTTGTGTGTGTTGCTTGAATTTCCAGCGCCTGCAGATTTCCTCGTGTTTACAAGTAGGGAGTGATCCTTTTCTATACAATGTATTCATTGATTTGTGAGAATAAGTTCAGGCCTATGAGGTCTTATGTAGTTAAAAGATATTTACAATGGAAGCATATTATAACTGACAATACACTGAGTATTCAAGCACCTCTTTGCTGGGGCAAAGTTATTCATTGGGATGGTCAAAAGTCTTCTGATGACAGGAACCCCAGGCACTCAACTTTGTCCTGATGAAGTGTCTTGTCCTGAAATGTTGACTGTTTGTTCCTTTCCATAGATTCTGCATGTGAGGTCCTCTAGCATTTTGCATGTGAGGCAGCAGAATCTCTTAGACCATAAGACATCAGAGCAGAATCACGTTATCCGGCCCATTGAGTCTGTTCCTCTATTCCGTTATGGCTGATTTATTTTCCCTCTCAGCCCTATTCTCCTCCCTTCTCCCCATAAACTTTTACACTTACAAACCAAGAGCCTATCAATCTCTGTTTTAAATTATCCTTAAATATGTACATATTGCATGTCTCTTCTGTGTGTGTGTGTGACTTGAAATGAGTGAATTAGTGTCTTGAGGACTGGCACCTTGGATACACAAATACCCCAGTTATTGGTTGCTCAGCAAAAGATGTTTGATGTCTGGTTTTGTGTAGGCTTATGAATGCAGCCCCATCGTCTGTATGCTTGGCCAATGCATAAAGGAATGTCTCATGGTCCGGTCAGTTTACAAAGTGTATCTCTTTAAGCAGCCTCCTGCCTGGAGCCAGCAGTCAGCTCTGTTTCAGACAGTGGTGCTTATTCATGCAAGTGCACTTTTAATTTCTGATTTCTTCTTGCAGTTTACATTTTGAAATAGTCCATGGAGGCTGGTTCTCATTCGTATTAATATCCTCAGCTTCAGGCTTAGACGATGCCTATGGTGTCCCTACCACTGCTATGCCTGTCTGTGTGTGTGAGTGAGTGGGAATGTGGGAAGGGAGCTTGCTTTCATGTTGTTGTTTGTGCTTGTGTTGTTCTGCTGAACAATGTGGGCATGTAATGATGGTGCTGTAATGTGTGCCGACGCTTGTGAGTGGCCCCCAGCGTATGCTTGGGTGTGCAGGTTCTTTCAATGTATAGTACTGTGCAAAAGCCATAAGCTCCCTAGCTTTCTTATAGGACTTTCACAGAGCCCTGATCGAGGTTGTCTGGGATTACCTGGAGTGGGAAAGGGTGGTCACATCAAATACTGATTGTAGTATTTTTCTGTTTGCTGTTTTATATAGCATTTTTTGATATTTAGAAACTTTTCATTTCATCTTTGCTTTACAGATTTTTTTTTGCATGTGCCTAAGACTTTTGAACAGTATTGTACATGTGATAAATAAATCTGTAGACCCCCGGACAGAAACACACCCTGGAGAAGTTATCTGCGTGGGGGGGAGGGGGTTTGCAAAAACCCTTCACTAAAGGTCACCCCACATCTATAGGCTGCCACAAAAGCTTGTAACTACATGGACTTCCATCTACTCTATCCATTAATCCCTCTTTTGCTATCTACACAATTGTGGGGAATATTTCAAATTTAACATTGATAATATCCTCACTCTCCTCTGGGAGATCTTTCTGAATTCCTTCGATGCTCTTCAGTTTCAGATTAGGATTCATTAATGTACATTGAAACATATTGTGAAATACGCCATTTGAGCAAACAACAACACAACCCAAGGGTGTGCTGGGGGCAGCCCGCAAATATTGCCGCACATTCTTGTGCCAACGTAACACACTCACAATGCTTGGCAAATGATGCAAAACTCAACAAAATGGAACACAATAAGAAATAAAATAACAACAGCAAAACAAGCCCTGTTCATCCCTCCCGCCCACCGACATACATAGATACACAGACCTCCAACTCCAGCACGGGCCTTCTGCCTCCAGCTTCCCGACTCCAGTGGATATGCAGATTCACTGCCATAGGGCTTCCACTTCCCCAGTAGAATCTCAGTCTCAAGGCTCCGGCCATGGTCCATTGGCACTAAAATTTCTCAGCAAGGCCAGGGAGGGGAGAAAGTAGGTAGAAAAAAACACTACGACACAGTATAGGCAATTCAGCCCACAGTGTTGTACTGACCCTTTAACCTATTCCAAGATCAATCTAATGCTTCCTTCCTGCATAGCCGACAATTTTTCTTTCATTCATGTGCTTATCGAAGAGTCTCTTGAATGTCTCTAATGGATCTGCATCTCCACCACCCTGGCAGGGTGTTCCAAGCACCCTCCACACTCTGCAAAAAACTCAACGCTGACATCCCCCCTATACTTTCCTTCAATCGCTTGAAAATTACGCCCACTCATATTAGCCATTTCTGCCCAGGGAGAAAAGACTCTGTCTGCTCAATTTCAGCCTCTTATCATCTTGTACACCTCTATCAAGTCACCTCTCATACTCCTTTGTTCCAAACAGAAAAGGCCTAGCTCATTTGACCTTTTCTCATATGATATGTGCTCTAATACACGCAGCATATTGGTAAATTTCCTCTGAATCCTCTCTAAAGTTTCTACATCTTTCCTATAATGAAGCAACTAGGAATGAAATCATTACTCCAAGTGTGATTTAATCAGAGATTTATAGAGCAGCAACATTACCTTGTGGCATCTGAACTTAATCCCCTGAATAATGAAGACCAGCACTCCATACAGTTCCTAATCACCATGTCATCTTACGTAGCAACTTTGAGGGATCTATGAACTGGAATCCCAAGATCTATCTAATCCTCTGCATTTCTAAGAATCCTGCCATTAACCTGGTATTCTGACCTCACATTCAACCATCCAAAGCTTTACACTGTTCTGGATTGAACTCCTTCTGACACTTCAAAGCCCAGCTCTGCATCCCATCAATGTCCTGTTGTAACCATGACAACCTTTTGCACTATCCACAATTCCACCAACCTTCGTGTCATCTGCAAACTTACTAACCCACCCTTCCACTTCCTCATCCAAGTCATTTATAAATATCACAAAGAGCAGGAGACCTGGAACAGATTCCTGTAAAACATCACACACAAAATGCTGGTGGAACACAGTAGGCCAGGCAGCATCTATAGGGATAAGCACTGTTGACGTTTCAGGCCGAGACCCTTTGTCAGGACTAACTGAAAGGAAAGATACTAAGAGATTTGAAAGTAGGAGGGGGAGAGGGAAATGCAAAATGATAGGAGAAGACCGGATGGGGTGGGATGAAACTAAGAGCTGGAAAGGTGATTGGCAAAAGTGATACAGAGCTGGAGAAGGGAAAGGATCAAGGGACGGGAGGCCTAGGGAGAAAGAAAGGGGGAGGGGAGCACCAGAGGGAGATGGAGAACAGACAGAGTGATGGGCAGAGAGAGAGAAAAAAAACAAACAACTAAATATGTCAGGAATGGGGTAAGAAGGGGAGGAGGGGCATTAACGGAAGTTAGAGAAGTCAATGTTCATGCCATCAGGTTGGAGGCTACCCAGCCGGTATATAAGGTGTTGTTCCTCCAACCTGAGTGTGGATTCATCTTGACAGTAGAGGAGGCCATGGATAGACATATCAGAATGGGAATGGGATGTGGAATTAAAATGTGTGGCCATTGGGAGATCCTGCTTTCTCTGGTGAACAGAGCGTAGGCGTACAGCAAAATGGTCTCCCAGTCTGTGTTGGGTCTCACCAATATATAAAAGGCCACACCGGGAGCACCGGACGCAGTATACCACACCAGCCAACTCATAGGTGAAGTGTCGCCTCACCTGAAAGGACTGTCTGGGGCCCTGAATGGTGGTGAGGGAGGAAGTGTAAGGGCAGGTGTAGCACTTGTTCTGTTTACAAGGATAAGTGCCAGGATGGAGATCGGTGGGAAGGGATGGGGGGGACTAGTGGACAAGGGAGTCGCATAGGGAGCAATCCCTGTGGAAAGCAGAAAGAGGGGGAGGAAAAGATGTGCTTGGTAGTGGGATCCCGTTGGAGGTGACGGAAGTTACCGAGAATTATACATTGGACCTGGAGGCTGGTGGGGTGGTAGGTGAGGACAAGGGGAACCCTATCCCTAGTGGGGTGGCGGGCAGATGGGGTGAGGGCAGATGTGTGGGAAATGGGAGAGATAAAACATCACTGGTAAATATCACCTGTAAAACATCACTGGTCACTATCCTCCAGGTAGAATACACTCTGTCCGCTAACACACTCTGCTTTCTCTGGGCAACCCAATTTTGAATCCATGCAGCCAGGTTTGCCTGGATCCCATTGTCTCCTCACTTTCTCAATGAGTCTACCATGAGGAACCTTGTCAAATGCCTCACTAAAATCCAGATGTCCCACATCCTCTCCTCTACCTTCATCAATTTCTTCTGTCACTTTCTTGAAGAATCCATTCTGGCTCATGAGGCACATTATCTATTCTAATATTTTTCAAGTTTTTTCTCATCCTCTTTCTTAACATTGACATGTTCCGGCATATTAGGCTGTTCTACACTGTCAATATCCCTGTCTCTGGTGAATACTGTAACAAAGTAAAGACCTGCCCTATCTCCTTGAATCCAGGCACATGTTTCCTTTTCTATCCGTGAATGATCCTTTCTTCACCCTAGTCATCCACTTGTTCTTCACAAATGTTTGGAACACCTTGGGGCTTTACTTAATCCTACTCAATACAACCTTCTCAAGCCTCCTTCTAGTTTATTTATTTAACTTATTCAGCTAGAGCGTGGAATAGGTCCTTGGGGCATCTTCAAGCCATACAGCCCAGCAATCCCCCAATTTAATAGCACCCGGAGGAACCCATGGTGAGAACATACAAACTCCTTACAGTGTTACGTACCCGTGGGTATCTTGTGCCTGTCACCTGACCATGATGTAATAGAGGCTATGCTGGGCATGATGTAATGGTGGAGTGATGTCATTTTCCCGCCAGTGAGAGGTCATGTGATAGTTTTTTTCAACAGGGTATAAAAGAGCAGCCCCTCCCTGTGATGCGGGTCAGTTCGTGGTTGAATTCGTCAGTGAGTCCGTTCTGCTGTGTATTTGATCTTATGATGCAGTTTTGTTTTAAAAGTGGAGTTTTAATTTCTACTGTAAGAATTGTTGTGCCAGCAGTTCTGGAAATCACTGCCAGTTAAAGTCCAGTCGGAGAGTGAAGATTTATTGAAGTTCGGGAAGCTGAAGGATCGAGGAAAGTTGATGTCGACGGTGAAACAGGTTCGACCTTGTTTGATCCTCATTCGGAAGAAATTAGTCATCTGTACCCACGTTAGTCCCTGCTGTAAGAAAGGACTGGGGCAGTGAATTTCATCAAGGAAAGGTCAGTGCCTTTAAGCCGTTTTATTTCCTTCTTCGTAAATCCTTTGATCAAGGCATACTTCGGCTGGGATCAGCAGTAACGCCACGAAGGAGAATTTATTACCTCAAGGAAAGTCTCTCCTAAGTGACTGTGTAAAACATTTGGACTTTCGCATTACTACTTCTAAGAACTGTTTTTGCATTATCGCTTTAAGAACTGTTTGAGCTGCCGTATAGCAGCCGACTTCCGGTTAAGTTAGTCGTTTGTTTACTTTTGGGTTTTTTTTAGCAGTATTTAATAAATGTTTTATTGTTATAAAAAACCTGTCTCTATTATATATTCATTGTTGCTGGATCGTAACAATAGGCAGCGGCGGGAATTGAACCTGGGTCACTTGTGCCACCCCACATCCTTCTTAAGCCCATTCCTGGCTACTTTATAGCTCCCAATCCTTGCTTCCTAAGCCATTAGTATGCATCTTACTTCCTTTTCACTAGATGTCCCACATCTCATGTCAACCATAGTTCCTTCACCCTGTCACCTTGCCCCTGCCTCAATGGGGCAAACCTTTCCAGAAACCCAAGCAAGTGCTCCCTAACTACCACCACACTTCTGTTCCTTGAGTTCATCTGTTCCCAATTTTCATTCCCAAATTTCCTCTTAATGGCATCATAATTCCCCCTCCTCAATTAAATTCTTTTCTGTAAGATCTATTCCTATCCCTCTCCAAAGGTACAGTAAAGGTCAAATAGTTGTGTTGACATGTGCGAAATGCTCACCCACCAAGGGTTCTGTCACATGACCAGGTTCATTGCATTGTACTAGATCCAGTATGGCTTGTCCTCTGATCGGCCTATCTACAGCTTGTGTTAGGAATCCTTACTGGACACACCTAACAAATTCTGCCTTTTGCACTAAGGAGTATACTTGAGTCGGGGTGGGGGGGGGGAGGGGGGATTGATATTGTTTTCTGCAGTCAGGAATATAAAACCCAGTACCTGGGTGAGGGGCGTTCCTCAGGACCAAAGGAAATCTCAGGATTGGAAGGGCTAGGATCCAGTAGTTACAATTCACGTAAGCCACCAATGACGTAGATAGGACTTAGAAAAGAGCTCTTCTAAGAGAATTAGATGAGCCAAAGACTAAATTAGAATCCAGAGCCACAAACATACTAATCTCTGTATTGCTACCTGACCTATGAACCAAATACCACAGGGTTAGTAGGATCGGAGGTGAATGCATGGCTCAGAGATTGGTGTGGAAGAAGTGAGTGTCAATCAGGGGAGCACTGGCTTCAGTACAGAAGAAATAGTGGGCTGTTCCAGTCCCAGAGGGGTTCATAATCTGAACCCCTCTGGGACTGGAACTCCAATGAATTGAATTACTATGCACAATATGTGATAGGGCTTGAAGCTAACTAGATGGGTAAGGTGGGGACAGATGTCGAGTGGAAAGAAATCTAGAGTGCTAAAGAGAAAAGAGGAGCAAACGTGCATAAACACAAGAGATTCTGCAGATGCTGGAAAACCAGTGGAAAACACAGAAATGCTGGAGGAACCTAGGTCCGGCAGAGGAATAAACAGTTGATGTTTTGAGTCAAGACCCTTCACAGCCCTGCTAAGATTCTCCAGCATTTTATGGAAACTGTGCAGTCTATTGATTGGGGTAAGGGTATCATCAAGGACCCACACCACCCAGGACATGCCCTCTTCTCATTACTACCATCAGAGAAGAGATACAAAAGCCTGAAGCTACACACTCATCTGTGGTGTATTTAATGTTTCAGCAATATATGAGTAACATTTTAAATATATTGTTTGATTCTGATTAAGCATCCTTTGTTGTTGACATAATTCATTATGGGTTACATGTGAAATTATGGGAATGGCATATGTGTTAACCCAACACATCATAAGTGCATGCCTTGCTTGAAGTAAAACTCCATCTCCTAGCTCTACACTTTTCTTTCAATTAGTTATATGTTTTGGAGGTACAAAATATAATGGTGATGATCAGTAGTTTTAAAACAATCCCAATATGACTGTCTGCCTGTAGAAGTGCAATGCGATACTCAAGTAAACAGAGACATAGCACGTGCTTATTTGGGAAAAGACAAGGAGGTTTCGAGTTTAAAAAATAGGCAGAAAATGGACAAATTCACAGGTTCATAAACAGTGAGTATCAAGTAATAATAATCATTACTAAAAGAAAAGCAGAAATGGCTGGCAACATCAGAAAGATAGACATTCGTTTGTACAACAGATAACTAACTGACATATACTGAATGAATTGAGCAGTATTTTCAAGCAAATAAAAAAGCCAATGAAAGGCGGCTGCCAGTTTTACCGAGTGTAATAGGTAGAAAAGCAGTTTGTTTATAAGTTTAACGACTCCAACCAAAACAGCCAAAATGAGCTTTGCTGATATTGTGAAAGTAATGCAGGAACATTTAGAACTGAAACCACATTGATTGCAGAAAGTTTTATGTTTTGTATGCAGAATCAAAAGGAAGGAAAGTCCATTTCAGCATATGTGGTTAAATTGAAGAGATTGCCTGAAAATTGTCAGTTCAGTAATTGGCTTAATGATACACTAAGAGATCATTTAATTTGGGGAATCTTGCAAATCTTTAAATATATTGAACTGAAGCCTGCAGATATCCAACTAAGAACTTATAATGGAGAAAAATAACTGGAATGACATTTGTAACAGAGAAGTACAGCAACCAAAAAGCCACATTGGGTGTGTATGCGGTCAAAACAGGAGGGCCAGCATTGTCAGGCCATGAGTGGCTGAGACAACTACAACTTGATTGAAGATCCATCCACTATTGGCATGCCACATACCCTGCAATCAAGTTTACCAATAGCACATTAAGAAGGATACGGGATAATGCCACAGCAGAGTTCAAGGATGGCTTTGGAAAACTCAACTCATATCAAGGATAAAATAATGTTAAGTGGAAATGCCTCAGTCAAGGTTTGCAAAGCCCACTCGGTTCTTTATACCATCCATGATAAAGAAGCCAGTGAGTTAGATCACATGGAGGCTGAAGGAATACTTTCCAAGCTTGAGTGGAGCCCATGGACAACTCCAATGGTCCCATTTGCCAAGAAGAATGGGTCTGTCAGGATCTGTGGTGATTTTAAGATCACCATCAACCCAGTACTGAAAATAGATGGGTACCCTCTGTCCTGGATACAGGATATCTTTGCAAGGATATCTTTCCTCCGGAGTGAAACAATTCAGCAAAGTTGAGGCCTATCTACAGATGAAGATGGAAGAAGAATTCAAGGTGTTTTTCACCATCAACATTCACAAAGGGATTTATTGCTGTAATAGGCTTATTTTTGGAGTAGCATCTGCACCTGCAAGGCTGCCAGGCACTCAGTGTTACCTAGATGACATAGATGACATCATTGTTACCAGTGAGAATGACCTGGAACATCTCCAAAATCTCAAACAATATTAAAAAGATTAGAAGACCCTGCTTTTGATGTATTCTTGCTAATACAAATCAAAAGTCTCCCTATTACGGCAGAATTAATCCAAAGGGAAATCAAAAATACCCCACACTGTTTCAGGTTTACATGGCCACCCATAACGGCTGGCAAGTGGAGCAGAAATTGCAGTTCCCCGATTTGTACTGGAGCCAGGATGAACGTGCCCTTGATGGAGTTTGCCTTATGCGGGGATTGAGAGCTGTTTTACCATCCAAGCTGAGAGCTAAGTTGTTGGAGGAGTTACATCGATGCATGGTCAAAATGAAGCTCTGTCTGGTGGCCAAGGATACATTAGCAGATCAAACAGCATACTATGCATTGTTTGGGATGCCAACATGTCCAGAAGAAAGATACCCAGAGCTGTCAGAACCACTTCCTGCAGTCCCAGAGTCAACTCCTACAACCACCATGTTGTAATGCATGGTTATTTGAATTACTGTCATCTTCCTGTCAGCTTGAATCTGTATGACCATTCTTCTTTGACCTCTCTTAATAAGATGGCATTTTCACCCACAGAACTGGATGTTTTTTGTTTTTTGCTCTATAAACTCTAGGGAATGTTGTGCATGAAAACCATAGGAGATCAGCAGGTTTGGAGATACTCAAACCACCCTGTCTGGTACCAACATGGTCAAATTCACTGAGATCACATTTCTTCCCCATTCTGAAGTTTGGCCTGAACAACAACTGAACCTTTTGATCTTCTCTCTTGCTATTATGCATTGAGTTGCCGACACATGAAGGGCTGGCTAAATATTCGCAGGTATATGGTTGGACATAAATATCGTTGGATAGGCTTAATACATAAATATCGCTGGATAGGGCTAATACATAAATATCACTGGATAGGCTTAATTGTTTAATGCTATTGTGTAGTGCCTTTGTGATGATATCAGTTGTAGATATTATTATTGGGACAATGTATACCCTAATCATGTTCCAAAGTCTTTTCAATTCCCTCTTTTCAGCATATTTCTGGTGTTTTTCACTTGCTGAATTCTGTAAGTTATGTGTGTTTAGAATGGCTGTATCTACTAAGTAAATTGTTTTTGCTTGTTCATCCTGTGTTCCTATATTTGGATGTGATTATGGATTGTCCTGTCTGTAATAATGGTTCAGTCAGAACATAATTTGTGGGACTGACTCTAAAAGTGGATCAGGCTTGTATTTATAGTAAGATATGATTTATTTAATGTATGAGTTTGTATTTTAAAGCAACACTTTGGTGAATGATGCTTGCCACTTGATTGTGCCTGTGTAAGTAATCAGATTGAGTTAAACTGCTGTAATCTGTTGGATTGTTTCTGGTTTCTCTTGGTGTTTTCTGCATTTATTATCTTGAATTTGTGAATCTTTTATTATGTATTTTTGAACTTTTTTTGTGTTAACCACCTTCTATTTTGGGGAAGAGGTCGCCACCTCTAGGCCAGGTGTTATGATGTTGAAGATAATGATGGTTAATATTATGCCTTTTTATCTATTTCCATGAAACTTTGGCTAGTTGGGCATCCGCTTAATTGGGCCAAAACGTACTGGTCCCGGTGTGTCCCCAACTAACCAGAATCCATTGTATATATAAAACCAGCTTCTTCCCTCAGGATGTGATACTAATGAATTCCCTATCACCGCCAAGGTCTTATCACTGGGTCAGCGAACAGTTACCTGTTTACCTGTACTACATGCTACATGCATTTTGAATCATATATCATTAACTTATTCATGGTATATTTTGTTTTATACTCTGTGTGTGATGTACAGTATTTGTTAAGGGTTTCATTTGGTTGTTTTTATGGACAGTCAGATGATAATAAAACTTGAATTTGCATAAATTGTCTATTTCCATTTGGTTGTTTGTTAGTCTTCAGTCATATATAACATATTGTCCTGTATTTCTTTATTTTTTTCTCTATAGAAATTTTTTTTTATTTTATTGCATTTTTTTATTTTCCCTGCAAGAAGATGAATTTTAAGTTTGTATATGTTGACGATATTGTATGCACTTTGATAATAAATTTATTTTGACTTTGAGTTTGACCCATTGAGTTCATCAGTGGTCAGTTTTTTGTAAAAAGTTCTAAACTTGTTGACATGGTGAAACCAGGAAGGATCATGTATCATGAGGGGGATCCAACGAGCCTTCAAAATGATGCAGATAAATTGAGAGATTCCACAAAGCACCCTGTGATTTGCATCCTTTGTGAATTAGTAATCCTGTTAGGATCATCAATAAAGGAGGATGCAGTTGATCACTTAAAGGTCATCTTGAATAGCAATTAATAAAAGGCACTAGTTTGAAAATTTTGCCCTATATTAAAAGTAGAAGTCCACTTCTGAAATTTATTTCCATCAGTTGAAAGAACTGTCAAAACAGAGTTTAATACACATTCGTTTTCATAGCACATACTCAGCAAATGCCGGAGAGAGAAAAGGGGAATTGAGAGTGTGATCAAGCTAATTATGTGATCCTGATAGTCTCACCATTAAGATAATTTGGCTTGGGATAAAGTGCTAAGGATGCCAGGCTTGGTCTGGTGACAGTGCTCCTTCATCTGACTCTGTCTAACTTGCACTCCAGAGTCTAGAGCAATCTATTATTATAGGGATATTAATAGCCAGAGATATGTGATCATATTCTAATGAGCTGTTACACACGTTATACATGTGCATGGTTGAATGACAATAAATTAGGACTTGAACTTGAACTTCAGTGAGAGCTCAATGCCTCCCCTCTCTGTTGGATGTAAAAGATCGCTTGGCTCTATTTGATGATTTCTCTTGCTGTCTTGTCTAACATTTAATCCTCACATTAACTTACTTTGTAAACTGCCTCTGCATTTATTTGCCTTTCATTAATGACTTCACTTCAAAGGTGCACCACTGGCCACATTGACATTGTACAAGGAGGAAGTCTTTCTTCAAATTAGTGAAATTACAGAAGTTCAATGTTAGAAGTTCCAATAATGAGAATTTTAATATTTGTGACATCTTGCATATAAAGACATTACCATGGAGACACTGCAGCTTCTGATGAATTGTCCAGAACTGCAGTGCACACTTTAATGCCTGGCTTTTGGAAGTACATTAAGTAGGAAGTGAAGAATTTTGCCATCTGTTCATTGAGCTTCCTCTTCTGACAACCAAAGTCTCTGAGGCAGGGTACTTTGCAGTCTGGAGCTCAGCTCAGTTATCTCCACGTGCAGGCATGCTCTCTCCTGTTAGCCATCTGGAAAGTCAGCTGCTGTCTGTTCTGAAGTGTGAAGTGGCTGGGTGATGTCAGCCATATCAATGGGTGCAGATGCAGAAGGCTGAGCTGAGAATCTTTGCTGACTCACCCGTGTAGGGCTGATGGCTTTTGGATGAGATACTGAACTGAACTCTCTTCAGTGCTCTTAGGTGCTGAAAGAACTTAGAACAGTACAGTACACTATCCAGGTATTTTAGCAGCTATCACTGGACAGGAGGTACAGAAACATGAAGTTCAACACCACCAGGTTCAAGAACAGTTACTTCCCTTCAAACACTCTGTTCATGAACCAACTTGCATAACCCTAATCAATATCTCAGTACAGAAACACTTTGATCACTTTGTGCTACAATGGACTTTGCTCTAATTGTGCTCTTTCTTGTAAAAATTGTCTGTAATATGTGTTAAATTTATGTTTTTCTTGTCAATGCTGCTTACCTGATGTGTGCCGCAGGTACAGCTTGAGGAAACTCACTCAGTCAGAGGGATAATGTGCAAACTCCACACAAGCAGCACCCGAGCTCATGATCCATCAGGTCTCTGGTTCTGTGAGGCTGCAGCTCTACCTGCTGCGCCACCATGCCACCCTTGTTGTGGGACCGAAAATAAAAGCGGGTAAAGATCGAGCTGAAACAGAAGTGTGCGCTATTTATTTTCGCAGGGCAGGCTCTGACTTTCAATGTCCGTAATGGCCAGAAATAAGCCTGCATCACTGTTGAGCACCACAAAATTGCTGAAATATGCTTCACCTCTTCAATTGTTGCCCCACAGAGGGCAAACTGCTCTTATTTCACTGGAAGCATCATTCAATTTGCCATCATTTTGCTGAAGCCTCAGACAACTTAAAAGTGAAATTCCAGACAGATTCTTTGGAAAGGGACCTAAAATAGAATAATGCAAACAAGGTTGCAGTTTAAAAGTTAGCCAGAGGCCAAAGTTCAAAGGTTACTGCTGAGCTTTGTGAGAGCCTGATCTGCTTTACTGTGTAAAGTCTTAAAATCACAAGGGTTTGTTCAACCAAATGTTCAGCTCTACATCTGAAAAAATATTTATAAAGTGGAGGAAATCCCTTGGATCAGTCGACAGGGGCACTCTGGAATTCTTACAGCAGGGTAAAAGAGGCCAAACTGGAACAATTATTCTGCCTGCTATGCTAAATTTGACGATGAATGAAGACTAAAATGTTTCTCAAATGCACATTGAAACATCAAAGTATAAAGTGAATTGCATTATTTGCATCATTGTTTGTGATGTGCTGAAGGCAGCCTGCAAGTGTCGCCACACTTCCAGTGCCAACGTAGCTCAGAAAGCCCTATCCCTAACTGTACCTCATAGGCATGTGAGAGGAAACTCACGCGTTAATGGAGTAAACATACAAACTGCATACTGGGAGTGGTGAGAATCGAACCCCGATCAGTGATCACTGCACTAAAGCAACTGCACTGACCGCTAAGATACTGTGCCATCCAGTTTCCTTACTAAATATTGCTATTTTGTTTACTAAATATTACAATGATAGTTTTTTAAAAGGAAATAAAATTCACAAGAAAAAGCATTATTGGTGAGTTTTTTTTAGTATTGTACTGTTTTATGTGTTTGGAAATAAATATTTTTCAGTGTAGAATACAACTGAGCAACCTTCTGGCACCAGAGATCTGGGTTCAGTTCTAACCTCAGTACTATCTGCATGGAGTTTGCATGTTTTTCTTGTCACAATATTCCTCATCAGCAAGTGTTTCATCATCCTGCTAGCCTTGTCCTTCACTCTGAGAGAAACATTGTGTCTCACATTTATAAGTCTCCCACTTGCCAGATGACTATTTATCTGCAAACAACTTCTCCTAATCTTTGCAACATCCTATCTAATGCCCTCAAAACATCCCTCGCCTCAATTTAGGATATCATCTTGTGGACCAGTGCTATCTTTTTCCATAACTATTTAAAACTAATAGAATTATTAAAGGATGAGTTGATAAACCTACAAGAGGAGAGGCTGTACTTGATCTTGTGTTGGGAAATGAACCTGGTCAGGTGTCAGGTCTCTCAGTGGGAGAGCATTTTGGAGATAGTGATCACAGTTCTAGCTCCTTTACCAAAGCATTGGAGAGGGATAGGAACAGACAAGTTAGGGAAACATTTAATTGGAGTAAGGGGAATTATGAGGCAATCAGGCAGGAACTTGGAAGTATAAATTGGAAACTGATGTTCTCAGGAAAACATATGGAAGAAATGTGACAAATGTGCAGGGGATAATTGCATGGGGTTCTGCAAAGGAATTCGACCTTTTCTCCTTGGAGCAATGGAGGATGAGAGGTGCCCTGATAGAGGTGTATAAGATGATAGGAGGCATTGATCCTGTGGATAGTCAGAGGGTTTTTCCCAGGGCTGAAATGGTTAGCATGAGAGGGCATATTTTTAAGGTGCTTGGAAGTAGGTACACAGGAGATGTCAGGGGTATGTATTTTATGCAGAGTGGTGAGTGTGTGGAATGGGCTGCCAGCGGCAGTAGTGAAGGTCGAAACGATAGGGTCTTTTAAGATTCTTCTGGATGGATACATGATGCTTAGACAAATAGAAGGCTATGGATAAGCCTAGGTAGTTCTAAGGTAAGGACATGTTCAGCACAGCTTTGTGGGCTGAAGGGCCTAGATTTTACTGTAGGCTTTCTATGTTTCTCTTTCACCCATTATGTACATAAAAAGGGTTTTAGTATCTTCTTTGATGTTAATCACCAGCTTCCTTTCATAATTCATCTTTTCCTTCCTAATGACCTTCTTAGTTTCCTTCTGCAAGTTTTTAAAAGCTGCCCAATCCTCTGACTTCCACAGCAGTGTTCTTCTTCCATTCGAAAATTTCTTCCTATTTGGAATATATCTCATCTTGCACTTTCCTCATTTTTCACAGAAACTACAGCCATTGCTGCTCTGTGTCCTTCCTGCAAATGTCCCTTTCCAGTCAACTTCAGCTAGTTCCCCTCTCATGCCATTGTAATTTTCTTTATTCAACTGAAATATTGCCTTTTCAATACACTGTATATCCTTGGACGTTCAGTTCCCATAAATCACCTATTATTACTACTCCATTATCCCTGAAACTATTTGCAGATGATAGCCACAGAGAGGTTTCTGTTGAATTGCCTGTTTCCTTCTTATCTTTACAGAGATAATAGACTTTTTGCACAGAAAGAATGGAATGACTGCATAATGCAAGACAAAGTGACTATAGTTCATTTAGATTATCTTTGATTCTCATTAAATGCAATAATAATTAAGCTGCAGTATCAAATATTGCAGTTGCTGTTGAACTGCCAGAGAGTATAGGCGGATTTAAACCTGACAAAATATTTGTTGAGTTGCGCAGTGAACATTCCTTGTTCAGCTGTACCCTATATTGTTGTCGGATTTTATGGTCACATGCATAACCAATAGACTAAGGGGAGGTCATGCCAAAGTATATATGCTAGATATCAACCTCCCAAGACTGCCAATAACTGCACGCAGCCCAGTCCATCACGTAACCCAGCCTCCTTGCCATTGACTTCATCTACTCTTCCTGCTGCTTTGGGAAAGCAGCCTAAAAGTCAAGGACCCCTCCTATCTCAGTCATTTCTCTTACCCCCTCCCTGTCAAGCAGAGGATACAACAGCCTGGAAGCAGGTACCACCCGGCCTCTATCCTGCTTTTATCAGACTCTTGAATATACCTTTCATATGACAAAAGATCCTAGACCTTAATCTCCCGATTCAGATTTATTTAGCATAGGTACTGTTTATAGAAACAAACAGTGAGAAGTGTCATTTGCATGAACTACCTAAGGATATTCTGGGGGAAACCCACAAGTGTTTCCACACATACCAGTGCCAGCATAACATGCCCAACATGCACGGCAAAACAGCACAAAACACAACAAAATGGAATACAACAGTAACAGCAAAAATGCTCCTTTGCTCCCTCGCTCCCACCATCCCACCCACCCACACAAACTCCAGAACAAGC
Source organism: Hemitrygon akajei (assembly GCF_048418815.1). Lineage (NCBI taxonomy): Eukaryota > Metazoa > Chordata > Chondrichthyes > Myliobatiformes > Dasyatidae > Hemitrygon > Hemitrygon akajei. The sequence continues at coordinate 55,091,739 of NC_133137.1, forward strand.
CTCCAGGTCCGCGTTGGGCTGCGATTTCTAGACTTCCGATCGACCTTCGGGCTTCTATATCTGATATTGATCCCCCGACTAGCCGATGACAGGGCCCTGTGGCTCAAACTGCGAGTGCACCAACTGACTGGCCCTCATGCTTCCTTGAGCCTCCTGCTCACATGGTCTTGCACCAACCTGGGACAGCCTGACCACCACAGATGTCCTCATACCCGTGTCCACATTGCTGGTCTTTGAGTCCGAAGCTGAGTCCTCGACTCCGGATGTCCTTCATTTCCAGTCTGCGTTGCTGGCCTGTGAATGCAGTACAGAGGCCTGACCTCTAACTCCTCCATATCTCTGTCCCTAAACTGTAACTCCCCACATCACTGTCCCTCAATTCCCCTGTCCCCAAAATCATCCTTATACCCTTAAAAAACAACTAGGTCTGAGCCACAATCTTGATGGAAACTGCAGCTCAGCACCATCTTGAAGTAATAATCTATCCCGCCATGGCCTAGGCACTTCACTTGACTATCAGCACTGCATTATCGTTATAATCGTAACAATATATCCTGTATTCTGTTTATTTTTACTGACTCAATATACCGTACTTATGAAACCCCCTAGATTCCTTGGCTGCCTCCGTCTAGGGAAGACAACCTCTGGCTCTGCCAACCTCATGATATTGAGGTGCTATCCCACCCCAAACCCCAGTTTGTGTGGATGCTGTGTAATTTGCTACACTGTTACAAATTAGTGCCATGAAATAACGGACAGTACACCACATACGATTAATAGATTATATATGAATCTTAATTTGACTAAAGGGTTTGTATAGAAAAGAACAAAAAAAGAGAAAAGGGCTCATTTTACTGAAACAGTCAAACATGCACAAGTTGGAGCTCTAAGTTTCTCTATAGTCACCAATCCTCAATTGATCTTGCCATTGGCTTTGTCGAATCATGGTACCACTCCAGGTCAAATCCTGCAACCTCTTCTCTCCTGCGTCTGCCCTCTTCATCCCCTCTCGAACAAAAACCCCAAGCTCAACCTTAGTGTCTCTCACCAGAGAAACCTCCTCTTAATTTGACCATCCTAATTGGATGGCACACATCTCCTCATCTCGTATCTTCAACAATAACCCAGACAAGCTAAAAACAGGAAAGACTGCTCTTCCAGAACTGCTAAATGAAATACATACAGCATAACAACAAAAATATGAACTGGGGCATTACACTTACATATGGAATGATCTCTTTGGATGGCACGCGGAACTAAAGCTTTTCACGGTATCTCAGTATGTTTGACAGTAATAAACCAATACCAGTAGAATCAGGGTTGATCTCCACTTCTCATTTTCAGGGTCTGTGGCAATTTGTTTTTAATGTTACAAATCTCAATCAAAAACGGGACCACTAACACCACATTAAACAGAATAGTACAGCATAGGAACAGGCACTTCAGCCCACAATGTTGTGTCAACCAATAAATCAATACGCGCAGCTGTGGAGGCCAGGTCGCTGGGTGTATCTAAGGCAGAGATTGATAGGTTCTTGATTGGACATGGAATCAAAAGTTACGGGGAGAAGGCCAGGAATTGGGGTTGAGGAGGAAGAAAAAAACGATCAGCCATGATTGAATGGCAGAGCTGACTCAAAGGGCCAAATGGCCTAATTCTGCTCCTATGTCTTATGGGCTTATGGTCTAATAGCCAACTGAACCACTACCCAATTCTTTCAAAATGTCCACTTCCCTTCATTTTCCTCACAGTAATTTGCATATCTAAATATTTCTTATGATAATCCATCAGGTACTGTACCTGCCTCTACCACTGCCACCTGCACTGCATTCCAGGCAGCCAGCCCTCCCTGTGTATAGGGCATGATTCTCTGATCTCCTTTAAAAGTACCCCCATCTCACCTTAAATGCATACCCTCTAGTGTTAGACATTTCAAAAAGATATTCATCCAGAGGTCCATCAGAAGCCAAGAATGAGGCGTAGATCGTATAATGATAGTTGCTTTATTAGGTGTCCTTAACAACAGAAAGTAACTGTAATACTGTAATCAACTCACTCTGCTGTAGGGCAGAGGGAGAAAGCAAAGACAAAGGACAAAGAAAAAGAATAAAGAAGAAGTGCTTGTTTTATCCTAAAAACGAGATCTCCAGAGAGCTAAAAGCACATTCTTGTGATAAGAGTTAACAAATGAACTAGTCACATTCAGTGGCATGACACAAGCTACAGAGAAACCTCCAGAAAAATAAGAATCAGCTGTATTTTAATTACTGAAAACCCACCGAACGATTACACACGTATACTGTGTAACTGTAAACAAGCAAAGGAAAGTTAAACTACAAGAAAAATAACTATTCTACATCTTAATCCAACAATAGGTTCCAGTCTTCAAACTAACATGGTAGCAGGCTATAGCACCTGAAAGTTGTGGTATAATCACTGGGGCTTTCAGAACCCAGGGGTGTAGTCTGTCTGGTCCAGGTGACTTTTCTACCTTTGGACCTTTCAGCTTCCTAAGCACCTTCTCCTTAATATTGGCGACCACATTCACACTCCCTTGACACTCCCAAATTTCTGGCCAAGTGCATAGGCAGATTTAAAGCTAATAAAATATGATGGGGCTAGCTGTGCTTGTGATGGACCAGGCTTTACCCACTGCTCTGCAGCCTCTTGTGTTCCTGTGTGTTGGAATTGTCGTACCAGGCCACAATGCACAGAACACTTTCAAAAGTGTAACTGCAGAAGTTTTGTTAAGAGTATTTGATTTCTTGCCAAATCTTCTTTAGTTTCTACAAAAGTAGTCACTAGCGTGGCTTCTTCATAAGAAGTTATCTAAGATGTTTACACACAGTAATTTGAAGCTGCTTAACTCTTCCCACCTCCAACGCACCAATGAGCAGAGATACAGATTGTCTCCTGAATGACCCTTTCTGTGGTCACAGTTAGTTCCTTAGTTTTGTTGATATTAAGTGTTCAGTTGGATTATTGGTGTATATAAATGCTCTGGCTGAGCAATGGTCAAATGGAAGGAGCTGGTAAGCCAACCAAAGATAAAAGGCTGAATTTTGTCACAACCAAGCTTTGCATTCTGTTGGTTAGGCTTATAGTGACATATACAGTGGATTCTGGTTAATTGGGACATCAGTTAATTGGGGCAGCTGTTATTTGGGACAATTCTTAAAGAACAAAAACTAATGGAGAAAATAGTTGTGATTCCCTTAGTTTATTTCGGACATTATGCCACTTAATTGGGACAGGAGTCTGTTGCCAAATAGTTTCTAACTTGCCTAGTCACATGCACTTGTGTGGCAGTTAGACGCTACACTAAGCTTAGAGCACACAGTTTGTAAATAGTGTCAGTTGTGTACATTTGTGTTAAAAATTGGTGAATTTTGTCACTGATAGTTTGTGAGAAATAAGCAGTAAGACATTTCAGAACTGTTTTGCTCACTGCAGTTTCAAGCATTCAAGCTTGCAGACATCAAAACATGGCTGAAAATTAAATGATTTCAGTACTTCTTCAAGTTAGGAACTACAAAGAATTTGAAAGCATCAACAATCATATTAAATATTGCAATGAAAGTGAAGATTTGGAGGATGCAATCATCAAAAGTATTGCATGATGGTACTCCATTATTTGCACCAGGTGGCTGCGCTGATTTTGTTGATTTACAGTCAATCCAAAGAACATGGCGGCATGCACTGGATGAATTCCTCTGGTGATAATTGTTAGGAACTAATACACAGATTCATCTGTAGTAGTATTGGTAGCATTCTAATTTGTTCTGTAGTTCATTTAAATACATAGTTGTTACTCAGTTAAATGATAGTTTGTCTTTTTTGTACTGCTTCAACTATTTCCATGAAGCTTTGGCTAATTAGTGCAGCTCCATAATTGAGCCAAAATGTACTGGTCAAGCATATTTACATTGTCAGTGTGTTACAAATTGTAACAATAAATACAGAATGGAAATCGGTAGCTCATTGTTAATAAACCAATGGCCCGCTCAACGCCCCATGGACTCTTCATTTCATGTTCTTGATATTTATTGCTTATTTATTTACTTATTATCTTTTTTTTCTTTTGTATTTGGGCGGTTTGTTGTCTTTTGCACACTGGTTGCTTGCCTGTCCTTTTGGGTGCAGTCTTCCATTGATTCTACTATGTTTCTTGGATTCATTGAGTACGCCTGCAAGAAACTGAATCTCAGGGCCATATATGTACTTTGATAATACATTTACTTTGAACTTTTAAATTTTGAAATTAATTGAACAATAACTAAGGTGTATGGGTTCTGACACAATGTCGAATTTACTCCACATAGCCCACAACCACATTATTATTTGATCGGCATTACAAAAAGAAATTGTATAGATAGAGTTAACACAAACAGACTTTTTCCACTGAGTTCGGGTGAGGCTAAACTAGAGGTCATATATTAAGGTTGAAAGGTGAAGTATTTAAGGGGATCCTGAGGGGAAACCTCTTCTTCAGAGAGTGGTGAGTTTGCGGAACAAACTACCAGTGGATGTGGTAGATATGGATGTGACTACTTCAACATTTAAGAGAAATTTTAAGTACATGGACGGGAGGGATATGGAAGGCTATGGTCCAAGCATGTGTCAATGGGACTAGCAAGCAAGTTTATTTGTATAGCACTTTTCAAACAGAAGTCAGTTCAAAGTGCTTTATGTAGATCAAGATATAAAAATCAAACATCAAATTTCAGACAATATATAAGAGAATAAAACCACACAAAATTTGATTTGATAAATAGAAGTTACAGTGCAGGGAATTCTAATTAAAAACTACAGCGAAAAGAAAATTTTTAATCCTCAATTTAAATAAGCTTAAAGTTGCTGCAGACTTCAGATCCTCTAGAAGCTTATTCCAGACGTGTGGAGCACAGTAACTAAAAGCCTCTTCACCATGTTTAGTAGGCAGACCCGCCCCAGATGACCTGAGAGCTCGAGAAGGTAGCAAGAGATGGGAGAAGCATTTTCGCCCTAGACCATTCAGTGCTTTATAACCCAGTAGTAATACACTGTATTTTAAAGTCAACCCTCCAATGGACAAGAAGCCAGTTTCTGGCTTGGTTTTTGATCAGTTAACAACAGGGATTCTAAGTGAACACTGACTTTTAATGGTTCTTTTGTGGCATCAAAAACAGTTATTCAAATAGCAGTTTGGGCCAATGTGCCAAAGGGCCTGCGTTCCTCCATGACTATGAAATGTGGACATGCTGATTTCTAAAAGTGCATTGCAATGAGTCACCTGTGGAGATGACAGAAAGCTGGTTAATGGCTTTTGCAGGCTGACCCCACACAGGAATGAAGCTCTCCCCATCTTAGTCAGTTCCTCAGGATCAAGTATGACCTGCTTCCACTCCAGCTCTCTGTTGGGGTCATGTGCCCAGTGACTGTCACTGATTTTTACAGATGCACCACTGAAAGCATCCTAACTGGATGCACCACAGCTTGGGATGGCAACTGCTCTGTCAAAGGCTGTGAGGTATTTGTGGTGAACAACACGCCCCCTGATGACTGCTCCTGTGGCTCCTCCCACAGACCCCTGTATAAAGGTGATGGAGGTCTGAGCCCGGCCTCTCAGACTCCAGGATGTAGTATGGTGGTCACTCACTGCTTGTTCCTTCTTCCAGTCAATAAAAGCCGATACCTCGCTTTTACGTCTCAGAGTGAGTTATTGATGGTGCATCAATTTTATTGACTGTAAGTTTTAAAACATGGAAAGCATTTTACGTCCGGAAAGATTGGATTTGGACCCCCAAGACCCTGAAGCAGCTCTTGCCTTTGAACTCTGGCTTGCATGCTTCCAATCATACTTGGAGGAGGTTCGTGCAACTGACCCCGCTGTTATGCACAGAATTCTCCTCTCGAGGGTCACCCCAAAAGTTTATTCACTTATCAGGGACCTGTCGACCTATGAAGGGGCACTGGACGCCCTCAAAAGACAGTACCTGCGGCCGGTGAACGCCGTCTACGCAAGACATCGCTTAGCTACCCGACAACAGCGGCCTGAAGAATCGAGCGCCCAATTTCTCCGAGCCCTACAGACACTCGTCCAAACTTGTGATTGCAAAACACTCACGGCGGAACAGCATGCGGAGCTGCTAGTACGAGACGCCTTTGTTACAGGGATCAGGTCAGTGTACGTACGCCAGCGGCTGCTGGAAAATGCCGATCTTACCTTACGCTCAGCACAACCTCCGTCTCCGGTGCAAGCACCACCGGCACCTGTGCAATCACCACCACCAGCACCTGTGCAATCACCACCACCGGCACCTGTGCAATCACCACCACCAACACCTGTGCAATCACCACCACCAACACCTGTGCAATCACCACCACCGGCACCTGTGCAATCACCACCACCGGCACCTGTGCAATCACCACCACCGGCACCTGTGTAATCACCACCACCAGCACCTGTGCAATCACCACCACCGGCATCTGTGCAATCACCACCACCAACACCTGTGCAATCACCACCACCGGCACCTGTGCAATCACCACCACTGGCACCTGTGTAATCACCACCACCGGCATCTGTGCAATCACCACCACCGGCATCTGTGCAATCACCACCACCAGCACCTGTGTAATCACCACCACCGGCATCTGTGCAATCACCACCACTGGCATCTGTGCAATCACCACCACCGGCACCTGTGCAATCACCACCACCGGCACCTGTGCAATCACCACCACTGGCACCTGTGTAATCACCACCACCGGCATCTGTGCAATCACCACCACCGGCATCTGTGCAATCACCACCACCAGCACCTGTGCAATCACCACCACCGGCACCTGTGCAATCACCACCACTGGCACCTGTGCAATCACCACCACCAGCACCTGTGTAATCACCACCACCGGCACCTGTGCAATCACCACCACCGGCATCTGTGCAATCACCACCACCGGCACCTGTGCAATCACCACCACCAGCACCTGTGCAATCACCACCACCGGCACCTGTGTAATCACCACCACTGGCACCTGTGCAATCACCACCACCGGCACCTGTGCAATCACCACCACCGGCACCTGTGTAATCACCACCACCGGCACCTGTGTAATCACCACCACCAGCACCTGTGCAATCACCACCACCAGCACCTGTGCAATCACCACCACCGGCACCTGTGCAATCACCACCACCAGCACCTGTGCAATCACCACCACCGGCACCTGTGTAATCACCACCACCAGCACCTGTGCAATCACCACCACCAGCACCTGTGCAATCACCACCACCGGCACCTGTGCAATCACCACCTCCGGCACCTGTGCAATCACCACCTCCGGCATCTGTGCAATCACCACCACCGGCATCTGTGCAATCACCACCACCGGCACCTGTGCAATCACAGCCGGAGCTACGTAGATTGCAGTGACAGATTCGACCACCTGATAGACTTAGCCTGTAAATATACTTGTAAGAAACTTCGCCATATGGGGACTCTTTTTAAAACAAAGGGGGGGGGGTGAATGTGGTGAACTACATATACCTGTCTGGACACGCCCCCCTGCTGACTGCTCCTGTGGCTCCTCCCACAGACCCCTGTATAAAGGTGATGGAGGTCTAAGCCCGGCCTCTCAGTCTCCAGGATGTAGTATGGTGGTCACTCACTGCTTGTTCCTTCTTCCAGTCAATAAAAGCCGATACCTCGTTTTTACGTCTCAGAGTGAGTTATTGATGGTGCATCAGTATTACAGAGAGTTGCACACACAGCCCTGTCAGTCAAACAAACCAGCCTCGTCTCCATAGACTCCGTCTGCTTTGTCCACTGTCTTGGGAAAGCAGCCAACCTAATAAATGACCTCTCCCACCCCGATCATTCTCCCTTCCCTGTCAATTATCTGTATCCTGTATCCTCTATCAATTAGAAGATACAGGTTCAAGGACAGCTTTTATCCAGCAATCACCAGACTCTTGAATGTCCTTTTATATTCTAAAGATGAACACTTGATGTCTCTATCTGCCCTGTCGTGGCCCCTGCACTGTATTTGTTTACCTGCTTTGCATTTTATCTGTATCTGTAATCCTATACTCTGTTACTGTTTCCCAGCAAGTAAGTGCAATTATGAAGAAAGCATAGCAGCGTGTCTGCTTCTTTAGGAGCTTGTGAAGATTCAGCATGACATCTAAAACCGTGACAAACTTCTGTAGATGTGTGGTGGAGATTATATTGCCTGGTTGCATCACAGCCTGGTATGGAAACACCGATGCCCTTGAACAGAAAATCCTACTACAACTAGTGGATGCAACTGAGTCCATCACTGGTAAAGCCCTCCCCACCATTGAGCACATCTACACGAAACACTGTCGCAGGAAAGCAGCATCCATCATCAGGGACCCCCACCACCTAGGCCATGCTCACTTTTCATTGTTGCCAGGACTCACCCCACCAGGTTTAGGAAGAGTTATTACCCCGCATTCATCAGGCTATTGAACCAAATGGAATAACTTCATTCAACTTCACTTGTCCCCTCACTGAAATATTTCTGCAACCTATGGAGGCAATTTCAAGGACTCCTCAGCTCATTTTCTTGATATTTATTGCTTATTTATTTATTGTTATTATTTCTTTCTTTTTGTACTTGCATAGCTTGTTGTCATTTGTCGACTGGTTAAACACCCAAGTTGGTGTGGTTTCTCATTGATTCTATTATGGTTATTATTCTATTATAGGATTATTGAGTATGCCTGCAAGAAAATGAATCTAAGAGTTGTACATAATGTCTTATATGTACTTTGCTAATGCCCTTCCCTTGGACAACATCGATGGCGTGGAGAAGGGAGACTTGCAGCTTGGGCAACTGCCGGTCTTCCATAAAAAAAAACCTTGCCTAGGCTTGTGCCCTGGAAACTTTCCAAGGCACGAATCCATGGTTTGTCGAGACTAACGAAGGCCTACTACTACTACTACTATGTACTTTGTTGATAACTTTACTTTGAACTTTTATACTGTTACGTATCCCGTAACTGGATCACTTACCAGCAAAGATGGAGAGGTCCGCTGAAGTCTGATGGTACTATTTTCAAACGTTTTTATTTATAAAGGGGCACAAAAGTAAGGTTAATACAAACATTCAGATAACATACGTCGTCAATACTCAATCTAAAGCGCAGGTATAGTAATAATCAATAAGAAATAAGCTCTATCGTTGTCTAGGGGTTAAATGATTGTCCGATGGAAATATAACAGTCATTCAAAAGTCTGCAGGCTTCAGCCTTTTGGGAACCGCTGGGTTTCCCGTGTTGGAGAGAGAGAGAGAGATTGGTGAGAAAAGGAACACTTGCCCGGGTCCTTACGAAGCAAAGCCGTGGAATCAGGGGAGCAGGCTTTCCTGTTGTTAGTTAAAAGCGATTTTCCGTGATTCCAGCCACAGACTCCCGATTCGGAATCTAACGCACGTGGCTTCCTTCAAAATGGCTTCCCGCTACGACGGGATCGCTATCGTGTCTCCTTGGTGCGTCTAAAGGGGTTGTCCCCCCCCCCAGACCCTCCTTTATACTTCCTCACAGGATCGCAGGTGTCAATCTCTCTCTCAAACAGCCCACTTTGCCCGAGGGCTTTACACGTGGTCTTCATGAGACAATAGTCAAGGTCGCCTTATTCTGCATCCCGGTGGAACGCGGTATTCAGCACGTCTCTCTCTCTCCCATTTCCTGTGTCTATTCAGCACGTCTCTCTCTCTCTTGGGTCATTGACCCCCCCCCCCCCCCTTCACTAGGGCTCTTGCGATTCTCACAAAGGAGGGGGCTGGTATCATAACAATACGACCTCAATGTACTTGTGTGATGCATTGAAAAGCTTTTCATGGTATCTCAGTACATGTGACAATAATAAACTGATTACCCACATCATTTCTGTAAGAACTGAGGTGGATGACAAGGCCAGCATGGAACCTGTGGACTTTGGCATAGTTTGGGTAAGATGTGCTTTAAAGGAACATAAGATCATCAGAAACAGGAGAAGGAGTTCATAGAACCTGCTGCACCATTCAATAAGATCATGATTGATCTAGATGTGGATTCAGCTTCACCTACCTGCCTTTTCCCCATAACCCTTAATTCCCTTTCTACGCAAAAATCTACTGCATCTAACACTGTCTTAAATATATTTAATGATGTAAACATGGGGGACTCTGCAGATGCTGTAATTCCACAGCAGCACATATAAAATGCTGGAGACGCTCATCAGGGCAGGCAGCATCTTTGGAAGTGAATAAAGGGTCAACATTTCAGGCCGAGACATTCTGCAGATACTGGAAATTTTGAGCTGTAGATACTCAGCAACACACAGAAAAATGCTGGAGGAACTCAGTAAGTCAGGCAGCATCATTAATGAGGTAGACTCCATTACTTCCATTGGCATAAAATTTGACAGATTCACTACTCTCTGAGAAAAGCAGTTCCTCCTCATCTCTGTCTAAATCTACTCTCCTGAAATTTGAGGCTATGCCCCCAAGTTCTAATCTCATCTATAAGTGGAGAATCTTTGCTGCCTCTACCTTGTCTGCCCCTTTTATAATTCTAAATATTTAAGATTCCCTTTCATTCTTCTGAATTCCAGTGAGTGTAGTCCCAGGCAACACTCTTTCCCCATTGACTAACTGCCTCATCTTCAGAATTACCTCTGCATTGCGTTTAAAGCCAGTATATCTTTTCTCAAGTAAAGAGACTAGAATGTATACAATACTCCAGGTGTGGCTTCACCGGTACTCTGGATCGTTGCAGTGTAACATTCCGGCTCTTAAATTCAATTTCTCTCACAATGAAGGCCAACATTCCATTTGCCTTCTTGATAACCTGTTGCACCTGCAAGCTAACCTTTTTTGATTCATGCACGAACACTCCAAAGTCCTTCTGCAATCTATCACCATTTAAATAATTTTATCTTCTATTTTACCTTCTAAATTGGATGACTTGGTGTTTACTAACATTATAATCTGTCTGCCAGACCCTTGCCTACTCATTTAATCTCTCTGTATCCGTCTACAGACTCTCCACATCCTTTGGACAATATGCTTTTCCACTCAAATCAATATTACCAGCAAATATAGATGAGTTACACTTAGTCCCCTCTTCCAAATCGTTAAAGTACACTTAGTGGCAACTTTATTAGGTACACCTGTACACCTGCTCAGTTATGCAAATATCTAATCAGCCAATCATGTGGCACCAACTCAATGCATAAAAGCATGCAGACATGGTCTAGAGGGTCAGTTGTTGTTCCAACCTAACATCAGAATGGAAAAGAAATGTGATCTAACTAACTTTGGCTGTAGAATGATTGTTGGTGCCAGACAGGGTGATTTGAGTATCTCAGAAACTGCTGATCTCCTGGGATTTACATATACAACAGTGTTTACAGTTTACAGTGAGTGGCCCTAAAAACAAACCAAAAAAAAAAATCCAGTTCTGTGGGCAAAAAAGCCTTGTTAATGAGAGAGGTCAGAGGAGAATGGCCAGATAGGTTCAAACTGACAGGAAGGCAACAATAACTCAAATAACCAAACATTACAACAGTGGTTGCAGAAGAGTGTCTCTAAATGCACAGCATATTGAACTTTGAAGTGGATGGGCTACAGCAACAGAAGACCATGAACATACGCTCAGTGGCCACTTTATTAGGCAGAGGAGGAGCTCTGAGCCCCTGCAGCACTCCACTCACTATGAATTGCCATCCAGAGAAACACCCATTTATCCCAACTCTTTGGCTATTATTTGTTAATCAATCCTCTATCCATACTGATACATTACCCCAATTTCAGATATCCAGCAGCTTATACTAACCCAAGTATACAATATAAGGGCAGGTCGTGCCTTACGAGCCTGAATGAATTTTTTGAGGATGCGACTAAACACATTGATAAAGGTAGAGCAGTAGATGTAGTGTATATGGATTTCAGCAAGGCATTTGATAAGGTACCACATGCAAGGCTTATTGAGAAAGTAAGGAGGCATGGGATCTAAGGGGACATTGCTTTGTGGATCTAGAACTGGCTTGCCCACAGAAGGCAAAGAGTGGTTGTAGACGGGTCATATTCTGCATGGAGGTTGGTGACCAGTGGTATGCCTCAGGGATCTGTTCTGGGACCCTTACTCTTCGTGATTTTTATAAATGACCTGGATGAGGAAGTGGAGGGATGGGTTAGTAAGTTTGCTAATGCACAAAGATTGGAGATACTGTGGATGGTGTGGAAGGCTGTCAGAGGTTACAGTGGGTCATCGATAGGATGCAAAACTGGTCTGAGAAGTGGCAGATGGGGTTCAACCCAGATAAGTGTGAGGTGGTTCATTTTGGTCGGTCAAATACGATGGCAGAATATAATATTAGTGGTAAGACTCTTGGCAGTGTGGAGGATCAGAGGGATCTTGGGATCCGAGTCCATAGGATGTTCAAAGCAGCTGTGCAGATTGACTCTGTTGTTAAGAAGGCGTATGGTGTATTGGCTTCATCAATCACGGAATTGAATTTAGGAGCCGAGAGGTAACGTTGCAGCTATATAGGACCCTGGTCAGACCCCACTTGGAGTACTGTGCTCAGTTCTGGTCGACTCACTGCAGGAAGGATGTGGAAGCCATAGAAAGGGTGCAAAGGAGATTTACAAAGATGTTCCCTGGATTGGAGAGCATGCCTTATGAGAATAGGTTGAGTGAACTCGGCCTTTTCTCCTTGGAGCAACGGAGAATAAGAGGTGACCTGATAGAGGTGTATAAGATGATGAGAGGCATTGATCATGTGGATAGCCAGAGGCTTAGTCCCAGGGCTGAAATGGTTGCCACCAGAGGACATGGGTTTAAGGTGCTGGGGAGCAGGTATAGAGGAGATGTCAGGGGTAAGTTTTTTACTCAGAGACTGGTGAGTGCGTGCAATGGGCTGCCGGCAATGGTGGTGGAGGCGGATACGATAGGGTCTTTTAAGAGACTTTTGGATAGGTACATGGAGCTTAGAAAAATAGAGGGCTATAGGTAAGCCTAGTAATTTCTAAGGTAGGGACATGTTCGACACAACTTTGTGGGCCAAAAGGCCTGTATTGCACTGTAGGCTTTCTGCGTTTTTCTATGTTTCTATATCCGCCTGGACCTGTTCCTCTCTATCCAGTCTTCTCATTACATCCACAAAGAATTCCAGTAACCAGAACCTGCCCTTCCTGACTCCCTGCTGTGCCTGCCTGATGGAACCATTGTTATCCAGATGTCTCACAATTTTTTTCTTAATGATAGCTGCAAGCATTTTCTGGACTAAAGCTGTTAAACTAACAGGCCTAAAGATCACTGCCTCTTGCCTACATAATTTCTAAGCAGTGACGTGACATTTGCTGTTTTCCAATCCATCAGGATCAGCACAGAATCCAGAGAATTTTGGCAAATTATAAAGACCTGTACTACAATTCCTGCCATTTAGTTTAGTAAATTGTGATACATTCAATCAAGGCCAAGGGATTTGTCTGTCTTTAGATTCACTAGTTTGTTCAGAACCACCTCTTTATTGATAGTGAATATATTGAGGTCCTCATCTCCCATCATATCCATGACATCTTTCTTTGACATTCTAGACCTGCTCTCCACTGTGAAGGCCAACACATAATAGCTGTTCAAATTCTTGGCCATTTGCAAATCACCCAATCCAGAGACCATATGACCATAAGACATAGGAATAGAATCAGGTCATTTGGCCCATTGAGTCTGCTCCGCGATTTTTTCAGGGCTTGTTTATTATCATTGCAACACCGTTCTCCTGCCTGCTCCCCATAACCTTTGATATCCTTAGTAACACAGCTATTTATGGCAATGAATTCCAAAGATTCACCATATTCAGGCTAAAGAGATTCCTCCTCATCTCTGATATAATGGGACATCTTTGTACTCTGAGTCTGCGCCATCTGGTCCTAACCACCCCCCCCCCTCACTATTGAAAACAACCTCTCCATATCCACTCTGTAAAGGCCTTTCAATATTCGATAGGTTTCAATGAGACCTCACCCTCATTCTTCTAAACTCCAGCAAATACAGACTCAGAGACATGAAATGTTCCTCATCTGTTAACTCTTTCATTCCAGGCATTATTCTCCTCTGGACCCTCTTCAACACCAATATATTCTTTCTTAGATAAGGGGCACAAAACTGCTCACAATATTCCCCTTCATTCTTCTAAACTCCAACAAGCACAAGCCCAGAGCCATCAAACGCTCTTTGCAAAATAACCTTTTTATTTCAGGATCATTTTCGTGAACCTCCTCTGCACCCTCTTCAATGGCAGAGCATCCTATACGCAATACTAAATTTCCTTTCTCATCTTTCATGGGACCTTTGCTCACTTTAGCCATCATTTTCTACTTGATATATTTATGAAAAATCCTTCCATCAGATTTTATTTTTTATGCTTATTTGCTATCATAACCTATCTTCCCACAGGGTGGGTAGTTGCTGAGGAAGTACAGAGGAGTCAGAGGTGAGCTAACCCATGGGTCAGATGCTATGGATAGGCAGAGGTGAGTACATTCTACACCATTTAGAATTTCACACTCGTTTGAATGGACTTCACATTTGTTAGATTTGATTGAGATTAGGGGACATTTGCTGATGACTGGACAACATTCAATTCTATTTGCAATCCTCAGGTAGCATGACCTAGACAGTACTGAAGCATCATCTCATAGAGTTCTACAGCAAAGAAACCAGACCTTCAGTCCACTACATGGACTAACATGTGGCAAATGTCTATCACATCATTAAAATGTCAGGCAATGGACATCTCCGACAAAAGCATGTCTAACCATCTTCCATCAAATTCAACTGCATTACAATTGCAGTAGTCCCCTTCAACCATCATCCTGAGGGTAATCATTGAGACTGAGCTCAAACAAACCAGTTACATAAACATTATTGCTACAAGAGTATTTCAGGAGCTCAGTTTCTGATGCACCATCAATAACTCTAGGAGACTGGAAGTGAACGATAGGCTTTCATTAACAGCAAAAAGGGAGCACGACATCTCGGAGACTGAGGGAGGAGCAGTGCCCCAATCGCCTTTATACAGGGGTCTGTGGGAGGAGCCACAGGAGCAGTCAGCAGAGGGGCGTGTCCAGACAGGTATACATAGTTTACCACAGTTTCTTGTGGTGAACGTCTCACCTCCTGGCACCCCAAACACTCTCTACACTTTGCAAGGAAATAAGTAATGAGCATAATCAAATTATTTCCTCGTGCATGGATGATCTTCATCTGGGCTTCTTTATTTATAGAATTGAACATTTCCCACCATAGAGTCTTGGAGTCATAAAGCACTAAAGATCGGAAAAAGGCCCTTCAGCCCATCTAGTCTGTGCCAAACTATACTTCTGCCTAGTCCCATTGACTTGCACTGCAGTTACTTACCCACAATGTTGTCAAACCTGTAACAACCAGTCCCAAAAAAGAGAGCAAACGTGCAAAAACCAGCACTTTCTGTGTCAACCTCTGGGCTGCACACCAACCTGACTTGGAAATATTTCATCATTGTTCTGCCTAAATCTAGGAAGTCTCCACCCAGCAGTAGCAAGGAGGCACGTTCAATATTACATTACAGCACAGTACAGGTTTCTCAGCCCATGATGTTGTGCCAACATTTTAGCCTACTCTAAGATGAACCTAACCCTTCTCTCTTACATTGTCCACAATTTCTTATCATTGATGTGCCTATTTAAGAGTTTCTTAAATGTTCCTAAAGTACCTACCTCTTAAATGCACCCACCACTCTGTGTAAAAAACATAACTTTGACATCCCCCCATACCCTTTCTTCCAATCATCTTAAAATTATGCCTCCTTGTATTAGCTATTTTTGCTTGGGAAAATGTCTCTGGCTATCTAATCAATCTATGCCTTTTATCATGTTGTACACCTCTATCAAGTCACCTCATCTTTTTTATTGATATTAAACAAATTAACAATTTATTTTCTTGTAGTAGTTTAATGATACTTAATAGTTTCCAAAGTTTTCAAAGAGCGAGATCCCCATTGTCTTGTCCATGCTATTTTCTTGCAGCTATCATGAAGCAGGAGGTATAGAGGCCTGAAGACCCACACTATGTGGTTCAAGAACAACTACTTCCCTTTAGTCAATCGGTTATTGAAACAACTGGCAGAACGTCACTCACCACTATAATTTAACAATACTTTGATCATTGCACTAAAATGAACTTTATCTTGTTCTAATTGTTATTTGTTCTTCTATTATTTGTAGTTATTTTATGATTTTCTTGTCAATGCTGCTTATTCGATGCCATGTGCTTGTGATGCTGCTGCAAGTCAGCTTTTCATTGCTCCCGTGCAATGACCTCAACTTTGACTTTGACCTTTGACAGTGACATCACTGGCCAAGTTGGAGACCTGGTTTTGAGAGCCGCCAAAATATTGAAAACCGGACTAAGTTCAAGAGAGCGGAGCTTTTGTGATTGATCTTTGCCTTTGCTACCAAGCGTTTGCATATCCTCATCCAACATGTCCAGACTGCCTGATGTGAAGCAAATAGTGCATTCCCAAAAGATACATCAGTGGCATATGTGGACTGGGGGACTCTTTGTTGAATGGGAAATGTGGGCGTATATTCTAAAGAAACAACTGTTCCAATGTACTGTCTCTAGGGACACGTTGGAGCCTCCATAACTTTCTCTCCTTCCCTGCACGCATCCAGTCCCTACAGTGGAAACATAAGCGATTCAGAGAGGCACTGAAAAACAGCTGATCTGGCTGCCCAGGTGTGGAGATAAATGGATCTGAGGCACAAAGCAGCTATAACTAATTTAATGACAGAGACTGTTCAATGGGATTAGTGGTTAGTCAAGTTCCTCAGGAACTTTCTTGGTTAAATGAAGAGAAAGGAGAGGATAAGGAGATAAAGATCAGCTTTATTTGTCACAGGTACATCAAAGCATTGAAATATGCAGTAAAAGGCATCATTTGTGTCAAATCAAATCAATGAGGATTGTGCTGGGGGCAGCCCACTTCTATTGCCATGCTTACAGTGCCAACATGGTATGCCCACAACTTACTAAGTAACCCTAACCGGTACAGCTTTGGAATGTGGGAGGACACACGTCACCGGGACAAAGCCCACATGGTCATGGGGAGAACGTACAAACTCCTTACAAACAATGGCAGGAATTAGATTGCACTAACTGCAATGTTACTGTGTCGGACTATGCAGAGAGGAAGAACCCCTCATTATAGGTCATAAACGGAATGGAAGAGGAATTTCTTTAGCCTGGGGGTGGTAAATCTGTGGAATTTATTGCCACAGTTGTCTGTGCAGACAAGTCATTGGGTATATTTAAAGTGGAGGTTGCTAGGTTCCTGTTTAGTAACAGCATGAAAAGTTACGGAGAGAAGGCAGGAAAAATGGGCTGAGAGGGAAAATGATTGAATGACAGAGCAGATGATGGACTGAATAGACTAACTCCACTCTTATGCCTTATGGTCTTATAAAGATAAAGTTGTCATTGGTAATCTAACTGGGAAATTAAGAGGACTTTCCATCTCCCGAGATTGTGCTTTTTCCTATAATGAAGAGTGGGCATGTTAATAAATTTAAGCCTGAGCCAGACAAATAAAAGCAGAGCTTCTTCCTATTTTCTGGAGCAGTCCCTGACTAAAGAGGTCTTGTTTTGTGGCTCCTGAGTAAACATATGAGATTAATATGGGAGGAGGTGGTGGAGGTGATGCACCATCAATAACTCACTCTGAGACGTAAAGGCGAGATATTGGCTTTTATTGACTGGAAGAAGGAACAAGCAGTGACTGACCACCATACTACATCTTGGAGTCTGAGAGCTGGGCTCAGGCCTCAATTGCCTTTATACCAGGGTCTGTGGGAGGAGCCACAGGAGCAGTCAGCAGGGGGCGTGTCCAGACAGGTATATGTAGTTCACTACAGGAGGTGATTGGCATGTGGAATGAGCTGCTGGGGAAGCGGTGGAGGTGATTGGCATGTGGAATGAGCTGCTGGGGAAGTGGTGGAGGTGATTGGCATGTGGAATGAGCTGCTGGAGGAGGTGGTGGAGGTGATTGGCATGTGGAATGAGCTGCTGGAGGAGGTGGTGGAGGTGATTGGCATGTGGAATGAGCTGCTGGAGGAGGTGGTGGAGGTGATTGGCATGTGGAATGAGCTGCTGGAGGAGGTGGTGGAGGTGATTGGCTTGTGGAATGAGCTGCTGGAGGAGGTGGTGGAGGTGATTGGCATGTGGAATGAGCTGCTGGAGGAGGTGGTGGAGGTGATTGGCATGTGGAATGAGCTGCTGGAGGAGGTGGTGGAGGTGATTGGCTTGTGGAATGAGCTGCTGGAGGAGGTGGTGGAGGTGATTGGCATGTGGAATGAGCTGCTGGGGAAGTGGTGGAGGTGATTGGCATGTGGAATGAGCTGCTGGAGGAGGTGGTGGACGTGATTGGCATGTGGAATGAGCTGCTGGGGAAGTGGTGGAGGTGATTGGCATGTGGAATGAGCTGCTGGAGGAAGTGGTGGAGGTGATTGGCATGTGGAATGAGCTGCTGGAGGAGGTGGTGGAGGTGATTGGCATGTGGAATGAGCTGCTGGAGGAGGTGGTGGAGGTGATTGGCATGTGGAATGAGCTACTGGAGAAGTGGTGGAAGTGATTGGCATGTGGAATGAGCTGCTGGGGAAGTGGTGGAGGTGATTGGCATGTGGAATGAGCTGCTGGAGGAGGTGGTGGAGGTGATTGGCATGTGGAATGAGCTGCTGGAGGAGGTAGTGGAGCTGATTGGCATGTGGAATGAGCTGCTGGAGGAGGTGGTGGAGGTGATTGGCATGTGGAATGAGCTGCTGGGGAAGTGGTGGAGGTGATTGGCATGTGGAATGAGCTGCTGGAGGAGGTGGTGGAGGTGATTGGCATGTGGAATGAGCTGCTGGAGGAGGTGGTGGAGGTGATTGGCATGTGGAATGAGCTGCTGGAGGAGGTGGTGGAGGTGATTGGCATGTGGAATGAGCTGCTGGAGAAGTGGTGGAAGTGATTGGCAAGTGGAATGAGCTGCTGGAGGAGGTAGTGGAGGTGATTGGCATGTGGAATGAGCTGCTGGGGAAGTGGTGGAGGTGATTGGAATGTGGAATGAGCTGCTGGAGGAGGTGGTGGAGGTGATTGGCATGTGGAATGAGCTGCTGGAGGAGGTGGTGGAGGTGATTGGCATGTGGAATGAGCTGCTGGAGGAGGTGGTGGAGGTGATTGGCATGTGGAATGAGCTGCTGGAGGAGGTGGTGGAGGTGATTGGCATGTGGAATGAGCTGCTGGAGGAAGTGGTGGAGGTGATTGGCATGTGGAATGAGCTGCTGGAGGAGGTGGTGGAGGTGATTGGCATGTGGAATGAGCTGCTGGAGGAGGTGGTGGAGGTGATTGGCATGTGGAATGAGCTGCTGGAGGAGGTGGTGGAGGTGATTGGCATGTGGAATGAGCTGCTGGAGGAGGTAGTGGAGGTGATTGGCATGTGGAATGAGTTGCTGGAGGAGGTGGTGGAGGTGATTGGCATGTGGAATGAGTTGCTGGTGGAGGTGGTGGAGGTGGTTGGCATGTGGAATGAGCTGCTGGAGGAGGTGGTGGAGGTGATTGGCATGTGGAATGAGCTGCTGGAGGAGGTGGTGGAGGTGATTGGCATGTGGAATGAGCTGCTGGAGGAGGTGGTGGAGGTGATTGGCATATGGAATGAGCTGCTGGAGGAGGTGGTGGAGGTGATTGGCATGTGGAATGAGCTGCTGGAGAAGTGGTGGAGGTGATTGGCATGTGGAATGAGCTGCTGGAGGAGGTGATTGGCATGTGGAATGAGCTGCGGGAGGAGGTGGTGGAGGTGATTGGCATGTGGAATGAGCTGCTGGAGGAGTGGTGGAGGTGATTGGCATGTGGAATGAGCTGCTGGAGGAGTGGTGGAGGTGATTGGCATGTGGAATGAGCTGCTGGAGGAGTGGTGGAGGTGATTGGCATGTGGAATGAGCTTCTGGGGAAGTGGTGGAGGTGATTGGCATGTGGAATGAGCTGCTGGAGGAGTGGTGGAGGTGATTGGCATGTGGAATGAGCTGCTGGAGGAGTGGTGGAGGTGATTGGCATGTGGAATGAGCTTCTGGGGAAGTGGTGGAGGTGATTGGCATGTGGAATGAGCTGCTGGAGGAGGTAGTGGAGGTGATTGGCATGTGGAATGAGCTGCTGGAGGAGGTAGTGGAGGTGATTGGCATGTGGAATGAGCTGCTGGGGAAGTGGTGGAGGTGATTGGCATGTGGAAGGAGCTGCTGGTGGAGGTGATTGGCATGTGGAATGAGCTGCTGGAGGAAGTAGTGGAGGTGATTGGCATGTGGAATGAGCTGCTGGAGGAGGTGGTGGAGGTGATTGGCATGTGGAATGAGCTGCTGGAGGAGGTGGTGGAGGTGATTGGCATGTGGAATGAGCTGCTGGAGGAGTGGTGGAGGTGATTGGCATGTGGAATGAGCTGCTGGAGGAGGTGGTGGAGGTGATTGGCTTGTGGAATGAGCTGCTGGAGGAGGTGGTGGAGGTGATTGGCATGTGGAATGAGCTGCTGGAGGAGGTGGTGGAGGTGATTGGCATGTGGAATGAGCTGCTGGAGGAGGTGGTGGAGGTGATTGGCTTGTGGAATGAGCTGCTGGAGGAGGTGGTGGAGGTGATTGGCATGTGGAATGAGCTGCTGGGGAAGTGGTGGAGGTGATTGGCATGTGGAATGAGCTGCTGGAGGAGGTGGTGGACGTGATTGGCATGTGGAATGAGCTGCTGGGGAAGTGGTGGAGGTGATTGGCATGTGGAATGAGCTGCTGGAGGAAGTGGTGGAGGTGATTGGCATGTGGAATGAGCTGCTGGAGGAGGTGGTGGAGGTGATTGGCATGTGGAATGAGCTGCTGGAGGAGGTGGTGGAGGTGATTGGCATGTGGAATGAGCTACTGGAGAAGTGGTGGAAGTGATTGGCATGTGGAATGAGCTGCTGGGGAAGTGGTGGAGGTGATTGGCATGTGGAATGAGCTGCTGGAGGAGGTGGTGGAGGTGATTGGCATGTGGAATGAGCTGCTGGAGGAGGTAGTGGAGCTGATTGGCATGTGGAATGAGCTGCTGGAGGAGGTGGTGGAGGTGATTGGCATGTGGAATGAGCTGCTGGGGAAGTGGTGGAGGTGATTGGCATGTGGAATGAGCTGCTGGAGGAGGTGGTGGAGGTGATTGGCATGTGGAATGAGCTGCTGGAGGAGGTGGTGGAGGTGATTGGCATGTGGAATGAGCTGCTGGAGGAGGTGGTGGAGGTGATTGGCATGTGGAATGAGCTGCTGGAGGAGGTGGTGGAGGTGATTGGCATGTGGAATGAGCTGCTGGAGGAGGTGGTGGAGGTGATTGGCATGTGGAATGAGCTGCTGGAGGAGGTGGTGGAGGTGATTGGCATGTGGAATGAGCTGCTGGAGGAAGTGGTGGAGGTGATTGGCATGTGGAATGAGCTGCTGGAGGAGGTGGTGGAGGTGATTGGCATGTGGAATGAGCTGCTGGAGGAGGTGGTGGAGGTGATTGGCATGTGGAATGAGCTGCTGGAGGAGGTGGTGGAGGTGATTGGCATGTGGAATGAGCTGCTGGAGGAGGTAGTGGAGGTGATTGGCATGTGGAATGAGTTGCTGGAGGAGGTGGTGGAGGTGATTGGCATGTGGAATGAGTTGCTGGTGGAGGTGGTGGAGGTGGTTGGCATGTGGAATGAGCTGCTGGAGGAGGTGGTAGAGGTGATTGGCATGTGGAATGAGCTGCTGGAGGAGGTGGTGGAGGTGATTGGCATGTGGAATGAGCTGCTGGAGGAGGTGGTGGAGGTGATTGGCATATGGAATGAGCTGCTGGAGGAGGTGGTGGAGGTGATTGGCATGTGGAATGAGCTGCTGGAGAAGTGGTGGAGGTGATTGGCATGTGGAATGAGCTGCTGGAGGAGGTGATTGGCATGTGGAATGAGCTGCGGGAGGAGGTGGTGGAGGTGATTGGCATGTGGAATGAGCTGCTGGAGGAGTGGTGGAGGTGATTGGCATGTGGAATGAGCTGCTGGAGGAGTGGTGGAGGTGATTGGCATGTGGAATGAGCTGCTGGAGGAGTGGTGGAGGTGATTGGCATGTGGAATGAGCTTCTGGGGAAGTGGTGGAGGTGATTGGCATGTGGAATGAGCTGCTGGAGGAGTGGTGGAGGTGATTGGCATGTGGAATGAGCTGCTGGAGGAGTGGTGGAGGTGATTGGCATGTGGAATGAGCTTCTGGGGAAGTGGTGGAGGTGATTGGCATGTGGAATGAGCTGCTGGAGGAGGTAGTGGAGGTGATTGGCATGTGGAATGAGCTGCTGGAGGAGGTAGTGGAGGTGATTGGCATGTGGAATGAGCTGCTGGGGAAGTGGTGGAGGTGATTGGCATGTGGAATGAGCTGCTGGTGGAGGTGATTGGCATGTGGAATGAGCTGCTGGAGGAGGTAGTGGAGGTGATTGGCATGTGGAATGAGCTGCTGGAGGAGGTGGTGGAGGTGATTGGCATGTGGAATGAGCTGCTGGAGGAGGTGGTGGAGGTGATTGGCATGTGGAATGAGCTGCTGGAGGAGTGGTGGAGGTGATTGGCATGTGGAATGAGCTGCTGGAGGAGGTGGTGGAGGTGATTGGCATGTGGAATGAGCTGCTGGAGGAGGTGGTGGAGGTGATTGGCATGTGGAATGAGCTGCTGGAGGAGGTGGTGGAGGTGATTGGCATGTGGAATGAGCTGCTGGAGGAGGTGGTGGAGGTGATTGGCATGTGGAATGAGCTGCTGGAGGAGGTGGTGGAGGTGATTGGCATGTGGAATGAGCTGCTGGAGGAGGAGGTGGAGGTGATTGGCATGTGGAATGAGCTGCTGGAGGAGGTGGTGGAGGTGATTGGCATGTGGAATGAGCTGCTGGAGGAGGTGGTGGAGGTGATTGGCATGTGGAATGAGCTGCTGGAGGAGGTGGTGGAGGTGACTGGCATGTGGAATGAGCTGCTGGAGGAGGTGGTGGAGGTGATTGGCATGTGGAATGAGCTGCTGGAGGAGGTGGTGGAGGTGATTGGCATGTGGAATGAGCTGCTGGAGGAGGTGGTGGAGGTGATTGGCATGTGGAATGAGCTGCTGGAGGAGGTGGTGGAGGTGATTGGCATGTGGAATGAGCTGCTGGGGAAGTGGTGGAGGTGATTGGCATGTGGAATGAGCTGCTGGAGGAGGTGGTGGAGGTGATTGGCATGTGGAATGAGCTGCTGGAGGAGGTGGTGGAGGTGATTGGCATGTGGAATGAGCTGCTGGAGGAGGTGGTGGAGGTGATTGGCATGTGGAATGAGCTGCTGGAGGAGGTGGTGGAGGTGATTGGCATGTGGAATGAGCTGCTGGGGAAGTGGTGGAGGTGATTGGCATGTGGAATGAGCTGCTGGAGGAGGTGGTGGAGGTGATTGGCATGTGGAATGAGCTGCTGGAGGAGGTGGTGGAGGTGATTGGCATGTGGAATGAGCTGCTGGAGGAGGTGGTGGAGGTGATTGGCATGTGGAATGAGCTGCTGGAGGAGGTGGTGGAGGTGATTGGCTTGTGGAATGAGCTGCTGGAGGAGGTGGTGGAGGTGATTGGCATGTGGAATGAGCTGCTGGAGGAGGTGGTGGAGGTGATTGGCATGTGGAATGAGCTGCTGGAGGAGGTGGTGGAGGTGATTGGCTTGTGGAATGAGCTGCTGGAGGAGGTGGTGGAGGTGATTGGCATGTGGAATGAGCTGCTGGGGAAGTGGTGGAGGTGATTGGCATGTGGAATGAGCTGCTGGAGGAGGTGGTGGACGTGATTGGCATGTGGAATGAGCTGCTGGGGAAGTGGTGGAGGTGATTGGCATGTGGAATGAGCTGCTGGAGGAAGTGGTGGAGGTGATTGGCATGTGGAATGAGCTGCTGGAGGAGGTGGTGGAGGTGATTGGCATGTGGAATGAGCTGCTGGAGGAGGTGGTGGAGGTGATTGGCATGTGGAATGAGCTACTGGAGAAGTGGTGGAAGTGATTGGCATGTGGAATGAGCTGCTGGGGAAGTGGTGGAGGTGATTGGCATGTGGAATGAGCTGCTGGAGGAGGTGGTGGAGGTGATTGGCATGTGGAATGAGCTGCTGGAGGAGGTAGTGGAGCTGATTGGCATGTGGAATGAGCTGCTGGAGGAGGTGGTGGAGGTGATTGGCATGTGGAATGAGCTGCTGGGGAAGTGGTGGAGGTGATTGGCATGTGGAATGAGCTGCTGGAGGAGGTGGTGGAGGTGATTGGCATGTGGAATGAGCTGCTGGAGGAGGTGGTGGAGGTGATTGGCATGTGGAATGAGCTGCTGGAGGAGGTGGTGGAGGTGATTGGCATGTGGAATGAGCTGCTGGAGAAGTGGTGGAAGTGATTGGCAAGTGGAATGAGCTGCTGGAGGAGGTAGTGGAGGTGATTGGCATGTGGAATGAGCTGCTGGGGAAGTGGTGGAGGTGATTGGAATGTGGAATGAGCTGCTGGAGGAGGTGGTGGAGGTGATTGGCATGTGGAATGAGCTGCTGGAGGAGGTGGTGGAGGTGATTGGCATGTGGAATGAGCTGCTGGAGGAGGTGGTGGAGGTGATTGGCATGTGGAATGAGCTGCTGGAGGAGGTGGTGGAGGTGATTGGCATGTGGAATGAGCTGCTGGAGGAAGTGGTGGAGGTGATTGGCATGTGGAATGAGCTGCTGGAGGAGGTGGTGGAGGTGATTGGCATGTGGAATGAGTTGCTGGAGGAGGTGGTGGAGGTGATTGGCATGTGGAATGAGCTGCTGGAGGAGGTGGTGGAGGTGATTGGCATGTGGAATGAGCTGCTGGAGGAGGTAGTGGAGGTGATTGGCATGTGGAATGAGTTGCTGGAGGAGGTGGTGGAGGTGATTGGCATGTGGAATGAGTTGCTGGTGGAGGTGGTGGAGGTGGTTGGCATGTGGAATGAGCTGCTGGAGGAGGTGGTGGAGGTGATTGGCATGTGGAATGAGCTGCTGGAGGAGGTGGTGGAGGTGATTGGCATGTGGAATGAGCTGCTGGAGGAGGTGGTGGAGGTGATTGGCATATGGAATGAGCTGCTGGAGGAGGTGGTGGAGGTGATTGGCATGTGGAATGAGCTGCTGGAGAAGTGGTGGAGGTGATTGGCATGTGGAATGAGCTGCTGGAGGAGGTGATTGGCATGTGGAATGAGCTGCGGGAGGAGGTGGTGGAGGTGATTGGCATGTGGAATGAGCTGCTGGAGGAGTGGTGGAGGTGATTGGCATGTGGAATGAGCTGCTGGAGGAGTGGTGGAGGTGATTGGCATGTGGAATGAGCTGCTGGAGGAGTGGTGGAGGTGATTGGCATGTGGAATGAGCTTCTGGGGAAGTGGTGGAGGTGATTGGCATGTGGAATGAGCTGCTGGAGGAGTGGTGGAGGTGATTGGCATGTGGAATGAGCTGCTGGAGGAGTGGTGGAGGTGATTGGCATGTGGAATGAGCTTCTGGGGAAGTGGTGGAGGTGATTGGCATGTGGAATGAGCTGCTGGAGGAGGTAGTGGAGGTGATTGGCATGTGGAATGAGCTGCTGGAGGAGGTAGTGGAGGTGATTGGCATGTGGAATGAGCTGCTGGGGAAGTGGTGGAGGTGATTGGCATGTGGAAGGAGCTGCTGGTGGAGGTGATTGGCATGTGGAATGAGCTGCTGGAGGAAGTAGTGGAGGTGATTGGCATGTGGAATGAGCTGCTGGAGGAGGTGGTGGAGGTGATTGGCATGTGGAATGAGCTGCTGGAGGAGGTGGTGGAGGTGATTGGCATGTGGAATGAGCTGCTGGAGGAGTGGTGGAGGTGATTGGCATGTGGAATGAGCTGCTGGAGGAGGTGGTGGAGGTGATTGGCTTGTGGAATGAGCTGCTGGAGGAGGTGGTGGAGGTGATTGGCATGTGGAATGAGCTGCTGGAGGAGGTGGTGGAGGTGATTGGCATGTGGAATGAGCTGCTGGAGGAGGTGGTGGAGGTGATTGGCTTGTGGAATGAGCTGCTGGAGGAGGTGGTGGAGGTGATTGGCATGTGGAATGAGCTGCTGGGGAAGTGGTGGAGGTGATTGGCATGTGGAATGAGCTGCTGGAGGAGGTGGTGGACGTGATTGGCATGTGGAATGAGCTGCTGGGGAAGTGGTGGAGGTGATTGGCATGTGGAATGAGCTGCTGGAGGAAGTGGTGGAGGTGATTGGCATGTGGAATGAGCTGCTGGAGGAGATGGTGGAGGTGATTGGCATGTGGAATGAGCTGCTGGAGGAGGTGGTGGAGGTGATTGGCATGTGGAATGAGCT
Source organism: Hemitrygon akajei (assembly GCF_048418815.1). Taxonomy (NCBI): domain Eukaryota; kingdom Metazoa; phylum Chordata; class Chondrichthyes; order Myliobatiformes; family Dasyatidae; genus Hemitrygon; species Hemitrygon akajei. The sequence goes on from NC_133137.1 coordinate 55,118,090, forward strand.
ACTGGAGAAGTGGTGGAAGTGATTGGCATGTGGAATGAGCTGCTGGGGAAGTGGTGGAGGTGATTGGCATGTGGAATGAGCTGCTGGAGGAGGTGGTGGAGGTGATTGGCATGTGGAATGAGCTGCTGGAGGAGGTAGTGGAGCTGATTGGCATGTGGAATGAGCTGCTGGAGGAGGTGGTGGAGGTGATTGGCATGTGGAATGAGCTGCTGGGGAAGTGGTGGAGGTGATTGGCATGTGGAATGAGCTGCTGGAGGAGGTGGTGGAGGTGATTGGCATGTGGAATGAGCTGCTGGAGGAGGTGGTGGAGGTGATTGGCATGTGGAATGAGCTGCTGGAGGAGGTGGTGGAGGTGATTGGCATGTGGAATGAGCTGCTGGAGGAGGTGGTGGAGGTGATTGGCATGTGGAATGAGCTGCTGGAGGAGGTGGTGGAGGTGATTGGCATGTGGAATGAGCTGCTGGAGGAGGTGGTGGAGGTGATTGGCATGTGGAATGAGCTGCTGGAGGAAGTGGTGGAGGTGATTGGCATGTGGAATGAGCTGCTGGAGGAGGTGGTGGAGGTGATTGGCATGTGGAATGAGCTGCTGGAGGAGGTGGTGGAGGTGATTGGCATGTGGAATGAGCTGCTGGAGGAGGTGGTGGAGGTGATTGGCATGTGGAATGAGCTGCTGGAGGAGGTAGTGGAGGTGATTGGCATGTGGAATGAGTTGCTGGAGGAGGTGGTGGAGGTGATTGGCATGTGGAATGAGTTGCTGGTGGAGGTGGTGGAGGTGGTTGGCATGTGGAATGAGCTGCTGGAGGAGGTGGTAGAGGTGATTGGCATGTGGAATGAGCTGCTGGAGGAGGTGGTGGAGGTGATTGGCATGTGGAATGAGCTGCTGGAGGAGGTGGTGGAGGTGATTGGCATATGGAATGAGCTGCTGGAGGAGGTGGTGGAGGTGATTGGCATGTGGAATGAGCTGCTGGAGAAGTGGTGGAGGTGATTGGCATGTGGAATGAGCTGCTGGAGGAGGTGATTGGCATGTGGAATGAGCTGCGGGAGGAGGTGGTGGAGGTGATTGGCATGTGGAATGAGCTGCTGGAGGAGTGGTGGAGGTGATTGGCATGTGGAATGAGCTGCTGGAGGAGTGGTGGAGGTGATTGGCATGTGGAATGAGCTGCTGGAGGAGTGGTGGAGGTGATTGGCATGTGGAATGAGCTTCTGGGGAAGTGGTGGAGGTGATTGGCATGTGGAATGAGCTGCTGGAGGAGTGGTGGAGGTGATTGGCATGTGGAATGAGCTGCTGGAGGAGTGGTGGAGGTGATTGGCATGTGGAATGAGCTTCTGGGGAAGTGGTGGAGGTGATTGGCATGTGGAATGAGCTGCTGGAGGAGGTAGTGGAGGTGATTGGCATGTGGAATGAGCTGCTGGAGGAGGTAGTGGAGGTGATTGGCATGTGGAATGAGCTGCTGGGGAAGTGGTGGAGGTGATTGGCATGTGGAATGAGCTGCTGGTGGAGGTGATTGGCATGTGGAATGAGCTGCTGGAGGAGGTAGTGGAGGTGATTGGCATGTGGAATGAGCTGCTGGAGGAGGTGGTGGAGGTGATTGGCATGTGGAATGAGCTGCTGGAGGAGGTGGTGGAGGTGATTGGCATGTGGAATGAGCTGCTGGAGGAGTGGTGGAGGTGATTGGCATGTGGAATGAGCTGCTGGAGGAGGTGGTGGAGGTGATTGGCATGTGGAATGAGCTGCTGGAGGAGGTGGTGGAGGTGATTGGCATGTGGAATGAGCTGCTGGAGGAGGTGGTGGAGGTGATTGGCATGTGGAATGAGCTGCTGGAGGAGGTGGTGGAGGTGATTGGCATGTGGAATGAGCTGCTGGAGGAGGTGGTGGAGGTGATTGGCATGTGGAATGAGCTGCTGGAGGAGGAGGTGGAGGTGATTGGCATGTGGAATGAGCTGCTGGAGGAGGTGGTGGAGGTGATTGGCATGTGGAATGAGCTGCTGGAGGAGGTGGTGGAGGTGATTGGCATGTGGAATGAGCTGCTGGAGGAGGTGGTGGAGGTGACTGGCATGTGGAATGAGCTGCTGGAGGAGGTGGTGGAGGTGATTGGCATGTGGAATGAGCTGCTGGAGGAGGTGGTGGAGGTGATTGGCATGTGGAATGAGCTGCTGGAGGAGGTGGTGGAGGTGATTGGCATGTGGAATGAGCTGCTGGAGGAGGTGGTGGAGGTGATTGGCATGTGGAATGAGCTGCTGGGGAAGTGGTGGAGGTGATTGGCATGTGGAATGAGCTGCTGGAGGAGGTGGTGGAGGTGATTGGCATGTGGAATGAGCTGCTGGAGGAGGTGGTGGAGGTGATTGGCATGTGGAATGAGCTGCTGGAGGAGGTGGTGGAGGTGATTGGCATGTGGAATGAGCTGCTGGAGGAGGTGGTGGAGGTGATTGGCATGTGGAATGAGCTGCTGGAGGAGGTGGTGGAGGTGATTGGCATGTGGAATGAGCTGCTGGAGGAGGTTGTGAGGTGATTGGCATGTGGAATGAGCTGCTGGAGGAGGTTGTGAGGTGATTGGCATGTGGAATGAGCTGCTGGAGGAGGTGGTGGAGGTGATTGGCATGTGGAATGAGCTGCTGGAGGAGGTGGTGGAGGTGATTGGCATGTGGAATGAGCTGCTGGAGGAGGTGGTGGAGGTGATTGGCATGTGGAATGAGCTGCTGGAGGAGGTGGTGGAGGTGATTGGCATGTGGAATGAGCTGCTGGGGAAGTGGTGGAGGTGATTGGCATGTGGAATGAGCTGCTGGAGGAGGTGGTGGAGGTGATTGGCATGTGGAATGAGCTGCTGGAGGAGGTGGTGGAGGTGATTGGCATGTGGAATGAGCTGCTGGAGGAGGTGGTGGAGGTGATTGGCATGTGGAATGAGCTGCTGGAGGAGGTGGTGGAGGTGATTGGCATGTGGAATGAGCTGCTGGAGGAGGTGGTGGAGGTGATTGGCATGTGGAATGAGCTGCTGGAGGAGGTTGTGAGGTGATTGGCATGTGGAATGAGCTGCTGGAGGAGGTTGTGAGGTGATTGGCATGTGGAATGAGCTGCTGGAGGAGGTGGTGGAGGTGATTGGCATGTGGAATGAGCTGCTGGGGAAGTGGTGGAGGTGTTTGGCATGTGGAATAAGCTGCTGGAGGAGGTGATTGGCATGTGGAATGAGCTGCTGGAGGAGGTGGTGGAGGTGATTGGCATGTGGAATGAGCTGCTGGAGGAGTGGTGGAGGTGATTGGCATGTGGAATGAGCTGCTGGAGGAGGTGGTGGAGGTGATTGGCATGTGGAATGAGCTGCTGGAGGAGGTGGTGGAGGTGATTGGCTTGTGGAATGAGCTGCTGGAGGAGGTGGTGGAGGTGATTGGCATGTGGAATGAGCTGCTGGGGAAGTGGTGGAGGTGATTGGCATGTGGAATGAGCTGCTGGAGGAGGTGGTGGAGGTGATTGGCATGTGGAATGAGCTGCTGGAGGAGGTAGTGGAGGTGATTGGCATGTGGAATGAGCTGCTGGAGGAGGTGGTGGAGGTGATTGGCATGTGGAATGAGCTTCTGGGGAACTGGTGGAGGTGATTGGCATGTGGAATGAGCTGCTGGAGGAGGTGGTGGAGGTGTTTGGCATGTGGAATGAGCTGCTGGAGGAGGTGGTGGAGGTGATTGGCATGTGGAATGAGCTGCTGGAGGAGGTGGTGGAGGTGATTGGCATGTGGAATGAGCTGCTGGGGAAGTGGTGGAGGTGATTGGTGAGCTGCTGGAGGAGGTGGTGGAGGTGATTGGCATGTGGAATGAGCTGCTGGAGGAGGTAGTGGAGGTGATTGCATGTGGAATGAGCTGCTGGAGGAGGTGGTGGAGGTGATTGGCATGTGGAATGAGCTGCTGGGGAAGTGGTGGAGGTGATTGGCATGTGGAATGAGCTGCTGGAGGAGGTGGTGGAGGTGATTGGCTTGTGGAATGAGCTGCTGGAGGAGGTGGTGGAGGTGATTGGCATGTGGAATGAGCTGCTGGAGGAGGTGGTGGAGGTGATTGGCATGTGGAATGAGCTGCTGGAGGAGGTAGTGGAGGTGATTGGCATGTGGAATGAGCTGCTGGAGGACGTGGTGGAGTTGATTGGCATGTGGAATGAGCTGCTGGAGGAGGTGGTGGAGGTGATTGGCATGTGGAATGAGCTGCTGGGGAAGTGGTGGAGGTGATTGGCATGTGGAATGAGCTGCTGGAGGAGGTGGTGGAGGTGATTGGCATGTGGAATGAGCTGCTGGAGGAGGTGGTGGAGGTGATTGGCATGTGGAATGAGCTTCTGGGGAAGTGGTGGAGGTGATTGGCATGTGGAATGAGCTGCTGGAGGAGGTGGTGGAGGTGATTGGCATGTGGAATGAGCTGCTGGAGGAGGTGGTGGAGGTGATTGGCATGTGGAATGAGCTTCTGGGGAAGTGGTGGAGGTGATTGGCATGTGGAATGAGCTGCTGGAGGAGGTGGTGGAGGTGATTGGCATGTGGAATGAGCTGCTGGAGGAGGTGGTGGAGGTGATTGGCATGTGGAATGAGCTGCTGGAGGAGGTGGTGGAGGTGATTGGCATGTGGAATGAGCTGCTGGAGGAGGTGGTGGAGTTGATTGGCATGTGGAATGAGCTGCTGGAGGAGGTGGTGGAGGTGATTGGCATGTGGAATGAGCTGCTGGGGAAGTGGTGGAGGTGATTGGTGAGCTGCTGGAGGAGGTGGTGGAGGTGATTGGCATGTGGAATGAGCTGCTGGAGGAGGTAGTGGAGGTGATTGGCATGTGGAATGAGCTGCTGGAGGAGGTGGTGGAGGTGATTGGCATGTGGAATGAGCTGCTGGGGAAGTGGTGGAGGTGATTGGCATGTGGAATGAGCTGCTGGAGGAGGTGATTGGCATGTGGAATGAGCTGCGGGAGGAGGTGGTGGAGGTGATTGGCATGTGGAATGAGCTGCTGGAGGAGGTGGTGGAGGTGATTGGCATGTGGAATGAGCTTCTGGGGAAGTGGTGGAGGTGATTGGCATGTGGAATGAGCTGCTGGAGGAGGTGGTGGAGGTGATTGGCATGTGGAATGAGCTGCTGGAGGAGGTGGTGGAGGTGATTGGCATGTGGAATGAGCTGCTGGAGGAGGTGGTGGAGGTGATTGGCATGTGGAATGAGCTGCTGGAGGAGGTGGTGGAGTTGATTGGCATGTGGAATGAGCTGCTGGAGGAGGTGGTGGAGGTGATTGGCATGTGGAATGAGCTGCTGGGGAAGTGGTGGAGGTGATTGGTGAGCTGCTGGAGGAGGTGGTGGAGGTGATTGGCATGTGGAATGAGCTGCTGGAGGAGGTAGTGGAGGTGATTGGCATGTGGAATGAGCTGCTGGAGGAGGTGGTGGAGGTGATTGGCATGTGGAATGAGCTGCTGGGGAAGTGGTGGAGGTGATTGGCATGTGGAATGAGCTGCTGGAGGAGGTGATTGGCATGTGGAATGAGCTGCGGGAGGAGGTGGTGGAGGTGATTGGCATGTGGAATGAGCTGCTGGAGGAGGTGGTGGAGGTGATTGGCATGTGGAATGAGCTGCTGGAGGAGGTGGTGGAGGTGATTGGCATGTGGAATGAGCTGCTGGAGGAGGTGGTGGAGGTGATTGGCATGTGGAATGAGCTGCTGGAGGAGGTGGTGGAGGTGATTGGCATGTGGAATGAGCTGCTGGAGGAGGTGGTGGAGGTGATTGGCATGTGGAATGAGCTGCTGGAGGAGGTGGTGGAGGTGATTGGCATATGGAATGAGCTGCTGGAGGAGGTAGTGGAGGTGATTGGCATGTGGAATGAGCTGCTGGGGAAGAGGTGGAGGTGATTGGCATGTGGAATGAGCTGCTGGGGAAGTGGTGGAGGTGATTGGTGAGCTGCTGGAGGAGGTGGTGGAGGTGATTGGCATGTGGAATGAGCTGCTGGAGGAGGTGGTGGAGGTGATTGGCATATGGAATGAGCTGCTGGAGGAGGTAGTGGAGGTGATTGGCATGTGGAATGAGCTGCTGGGGAAGTGGTGGAGGTGATTGGTGAGCTGCTGGAGAAGGTGGTGGAGGTGATTGGCATGTGGAATGAGCTGCTGGAGGAGGTAGTGGAGGTGATTGGCATGTGGAATGAGCTGCTGGAGGAGGTGGTGGAGGTGATTGGCATGTGGAATGAGCTGCTGGAGGAGGTGGTAGAGGTGATTGGAATGTGGAATGAGCTGCTGGAGGAGGTGGTGGAGGTGATTGGCATGTGGAATGAGCTGCTGGAGGAGGTGGTGGAGGTGATTGGCATGTGGAATGAGCTGCTGGAGGAGGTGGTGGAGGTGATTGGCATGTGGAATGAGCTGCTGGAGGAGGTGGTGGAGGTGATTGGCATGTGGAATGAGCTGCTGGAGGAAGTGGTGGAGGTGATTTGCATGTGGAATGAGCTGCTGGAGGAGGTGGTGGAGGTGATTGGCATATGGAATGAGCTGCTGGAGGAGGTAGTGGAGGTGATTGGCATGTGGAATGAGCTACTGGGGAAGTGGTGGAGGTGATTGGTGAGCTGCTGGAGGAGGTGGTGGAGGTGATTGGCATGTGGAATGAGCTGCTGGAGGAGGTAGTGGAGGTGATTGGCATGTGGAATGAGCTGCTGGAGGAGGTGGTGGAGGTGATTGGCATGTGGAATGAGCTGCTGGGGAAGTGGTGGAGGTGATTGGCATGTGGAATGAGCTGCTGGAGGAGGTGGTGGAGGTGATTGGCATGTGGAATGAGCTGCTGGAGGAGGTGGTGGAGGTGATTGGAATGTGGAATGAGCTGCTGGAGGAGGTGGTGGAGGTGATTGGCATGTGGAATGAGCTGCTGGAGGAGGTGGTGGAGGTGATTGGCATGTGGAATGAGCTGCTGGAGGAGGTGGTGGAGGTGATTGGCATGTGGAATGAGCTGCTGGAGGAGGTTGTGGAGGTGATTGGCATGTGGAATGAGCTGCTGGAGGAGGTGGTGGAGGTGATTGGTGAGCTGCTGGAGGAGGTGGTGGAGGTGATTGGCATGTGGAATGAGCTGCTGGGGAAGTGGTGGAGGTGATTGGCATGTGGAATGAGCTGCTGGAGGAGGTGGTGGAGGTGATTGGGATGTGGAATGAGCTGCTGGAGGAGGTGGTGGAGGTGATTGGCATGTGGAATGAGCTGCTGGAGGAGGTGGTGGAGATGATTGGCATTTGGAATGAGCTGCTGGAGGAGGTGGTAGAGGTGATTGGCATGTGGAATGAGCTGCTGGAGGAGGTAGTGGAGGTGATTGGCTTGTGGAATGAGCTGCTGGAGGAGGTGGTGGAGGTGATTGGCATGTGGAATGAGCTGCTGGAGGAGGTGGTGGAGGTGATTGGCATGTGGAATGAGCTGCTGGAGGAGGTGGTGGAGGTGATTGGCTTGTGGAATGAGCTGCTGGAGGAGGTGGTGGTGGTGATTGGCATGTGGAATGAGCTGCTGGAGGAGGTTGTGGAGGTGATTGGCATGTGGAATGAGCTGCTGGAGGAGGTGGTGGAGGTGATTGGCTTGTGGAATGAGCTGCTGGAGGAGGTGGTGGAGGTGATTGGCATGTGGAATGAGCTGCTGGGGAGGTGGTGGAGGTGATTGGCATGTGGAATGAGCTGCTGGTGGAGGTGGTGGAGGTGATTGGCATGTGGAATGAGCTGCTGGAGGAGGTGGTGGAGGTGATTGGCATGTGGAATGAGCTGCTGGAGGAGGTGGTGGAGGTGATTGGTGAGCTGCTGGAGGAGGTGGTGGAAGTGATTGGCATGTGGAATGAGCTGCTGGAGGAGGTGGTGGAGGTGATTGGCATGTGGAATGAGCTGCTGGGGAAGTGGTGGATGTGATTGGCATGTGGAATGAGCTGCTGGAGGAGGTGGTGGAGGTGATTGGCATGTGGAATGAGCTGCTGCAGGAGGTGGTGGAGGTGATTGGCATGTGGAATGAGCTGCTGGAGGAGGTGGTGGAGGTGATTGGTGAGCTGCTGGAGGAGGTGGTGGAGGTGATTGGCATGTGGAATGAGCTGCTGGGGAAGTGGTGGAGGTGATTGGCATGTGCAATGAGCTGCTGGGGAAGTGGTGGAGGTGATTGGCATGTGGAATGAGCTGCTGGAGGAGGTAGTGGAGGTGATTGGCATGTGGAATGAGCTGCTGGAGGAGGTGGTGAAGGTGATTGGCATGTGGAATGAGCTTCTGGGGAAGTGGTGGAGGTGATTGGTGAGCTGCTGGAGGAGGTGGTGGAGGTGATTGGCATGTGGAATGAGCTGCTGGAGGAGGTGGTGGAGGTGATTGGCATGTGGAATGAGCTGCTGGAGGAGTGGTGGAAGTGATTGGCATGTGGAATGAGCTGCTGGGGAAGTGGTGGAGGTGATTGGTGAGCCGCTGGAGGAGGTGGTGGAGGTGATTGGCATGTGGAATGAGCTGCTGGAGGAGGTGGTGGAGGTGATTGGCATGTGGAATGAGCTGCTGGAGGAAGTGGTGGAGGTGATTTGCATGTGGAATGAGCTGCTGGAGGAGGTGGTGGAGGTGATTGGCATATGGAATGAGCTGCTGGAGGAGGTAGTGGAGGTGATTGGCATGTGGAATGAGCTACTGGGGAAGTGGTGGAGGTGATTGGTGAGCTGCTGGAGGAGGTGGTGGAGGTGATTGGCATGTGGAATGAGCTGCTGGAGGAGGTAGTGGAGGTGATTGGCATGTGGAATGAGCTGCTGGAGGAGGTGGTGGAGGTGATTGGCATGTGGAATGAGCTGCTGGGGAAGTGGTGGAGGTGATTGGCATGTGGAATGAGCTGCTGGAGGAGGTGGTGGAGGTGATTGGCATGTGGAATGAGCTGCTGGAGGAGGTGGTGGAGGTGATTGGAATGTGGAATGAGCTGCTGGAGGAGGTGGTGGAGGTGATTGGCATGTGGAATGAGCTGCTGGAGGAGGTGGTGGAGGTGATTGGCATGTGGAATGAGCTGCTGGAGGAGGTGGTGGAGGTGATTGGCATGTGGAATGAGCTGCTGGAGGAGGTTGTGGAGGTGATTGGCATGTGGAATGAGCTGCTGGAGGAGGTGGTGGAGGTGATTGGTGAGCTGCTGGAGGAGGTGGTGGAGGTGATTGGCATGTGGAATGAGCTGCTGGGGAAGTGGTGGAGGTGATTGGCATGTGGAATGAGCTGCTGGAGGAGGTGGTGGAGGTGATTGGGATGTGGAATGAGCTGCTGGAGGAGGTGGTGGAGGTGATTGGCATGTGGAATGAGCTGCTGGAGGAGGTGGTGGAGATGATTGGCATTTGGAATGAGCTGCTGGAGGAGGTGGTAGAGGTGATTGGCATGTGGAATGAGCTGCTGGAGGAGGTAGTGGAGGTGATTGGCTTGTGGAATGAGCTGCTGGAGGAGGTGGTGGAGGTGATTGGCATGTGGAATGAGCTGCTGGAGGAGGTGGTGGAGGTGATTGGCATGTGGAATGAGCTGCTGGAGGAGGTGGTGGAGGTGATTGGCTTGTGGAATGAGCTGCTGGAGGAGGTGGTGGTGGTGATTGGCATGTGGAATGAGCTGCTGGAGGAGGTGGTGGAGGTGATTGGCATGTGGAATGAGCTGCTGGAGGAGGTGGTGGAGGTGATTGGCTTGTGGAATGAGCTGCTGGAGGAGGTGGTGGAGCTGATTGGCATGTGGAATGAGCTGCTGGGGAGGTGGTGGAGGTGATTGGCATGTGGAATGAGCTGCTGGTGGAGGTGGTGGAGGTGATTGGCATGTGGAATGAGCTGCTGGAGGAGGTGGTGGAGGTGATTGGCATGTGGAATGAGCTGCTGGAGGAGGTGGTGGAGGTGATTGGTGAGCTGCTGGAGGAGGTGGTGGAAGTGATTGGCATGTGGAATGAGCTGCTGGAGGAGGTGGTGGAGGTGATTGGCATGTGGAATGAGCTGCTGGGGAAGTGGTGGATGTGATTGGCATGTGGAATGAGCTGCTGGAGGAGGTGGTGGAGGTGATTGGCATGTGGAATGAGCTGCTGCAGGAGGTGGTGGAGGTGATTGGCATGTGGAATGAGCTGCTGGAGGAGGTGGTGGAGGTGATTGGTGAGCTGCTGGAGGAGGTGGTGGAGGTGATTGGCATGTGGAATGAGCTGCTGGGGAAGTGGTGGAGGTGATTGGCATGTGCAATGAGCTGCTGGGGAAGTGGTGGAGGTGATTGGCATGTGGAATGAGCTGCTGGAGGAGGTAGTGGAGGTGATTGGCATGTGGAATGAGCTGCTGGAGGAGGTGGTGAAGGTGATTGGCATGTGGAATGAGCTTCTGGGGAAGTGGTGGAGGTGATTGGTGAGCTGCTGGAGGAGGTGGTGGAGGTGATTGGCATGTGGAATGAGCTGCTGGAGGAGGTGGTGGAGGTGATTGGCATGTGGAATGAGCTGCTGGAGGAGTGGTGGAAGTGATTGGCATGTGGAATGAGCTGCTGGGGAAGTGGTGGAGGTGATTGGTGAGCCGCTGGAGGAGGTGGTGGAGGTGATTGGCATGTGGAATGAGCTGCTGGAGGAGGTAGTGGAGGTGATTGGCATGTGGAATGAGCTGCTGGAGGAGGTGGTGGAGGTGATTGGCATGTGGAATGAGCTGCTGGGGAAGTGGTGGAGGTGATTGGCATGTGGAATGAGCTGCTGGAGGAGGTGTTGGAGGTGATTGGCATGTGGAATGAGCTGCTGGAGGAGGTGGTGGAGGTGATTGGCATGTGGAATGAGCTGCTGGAGGAGGTGGTGGAGGTGATTGGCATGTGGAATGAGCTGCTGGAGGAGGTGGTGGAGGTGATTGGCATGTGGAATGAGCTGCTGGAGGAGGTGGTGGAGGTGATTGGCATGTGGAATGAGCTGCTGGAGGAGGTGGTGGAGGTGATTGGCATGTGGAATGAGCTGCTGGAGGAGGTGGTGGAGGTGATTGGCATGTGGAATGAGCTGCTGGAGGAGGTGGTGGAGGTGATTGGCATGTGGAATGAGCTGCTGGAGGAGGTGGTGGAGGTGATTGGCATGTGGAATGAGCTGCTGGAGGAGGTGGTGGAGGTGATTGGCATGTGGAATGAGCTGCTGGAGGAGGTGGTGGAGGTGATTGGCATGTGGAATGAGCTGCTGGAGGAAGTGGTGGAGGTGATTGGCATGTGGAATGAGCTGCTGGAGGAAGTGGTGGAGGTGATTGGCATGTGGAATGAGCTGCTGGAGGAAGTGGTGGAGGTGATTGGCATGTGGAATGAGCTGCTGGAGGAGGTAGTGGAGGTGATTGGCATGTGGAATGAGCTGCTGGGGAAGTGGTGGAGGTGATTGGCATGTGGAATGAGCTGCTGGTGGAGGTGATTGGCATGTGGAATGAGCTGCTGGAGGAGGTGGTGGAGGTGATTGGCATGTGGAATGAGCTGCTGGAGGAGGTGGTGGAGGTAATTGGCATGTGGAATGAGCTGCTGGTGGAGGTGATTGGCATGTGGAATGGGCTGCTGGGGAAGTGGTGGAGGTGATTGGCATGTGGAATGAGCTGCTGGAGGAGGTGGTGGAGGTGATTGGGATGTGGAATGAGCTGCTGGAGGAGGTGGTGGAGGTGATTGGCATGTGGAATGAGCTGCTGGGGAAGTGGTGGACTTGATTGGCATGTGGAATGAGCTGCTGGGGAAGTGGTGGAGGTGATTGGTGAGCTGCTGGAGGAGGTGGTGGAGGTGATTGGCATGTGGAATGAGCTGCTGGAGGAGGTGGTGGAGGTGATTGGCATGTGGAATGAGCTGCTGGGGAAGTGGTGGAGGTGATTGGCATGTGGAATGAGCTGCTGGAGGAGGTGGTGGAGGTGATTGGCATGTGGAATGAGCTGCTGCAGGAGGTGGTGGAGGTGATTGACATGTGGAATGAGCTGCTGGAGGAGGTGGTGGAGGTGATTGGCATGTGGAATGAGCTGCTGGAGGAGGTGGTGGAGGTGATTGGCATGTGGAATGAGCTGCTGGAGGAGGTGGTGGAGGTGATTGGCATGTGGAATGAGCTGCTGGAGGAGGTGGTGGAGGTGATTGGCATGTGGAATGAGCTGCTGGAGGAGGTGGTGGAGGTGATTGGCATGTGGAATGAGCTGCTGGAGGAGGTTGTGGAGGTGATTGGCATGTGGAATGATCTGCTGGAGGAGGTGGTGGAGGTGATTGGCATGTGGAATGAGCTGCTGGAGGAGGTGGTGGAGGTGATTGGCATGTGGAATGAGCTGCTGGGGAAGTGGTGGAGGTGATTGGCATGTGGAATGAGCTGCTGGAGGAGGTGGTGGAGGTGATTGGCATGTGGAATGAGCTGCTGGAGGAGGTGGTGGAGGTGATTGGTGAGCTGCTGGAGGAGGTGGTGGAGGTGATTGGCATATGGAATGAGCTGCTGGAGGAGGTGGTGGAGGTGATTGGCATGTGGAATGAGCTGCTGGAGGAGGTGGTGGAAGTGATTGGCATGTGGAATGAGCTGCTGGAGGAGGTGGTGGAGGTGATTGGTGAGCTGCTGGAGGAGGTGGTGGAAGTGATTGGCATGTGGAATGAGCTGCTGGAGGAGGTGGTGGAGGTGATTGGCATGTGGAATGAGCTGCTGGGGAAGTGGTGGAGGTGATTGGCATGTGGAATGAGCTGCTGGAGGAGGTGGTGGAGGTGATTGGCATCTGGAATGAGCTGCTGCAGGAGGTGGTGGAGGTGATTGACATGTGGAATGAGCTGCTGGAGGAGGTGGTGGAGGTGATTGGCATGTGGAATGAGCTGCTGGAGGAGGTGGTGGAGGTGATTGGCATGTGGAATGAGCTGCTGGAGGAGGTGGTGGAGGTGATTGGCATGTGGAATGAGCTGCTGGAGGAGATGGTGGAGGTGATTGGCATGTGGAATGAGCTGCTGGAGGAGGTGGTGGAGGTGATTGGCATGTGGAATGAGCTGCTGGAGGAAGTGGTGGAGGTGATTGGCACGTGGAATGAGCTGCTGGAGGAAGTGGTGGAGGTGATTGGCATGTGGAATGAGCTGCTGGAGGAAGTGGTGGAGGTGATTGGCATGTGGAATGAGCTGCTGGAGGAGGTAGTGGAGGTGATTGGCATGTGGAATGAGCTGCTGGGGAAGTGGTGGAGGTGATTGGCATGTGGAATGAGCTGCTGGTGGAGGTGGTGGAGGTGATTGGCATGTGGAATGAGCTGCTGGAGGAGGTGGTGGAGGTGATTGGCATGTGGAATGAGCTGCTGGAGGAGGTGGTGGAGGTGATTGGTGAGCTGCTGGAGGAGGTGGTGGAAGTGATTGGCATGTGGAATGAGCTGCTGGAGGAGGTGGTGGAGGTGATTGGCATGTGGAATGAGCTGCTGGGGAAGTGGTGGAGGTGATTGGCATGTGGAATGAGCTGCTGGAGGAGGTGGTGGAGGTGATTGGCATGTGGAATGAGCTGCTGCAGGAGCTGGTGGAGGTGATTGGCATGTGGAATGAGCTGCTGGAGGAGGTGGTGGAGGTGATTGGTGAGCTGCTGGAGGAGGTGGTGGAGGTGATTGGCATGTGGAATGAGCTGCTGGGGAAGTGGTGGAGGTGATTGGCATGTGGAATGAGCTGCTGGGGAAGTGGTGGAGGTGATTGGCATGTGGAATGAGCTGCTGGAGGAGGTGGTGGAGGTGATTGGCATGTGGAATGAGCTGCTGGAGGAGGTGGTGGAGGTGATTGGCATGTGGAATGAGCTGCTGGAGGAGGTGGTGGAGGTGATTGGCATGTGGAATGAGCTGCTGGAGGAGGTAGTGGAGGTGATTGGCATGTGGAATGAGCTGCTGGGGAAGTGGTGGAGGTGATTGGTGAGCTGCTGGAGGAGGTGGTGGAGGTGATTGGCATGTGGAATGAGCTGCTGGAGGAGTTAGTGGAGGTGATTGGCATGTTGAATGAGCTGCTGGAGGAGGTGGTAGAGGTGATTGGCATGTGGAATGAGCTGCTGGAGGAGGTGGTAGAGGTGATTGGCATGTGGAATGAGCTGCTGGAGGAGGTAGTGGAGGTGATTGGCATGTGGAATGAGCTGCTGGAGGAGGTAGTGGAGGTGATTGGCATGTGGAATTAGCTGCTGGAGGAGGTGGTGGAGGTGATTGGCATGTGGAATGAGCTGCTGGGGAAGTGGTGGAGGTGATTGGCATGTGGAATGAGCTGCTGGAGGAGGTGATTGGCATGTGGAATGAGCTGCTGGAGGAGGTGGTGGAGGTGATTGGCATGTGGAATGAGCTGCTGGAGGAGGTGGTGGAGGTGATTGGCATGTGGAATGAGCTGCTGGAGGAGGTGGTGGAGGTGATTGGCATGTGGAATGAGCTGCTGGAGGAGGTGGTGGAGGTGATTGGCATGTGGAATGAGCTGCTGGAGGAGGTAGTGGAGGTGATTGGCATGTGGAATGAGCTGCTGGAGGAGGTGGTGGAGGTGATTGGCATGTGGAATGAGCTGCTGGAGGAGGTGGTGGAGGTGATTGGCATGTGGAATGAGCTGCTGGGGAAGTGGTGGAGGTGATTGGCATGTGGAATGAGCTGCTGGAGGAGGTGGTGGAGGTGATTGGCATGTGGAATGAGCTGCTGGAGGAGGTGGTGGAGGTGATTGGCATGTGGAATGAACTGCTGGAGGAGGTGGTGGAGGTGATTGGCATGTGGAATGAGCTGCTGGAGGAGGTTGTGGAGGTGATTGGCATGTGGAATGAGCTGCTGGGGAAGTGGTGGAGGTGATTGGTGAGCTGCTGGAGGAGGTGGTGGAGGTGATTGGCATGTGGAATGAGCTGCTGGAGGAGGTAGTGGAGGTGATTGGCATGTGGAATGAGCTGCTGGAGGAGGTGGTGGAGGTGATTGGCATGTGGAATGAGCTGCTGGGGAAGTGGTGGAGGTGATTGGCATGTGGAATGAGCTGCTGGAGGAGGTGTTGGAGGTGATTGGCATGTGGAATGAGCTGCTGGAGGAGGTGGTGGAGGTGATTGGCATGTGGAATGAGCTGCTGGAGGAGGTGGTGGAGGTGATTGGCATGTGGAATGAGCTGCTGGAGGAGGTGGTGGAGGTGATTGGCATGTGGAATGAGCTGCTGGAGGAGGTGGTGGAGGTGATTGGCATGTGGAATGAGCTGCTGGAGGAGGTGGTGGAGGTGATTGGCATGTGGAATGAGCTGCTGGAGGAGGTGGTGGAGGTGATTGGCATGTGGAATGAGCTGCTGGAGGAGGTGGTGGAGGTGATTGGCATGTGGAATGAGCTGCTGGGGAAGTGGTGGAGGTGATTGGCATGTGGAATGAGCTGCTGGTGGAGGTGATTGGCATGTGGAATGAGCTGCTGGAGGAGGTGGTGGAGGTGATTGGCATGTGGAATGAGCTGCTGGAAGAGGTGGTGGAGGTGATTGGCATGTGGAATGAGCTGCTGGTGGAGGTGATTGGCATGTGGAATGGGCTGCTGGGGAAGTGGTGGAGGTGATTGGCATGTGGAATGAGCTGCTGGAGGAGGTGGTGGAGGTGATTGGGATGTGGAATGAGCTGCTGGAGGAGGTGGTGGAGGTGATTGGCATGTGGAATGAGCTGCTGGGGAAGTGGTGGACGTGATTGGCATGTGGAATGAGCTGCTGGGGAAGTGGTGGAGGTGATTGGTGAGCTGCTGGAGGAGGTGGTGGAGGTGATTGGCATGTGGAATGAGCTGCTGGAGGAGGTAGTGGAGGTGATTGGCATGTGGAATGAGCTGCTGGAGGAGGTGGTGGAGGTGATTGGCATGTGGAATGAGCTGCTGGGGAAGTGGTGGAGGTGATTGGCATGTGGAATGTGCTGCTGGAGGAGGTGGTGGAGGTGATTGGCATGTGGAATGAGCTGCTGGGGAAGTGGTGGAGGTGATTGGCATGTGGAATGAGCTGCTGGAGGAGGTGGTGGAGGTGATTGGAATGTGGAATGAGCTGCTGGAGGAGGTGGTGGAGGTGATTGGCATGTGGAATGAGCTGCTGGAGGAGGTGGTGGAGGTGATTGGCATGTGGAATGAGCTGCTGGAGGAGGTGGTGGAGGTGATTGGCATGTGGAATGAGCTGCTGGAGGAGGTTGTGGAGGTGATTGGCATGTGGAATGAGCTGCTGGAGGAGGTGGTGGAGGTGATTGGCATGTGGAATGAGCTGCTGGAGGAGGTGGTGGAGGTGATTGGCATGTGGAATGAGCTGCTGGGGAAGTGGTGGTGGTGATTGGCATGTGGAATGAGCTGCTGGAGGAGGTGGTGGAGGTGATTGGCATGTGGAATGAGCTGCTGGAGGAGGTGGTGGAGGTGATTGGTGAGCTGCTGGAGGAGGTGGTGGAGGTGATTGGCATATGGAATGAGCTGCTGGAGGAGGTGGTGGAGGTGATTGGCATGTGGAATGAGCTGCTGGAGGAGGTGGTGGAGGTGATTGGCATGTGGAATGATCTGCTGGAGGAGGTGGTGGAGGTGATTGGTGAGCTGCTGGAGGAGGTGGTGGAAGTGATTGGCATGTGGAATGAGCTGCTGGAGGAGGTGGTGGAGGTGATTGGCATGTGGAATGAGCTGCTGGGGAAGTGGTGGAGGTGATTGGCATGTGGAATGAGCTGCTGGAGGAGGTGGTGGAGGTGATTGGCATGTGGAATGAGCTGCTGCAGGTAGTGGTGGAGGTGATTGGCATGTGGAATGAGCTGCTGGAGGAGGTGGTGGAGGTGATTGGTGAGCTGCTGGAGGAGGTGGTGGAGGTGATTGGCATGTGGAATGAGCTGCTGGGGAAGTGGTGGAGGTGATTGGCATGTGGAATGAGCTGCTGGGGAAGTGGTGGAGGTGATTGGCATGTGGAATGAGCTGCTGGAGGAGTTAGTGGAGGTGATTGGCATGTTGAATGAGCTGCTGGAGGAGGTGGTAGAGGTGATTGGCATGTGGAATGAGCTGCTGGAGGAGGTGGTAGAGGTGATTGGCATGTGGAATGAGCTGCTGGAGGAGGTAGTGGAGGTGATTGGCATGTGGAATGAGCTGCTGGAGGAGGTAGTGGAGGTGATTGGCATGTGGAATTAGCTGCTGGAGGAGGTGGTGGAGGTGATTGGCATGTGGAATGAGCTGCTGGGGAAGTGGTGGAGGTGATTGGCATGTGGAATGAGCTGCTGGAGGAGGTGATTGGCATGTGGAATGAGCTGCTGGAGGAGGTGGTGGAGGTGATTGGCATGTGGAATGAGCTGCTGGAGGAGGTGGTGGAGGTGATTGGCATGTGGAATGAGCTGCTGGAGGAGGTGGTGGAGGTGATTGGCATGTGGAATGAGCTGCTGGAGGAGGTGGTGGAGGTGATTGGCATGTGGAATGAGCTGCTGGAGGAGGTAGTGGAGGTGATTGGCATGTGGAATGAGCTGCTGGAGGAGGTGGTGGAGGTGATTGGCATGTGGAATGAGCTGCTGGAGGAGGTGTTGGAGGTGATTGGCATGTGGAATGAGCTGCTGGGGAAGTGGTGGAGGTGATTGGCATGTGGAATGAGCTGCTGGAGGAGGTGGTGGAGGTGATTGGCATGTGGAATGAGCTGCTGGAGGAGGTAGTGGAGGTGATTGGCATGTGGAATGAGCTGCTGGGGAAGTGGTGGAGGTGATTGGTGAGCTGCTGGAGGAGGTGGTGGAGGTGATTGGCATGTGGAATGAGCTGCTGGAGGAGGTGGTGGAGGTGATTGGCATGTGGAATGAGCTGCTGGGGAAGTGGTGGAGGTGATTGGCATGTGGAATGAGCTGCTGGAGGAGGTGGTGGAGGTGATTGGCATGTGGAATGAGCTGCTGGAGGAGGTGGTGGATGTGATTGGCATGTGGAATGAGCTGCTGGAGGAGGTGGTGGAGGTGATTGGCATGTGGAATGAGCTGCTGGAGGAGGTAGTGGAGGTGATTGGCATGTGGAATGAGCTGCTGGGGAAGTGGTGGAGGTGATTTGTGAGCTGCTGGAGGAGGTGGTGGAGGTGATTGGCATGTGGAATGAGCTGCTGGAGGAGGTAGTGGAGGTGATTGGCATGTGGAATGAGCTGCTGGAGGAGGTGGTGGAGGTGATTGGCATGTGGAATGAGCTGCTGGAGGAGGTGGTGGAGGTGATTGGCATGTGGAATGAGCTGCTGGAGGAGGTGGTGGAGGTGATTGGCATGTGGAATGAGCTGCTGGAGGAGGTGGTGGAGGTGATTGGCATGTGGAATGAGCTGCTGGAGGAGGTGGTGGAGGTGATTGGCATGTGGAATGAGCTGCTGGAGGAGGTGGTGGAGGTGATTGGCATGTGGAATGAGCTGCTGGAGGAGGTGGTGGAGGTGATTGGCATGTGGAATGAGCTGCTGGAGGAGGTGGTGGAGGTGATTGGCATGTGGAATGAGCTGCTGGAGGAGGTGGTGGAGGTGATTGGCATGTGGAATGAGCTGCTGGAGGAAGTGGTGGAGGTGATTGGCATGTGGAATGAGCTGCTGGAGGAAGTGGTGGAGGTGATTGGCATGTGGAATGAGCTGCTGGGGAAGTGGTGGAGGTGATTGGCATGTGGAATGAGCTGCTGGTGGAGGTGATTGGCATGTGGAATGAGCTGCTGGGGAAGTGGTGGAGGTGATTGGCATGTGGAATGAGCTGCTGGAGGAGGTGGTGGAGGTGATTGGCATGTGGAATGAGCTGCTGGAGGAGGTGGTGGAGGTGATTGGCATGTGGAATGAGCTGCTGGGGAAGTGGTGGAGGTGATTGGCATGTGGAATGAGCTGCTGGAGGAGGTGGTGGAGGTGATTGGCTTGTGGAATGAGCTGCTGGAGGAGGTGGTGGAGGTGATTGGCATGTGGAATGAGCTGCTGGAGGAGGTGGTGGAGGTGAGCTGCTGTAGAAGTGGTGGAGGTGATTGGCATGTGGAATGAGCTGCTGGAGGAGGTGGTGGAGGTGATTGGCATGTGGAATGAGCTGCTGGAGGAGGTGGTGGAGGTGATTGGCATGTGGAATGTGCTGCTGGAGGAGTTGGTGGAGGTGATTGGCATGTGGAATGAGCTGCTGGAGGAGGTGGTGGAGGTGATTGGCATGTGGAATGAGCTGCTGGAGGAGGTGGTGGAGGTGATTTTCATGTGGAATGAGCTGCTGGAGGAGGTGGTGGAGGTGATTGGCATGTGGAATGAGCTGCTGGAGGAGGTGGTGGAGGTGATTGGCATGTGGAATGAGCTGCTGGAGGAGGTGGTGGAGGTGATTGGCATGTGGAATGAGCTGCTGGGGAAGTGGTGGAGGTGATTGGCATGTGGAATGAGCTGCTGGGGAAGTGGTGGAGGTGATTGGCATGTGGAATGAGCTGCTGGAGGAGGTGGTGGAGGTGATTGGCATGTGGAATGAGCTGCTGGAGGAGGTGGTGGAGGTGATTGGCATGTAGAATGAGCTGCTGGAGGAGGTGATGGAGGTGATTGGCATGTGGAATGAGCTGCTGGGGAAGTGGTGGAGGTGATTGTCATGTGGAATGAGCTGCTGGAGGAGGTGGTGGAGGTGATTGGCATGTGGAACGAGCTGCTGGAGGAGGTGGTGGAGGTGATTGGCATGTGGAATGAGCTGCTGGAGGAGGTGGTGGAGGTGATTGGCATGTGGAATGAGCTGCTGGAGAAGTGGTGGAGGTGATTGGCATGTGGAACGAGCTGCTGGTGGAGGTGATTGGCATGTGGAATGAGCTGCTGGAGGAGGTGGTGGAGGTGATTGGCATGTGGAATGAGCTGCTGGGGAAGTGGTGGAGGTGATTGGCATGTGGAATGAGCTGCTGGAGAAGTGGTGGAGGTGATTGGCATGTGGAATGAGCTGCTGGTGGAGGTGATTGGCATGTGGAATGAGCTGCTGGGGAAGTGGTGGAGGTGATTGGCATGTGGAATGAGCTTTTGGAGGAGGTGGTGGAGGTGATTGGCATGTGGAATGAGCTGCTGGAGGAGGTGGTGGAGGTGATTGGCATGTGGAATGAGCTGCTGGGGAAGTGGTGGAGGTGATTGGCATGTGGAATGAGCTGCTGGGGAAGTGGTGGAGGTGATTGGCATGTGGAATGAGCTGCTGGAGGAGGTGGTGGAGGTGATTGGCATGTGGAATGAGCTGCTGGGGAAGTGGTGGAGGTGATTGGCATGTGGAATGAGCTGCTGGAGGAGGTGGTGGAGGTGATTGGCATGTGGAATGAGCTGCTGGAGGAGGTGGTGGAGGTGATTGGCATGTGGAATGAGCTGCTGGAGGAGGTGGTAGAGGTGATTGGCATGTGGAATGAGCTGCTGGAGGAGTTGGTGGAGGTGATTGGCATGTGGAATGAGCTGCTGGGGAAGTGGTGGAGGTGATTGGCATGTGGAATGAGCTGCTGGAGGAGGTGGTGGAGGTGATTGGCATGTGGAATGAGCTGCTGGAGGAGGTGGTGGAGGTGATTGGCATGTGGAATGAGCTGCTGGAGGAGGTGGTAGAGGTGATTGGCATGTGGAATGAGCTGCTGGGGAAGTGGTGGAGGTGATTGGCATGTGGAATGAGCTGCTGGAGGAGGTGGTGGAGGTGATTGGCATGTGGAACGAGCTGCTGGTGGAGGTGATTGGCATGTGGAATGAGCTGCTGGAGGAGGTGGTGGAGGTGATTGGCATGTGGAATGAGCTGCTGGGGAAGTGGTGGAGGTGATTGGCATGTGGAATGAGCTGCTGGAGAAGTGGTGGAGGTGATTGGCATGTGGAATGAGCTGCTGGGGAAGTGGTGGAGGTGATTGGCATGTGGAATGAGCTTTTGGAGGAGGTGGTGGAGGTGATTGGCATGTGGAATGAGCTGCTGGAGGAGGTGGTGGAGGTGATTGGCATGTGGAATGAGCTGCTGGGGAAGTGGTGGAGGTGATTGGCATGTGGAATGAGCTGCTGGGGAAGTGGTGGAGGTGATTGGCATGTGGAATGAGCTGCTGGAGGAGGTGGTGGAGGTGATTGGCATGTGGAATGAGCTGCTGGGGAAGTGGTGGAGGTGATTGGCATGTGGAATGAGCTGCTGGAGGAGGTGGTGGAGGTGATTGGCATGTGGAATGAGCTGCTGGAGGAGGTGGTGGAGGTGATTGGCATGTGGAATGAGCTGCTGGAGGAGGTGGTAGAGGTGATTGGCATGTGGAATGAGCTGCTGGGGAAGTGGTGGAGGTGATTGGCATGTGGAATGAGCTGCTGGAGGAGGTGGTGGAGGTGATTGGCATGTGGAATGAGCTGCTGGAGGAGGTGGTGGAGATGATTGGCATGTGGAATGAGCTGCTGGAGGAGGTGGTGGAGGTGATTGGCATGTGGAATGAGCTGCTGGAGGAGGTGGTGGAGGTGATTGGCATGTGGAATGAGCTGCTGGAGGAGGTGGTGGAGGTGATTGGCATGTGGAATGAGCTGCTGGAGGAGGTGGTGGAGGTGATTGGCATGTGGAATGAGCTGCTGGAGGAGGTGGTGGAGATGATTGGCATGTGGAATGAGCTGCTGGAGGAGGTGGTGGAGGTGATTGGCATGTGGAATGAGCTGCTGGAGGAGGTGGTGGAGGTGATTGGCATGTGGAATGAGCTGCTGGAGGAGGTGGTGGAGGTGATTGGCATGTGGAATGAGCTGCTGGAGGAGGTGGTAGAGGTGATTGGCATGTGGAATGAGCTGCTGGAGGAGGTGGTGGAGGTGATTGGCATGTGGAATGAGCTGCTGGGGAAGTGGTGGAGGTGATTCGCATGTGGAATGAGCTGCTGGAGGAGGTGGTGGAGGTGATTGGCATGTGGAATGAGCTGCTGGAGGAGGTGGTGGAGGTGATTGGCATGTGGAATGAGCTGCTGGAGGAGGTGGTGGAGGTGATTGGCATGTGGAATGAGCTGCTGGAGGAGGTGGTGGAGGTGATTGGCATGTGGAATGAGCTGCTGGGGAAGTGGTGGAGGTGATTCGCATGTGGAATGAGCTGCTGGAGGAGGTGGTGGAGGTGATTGGCATGTGGAATGTGCTGCTGGAGGAGGTGGTGGAGGTGATTGGCATGTGGAACGAGCTGCTGGTGGAGGTGGTGGACGTGGGAACAATAAAACATTAAAGAGGCATCTGGAGAGGTTCTTTATTGAGCAAGGCATAGATGGGTATGGAATTAGTGCTGACAGGTAGGATTACTTTAAGTAAGCATGCACTCCCCTCCCTCACCTCCTGCCTCCACCTTCTTATTCTCGTTTCTTCCTCCTTCCTTTCCAGTTCTGATGAAGGGATTCAGCCCAAAATGTTGACCGTTTTCTCCCCGCCACAGATGCTGCCTGACTTGCTGAATTCATCCAGCATTTTGGGTGTAGTTTCGATAAGCTTAATAGTCAGCATAGACACAGAAGGCCAAAGGACCTGTTTCTGTGCTCTAGAGTTTCTATGCCTGTATGACTCCTGCTTTTTACCACAGACCTATAAACACAATTCCCATTTAAAAGCAGCTACGGGCTGGGATTGCAACACCATACCGGCCATTTTCTGTCTCCACTAATTCCTTTTTTCCCCTCCTTTCATTGAAGATTTGTCGTCACCCCACCACTACTTTATCCTTTCCTGTCAGAGTCACCTTAGGTACAAATACTCCTGTACCTAGCGTCACTTTGTATACGTACATACAATCAGTCTATATTAGCTAATTTTATGTCTTTATATTTAATGTGTTTTTATACTTATTGCATTTTTTTTCATACTGCACTGGATCCAATCATTTTGTTCTCCTTTATACTTCTGTACTGAAGAATGACAATAAACAATCCTTTTCTTTCTTTTTACAATATTTTTATTCAGAAGAAAAAACAAGATTTACAGAGTGCAAAACATAGATACATCTCAACATAAATTGTGTACATTCATATATTGTAATAAAACTAATGAAAATGTTATAGCATAACACGTAAAGGTATACCACTCTGTATTTAAAGATAGGTCATACATCATAAAATAAATTTTTATATAAACAATCCTGAATGAAAGGGAGGCACCAAATAGCGTTATAATTCCTGGCTAGTGGATCGGTGGTTGACTGTCCCTTCTGACCTCAGCTTCTCTCCGTCTGCCACTTCCAGACAGTCATTTGCATTACACAGGTGGCTGCAGCCTAGCCTTACAAATCATCCCCCCCCCACCCACCCCTCCTGGGACTGCCTTGTGAACTGGCAGACGGTTAAAAAGCATGAAATATATTGAGAATACTTAAATTGCAAGGAGACTGTGGGGAAACAGAAACGGATTGCACTTTCTTATCAGACACAAAATTAATTTAATCCATTTTAAGATGGAATCATTCAGGTTTACACAAGCTAATCAAGCAAGTACATTGAGATGTTGAAAGATATTCAAAGATGTAATTGCATTATGGCCAGTGAGCATTTACAGTGATGAAGGCTTTCGGCTATGGAGGGGCCCTAGACAAGCCGAGATTTTTCTTAGAGCAGAGAAGGTTAAAACAAGATTTAATCAACTGAATTCGAGGGGGTTGTGGAAACTGGTTTGATTGACGGTCACGTCTATAATTAGAAGACATGGGTTTAGAATAATTGGCAAAAGTGCATATGCAAGGTGATGGGTTTCTTTGTTAACACTGTGAGTTGTGATTGGGGGTGCACTGGGGAGTAATGCTCTGCATATCTAATAGTCAGGAAAACAATGTTACAGAATGGTGGGGAAAATGACATGCAGTGGGACATTGTACAGCTTTCAAATAACCTTAACAGTCTAACTGGGAACCAGCCATCTGTAAGATTCCTTCATCCCGCTGCTCATAGTGAAAAACAGCTTAGAGTCATAGAATCACAGAATAACACAGCATTGAAATGAGGCCATTTGTCCCAACTGATCTGTGCCGACCACAGCATCTCCCTATAGTTCCAGTTGCTCCTGTTCACCCCAGTTACCTCTCATATCTCCTTTAACTCCCTACCCTCTTGTTTTGGACTCCCCAGCCCTGGGGAAACCTTATCCATACACCTCATGAGTTTATAAATATCTATGAAATCACCTCTGATTCTCAAGTGTAATGCCCAGGGCTGTCGGCTTGTGTTTGTCTAGGGGAAAATCCGTCCACCCGCCAAACCGTGTCTCCCATTTGCATGGATGCTGTGAAATGCACACTGGTACAAACTTGCACACACAATATCAGACAGCACACAATGTACGTTTACAGAGTACACTTTATAAATCTTACTGGAACTAGGTAATTAATAGTGATACAATATAAAAAGAAAAGAAAAAGGCGCCAAAACTGATCAGAGTTCAATCAATTTGTGCACAACTGTTGGAGCTCAATTATCAAAGCCTTTGGTCCACCATTCGATCTCCTCCGGCCTCCTCGACCCGCTGCCTGGGACCAACCTCGGTGGTCAACCAGAGCGCGTCCGGCTCGTCCTTCCTCTTCGGTTCTCCTCCCGGAAATCCGCGCACTCACTCCAGGTTCCCACACATACAGATAGAACAACATTGCTTCCATTGGTTAGTTCCTCCATTATCAAATAATTACAACCCAAACATTCCAACTAAACAGAGCATTACCTCAGTTACCCACAAAGAAGCCATTTCATTATACAGAGGAGCCATTTTATATAAGCAGTTAACAGTTAACATTACAGTTAATAATCTGAGAACCCTACACAAGGAATAAAGATCCAGTGTGGACAAACGCATCCCATAACTCGGGCCCTCTAGTCCAGGCAACATCCTCGTCTTCTGCACGCTCTCCAACTTGACAATGTCTTTCCTGTAACAGGGTGACCTAAACTGTAAAGTTTAAACTGTGACTACGTGTGGTCACACCAATGGCTTACATAACTGCAACATAATGTCCCTACTCCTAAACTTGACTCAAACGGCAACAGGCCATCAGCCCACCATGAGCATCAAGTACTCATCTACACTATTCCCATTTGCCAGCACTCAACCCATACCTTCCATAGCTTGGTGACCCAGGTGCTTGTCTAATGCCTCTCAAATGTTGTGAGAATAACTGCCTGCTAAAGGCAAGCAATCTATGCACCACCTCACCACTTGCTGCAGGGTCATAGCTGATATTTTCTACTCAAGCAGAGGCGACTGTGTCTCCTTGTCTTTCAGAGAAAGCTGCACTCATTGTGGGTACTGAAATTCACTAGAACTGTGGCTTCCCAGCAGTCCACGGAGCCTGGACCAACCCCCAATCCTGCCACTCCCAAGGCTGAACATGCACACCGTGATCTTGAGCAAAGAGTCCTCATCTCAGTCAAGTAGCAGTCAACTTGCCATTCAACCATACACATGAATGCAGCCAAACAAAATGGCACAGTTCCAGCAGTCGCCCACATCACACGGCACATCTAGCACATATAATTATGATAGCAGAAAGATATACAGCAACAACAAACAATTATATAAAAACTTAATAATCTAGTCCATGTCCCTGAGTGTCATGGCGTGTGGATTGATGGTGCATGAATGTTATCCAGGAGCCACGTTTCTGCAAGCAGTTCCTCGTCTCACGCAAGTGTCGCTACGGACAAATGGTTGTCTTCCACTGAGTGAACAGTAGAGGGCAGCACTGACAGGAGGGGCCAGCCGCCAACCCAAGGCGGAATCCAGCAGCAGACAGTCAGCTCTGGCGTCTCATTCCCCGGTGGCTGCAATAGGCGTCCCCAAGCATGAGGGCGTAGTCCTTGGAACAAACGAGGCCACGCAGCTCCCCGCTGTCAGTGAAACAGTGAATCGGGCTCACAATATTCTACATTGCCAATATCCAACAGGGTCTGGTGGTCACAACAAAAGTAACCAAGACAATCATCTGCACCATCTGATAGACCCTGCACCGCCTCCGGTACCTTCTTTCCTGGGCAGCTGAAGCAGGCTGTAACATGTTCAGTTCCACCCCCATCAAGCAACTTGCTAGCAGGTAGACCTGCTGTACTTGGTGTTCTTATTATCCGGCAGTATCTGTGATCATGAAAAGGACATGAAGGATGAACAATTGCACCTATGGTTCGACTCAGACGGGCTGCTGTGTCCGAGCGTACTGCCATCTTTCCAGCAGGTCATTGCCACAAACGGCTGTGGAGGCCAAGTCATTGGGTATGTTTAAAATTGACAGGTTCTTCATTAGTAAGGGTGTCAGATGACATGGGGAGAAGGCAAGAGAATGGAGCTGAGAGGAAACATAAATCAGCCATCACAGAAAGGTGGAGCAGACTCGATGAGCCAGAGGCCTAGTTCTGCTCCTATGTCTTATGGCACATCTTCGACACAAAATAACCCTGCAAGGGCACAAATTATTGTATTTGATCAGCAACTTTTTAAAGTTGGTAAAACTATATTTTCATATTGCTTCCTTTTAAAAAAAATCACTTTCAACCATCTGATCTTCTTATCTCTCGTAGTTTCATCAATATTGATCAGAGGAAGAGCTTGTTCTGCGTGTTGTTTAGAGGGTTAGCCCACTGAAGAAGAAGTGATGATGGGTGCCAGGACAGAGGAGAGAGCTGGATGGAGAAGACATCATGGGACAAGCTTCCACTGTCAGGCTCTCCACTGGGCACAGGTGAACAGCTGAGTGCTTCTTGTTTGGGAGTGAGAGTCAATGTGGGAGGTTTTACCTGCACCTGGGTAGGTGCTTCCCACATGCTTAGTCTCCCAGTTTGAAATGAACCTTTTAAAGTATTGTTTCTTAGTTGCAATGGAACGTTTGGTGTTTTTGTTTCGAAACATTTGATAGCTCTGCTTAGCTTTGATTTAGGTTCAAGTTAAATCTCCATCTCCTATACATGGTCAATAGGGGCACGGTAGAGTAGTGCTATTACGCTGTCAGCTGTAAGATCAGGGTTCAATTCCCTCTGCTGCCTGTAAGGAGTTTGTACATTCTCCCTGTGACTGTGTGGGTGTCCAGTTTCCTCCCACATTCCAAAGATGTATGGTTTATGTTCCAACGTACTTATATGTGACAAATAAAGGGAATCTTTGAAATCTGGTAGGCATAAAGCTCTGCCTCGTCAGATTCCATCTTCTTAACAAACAAAAGCACCAAATTAACTTGAGTTTCCACATTAGTTGCATCATGGGAAATTGCTCTACTTCCGTGGCGTGACGAGGGGCTGGGGTGATCCTTCTGGAACCAGCAGATACCCCAGCTGGCCACTCCCACCTCCAGCAGATCCAACAGAGGCAGGCGGAATATTGGCGAGGTATGTCCCGGTCACAAACAGCAGGGCAAATCGGATCCCGTCACCAGTCAGACTCTGCTATCCACAAACCTCTGGCAGGAAAAGGATTGTTGACGAACTGAGATTGAAACCCTCTTTCAGGAGTCCATCTTCCACAGCACTTTACTTCTTCTACTTATCACCTCCCAGCTTCTTACTTTATCCCTCTCACATGCTTTCACCTATCACCTGCAGGCATGTATTTCTTCCCCACTTTCTTATTTTGGTTTCTTTCCCCTTCATTTCCTGTCCTAAAGAAAGGTCTCAGCCAAAACATTGACTATTTATTCCCCTCATGCTGCCCGACCTGCTGAGTTACCCCAGCATCCGAATAGTCTCGTGTTTTTTATTTCTCATAATGTTTGCGTCACGGGTTGCTTCACTGCAGATCTGAGAGAGGTGGTGGATTAGTTTACCAGAGTGATTGAAATATATGTCTCTGCTTGCATGCTTGAAATGACTTCTGTTCATTTCTTGCTGCTGCTGCCCCCTGCTGTCGAAATATTGCAGTGAGGGCTGAGCTTTCCTCCCCATAACCTCACAGAATGGATCTGGGTAAATGAAAGTCAAACACTGTTGTTTAGCTGGAGGCTTCAGATAAAAACAGTGAGTCAGGCAGCAGCTGTGCAAAGGGAAACTCACTTTATCTTTGAGACTGAAGACCCTTCATCAGGACTGGAGTATGATCTCAGTTCCATTTGAAAACTTGCCTGTGTTCCTTCCCAAAGGTAGAGTTTTTTTTTAACGGACGGTAGTTTAGTCTGTCAGAGTTGACCATTACTTTCAGTCAATAGCATATTATCCACATTTTGTTGCATGAAAATGAATGTATTCTATATTTCCTGAAACTGGGGAGAAAGAATACAGGCTGGAATCCCCAGGGAGTGGGAGAGAAGTTGGAGAGTGGCTGGCGGAGTAGTGAGGAACATGGGCTGGGGAGGTGTGTGGAGAATGAAAGGGAAGGAGACTCTGAGGGCAGAGGTTCAAGATCAGGGAGAGTGGACAAGGGGATGTTGGGCAGCAAGGAAGGAGCTGGTGGGCATGGGTAAGCTCACGGGTATATATACATACACGCTCAGTGGCCACTTTATTAGGATTATACTGAGTAGAGTGGCCACAGGAGTGGACCCCAGCGCGGTCCTCTGCTTCTGTAGCCCATCCACTTCACTTGATGGCAAACCAAAGAACATGCAGTCCTGACCATTAAGAATGAGCTTATCCTCGTGTCTCAAGCTATAAAAACAGCGTGGCCCCTCCATACCATTCTGATCATTCTGACAGAGTCAACAGAGACCCCATCAGACACACCCAGTACCACCCCCTCACCTCCCATCAGCGGATGAGTCCGCACTTCCCACATTAGGCTCATAAGCAACCTCTGCCATGACTATTATCCCAAGTGACTGCCAAAATATCAATGTATATTTATATTGATTCATTTAGCATTTCCTGTGCTGAAACCCTTTTTAATATTTCAGTAATTAAATGGATGAGGGCAGTGTTGGCAATCACTAAGTACCCTTGAGAACATGGTGATGGACTGAATCTCAAGGGAGGGATGGGACGTATTTTCAAGATAGAATGTTGTGTAGTTTTGAGGGAACCTGCAAGGGGTGGTATTCAAATGCACCAACAGAATGTCTATTACCAATTAAACCAAATTTGCAGCACACAACAAGCTATACAGATGGCCCCTGTTTTTCAAACGTTCGCTTTACGACACCTTGCTGTTACAAAAGACCTACATTAGTTTCCTGTTTTTGCTAACAGAAAGTGTTTTCACTGTTACGAAGAAAGGTAGCGCGTACCCCGAGCAGCCAAGCTCCTCCCCCGGAACTGCATTCTAGCCGCCATTGCTTAAACACGTGCCTGTGAGTGTCTGTGCTTTATGTTGATTTATTTTGTGCATCCGTTAGCATGATGAGTTCTAAGGTATCGGAAAAACCTAAAAGAGCTCGTAAGGGTGTTATGCTTAGCGTAAAGCTAGACATAATTAAGCGTTTTGATAGTGGTGAACGAAGTAAGGACATTGTCCGTGTGTTGATCCATTTGCACTAATTATAAGCAGAGGGAAAGGATCTTGAAAGCTGCCGATGTTACTGTTGGTTCTGCTCGTAGCAAAATGGTCTCTCTTAGTTGGCATCCAATAATGGATAAAATGGAAAGTCTATTGTTTGAGTGGATTGACGGGTGTACAAAGCATGGTTTTCTGTTATCTTATACTTAAGGAGAAATCAGTCAGTCTTTTTAATGAGCTGAAAGAGAAAGTACTGGACGATGGTGATGGAAGTGTTGTGGAAGTGGAATTTAAAGGTAGTCATGGGTGGTTTGATCGGATTCTGAGGCAAGGGCAGCTTCATCACTTAAAGTTTACTGCAGAGAGAGCTTCAGCTGATACCGTAATGCTGAAGCTGCCGAAAAGTCCCCAGCAGAACTGAAGAAAATAGTTACAGAAGGTGGTTATTTGTATAAGCAAGTGTTTAACTGTGACGAAACTACAATTTATTGGAAAAAATTGCCGAGCACCCCAACCTCCGATGACTCAGCCTAACACACCGTCATCAGTGTGCTCGCTGTCTTCCTGATTTCGGTAAGTGAAACTACACTGTACATACATTATTTCTACTTTATATAGGCTGTGTATTTATCATATCATTCCTGCTTTTACTATATGTTATTGTTATTTTAGGTTTTACGTGTTATTTGGCATGATTTTGTAGGTTATTTTTTGGGTCTGGGAATGCTCACAAATTTTTCCCATATTAATAAATGGTAATTGCCTATTCACTTTACGACATTCCAGCTTATGAACCGTTTTATAGGAACACTCTATCTTCAGCTAGCGGGGGAAACCTGTACTAGACAATGACTTTACCATTAACTGCATTCCTGTACATGGTTCTAACTCCATAATCAAGTTTGCAGACAACATCATAGTGATTGGTCTGATCAGAGGGGATGACGAGACGGCCTACAGGGACGAGGTCCAGCACCTGGCCGTGTGGTGTGCTGACAACAACCTGGCCCTTAACACCCAGAAGACCAAGGAGATCATTGTGGACTTCAGGCATGCTAGGAGCCATACTCACATCCCCATCTACATCAACAGAGCTGTAGTGGAGTGTGTATCAAGCTTCAAATTCCTTGGTGTCCACATTTCTGAGGATTTCACCTGGTCCCTGAACTCCTCCATCCTGATCAAAAAGGTGTAACAGCACCTTTATTTCCTGCCGAGCATCAAGAAAGCTCACCTCTGTCCCAGGATACTGACAGTCTTTTACCACTGTACCATTGAGAGCATACTCACCGACTGTATCTCAGTGAGATATGGCAATTGTCCTGTATCAGACTGCAAAGCACTCCAGCGTGTGGTGAAAACTGCCCAGCAGATTATCAGCACTCAATTGCCCACCATTGAGAACATCTACCATAAACGCTGCCTGGGCAGAGCGAAAAGCATTATCTAGGATGCATCTCACCCTAACCATGGACTTTTTACTCTCCTCCTGTCCGGTAGGTGCTACAGGAGCCTCCGCTCCCG
The DNA here is from genome assembly GCF_048418815.1 of Hemitrygon akajei. Taxonomy (NCBI): domain Eukaryota; kingdom Metazoa; phylum Chordata; class Chondrichthyes; order Myliobatiformes; family Dasyatidae; genus Hemitrygon; species Hemitrygon akajei. The sequence continues at coordinate 55,148,695 of NC_133137.1, forward strand.
CACCAGCAGGCACAGGAAGTGTTTCTTCCCTGAGGCTGTGACCCTGCTGAACCTCACATCACAGCACTAAGCAGTATTGCACCCATATTGTACTGTCTCAGTACTTTTATATTTGTGTGCTGTAGCACTTACTTTTTATTCACAGTTATTTTGTAAATAACACAATTATTTACATTTCTGGTTAGATGCTAACTGCATTTCATTGGCTTTGTATCTGTATTTGGCACAGTGACAATAAAGTTGAATCTAATCCAATCTAATCTATCTGCATTTCTTTATTGATTGCCATTAGTTCATACAGTTCAAAGATTTACTATATTGTATCAAAACAAGCTTCATTGATTCTTTGTTTACATGACTTTTTTTAGCAGTTTCACCAACTCCAAAACATTTAATTCTACTCAGATATTACCCAGTCTAGATGAACCTGGCCAGGGTTCAATATGGTGAGTTCCTCTCCGAGTCAATGACTCCAGAGATATTGCTGCCTATCGTCTCATGAGGCTCCTTGTTATTCAGATTTGGATATTTATCATATGTGCATTGAAACACAGAGCGAAATGCGTCGATTGTGTTAACAACCAACGCAGCAACAACAACAATGAAGTTGTGCTGGGGCAGCCCACAAGTGTCACCACACATACCATACCCAGCACGTTCACAGAGCAACGCAAGTGACAAAAACAGAACAACAGCAACAAAACAACGGGAAAACAAACCCCCTTCCTCCTTCTGACTCACCCGTGTACGTGCACAGACAGTATTCTAACCCCAGGACAGGCTGTCCACGGGCCTCCAGTCGCCAGTGGATCCAGACTCGGAGACATTGGGCCTTCAGCACTGCTCTGTAAAATGGCTTCAAGTACAAAATTATCTCAGCTACGTTCGCACACTGACTCCAACCAAACATTTAAATTGTCTCTTCGGCTTCATACTGATCAAGTGTCTTGTTGTTTTCAATTCTTCCATTTAACTCTGTCTTCTCTCCTGGACTGTTTACATGGCCTTGCTAGAGGTCACTGGCCTGGAAGGTGCTCTGTCAGAGCAGCCTTGGTTATTACTGCGGTCAATGTGTAGATGAGGTGGAAAGAGCAAATGTTGAGGGTGGGAAAGGACAGACTGTTTACAACCATAGTAAATTGTTACTTTTCTCTTTGTAAGACTTCACAGCACTTCTTGTAGCAGAACACTCAGGTCACCATGAACAAAACCTCCCAATCTCTCACCATTTTCAAAATACTCTGATTTCTCCAACCAGTGATGACCTCACACTGTCTTTCATCCTCTGTGTCCTTGCTCACTTTCTTCATCTGTCCTTATCCCCCTGAAGCCTTTCTTCATTCTCCTCACAGCCCACGTACCTCTCTCCATGAGTAAATTATAATATATTTTACTTGACTCTCACCAGATCATTAACGCACATCCTGAACAACAGCTGCGGCGCCAGCACTGACGTCTGTAGCACCCGCTGCTCAATGCTTCCCAACCCAAAAAATTAGGTGTTTATTTCCAAATGGTGTGTTATGTATTTAATATTTCAGTAATACTTAAGTAATCTTGTATATATGTTGATTGATTAAATGTTCTTGTTTGTTTAAATAATTAATTACGGGTTTATACATATAAATATGTGAATTGCATACATCATCACGTTACCAGGTGATACACGCGCGCCTCACTTAAAAGTAAACTCAAAGTTAGACCTGCATTCAGCCTCACAAGTCTTCCTGTGAATTAGTTTAATGTTTTCAAGTTACAAAACATAACATTGCCGACGAGGTTCTTTTAAAGTGAACCTGAGGTGGCTACCATCCCATTCAAAGACAGCAAGACGTTCAAATTTTGTTTTAAAAGTGCAGCAAGGAACAGCAAATCAGAGCAACATGTGTTCTTTGGAAGGGAAGACTTGATAGAATTTTTTAAAAGTCAGAAAACGGAAGAATTCACTGGTTTATAAACAGAGAGTACCGGGTGATATTAATCATAAAAAAGTGGAAATGGCTGGATAGATTGGAAAGACTGACCAGTTTGATCACACAATAGATAATTGAATTTTATAAACTGAGCAAGTTGAGCAGTATTTTGAAGCTAATGAAATAGCTGATGAAAACCAAGTGCCAGTTTTGCAAAGTGCATTGGGTTTAAAGGCATACAATCAGTTTTGAAGTTTGACTGCCCCAACCAAACGAGCAGATCTGTGAAAATGATATTTGTGATATTGTGAAAGTGAAGCAGGAATGCTTTCTTTATTTTTCAATCTTTTCATTGAATTTTTAAAAACAGATGCATAACAATTATAATAGTACAAAGGGAGTGAGATTACATTGTGGCAATTAACACATGAGTAAAAACTATATGTAACACCATATAATAAACATCCCAATCCCTTGATATAAACAAGATAAAAGAAAAAAAATAAAAAGATGGAAAAAAACTCCAAATTGAAAAATCAAAAACAAAATAAACTAAACACAACTAAACCTAAACTAAAAAAAAGCAAGCTGGGCTATTCTATTACATCAAAAAAATTATTATTGTCTTCAACTCCGCTCCTCTACTCAAATTAATGAATAATATAAAGGAATCGGAAAAGGTCAGATTACATTCTGTGAAAGTATTGACTAAAAGGCCTCCAAGGTTCTTCAAATTTAACTTCTAATTTTTTTAAAATTTAAACAAGATATGGTTTGAGAAAACCATTGAGATGTAGTAGGAGGATTTATCTCTTTCCAATTCAATAAAATAGATCTTCTAGCCATTAAAGTAGCAAATGCAATCATCCGCCAAGCTGCAAAGGGCAGACCAACCATTGGTAAGCCAAAAATTGTAGTAATAGGGTAAGATTGTAAATCAATGTACAAAACTGTAGAGAATGTATCAAAAATATCTTTCAAAATTTTTCCAAAAGAGGGCAAGACCAAAACATATGAGTCAGAGAGGCTACCTCAGAGTGACATCTATCACAAATCGGATTTATGTGTGAGTAAAAATGAGCTAATTTATCTTTAGACATATGAGCCCTATGCACCACTTTAAATTGGATCAACATATGTCTAGCACAAATAGAAGAGAAATTAACTAATTGAAAATCTTTTTTCCATTTCTCTAAAGGTAAAGAAAGTTGAAGTTCCTTCTCCTATTCATTTTTAATTTTATCAGATATATCTCAGTGTATATTCATAATCATATCATAAATGACTGCTATTAAACCCTTTTGATAAGGGTTTAAGGCTAAATTTTTTTCCATGACATCAGTTGGATATGAAATCGGAAAAGTAGGTAACATTGTATTTAAAAAACCTCTGATCTGTAAGTATCTAAAAAATGGGATCTGGGCAAAATATATTTATTAGACAACTGTTCAAAAGACATGAAAAAGTTATCCAAAAATAAATCACAAAAACATATCATACCCTTTATTTTCCAAAACAAAATGGCTTGGTCCATGAGAGAGGGTTGAAAGAAAAACTAGATATAATAGGACTTGATAGAATAAATTTACTCAAGCCAAAAAATTTACAAAACTGAAACCATATTCGTAAAGTATGTTTAATTATTGGATTAACCATTTGATTATTCAATTTAGAAAAAACCAGGGGAGGCAAGGTCCCTAAGATGGAAGTCAATGAAAATCCTTGTGCAGAATTACATTCAAGATTAACCCATTGTGGACTGATGTTAATATCCACATCTTGTGTCCAAAATATTAAAGATCGAATATTAATTGCCCAATAATAAAATCTTAAATTCGGCAGTGCCAGACCACCATTCTTTTTGGATTTCTGCAAGTATTTTTTACTCAGCTTAGGATTTTTATTTTGCCATATATATTAAGAAATTTTAGAATCAATAGTATCAAAAACGGATTTAGGAATAAAGATTGGTACCGCTTGGAAAGGATATAAAAATTTAGGTAAGATAATCATTTTAAAAGCAGTGATCTGACCAATCAATGATATAGACAGTAAGGACCATTTAGTAAGCAATTGTTTAACCTTGCCTATTAAAGGTAAAAAATTGATGTTAAATAAATCCTTATGTTTTTTAGTAATCTTAACACCTAGATAAGTAAAATAATCCGTAACCAATCTAAATGGTAAATGTCTATAAATTGGAACTTGCATATTTAAAGGGAAAATTTCACTCTTATTAAGATTCAGTTTATAACCAGAAAGGTTACTAAACTGAGTGAGCAATGATATGACAGTAGGAATGGATTTCTCAGGACTCGAAATATATAATAACAAATCATTTACATATAATGATAACTTGTGTATCACATTACTGCTGGAAATGCCAGATATAGAAGGTGAGTCACGAATAGCAGTAGCTAATGGTTCCAGGGCAATATCAAATAACAATGGGCTAAGAGGACAACCTTGCCTAGTGCCCCGAAACAACTGAAAAAAAGATCTTATATTATTGGTAAGTACTGAAGCCATAGGGGCATAATACATCAATTTAACCCAAGATAGAAACTGCGGGCTAAAATTAAATTTCTCAAGCGTACTAAATAAGTATGGCCATTCAACTCTATCAAACGCTTTCTCAGCATCCAATGAGATGACACATTCTGGAGTTCTAACTGAGGGAGTATAAACAATATTCATTAATCTCCTAATATTAAAAGATGAATAGCAGTTTTTAATAAATCCAGTCTGATCAACCAAAATAATTCGACGCAATATATTTTCCAATCTAATTGCCACTATTTTTGAAAAAATCTTAGAATCCACATTCAATAAGGATATAGGCCTATATGATGCATATTCAGTGGGATCTTTATCTTTATTAAGAATTAAGGAAACAGAGGCACCATAAAAAGATTGTGGTAATTTACCTATAAATAAAGCATCCTTAAAGATTTTACATAGCTAGGGAGAAAGTATAGTAGAAAAGGATTTTAAAAATTCTACTGTATAACCATCTGGGCCAGGTGCTTTACCTGAATTCATCGAAGAAATAGCATCTTTTATTTCTTGTTCCGTAATAGGAGCATCTAATACTAAATGCTCATTAGGTGATAATTTTGGAATATTCAATTTCCTTAAGAATTCATGCATTATAGTGGGGTTATCAGGAGATTCTGATTGATATAAGGAGGTATTAAATTCTTGAAAAAAATTGTTTATCTCATCATGATCAACCGTCAAAGTTCCATCTCGTTTACGAATTTTAATAATCTGACTTTTAACCGAAGCAGATTTCAATTGACCATCCAATAGTTTACCAGATTTATCACCATGTATATAAAATTGACTCCTAGACTTAATTAATTGATTTTCAATCGAGGATGTTAAAAGTAAACTATGTTCCATTTGAAGTTCAACTCTTTTTTATAAAGCTCCTGACTAGGAGCAATAGAGTATATCTTGTCAATTGCTTTAATCTTATCAACCAACATACAAATCTCTTTATTAGTTCGTTTTTTCAGTCCAGCAGAATATGAGATAATATGCCCACGGATGTATGCTTTAAAAGTGTCCCATAGTACACCGCTGGAAATTTCATCCGTAGAACTTGTTGAAAAGAAATAATCAATCTGTTCCTTAATGAAATTCACAAAGTCCGAGTCATGTAGTAATACATTATTGAATCGACATTGTCCAAAACTAGAAGGCGTATCCATTAGTTTAATAGAGAGTTTCAGTGGCACATGGTCAGAGATGGCAATGGAATCATAATTACAGTCAGTAACAGAGAAAATTAGACAAGAGGCAATAAAAACAGTAGTCGATTCTGGAATAACTATGATAAACATGAGAAAAGAATGAAAACTCTTTTTCCTTCGGATGTAGAAACCTCCAGATTTCTGAAATTCCAAACTCAAGCATAAAGGAATTAATAAAGGTAGTGAATTTATTCGGAAGTGTCTGATTAGACTTAGATCTATCCATTGAAGCATTTAAACAGCAATTAAAATCTCCTCCCATTATCAACATACAGTCATTTAAATTGGGAAAGGATGTGAATAAGTGTTTAAAAAATTCAGGATAATCAATATTCAGAGCATAAACATTAACCATAACTACTTTTTTATTACAGAGTAGGTCAGTGATTACCAAAAATCTACCATTCGAATCCAAAATTGTTTCATAATGAACAAATGAAATAGATGAGTCTATAAAAATAGTAACACCTTTCACTTTAGCCTGGGAATTCGAATGGTATTGCTGGTCTTTCCAAAACCTGAAAAATCACTGATTATCCTCTTTCCTGACATGAGTTTCTTGTACAAAAATAATATGGGCATTCATTCTTCGGAATACCTTGAAATTTTTTTTCTGATTAATCAGATTATTTAAACAGTTTGTATTCCATGCAACAAAATTAATAATCTTATTCATCATAATAAGATCAGTAATAAGGTATGTAAAGGATTAACCAGAATACAAAATCATGAACTCGGAAGAGGAAAAATGGTTCAAAGAGGAACCGGAAATTACAACATATCGGACATTTTAGTAGTTTCAAAATAGCCCAGGTGAAAAAATCTAATCTAAAAGGAAAGAAACCCCCTCCCCCCACCCAAAAAGACCTGGCAAAAAGCCAGAGATTGGTCAAGAGATAAGCTGACTAAATCTACCCTCATCTCTCCTGATGGCAGCCCAACAGATAAAAGTTTGTAAAGAAAAGCTACCCATAATTCAAAAAATGTATGACAAAAATTATCAAAAAAAATTGCAAGAAAAAAAAACTACCGCTATTTTTTAGAAAAGGTTTAGATCATGGAACAGAGTACTAAGATACTGGTATTTTGGAAAAAAGAGAAAGCAAGCACCAGTTCATGTTGTTATTTATTATTTTCACACATGAACAATTTAAAATGACACAGCAGTATAATAAGGTCTTATGGGAAGAACAAAGCAGGACAACATCTTAAAATGTAAAAAAAGGAGAGCAAGTGTAACTCCATTCAAGAAAAAAAAACTCGAACACCAAAACATCTACTAAATAATTTCAAAAAGTAAAAAAAAGCAGAATCCCAAAGAGGAACAGCAAAGTTAATCTAGAAATACTAAAAATACCTACAGTACAAACCAAAAAAGAGAACCCACACATAAACAATTGAAAATGATGCAGCAAGTAAACAAGGTCTTATGGGAAGAAGAAAACAAAATGACATCTTGAAATGTAAAAAAAAGGGAGCGAATGTATCTCTGTTCCAGAAAAAAAGAAATCAAACACTAAAACATCTACCAAATAGTTTCAAAAAATAAAAAAAGAATCCCAAAAGGGAACAGAAAAGTTAATCTAAAAATACTAAAAAATACCTACAGTACAAACCAGAAAAGAGAACCCTCACATTCTAACTGGTAAATAAATAAGCTGATAAATAGCTTAGAAATTTAAGTAAAAACCAAAAAAAATGGAACCCAAGTCAGGCCGTAGTAGAGGAAGTTTGCTGGTCAAAAAATTTTTGAGCTTCATTTAATGTCTTGAAGACACAATGGGAATTATCAGAGAGAATGATCCTCAATTGAGCAGGAAAAAGCAGTGCTGGTTTGAGACCCATATGAAAATATTACAACATTTGAGTTCCTTCAGAAACTCAGGGCTGAAATCTTCAACGAAGCGGAATTTGAAATTTTAAAATTCAAACATGCCTTTCCGCTGAGCAAAGCGAATTAGATGTTACTTGATATGAACATAATGGAGACGAATAATTACTGGCCGTGGATGATTAGATTTTGGATGTAATGAGCAATGGACACGGTCAATTAATGGAGGGTCATCCAGGACTTCTGTGCCAAACACATTGAATAAAAATTGAGAAAAGAACTTAATAGGATCACCCTCCTCAACATCTTCAGGGAGCCCAATTATCCGTAGATTCTGTCTTCGAGATCGATTTTCAAGGTCGGTAACTTTAGATTTATAATGATCCAGTTGTTGAGACATCGAAGCTAAAATCTGTTCCAAAGTTGCGATTTTTCGGTCTCTTTGCCGAGTGCCTTCATCAAGTTCTGAAATTGTTGCTTGCTGCAGTTCAACTTCACGTTTGAACAATCTAAAATTATCCTCGATCGTCTTTAAAACTCCTTCAAACACGGCAAATTTTTGAGTAAGTTTATCATCTATAAGTTTCCACATTGCTTCAATAGTTAATGGAGCCTGCTTAGATTGTTTAGAATCACCTTCTCTTTTTCCATTAGGATACGAATCTTTCCCATTTTTTGCTTCTCGTGATCTGGTATTCATTTCCAGCGAATTAAAGTCAAAGTCCAAAAGTATATCTGTAACATAAATCTTTTGGTGTAGGTATAAAAGAGAGTAAATAAGGGTGGCTACAGGTAATTAAAGTAAAGGGAATGGAGCGAAGCCAGATTAAACCTCACTCCATGAGCGCCACCAGGAGAAATCAGCAGGAATGCTTAGAACCAAAGCTATTGCTGATTGCAAAATGCTTTAAGTTTCATAAGCAGAATCAAAAAAAAAAGAAGGGAAATCCATTTCCGTGTACATTGCTGAATTGAAGAGATTGTCTAAGCATTGTCAGTTTGGTAATGGTGAACAATACACTAAGAAATTGTTCAGTTGGTGGAATGTTAAAAGGAAGTATTCAAAAAATGGCTCCTAACTGAAGCAGAATTTTCATTTAAGAGCTGTTGAAATTGCTGTTTCAATGGAAACAGCAGAGAAAGCCACAATTGAGTTACAGTCAGCAATGAAAGTGAGCATGAACAAAATTACAGCATCTAGGCAGAGGCCTAGCTGAACAAATTGTGTTACCGTTGTGGCAGGGAATCACATACATCAGACTATTGCAGATTTAAAGGCAAAACTTACAGAAAATGCAACAAAGTAAGGATCATATAAGGAGCACATCGGTCAGACAAGACTTTTTATCTTTTCCTCTTCCCTGTGCAAGCCATTTATTTTTGTCTGACCGATGTGCTGGTGTTATTTTTGTCTGACCGATGTTCCCCAAGCCGGGGAACCTGACAGGGCGAGCGGACCCAGGCTCCCCAAGCCGGGGGACCTAAGACACTGTAGCCATGGGAGGACGGGGAACATGGCCGAGGCCACTGATACCAGTGGAGCAAGAGGAAAACCAATGACCCTCAGCAATTAGTGCCAGCAGGTCCACCCTGAAGCTGCCCAGATACAATGGTACCGGCTCCCCGGAGCCTTACCTGGCACAAGTCAAACTTCTCACATGGCACAACGGAAGGAGCCCCACCAAGACGGCAGTGAACCTTGCCCTGACGCTGGAGGGGAATGCCCCGTGGGCCCTCCATGACCAAGGACTGGCTGAGCAGTGTGACTACAGGGCCCCGGTAGCGTCACTGGAGCAGTGTTCTGAACAGAGGCCTGTAGAAGAAATAATGAGGGAAGATCTGTGGAGCAGACAGCACCATGTGGGAGAAATCCTAGCGGTGTTCATAGCAGATCTCTGCCACTGTGCTCGACATGGCTACCCCCAGTTCCCTCCCTTGGCCCAGGAAGAGCATGACCTCCATGCCTATGTAAGGGCGCTGACACCGGAGTGCCTTCGGCAGTATGTTCGCCTGACATCTCCATCATCACTGTGGGGAAAAACACAGCGGAGCACGAGGCGTGGCTTGCCAATGTCCGGGAGTCCTGCTTCATTGGCCTGGACCAACTGTCCTGCTGGGGAGCCCGCGGGGATGTGCTACGGGCAAGGCTCTACTTTGGGACTGAAGCCGTGGCTCTCTGGTAGGGCAGCTCCAGGAAGAGGACCAGGCAGGTGCAGTCCCTAGCATTGTGGGCATACCAGGGTGGTTCAGGTGTACACTGGCTGTGCTCATGTACAGGCAGGAGATGCGCAAGCCAGTGGATCTGGTGCTTGGCCCCCACCTCCTGAGCCAGAAGTTCCTTGGAGGACTGGTTGGACTACCTGCAGCACCTCAGGGGGCACCTACGGGTTGTTCAGAATGTGGCTCTGCTGAACTAAAGCATCGCCAGCGGCCGCTGGAAACAGGCCCACAGCGTGGGGCAGGACTTCACTGGGGGGCGGGTACACCGAGTATGGGTCTAACGCCCCTTCCAGAAGGACTATCTCCCAAGCTGGGAAACCATGAGGAAGGGGCCAGGAGAGGTCATCAACAGCATCGCTGATGTGGTATACTGGGGGCAGCTCCCTGACTGTGGGAGGCAGTTGTGCTGCACCAGCATCGCTGGCACCATATCAGCCCTTGTCCGCCACTGACCCAGTGAGGCCGATGGAAGGAAGTGATGCCCTCCTTTTTGCCTCACCAAGTAGTGCCTTCCCTGAGGGGGCTCCAGAAACACCCCCATTGCCCCTGGCGGCAGTGTCGACCACCGCAGGGAATTTTGGACTTTGTTTTGGACTCTGGGGTTGCTGGGAGCAGCTGACCCCCTCAGGTGGGGGTAATGTGGCATTCTGGGGAGGGGCATTGTTGACAGCCTGCCCCAACATTCCCAATGACCAGCACTATTTATTATTCTAGTGTTAAAATTATTTTGTAAGATTATAGTGGGATGTGCAAATTCATTTATTGTTACTTTTTAGCTTGGCTTATACAGTTGTTTGCTTGTGTGATTGTTGGTCAGTATGGGCTACTGGATGATGGTCATTGAGGTAGGTTACCAATTTCTTCTTGGGCACCAGTATAAATAAAGCCTGCTTGAAGCAGAATGCTGAAGTGAGAGGTTAAAGATGTCAGCAAACACTCCAGTTTGCACAATAACCTGCTCATCGGGGGCTGTGGGAGTTTGTGAAGATGCCTCCATGTTTTATTGGTCAAAGTGAGCATTAAAGTCACTGAGCTCATCTGCAGGCCAAGCCCTGTTGTACCAATATCGGTTGATTTCACTTTCTAAGAGGTGACAGCTTTCAAACCCTTCCACAGCTGTCGAGCAACCTTCATTGATTCAAGTTTAGCCCGGAATTGACACTTCGCCCATGGGATGGCTTTCTGGAGATCGTACCTGGTTCACCTTCCTGAACAATGCTCTCACGTCAGCCTCAGAGACTGAAATCACAGGGTCATTGAGGGCTGTGAGAGTTTGTGAAGTTGCCCCCATGTTTTATTGGTCAAAGTGAACATAAATGGCACTGAACTCATCTGGGAGTGAAACCTTATTGTCATTTATGTCGCTTGCATTCCAACAACGCTCAAACTTCCAATTCCTGTCTTTGTATATAGGCTGAACACCATCTTCCCCACAACTACTCCAGAGCTCTGGCACTTGGATTTTGTGCCCCCCATCCTGCAACTAATGATAAATGTCAGCATATCATCTTCTACCAAGGCCAGGCTACTGATCAATTCTTCTTTCTTTGTTCTTCAATAGTGGGGTTACATTTGCTACTCTCATCTCTGTGGAAAACATCATATAATCTATGGCATTTTGGAGATTACAACTAGTGTGTCCACTTCCTCTGTTGACAGCACCTTCAAAAGCCTATGATGACAATCAACATATCATTAGATTTAATTCAATTAATTTCTTCAATACTGATTTATTACTGATGTAAGTTGATTTCAGCTCATCATTCCTCTAGAATTATAGCCCACCATCATTTTAGTGAGGATTTCAATGCTTCCCTCCTTGAAAGCAGGCATAAAATTATTTCTCAATTTATCTCTGACTTCCCTGTTCCTCAATGTAATTTATTTCCCAATTTATATATCTAATGAAGCCTATTTTTATGTTTCTCAATAGCCCCTCCTGAATTTTGACCTGCCCCTGTCAATTCTTTGTCCTTGTTCTCTGTTGCTAAATTCTGAAGATTTTACAGACTCTGGAATTTGGAAGTTTAATTAGCAATTTAGTTGATGTTTCTGAAATATTAAACTGATGGAGATAGATAGGGAGACCCATTTCTGTTAGATGTTGATTTGGGAGCAAGGTCTAAAAATTAAAAGTGAACATTTCAGCAGTGAGTTTAGATAAAAATTCTAATTGATGAAGTTGATAGACAGCAATTAATGCTAGGTTAATTTTTAATCTGAGATTGATATATTGCTCCTAATCAAGTAGTAAGATATGGAAACTGACAGGCAAATAAAGATGGGTCACAAATCGCTGATGTGTTAGGATGTATTCTATATAGCAAATATTAATTTCAACAGCAGACCGAATGTGGATTGTAGATTGAGTTTAAAATTGGAGCTGTAGACTGGGGTCTACTGCAAACCCGGAAACACTCACTGGCCTGAGATTAAAAAGCAAACACGAGGAAATCTGCAGATGCTGGAAATTTGAGCAACACACACAAAATGCTGGTGGAACACAGCAGGCCAGGCAGCATCTATAAGGAGAAGCGCTGTCGACGTTTTGGACCGAGACCCTTCGTCAGGACTAACTGAAAGAAAAGATAGTAAGAGGTTTGAAAGTAGGAGGGGGAGGGGGAAATTTGAAATGATAGGAGAAGACTGGAGAGGGTGGGGTCTCACCAGTCCTTCCAGGTGAGGCGACACTTCACCTGTGAGTCGGCTGGTGTGGTATACTGCGTCCGGTGCTCCCGGTGCGGCCTTTTATTTATTGGTGAGACCCGACGCAGACTGGGAGACCCTTTCGCTGAACACCTACGCTCTGTCCGCCAGAGAAAGCAGGATCTCCCAATGGCCACACATTTTAATTCCATGTCCCATTCCCATTCTGATATGTCTATCCATGGCCTCCTCTACTGTCAAGATGAAGCCACACTCAGGTTGGAGGAACAACACCTTATATACCGTCTGGGTAGCCTCCAACCTGATGGCATGAACATTGACTTCTCTAACTTCCATTAATGCCCCTCCTCCCCTTCTTACCCTATTCCTGATTTATTTATTTTCCCCCCTCCCCTTTCTGTTCTCTCTCTGCCCATCACTCTGCCTGTTCTCCATCTCTCTCTGGTGCTCCCCTCCCCCTTTCTTTCTCCCTAGGCCTCCCATCCCAAGATCCTTTCCCTTCTCCAGCTCTGTATCCCTTTTGCCAATTATCTTTCCAGATATCAGCTTCACCTCACCCCTCCAATCTTCTCCTATCATTTCCTATTTCCCCCTCCCCCTCCTACTTTCAAATCTCTTACTACCTTTCCTTTCAGTTAGTCCTGACGAAGGGTCTCAGCCCAAAATGTCGACAGTGCTTCTCCCTATAGATGCTGCCTGGCCTGCTGTGTTCCACCAGCATTTTGTGTTTGTTGGCCTGAGATGTCTGCATATGCATGAATGCAACTTAGAGACAATGGTGATTAGCATCCATTTTGGGAGACTGGAGTGTTGGTGTGAAGATCTGGATGTTTGAAACTTGTAGGTAATTCAAAGGAAGCAAATTAAATCAAATTCAGAAGTTTAATTATCCATCTATAGAGAAAATTGAGAAAGCATACTTGCTTTATCAATTGTATCAACTGTTAAATTGCATGAACTTGTACCATGCTGTGAGTGAAGGGGAACTGTTGGGCACCCTGGTTACTAATTTATGCATCCCCAATAATTCCTGTTTGGTTGGTAAGATCCAGTTTGATTGCCAAGTTTCAGATGCACTGTGACGAGTGCTCACCGCCTGCAGAGCTATGGTTCTTCCTGTGATTCACCCTTTTATTTTGGAAGTACCTGCTATACGAATGATCGGTCAGGTTTTGTACCTCAAGTTAGGGTGCCACTTGCTGCCCCCTCCCCAAAGAATCTTGAACACCCCCCAATAACTTCTATTTTCCCTAGTACCCCATTGTATCACCCCACTGGGAATCACTGAGGTAAAGAAACCCTTAGGAGGCAGTGATCAAATATGATAGAATTCACCCTGCAGTTTTAGAAGGAAAGGTTAAAGCCAGATGTGTCAGTATTACAGTATTAAAGGAAATTAGAGGCATTTGAGAGAAGCTGGCCAGAGTTGATTGGAAGCGGACTGTAGCAGGGATGACAGCAGAGCAGCAATGGCTGGAGTTCCTGGGCAGAATATGGAAGGTGCAGGATAGCTACATCCCTCCGAAGAAGTAATATGCTAAAGGCAGGATGACACAACTGTGGCTGACAAGCCAAACCTACATAAAAACAAAAGAGAGGGCATATAATAGAGCAAAATTAGTGGGAAATCAGAGGATTGAGAAACTTTTAAAAACCAACAGAAGGCAACTCAAAAAGTCATTAAAAGGAAAAGATAGAATATGAAAGTAGGCTAGCCAATTATATTAAAGAGGATACCAAAACATTTTCCAGATATGTTCAGAGTAAAAGAGAGGTGAGAGTAGATATTGGACCACTGGAAAATGACACTGGTGAAGTAGTAATGTGGGATAAGGAAATGGCAGACAAAGTAAATAAATATTTTATCTTCACCATGGAAGAAACTTGCAGCATGCCGGATGTTCAGAAGTGTCAAGGGGCAGAAGTGAGTTAAATTGCCATTACTAGGGAGAAAGTGCCTGGGAAGCTGAAATGTCTGAAGGAAGATAAGTCACCTGGATCAGATGGACTACACCCCAGGGTTCTGCAAGGCATTAGCAATGATCTTTCAAGAAGCACTAAATTATGGCATGGTTCCAGAGAACTGGAAAATTGCAAATGTCACTCCACTCTCTAAGAAGGGAGGGAGACAAAAGAAAGGAAATTATAAGCCACAAACAAGAGGCCCAGAAGGGTATGCTAACACTGGAGTAGGTTCAAAGGAGGTTCACGTATTTGTTTCCAGGATTGAACAGTTTGTCATATGAAGAACGTTTGATGGCACTGGGCCTGTATTCTCAAGAATTCAGAAGAATGAGGAGTGACCTCATTGAAACCTATCGAATGGTGAAAGGCAGAATGGATGTGCAGAGGATGTTTCCTCTGGCGGGAGAGTCTAGGACCAGAGGACACACCTCAGAATAGAGAGGCATCCTTTTAGAATGGAGCTGAGTAGGAATTTCTTTAGCCAGAGAGTGAACAATCTGTGGAATTTGTCGCCACAATCAGCTATGGAGGCCAAATTCTTATGTATACTTAAAGCAGAGATTGATAGATTCTTGATTAGTAAGGGTATCAAGGATTACAGGGAGAAGGTGGGAGAATGGGGCTGAGAGGAAAAATGGATCAGCCATGATGAAATGGCGGAGCAGACTTGATGGGTCAAATGGCCTAATCCTGCTCCTGTATCCTATGGTCTTATGGTCCTTGTGCAGGATTCCCTAAAGGTTAACTTAACTTGCAGGTTGAGTCGGTGGTGAGGAAGGCAAGTACAACATTAGCATTCATTTTGAGAACCAGAATATAAAAATAAGGATGTAAAGTTGAGGCTTTATAAGGCATTGGTGAGGCCTGACTTAAGAGTATTATGAGCAGTTTTAGGCCCCTTAGTAAGAAATTATGTGCTGACACTGGAGTGGGTTCAAATAAGGTTCACGGAAATGATTCCAGGAATGGAAGGCTTATTATATTAGGAGCGTTTGATGGTTCTGGGCCTGTACTGGAATTTAGAAGAATGGGGGGGGGGGGGAGCACTGTGATCCAATTGAAACCTATTAAATGTAGAAAAGCCTAGATAGTGTGGATATGGAGAGGATGTTTCCAATAGTGGGGGGGGGGGGGGGGTGAGGATAGGACCAGAGGGCACAACCGCAGAATAGAGGGATGTCCATTTAGAATGGAGATGAGGAGGAATTTCTTTAGTTAGAGGGTAGTGAATTTGTGGAATTTATTGCCACAGCTGGCACCAGAGGCCAAGTAACTGGGTGTATTTAAGACCATAAAATATAGGAGCAGAATTAGGCTGCTTGGCCCTTCAAGTCTGTTCTGCTATTTCATCATGACTCAACCCTAATCATTTTCCCTCTCAGCCCTAATCTCCTGCCTTCTCCCCATTTCCTTTCACACCATGACTAATCAAGAATCTATCAGCCTCTGCCTTAAATATATCCAATGACTTGGCCTCCACAGCCACCTGTGGCAACAAATTCCACAGATTCACCACTCTCTGCCCAAAGAAATTTCTCCTCATCTCCATTCTAAAAGGATGTCTCTCTATTCTGAGGCTGTGCACTCAGGTCCAATCCTCCCCCACAATAACAGGGTAACGAACAATGCAGCATCCACAGAAACAGAGAGTTTTGGGGTGGGCTTGCACCTAAATCTCTCACGTTTGGTGGGACTGCAGATAGTGTTTCCTACAGCCAATGGAACCAGAGTGTTTCATTGTAGGGGTAGCGTCTGGGATCGATGCCATTGGATGCTGTGTGATTGCCCTGAGCACTGATCCAATGGGTTGTGTGTTTAAGTCTGTGCTAAACTATTGTCCAGCAAAGTGATTACAGTACATGGTTATGTATGCTGCTGGGTGTTGAGTGGTGGTGTAAATCCACGGGGTTACTAGTAACTGATGCGTGTGTGTTGAGTGGGGTAGACATTTGTATCCCTGATGAATTGTTAATTCAAATTTTAAGTACTGTTAAAGCTGTAGGAAAAGTTATGATTGTGGGTGGAGGTGTGATAAAATGGCAGGCAAAGACTTTGTTTTAGTACAGACTAGCATTGACGTAATGGCAGTGGAACTGCCTGGAACTACTGGGGCCCCGGGAAAAGTGGGGCCATGGCTGTCCATACTTTCCGGGAGGAGGAGAGTGTAGGGGAGCGGGCTGAATTGGAAGTCGAGGCTCCCGTACTGGGGGGTGGAGACTTCAAAGACAGGGTGCTCTCATTTCTGCAGAGCAAGGGGAAGGAGTGGTCTGATTTGGAATTTCTAATGAGTCCACCACCGAGGAGTGAGAATTCTGAGTTGGTAGCAGCCCTTACCTCTCTGGCAAATAAATGGAAAAGTGCCCAGGTTCAAAGTCCCAGCTATCGTAGGCTCCACCTGTTCTCAGGAATGGAGCCCATCCCTAAAGGGGAAGAGGAGTATGAGAGTTGGGCGGAGCAGACCTCTCTGTTAGATGAGTGGCAGTGCTCTGACGTAAAACGGCAGCGATTGGTTGAAAGTTTGAGAGAGCAGGCTGTGACGCAGTGAGAGCCATAAAGGCACAGGACTCCCTTGCCAATTCTGTGGCCTACGTGCAAGCACTAGAAAAGGTGTTTGGCGCGACGGGAAGCTCAATGGAGCTCATGAGGGGGTGTCAGAACATGCGTCAGGAGGAGGGGGAGAAGCTTTCTGCCTACATTTTTTGGCTGGAGAGGCAGCTAAATTGCTTGTGGTGTAGAGGGGCCATTCAGACGGCTGAGATGGATCAGTTAAGAATGGACCAAATAGGGAAAGGCACCCAGTCCCAGAACCTGATTGCTTGGGGTCTCCGACTATCTTGTAAGATGCACCCTCTCCCTGATCAGAGAAGTACAAGAAAAGGAGAAGGCATCGGAGACATGGGAGGCCTCTGCCAGCAGGGTACAGTCCTCGGTAGTGGTCCCCTGCATTACATTGATCACAGGTAGCCTGACCCGGGGAGTGGTAGAGGAGATCCATGGCAGAGTTGCAAACTGAGATGTCCCAGTTGTTAACAGGGGGTGTGGCCCCCCGTATGGTGGAGCTGATAGGGGATGGACTCTAGCAGTTGGGGTCCCCTGAGAAGGGGAGCACCGGTATTGTCTGTTCTAACTGTGGTGAAGTGAGACACGTCAGGCAGGTGTGTGAATGACAGGGAACCCCTCAGAGAGTGAGCCCCCGGGTACCTATGCAGTGACAAGACATTGGGAAAATTTAAAAGAGACCCAGTGAGAGGACGGCCTGGGGTCTCAAGGGGAGCAATATATCAAGGAACACCCTAAAGCAAAAAAATCATATTCCTGAAGGCTTAGTGGCTCCAGTGCATTGCTACAGATGGAGGGTATTTATGCTAGAGCCATACTTCACAGGTCACTTTGCTGTACCGTTCATTTTACAACCGATATTTCATACATTTACCATTGACATCACTTAGTGCACCAGAGATCTGGGGTCTTAGTGCAGGTGATTATCTGTATGATGGTTATTTGTCAGTGAAGCTGGAGTTTTCGGAGGGAGATGTGGGAGTGGCTGAGGTCCTTGATACATTAGCACTGGTTTGTCCAGAACCTGTTGAGGACATAGAATACAGCATAGGCCATTTGGCCCACAATGTTGTGCCGACCCTTAAACACTGCCCCCCATATAACCCTCCACCTTAAATTCCTCCATATGTCTGTCTAGTAGTCTCTTAAATTTCACTAGTGTATCTGCCTCCACCACTGACTCAGGCAGTGCGTTCCACACACCAACAACTCTCTGAGTGAAAAACCTTCCTCTAATATGCCCCTTGAACTTTCCTCCCCTTACCTTAAAGCCGTGTCCTCTTATATTGAGCAGTGATGCCCTGGGAAAGAGGCGCTGGCTGTCCACTCTATCTATTCCTCTCAATATCTTGTATACCTCTATCATGTCTCCTCTCATCCTCCTTCTCTCCAGAGAGTAAAGCCCTAGCTCCCTTAATCTCTGATCATAATGCATACTCTCTAAACCAGACAGCATCCTGGTAAATCTCCTCTGTACCCTTTCCAGTGCTTCCACATCCTTCCTATAGTGAGGTGACCAGAACTGGACACAGTACTCCAAATGTGGCCTAACCAGAGTTTTATAGAGCTGCATCATTACCCTGCAATTCTTAAACTCTATCCCTTGATTTACAAAAGCTAACACCCCATAAGCTTTCTTAACTACCCTATCTACCTGTGAGGCAACTTTCAGGGATTTGTGGACATGTACCCCAAGATCCCTCTGCTCCTCCACACTCCCAAGTATCCTGCCATTTACTTTGTACTCTGCCTTGGAGTTTGTCCTTCCAAAGTGTACCACCTCACACTTCTCCAGGTTGAACTCCATCTGCCACTTCTCAGCCCACTTCTGTATCCTATCAATGTCTCTCTGCAATCTTCGACAATCCTCAACACTATCCACAACACCACCAACCTTTGTATCACCTGCAAACTTGCCAACCCACCTTTCTACCCCCACATCCAGGTCGTTAATAAAAATCACGAAAAGTAGAGGTCCCAGAACCGATCCTTGTGGGACACCACTAGTCACAACCCTCCAATCCAAATGTACTTCCTCCACCATGACCCTCTGCTTTCTGCAGGCAAGCCAATTCTGAATCCACCTGGCCAAACTTCCCTGGATCCCATGCCTTTGGCCTTCTGAGAGGGACGGAGTTTTGATTTTTGTAGGGATAATTACTCCTATTATGAACTATTGGGAGCCTGCAAGAAGAGAGCTGGAGAGAGCTTTCTGAAGACATTGTCAGTTAACCTGGTGTTTCGAGCTGTTTTCGGGGAAGTGCATGGCTACACTGGGCTAGATAATAAGCTTAGACAAAGGACTGTGTGGTTCACCCAGTCAAAGCCAGTCATGTTACAGCTGGGAGAAGTAACAAGAGTGATGGAAAACCCCAAATTTCCCCGAATGCCCAAGGCCAAGGCCCTCTTGGTGGATGTTCCGAAGAGGAGCCGGGTGTGCCTGCTGGGGTACTGGTGAGGCCCAAAATGCAGAAGCCCTCGGTCGTTCAGATGAACAGGATGGCAGCAATTGTCAGGAACACTACAAAGAGGGAGGTCACCTTCAAGCGGGTGATACTCCTATTGCATCTCTTCCTGGTGACGGTAATGCCTAGTGAACCTGTGAGACAAGTCAGGGAGAAACTATCTGTGAAAGGGAGAAAATTAACCACTGAGTCATTCAACTTTGGGCACTCCCCAGTACCTGCAGGTTGGGAGGGGAGGTTGATAGAGAAGCTATTGAAACTGGAAGGTGTCTTTCCTACTGATGAGTTTGATGTGGGTTGTTCCAAGAGCAATCACCACACTATACAGGTAACGGAGGACACCCCATTCAGAGAAAAGTTGTGGCGACTGGCCCCTGCAGAGCTGGAAGACATTCAGCAGCATTTATGTAAGTTGAAGGAAGCTGGGATCATCACTGAGTCCAGAAGCCCCTATGTGTCCCCAATAGTAGTGGCCTGAAAGAAGAATGGGAAGATATGGGTGTGTGTGGACTATAGGACTCTGAACAGGCGTACTGTCCCTGACCAGTATACGGTCCCAAGGACTGAAGGTGCGCTGGGCTATCTGAGTGGTGCGAAGTGATTCAGTGTGCTGGACTTGAGTGGATATTACCAGATCCCCACGAATGAGGCTGACAAAGAGGAAACAGAATTTATATGTCCACTGGGATTATTCCAGTTCGAAAGGATGCCCCAGGGCATATTGGGAACTCCTGCCACCTTCCTGCATGTCATGGAGAAAATGGTGGGGGATATGAACTTACTTAAGATATTGGTGTATCTGGATGACCTCAGTTTTTGGGTCCACCTTGGAGGAACATGAAGCAAGGCTACTGAAAGTGCTGGATCGCCTGAAAGCTGAAGGGTTAAAACTTTCCCTGGACAAGTGCCAGTTCTACAATAAGTTTGTCAGTTATGTTGAGCACATAGTCTCACAGGATGGGGTTGCTATGGATCCATCTAAGAGACGATGACCATATGGCCAAGGCCCCGAACAGTGAGCGCTTTGCGCTCGTTACATGGGTTCTGTGGAGGTTCATGAAGGGTACATAAAAGTGAGTCACCCATTGAATCAGCTTCTGTCTGGTTACCTCCCTTGGGGAAGAAAGGGAGGGGGAAAGAAAAGGACAAGAGGGTGGAGAGTATCTTAGCCTTTTGGAGCAAGGTGGGACATGAAATGTGAAGAGGCCTTTCAGTCGCTGAAAGAGCTGCTGACCTAGGTGCTGGTGCTGGCTTTTAAAGACTCCCGATTGCCGTATATACTGCACACGGATGCCAGTTGAGAGGGCTTAGGGGTTATCCTGTATTAGGATCAGGGCACTGGGTTGAGACCTGTTGCATTTGTCAGCCAGAGTCAGTTGCCCTCTGAGAAAAACTATCCCATGCACAAGTTGGCATTGAAACGGGCTGTGATAGATAAGCTGAGTGAATACCTCTATGGTGCTAAGTTTGATGTTAGGACGGACAACAATCCCCTAGCTTATATCCTGACCTCAGCAAAACTGGATGCCGCAGGCCATTGGTGGTTGGCAGCATTGCCTGTCTATAATTTCAGCCTGAAGTACTGGCCAGGAAGCAGGAACATTGATGCTGATGGTTTGTCCTGACGTGCACAAGAGGCTGGACAGGGATAATGAGTTGGAGAGCATTCCTGCCCCAGGGGTGAAGGCCATGTGTCAGTTTGCCATCATAGGGAAGGCGGACGGAAAGCAGGGGCAGAATCAAGCGGTAGATCAAGTGGGAGCTTCTGATGACACCATTCCACCAGTTTACTGTAACTTGACTGCTCCAAAGACAAATCTATTGCCAGAATTGAGTTCTGAGGAAATGGCTGCTGCTCAGCGAGATGACCCAGGCATCAGTACCATTTGGTCAGCAGTCAAAAAGAGGGACATGGCCCAAGTGTAGAAAACTAAACACGTTGAAATGCCTCCAGTACTAAGAGAATAGCCCAGATTGGAGTTGAGGAACCAGATTCTATACTGGATCATGTCACCTATAGACCAGCCTTGGCATTCCCAGCTGGTTCTGCCTGATAACTATCAGAGCATTGTGTTGAAGTCACTTCATGATGATTCTGGACATTTGGGGGCTGAAAAGACTATGGATTGCTTGGAGATCAACTCTACTGGCCCCGAATGAAGCTGGAGGTTGAAGAATACTACAAGTCATGCATTCGATGTATACGGAGGAAGACACTGCCTACAAGGACCGCTCCATTGTTCCGCTTGCAGAGTGCAGGGTCCCTTGACCTGGTGTGTATGGATTTCCCATCAATAGAGCCAGATGCCAGCAACATGGCAAATGTCTTAGTCATCATGGATCACTACACCAGATATGCTCAAGCTTTCTCTACCAAGGATCAAGTGTGTCCACAGTGTTATGGGAGAAGTATTTCATTTATTATGGCCTCCCCAGATGGATACATAGTCATCAGGGAGGGGATTTCAAGAGTAGGCTCATACATGAGCTACTGAGAATGCTTGGAGTCGAGAAGTTGAAGACCACGCCTTACCACCTGCAGCGTGATCCCCAGCCTGAGAGGTATAATCGCACCTTGCAAGACATGCTCAGAACCTTGGAAATCAGCAAGAAGAACAAGTGGAGTTGACATATTGGACATCTCATCCACTGCTACAACTGTACACAAAATGAAGCTACCGGGTACTCGCCATATTATCTGATGTTTGGGCACGAGGCAAGATTGTCCATCGACCTTTGTTTTGGGACTGGCAAGGAAGACCTACCACTGAAGGCTTATCTAAGTATGAGTCTGATATGAGAAGGGAGCTGAAAAAGGCTTATGAATTAGTTGAGGTCATGGCTGCCAAGCAGAAACAAGGAAGTAACAAGAGGTATGATCAAAAGGTTAGGTTCTCCCAACTCATGCCAGAAGACCGGGTCCTCGTAAGGAATTTGGAGCTACCTGGGAAGCACAAGTTAGCTGACCGCAGGGTGGCTACGCCCTATGTAGTGTAGAGTCAGATACCAAACATACTAGTTTTCTAGGTGAAATCAGAGGATGGGAATGGGCCTGTCAAGATTCTCCATCGGAACCACCTTCTGCCTCTGGGGCAAGAGGTGTGGGTTGACCTAGAGCCCGACCTGGAGCCTACACCTAGTAAGAGGACTCTGGTGATGAACAGCGACTGAAGGACCAACAGCAGGTGAGATTTGATTGGACCTTGCCCCTGAATGGGACACAGAATTGGATGATGAGAAAATAGGTGTGTGGTATATGCTGCCTTTTACTAACTCCCCACTGATTGAGGAAGAGAGTCCCAACCTTTCTCATGCTGTCAGGTGAAATTGGGGGGGGGGGGTGGCTATTTGTGGATAGACTGGATTTCAGCAGGACCATGAAGGGGATGAAGTGGGGCTTAGCCAACTGGCAGAGGGATTCAAGTTGCAGGAGAGCATGAGTGATAGACCGGGGGAGGCCTCGCCATTAGACCAGCAATATCCCAAGGAGTGTTTGAACCTGAAGAAGTAGATAACAGGGTAAGGTCTCAAAGAATCAGGAGAGTCCCAAATAGGCTGGCCTATGTAGCATGAGGTGGGGGAACAGAGTGTGGCACCTATTGCCTTGGTGAGATATGTCACTGCCATTTATACCTGTGTTGGACTTTGCTTTGTATGAAGGGGTGGCAAATTATCTCAATGTCATGAGGACATGACTAATTTTGGTTGGGGGGGGGGGGGAAGAGTAATACCCTGGGAAAGGTTTCACTGATAATGTTATGGTCTTTCTGTAGAAGCAGTGGTTGTGTTATGGTTAGAGATAACGGGTGCTTTGGAATGTGAGCCGTCCAATTAAGGGAGTGTGTTTTCACATTGTGTGCTGGACACCAGTGTGAGCTGGGGCTTTTGTTCGGTGGAGGATGAAGGGAAAAGACACTGGAGAGAAGAGGTCATAGGACTTGATCCAGAGTGGGGCCATGATTCGATGAAGCCCGGGGTGAAGGGGAAACAGTGAGCTCCAACTTGTGCAACATTAGACCGTTTCATTAAAATAGGCCTTTTTCTTTACTAACCCTTTAGTTGAATTAAGAATTATAAAGCTAAATCTATTAATTGTATGTGGTGTTCTGTCTATTACTTTGTGGTACTTATTTGTAATGGGGTAACAAATCATGCAGCATCCACACCATCAGGGGGTTTCAGGGTGGGCTTGCACCTAAACCTCACACGTTTGGCAGGGCTGGAGATGGTCTTCCCTAGACTTACGCATCAAATATATATCAAAATAAACTTTATTCATAATAAAAATATTTATAAGAATAAACCATGCAATATTTTTGCATTCCTATATTTATAGTCAAGCTTTAAGTACTGTTCTATTGCATTCCTTAAAACCAATAAAACTACTGCCACTCATGAGGCCCCCCAAGGTGATACACTTCTACCATAATTGAGGGACTTCCTTGCCTAACCCACAACTCAAAAAGCTGTGTGATCTTACAGAGAGTACCATGACCATCACCACTGGAGACATGAACAGGAAGGTATGGATCAAGCACCATGCCCAAGTTCCACACTAATTGGAAAATACATTATTGCTCCTTTACTGTTACAGTATTGCATTTAATAATGGAATGCTTTATTAAGTATGGTTAACTTATCATCTGAATAACCCACAATCCCATAATTACTGTTGCAACATTTAAGGTAAACATTAATTTGTAATGGTGTTAGGGAAGTTACTGGAATATATTGTTAAACATAAAACAATTGGATGAATCTAACAGGTTCACTCATTCCCTTCAGGATGTGTTTTCTTGGTGCAGTCAATATGCAACTCCATATTCGCTGAGGTGGTAGTGCTAACTGCTCTCTGCAATGGCCACTCAGTTCCAGGGTAATCAGGAATGCAGAAGAAACTAGATTAAGAGTAAGAGTGCACAGTACCTTCATCACATAGATATCTGCTTCCACGGCAATGAATCTTGTCACAAGCAATTAAGGATCGGCAATCACAGGCAATAAAAAATTAATTGCTGCACAAGATTATGAGTTTGACCATAATCCAGATGTTGTTAAGATGGAAGGCTCTATAAATTTGCAAGATGAATGTTGGCAGGGATCTTAACTGGCTAGCAAATCACATAAATGTGATGGTTCTCTGTTCTTGCCTGAGCACAAGAGACATGATCCAAAAATCAGGCACTGTATGTGGGAGGGAGGCAAGAGAGGGTAGAACTGTCTGGTATCTGAGCACAGCTGACACGTCCACACCAGATTTGTCTTTCTGAGGCAGAGAAAATCCTTCTGAAATCCCGACAATCTGAAGACAGTCCTGCTTCTGTTGGAATCAGATAATCTAGAGAAGGTTGGTGAACACCTTCTGTGTTGAAAACCAAGTTCTGGAAAATTACTCACCCCCTTCTAGAGACTGAAGGCTTCTCATCAGTGGAAACTATATAAAAAAAATTACAAACCCCATTTCCAGAAAAGTTGGGATATTTTCCAAAATGCAGTCAACCTTTATTTAACTGACGAAAGTACAAAGAAAAGATTTTCAATAGTTTTACTGATCAACTTAATTGTATTTTGTAAATATACACAGATTTAGAATTTGATGGCTGCAACACACTCAACAAAAGTTGGGACAGAGTTAAAGTAAGATTGAAAAGTGCACAGAATATTCAAATAACACCGGTTTGGAAGACTCCACATTAAGCAGGCTAATTGGTAGCAGGTGAGGTATCATGACTGGGTATAAAAGTAGCGTCCATCAAAGGCTCAGTCTTTGCAAGCAAGGATGGGTCATGGCTCACCCCTTTGTGCCAAAATTTGTGAGAGAATTGTTAGTCAGTTCAAAAGGAACATTTCCCAACGCAAGATTGCAGAGAATTTAGGTCTTTCAACATCTACAGTACATAATATTGTGAAAAGATTCAGAGAATTCAGAGACATCTCAGTGTGTAAAGGGCAAGGTCGGAAACCACTGTTGAATGCTTGTGATCTTCGAGCCCTCAGGCGGCACTGCCTGATAAACCGTCATGCTACTGTGACAATTATAGCCACCTGGGCTCAGGAGTACTTCAGAAAACCATTGTTACTTAACAGTCCGTTGCTGTAATCCAGAAATGCAACTTGAAACTGTATTATGCAAGGAGGAAGTCATAAATCAACACTATGCAGAAACACCGGCGAGTCCTCTGGGCCCAAGCTCATCTCAGATGGACCGAAAGACTGTGGAACCGTGTGCTGTGGTCAGATGAGTCCACATTTCAGCTAGTTTTTGGAAAAATGGGCTTGGAGTTCTCCATGCCAAGGATGAAAACGACCATCCTGATTGTTATCAGCGAAAGGTGCAAAAGCCATCATCTGTGATGGTATGGGGGTGCATCAGTGCCCACGGCATGGGTGAGTTGCAAGTATGTGAAGGTACCATTGACTCTGAGGCGTATATTAGGATTTTAGAGAGACATATGTTGCAATCAAGGTGACGTCTCTTCCCGGGACGTCCATGCTTATTTCAGCAGGACAATGCCAGACCACATTCTGCACGGGCTACAACAGCGTGGCTTTGTAGACACAGAGTGCGTGTGCTTGACTGGCCTGCTGTCAGTCCAGATCTATCTCCTATTGAAAATGTATGGCGCATCATGAAGAGGAAAATCAGACAACGGAGACCACAGACTGTTGAGCAGCTGAAGTCTTACATCAAGCAAGAATGGACAAAATTTCCAATTGCAAATCTACTACATTTAGTGTCCTCAGTTCCAAAATGATTAAAAAGTGTTAATAAAAGGAAAGGTGATGTAACACAATGGTAAATATGCCTCTGTCCCAACTTTTGTTGAGTTTGTTGCAGCCATCAAATTCTAAATTTGTGTATATTTACAAAATACAATTAAGTTGGTCAGTAAAACTATTGAAAATCTTTTCTTTGTTACTTTTGTCAGTTAAATAAAGGTTCACATGAATTAACGTATCACAGATTTTTGTTTTTATTGCATTTTCAAAAATATCCCAACTTTTCTGGAAATGGGGTTTGTAGATCATAATATCCAGGGAAACAGTGGAAACTATTTCCATTATCCTGTGCTTCTTGCATTAGGATGACCAAGAAGATGCTTTGGTCCTCAGTCTTGTCCACTAACCAGATTCTAAGACCAGGCTGAGAAGTGGTAGAAATCTGCCAGTCTTCAACACATCACCACCCCTACACACATCCCTTCCTAAGAGTCAATTATGTTTGTCTGCTTTCCAAACCTCTGTTCTGACCTCCTTGCCTCCATATGATGTCAACTAATGTCATAGATTAAAAAGACACGACTAGTTTACTATGAATATGCAAAACACTTAAAAGTATAAAGATGTTCAATTAATACCTGGAACTCTTATTTGATTTTGCTATTATATGACAAAACTCACTGTGGACTTTCATACAATGCAAGATGAAATGCAGCCCCCACCCCAGTGGCTTGTTGAACTCATAGACATTGGGTACTCTTGGGTTGTTGCCATCCATCTGCTTGCTGTGCCTTCTTTTATGTTTTCTCTTGAAGGTTTGGGACATTTGTATCTCAATTAAGGTAACTGAAAGGACTATGTTGCAGTGACTTCATGTAGGGAATTGTTCAGTCAAATTGCCATCTGTTTTCTAATTTTCCTCTCCCCTCAGGCTGACTTGCGGAGTGATTCACTCATCAGTTTCCCTTTGTCTAAAGTCCCAATGTAGGGTCTAAACCCAAAATGTCAAATACTATTTATTTTGGTAGAAACTCTCTTACTTGCTGAGCTCCTCCAACATTCTGTGATGCATCTGCAGTCTCTTGTATCTCTCACTTCGTCTGAAGTTGTGATGTAGTCTTCAAGTTTTAAATATGGTAACCCAATTTCCCCCACACCAGTCAAGTCTTCAGGACTGATATCAGACACAAGGTCACATTTGCTCCATTGTTTTCTTATCTGCTTTCATTTAGTCCCTTTCTGACCACAAAGGACCCCGACGACCAGGTGGTTGTTTATTCAGCTGCCTGGATTCACTTTTTGCACTACTTACTTAAAATATTTCTTGTAGCATGTTTCCATCTCCGTCCCCCTCTCCTTATTACATCCAAAGGTTTTCACCTCAGTTTTAGCTGAATTAAACATGAGAGATGATAGGAGAGGGCGACTGAATGCTGCAAAGACATAATACATGCTAGATGTCAATGCTGAATGAATCAACACACACTGTACACAGCGGCAGAGCAGAAAGCATAAGAAATTTCACTAGGAAGCTGCAGAGAAATACAGACCAGAAATGGAAAGGAAATAATGAGAGAGTGATGATGCTGGCAAGAGATGGGCAATAGAAAAGGCTTATTTCAGGGAGAGACTGGTGAAATGTACATCAAAACAGTGTCACTTACATTAACAGCTAACACATCCAAGGATCTTCTGGGGATTGCCCACAACAGTCTCTGCACATTCTGGTGCCAACACAGCATGCCCACATTCATTCACAAAATCAGCAACAAATATGGAACAGACACAAGTGGTGTGGACCTGGAGACAGAAGGAATCAGGAGTTTGGAAGAAATATTGAAGAGACCAAATAGTAAAGAGCTTAGGGTCAAGGTAGATTAAGGGTTTGACTGTAAACACTCACACTTCTATTTAGAAACCGACACTTACGTGCAATTAAGTGATCGCAAACATTGAGCAGTACAAGGTACAGAGAGCAACACCTTAGCTCTGCATGGCTATGAAAGAAATAAATGGCCATCCAGGTTTTGCAGATTCTCCAGTCCTCAGGCATTTGATTACAGGAGTGGTAAGAGTACCAAGAGAGATGTTAGAAGCTTGTTTATCAGAAGCAAAGCGAAAAATGGTGGTGCATGGAAACATGTCCTGAACCAAATCCTTGCTAACACAGAGCCAGGGGCAGTGAGATAAAGACGCTTCAAATTTGTAATAGAATATTGCAGGAACATGCCTGAAATATGGAAACACACACAGAAAAAAGCTGGAGGAATTCTGGTAGTGAGGTCCAGATGAAGAGCAGAAGGCCCAGATGCAAGGTCTCAAATGAAACTGTTGACTGTCCATTTCCCTTCACAGATGCTGTAACTCAATGAATTTCTCCAGATTTTGATTTGCATTTGCAGTCTCGTGTCTCCAAATATTAACTGACAAAATCAATAGACAATTGGAGAGAACACAGTAAAATAAGTTATTTATTTCAATCATTTCAAAGCAAACTACATTCATTTGAAGATTGCAATATTTACATTGCTAATCAATGATAATTTATACAGTAAATTATTCTTAATAAATAGAAGACTGGGAGTGGAAGTAATAGGAAAAAAGGGAAAAAGGTAGTGTGGGAGATTCAAGTATTTCATTCTCAAATATTGAAAATATATTGCTACATCTGTAGCAACTCTACTGAGCTGGTCTGTGCATACACTATGTATACCCCAATAGCTGTGCACACACAAACTTGAAGGTTCCCAAGATCACACAAATGAAAAACCCAGAAATAGGTCCTATGATCCATAGCTGTAAAGCCATCAAACAGAGACAAACTAATTCTTCCCACATTTCCATCAACTCCCCTACCACTTAATATTACATCAGGCGAATTCACAAGGTCATATAGGCTTGTACTGTAGAAATACTTATGAATATCTATTAAAAATGTAAACCAAACCGATTAAATCTTAGTGTTATTTGGTATACTTCACAAAAATGTTTATAAGCATTAGACAGCTTTGACAGTTCTGGACATTTCAGAAGTGTCACAATGTCATTTAACCTGTTACAACACAGAACAGTCCATTCAACTCACTGTCTCTATGCCAACAGTGAATAGTGTAATCTCATTCTCCCTCTTACCTTCTTGTATTTAAAATATCCTTTAATCTCTCCTTTCTAGGCACTCTTGCAATTTGTCAACACTAGTGACTGATAAACCTATCAGAAATGCAAGAGGAAACAGTTTTGATGTGCAAGGAAACCAGAACACCCAGGGGACCCTTCATGGGCAGAGTATGTCAAAACTCAGACAGCACCAGAAATCAATCAAAACCAGATCCCTGCAGCTGGGAGACAGCACCAACTACAACCAGTGCTGCTACCAACCCTACCCTGATGTAGTGTTTGTGTGCAAAGCTTCTTTAAATTGGCCTGTGCAATTCCACTATGACATAGGAGGTTCTCATGCTACATACAGCCCAACTCTGCCTTGGATGCAGCAGCTGTTTGCAGACTTCAGCTAAGACTCTCCCAGGTCCTAGCACCACTATGTGGCTTCAGGGGAGCATAAATACCAGCTTCGATTGTCTGGGCCCAATGGCCCATGTCTTTGTCACGTATTCTATTAGTGGAAGGTATACAGATATGCCAGATACTGAAGTAAAGCTTGTGCCTGTGGAACCTCTGCCAACATAGACATCCCTTGCTCCATCTCCCAAAGACCAAATGGATCCAAAGGTTGAGGTGTCTGTTCGAGGAAATCTCCAGTTGGACAGCTATGGTGAGGAAGTGAGATGATGTCCTCTATGTTAAACCAAGAGGACTGGATTTCCACAATTCTAAGTGCCTAATTACCTTAGCCTATTGTGATAAAAATGACTGAAGTGGGGGAGAAAGGTGAAGGGAAATAGAGGACTTTCACCTACAAATTTAAATACTATTTAGATTAAGGCTCAAGTGTCACAAAAGGTGAAAAAGAGTGGGATTAGTAACTTACATTTGATGGCTGACATGGACAGGATTCACCAATGGATCTGCTTCACTGCTGTAGGACTCTGTTTATCAAACTACACTATTTATCTCCCACCCTTCACCTCCTCTCTACCCCTCCTTCACCTCATACCTCTTTTCCTGCCACTTTGAGGTTCACGGCTCTAAATTGTTCATTTCAAAATACGTTAACATTGTGAGTGATCGCGCTTTCTGTTGCTTTGCTCCTGCTTACATTCTTGACTCCATCATTTCTCCATCAGCAGCGCCACATGGTCAAGAAATTCCTCCATGTCACTAATTTTACCACTGTTGTTGCAGATGTAGTCTGCCACTTTCTGAACTTGGGACGGTGCATCACCAGAAGCACATCCAACGCAAGCTTTCTTCAGGAACTCAACATCAGAGTCATTGTTTCCTGTTGTGGGAGAATAAAGGTTTGCTGGTGTTAGTTTCTACTATGCATGTTGTCCTAAAAATGACTGCTGGCACATGAATGTTGTAATCATAGTCTTTGTTCCAGAGAAAATTATCCTAGCCTGGATCATCTCACTTCCTCACCATAGCTGTCCAGCTGGAGATTTCCTCGAACAGACACCTCAACCTTTGGATCCATTTGGTCTTTGGGAGATGGAGCAAGGGATGTCTATGTTGGCAGAGGTTCCACAGGCACAAGCTTTACTTCAGTATCTGGCATATTTGTATACCTTCCACTAACAGAATACATGACAAAGACACAGGCCATTGGGCCCAGACAATCGAAGCTGGTATTTATGCTCCCCTTAAGCCACTCCTAACTATATTCATCAGCATGACTCTTGATTATTCCTCATTTATCCAACCAGCCCTCGAATATATCTTCACTCTTCACTTCAATCAAAGTGGCTTCAGAGTCCTTTAAACATGAAGGTTATTCATTCACCACCCAATAGTTATAATTGAGCACATTTCTAGTGAGGAAACGTTTAAGTCTATAGACTCACTTCCTGTGTGTATTGTGACAGAGGCTGAAGCCCCAGCAACAATCTAGCACACCGCACAACTTACAATTTTACAGCTTGCTTGCTTTGGACACATTGAGCTCAGCCATAGAGAATAAAATCATAGTGTACTGTAAATAAATTGTCCTAAACTACATAGGCTACAATAGCAGGAAAATGTTAACATCTATAAAATAGTATGTGGTTTTCGAGCAAACAATATTGATGGGATTCAACAAAGCCAGAAGAGACTTATGAAAGGGACAAAGTTCTTGACAAACCTGTTGTTTAATTTAAATGATACAACTGGTAAAACAGATGAGGGAGAAGCAATTAAGGTATATTTGGAAGGATGAACAAAAGTGGTATATTGCTTACCGTTGAGAGACTGGGAAATGCTAATAAAAAAAAGGGGCCAAGGCTGCTCTTATAGACACCGTCCACTGAAAGCACACAGTCAGGTGTGCCAAGGAGTTAAGAGAGCAAATGGTATGTTGGCTTTAATTGCAAATGATTTTCAAAGATTCAAGGACATTTTGCTTCAATTACACAGGGTCTTGGTGAGAACACACCTAAAGTACTGGGTCTAGTTTTCATCTCCTTACCCAAAGGGGATTTACCTGTCAGGGAAGGGGTTCAGTAAACAATCACAAGACTGATACTAGGAATGGCAGAAATTTATCCTTAAGAATGGTCTGGTCTTCACGAATTTTATTCACTGGAGTTCTGAAGAATTAAGAGAATCTTAAGCACAACATTCTGACAGGGCAAGGTGAACTAGCTGTAGCAAGAATGATTTTACAGGGTGAAGGGTACAGGACAGTGGTTGGGAAGAAGGGACCATGGTCTCAACATACAAGGCATTTCTTCACTCAGGATGCTCAACCTGTGTAATTCACTGCTATAGAAGATGCTGAAAGCAAGATGGTGAATATTTCTAGTGAAAGATTTCTAGACACAAGGCATCAAGGGATTACAGGGAGAGGAAATAAATCATGATTGAGACAGAATCAGCTACGATTCCACTGAATGTTCAAGTAGACTGAAAGTGCCAATTATCATTCTCCTTCTCAAGGCCATTTAACCCACTTGCATAGGATGTAAACACAAACACTCACCAAAATAAGCCACATTTTCCCAACCGATGCCCATTTCTCTCATCCATGCTTCCATGGTCTTTTTCTTCCATTGTTCAAAGTCAGGAATAAATTCTACCTGTAGCCCACAAAACAAACCACCACAGATTTACTTCATTAAACAAGATAAATTGCCTAGTGCGTGGTGGAATCTGAGTGTGAATCTGAGAATAAAATGGAATTGACATAGATGGTTGTTTGATGGTTTAAGATCCTGTTCTCAAGCTTCATGACTAATCATTAACAGCTCAATGAGCACAGCAATACGTAGCCATGTATTTCTTGTTAGTGCACAAAATCCTCAAGTTCCAGCAGCATCTTGGTAAATATGAGGCAGCATGGTAGTGTAGTGCTTAGCACACCATTCACAATACCAGTGACCTGGGTTCAATTCCTACCGCTGTCTGTAAGGAGTTGGTGCGTTCTCATGACTGCACAAGTTTCCTCCAGGGCTCCAGTCTCCTAGCACAGTCCAAAGACATAACAATTGATAGGTTGACTGATCATTGTAAATTGTCCCATGGTTAAACTAGGATTAAATAGGTGGGTTGCTGGGTGGCATGGCTCAAAAGACCAGTAGGGCCTATTCTGTGCTACATCTCAGAAAATAGTAAATTAATTTTCTCTGAACTCTTTCAATCTTATTGATGCATTTCCTGTAGGCAGGTGACCAGAACTGCATTCAATACTTCAAATAAGGCTTCACCATCTTATACAACTTCAACATAACATCCTAACTTCAGTACTTATGAAGTATTTATGAAGGCCAATGTGCCAAAAGCCCCCTTTATCTACCTGCGATGCCATTTTCAAGGAATTATGAAGCTGTACTTCCAGACCATGTTGGAACACAGCTTGCGTACTGTGTGCACCTGGTCAGCAGACCACAAGGAGTGTATGATTACAATAAAGGAGGTTTTCAGCATTAAGCGGAACAGAAGAATTACGAAGAGCGAGTGCCTTGGCTGGGCTCATTTCAGCCAAAACTAAGAAGATTTAATTGGGATTTATCATGTCTACTACAGGATGTATTGAAACAGTGAGTGAAATGCCTGCTTTCTCTACTGGCAACAAAATGATTCAGTTGCTGCCTTGCCAATTGACACGGCCTTGGCTGACAAAGATTTTGTCAAGTGCTTGTAAGAGACCTTGGAGATGATGCCCACTGCAGTGTGTGCTAGTAGTGGAAGGAATGAATGTTCCCAGGCATTGGGGCTATTTCAAAGGATGAACGCAACAGCTGTATAGCAAATCTTGTCAAAGCCTGATTTTACTGTTATCCTTCAGACAAAAATATACATTAACTTCAAACACAAGAGATTCTGCAGATTCTGGAAATCCAGAGCAATGCACAAAAATGCTGAACCCAACAGGTCAAGTGGCATCTCGGAAGATGAATAAACAATCAACTTTACGGGCCAAGATCCTGCAGGATTGGAAATGATGGGGAAGAAACCAGAATAAGGTGGTGGAAGTTGGAGGGGAGAGAGGGAGAGGGGATGGGAAGGAGAAGAAACCAGGTGAGGGGAAAGGTGGGTGGAGGGATGGAGTGCGAATCTGAGAGGGGATAAGTTCTGCCTGACCTGCTGAGCTCCTCCAGCAGTTTGTGTACAGTCTGTAAGGAGTCTCAATTTCAAAGCTATAGCTAGAAAAACACAATAAAATTAAAACATACCCGAATGCTGCTATTCTTCATTTTTTTAATTTCAGACATAATTGACAATATGTACTCTTCATTTTTGCTTTCCTGTTCAAACTGTGATCTCAGGGAACAAACCACAAGGTTTACTTCTTTCTTTTTGGTTGTCCGATGTTTGTTAGTGTTTGTGGCTTCAGGCGTAGTGCTCTCTCCCATGTTCTCAGCTTTGCATTTTGCCATTAGCCCAGCCACATGGTTAACAAATTCCTTCACATCACTGGCTCTATCTTTGCTACGGCAAATGTAGTCTGCCACCTCCTGAACTTGGGGTGCGGCACCACCAGAGACACCTCCAAAGTGAGCTTTCTGCAGGCACTCGAGATCAGAGAAATTGTTTCCTTTTGGGGAAGAACAAAGATTTGTCAAGTGTCAGTATCTACTCTACATGTTGTCCAAGTATGAGTGTTGATGCATGAACATGGTAATCATAGAGCAGTCTCCTTTGTTTCAAAGGAAATAATGCCAACCTGGATCATCTCTCACTGTCCCTCACCATGGTTATCCAGCTGGAAAATTGCAGCCACAAGTACCACAACCTCTGGTTCCATTACTCCTCTGGGAGCTGGAGGGAGAAATGTCTGTTCTCATCTGGCAGTTAAGAAAGCAATGGCATGTTGCCTTTCATTGAAATTATTCAGGGTGTTGCAGAGACCACACCAGGAGAATTTGTGCAATCTTGAATTCCTTACTCAAGAGGATTTAGTGGTCATGGAGGTAGCAAGTAAAGGTACTCTACTCCGATTCTTGGAATGGCCGCACTACTTTGAGAGATCATGTCCAATCGACCCTATATCACTGGAGTTTTATTTAATTTAGAGATAAAGCATAGAATGTCCCTTCCAACTCAATGAGCTGCACCACACCTATTGAACCCTAGCCTAATAATGGGACTATTTCCAATGACCAATTAACCTACTGACTGGTACATGGCTGTGGGTCAGGGGAGAGCTGTCTAGTAGGAGTTATAGTCTCAAATTACAGAGGACAATTAATATCAAAATGCAGCAGAACTTTCTCATTTTCCCTCCCACCCCTTCCCCAGGATATTGAGACTTTCAAAATTTACTACCATAAAAGATGGAGACCAAGATGCTGAATATATTTATGAGGCAAAGACATTTCTTTTTTTTTTAATTGATTTTTAATGCATTTTCTACAACACTACAAACAAAAAAACCCAAAAACAAAGTAGAAAATTAGTACAGTGCAAGATAAACATACAATAGTAATATAATACAAAATAAGATAATTGAGAAAGCACGCAAGTTAGTCATGTAAAGTTAGTGTCCTCCCCAAGCCCCACAACAAAAAAAACTCCAGACCAACCAAAACAAAATGTAGAAAATATAAATCAGAACATTCAAACCCCCAAAACTGTAAATACACTTGAAAAGAAGATAATAATGCCTACTACCAAAAAAAAGAGCTGAAAGCAAGGGACTGAAAAAAAAACTTAATTGAGAGGAAAATTATGAAAATACTCAATAAAAGGTCCCCAGACCTTATGAAACTTTATATCCGAATTAAGAATTGAATAATGGATTATTTCAAGGTCTAAACAGGACATGATATCGTTAAGCCATTGAGCATGTGTGGGTGGGGCAACATCTCTCCATCTAAAGAGGATCAGACATCTAGCCAGGAGAGAAGCAAAAGATAATATTCGACATTTAGTCGAACTCAAGTGTATATCTGTCTCAGCCAAGAAACCAAACAGAGCAATTAAAGGGTTAGGTTCTAAGTGGCGATTCAGAATACAGGATAAAGTTATAAAAACATCTTTCCAAAATTTCTCTAAGCTAGGACAGGTCCAGTACATATGAATAAGAGAGGCCTCGCCACTTTTGCATTTATCACAAAGAGGACTAATATTAGGGTAAAATCGAGATAATTTAGATTTGGACATATGGGCCCTATGAACAATCTTAAACTGTAAAAGACAGTGACGAGCACAGAGAGAAGTTGAATTAACCGATTTCAGAATCGAGTCCCAAACCTCATCAGATAAAGGGATATTTAAGTCATGCTCCCAAGCCATTCTGATTTTATCTACAGGGGCACGCCGTAAGGATACCAATTTATCACGGATAAAGGATATTAAGCCTTTACCCAGTGGATTAATAGAAATAAATAAATCCATAGCATTTCTCGGGCATTTCAGGGAAGTTGGGAATTAAAGGATTGATAAAGTGTCTGATTTGGAGATATCTAAAGAAATGGGCATTAGGCAGATTGAACTTAGCAGAGAGCTGTGAAAGGATGCGAAGCGATTATCGATAAAAAGATCTTCAAAATGCCTAATGCCCTTTCTATACCAATCATAGAATGTTGAATCATACATAGTAGGTAGAAAAAGATGATTATGTAAGATAGGACTAGAAAGGGAAAAATCATAAAAACCATAAAATTTCCTAAACTGAGCCCATATTCGCAAAGTATGTCTAACAAGAGGATTAACAATTTGTCTAGACAAACTACCAGGGAGTGCAGAACCAGATAGATTTTTAGTGGAATTCAGCTCCATTGTTACCCAATTAGGGCACTCAGATTGGCTATGGAAAAAAGACCGAAGATAGTGCAACAAATGTTAGTTGCCCAGTAGTATAAACGAAAATTAGGTAAGGCCATGCCACCCTCTTTTTTAGATTTTTGAAGATAAACCTTATTAATTCTAGAACACTTATTCTTCCACAGATTGGACAAAATAATAGAGTCTAAGGAATCAAAAAAGGTTTTAGAAATAAAAATTGGAATAGATTGAAATAAATATAAAAATTTAGGGAGAACATACATTTTAATAACATTAATATGACCTACCAAGGACATAGATAGAGGTGATCATTGTGACAGACTCTGTTTTGTAGTGTATAAAAGATTGGCAAAATTTTCACGAAAAAGATCTTTGAACTTCCTTGTAACTGTAATACCAAGGTAAGTAAATTGATTATGAACTACTTTAAAAGGGAGGTCACGAAATGCTAATACTTGTGCTTCTCTATTAATTGGGAAAAGTTCACCCTTATGTAAATTAAGTTTATAGCCAGAGAACTGGCTAAATTGATCAAGAAGTGAAAACATTGGAGGTAAGAATGTGGATGAATTCGAAAGAAAAAGTAATAGATCATCAGTATAAAGAGAAACTTTATGCTCAACACCCCCCCTCCAAATCCCGGTCAATTCAGGACAGCTTCGGAATGCTATCGCCAGAGGTTCTATAGCCAAATCAAAAAGAAAGGGACTTAAAGGGCATCCTTGACGAGTGCCACGTTTAAGGTTAAATAACTGGGATTGCTGAGAATTAGTCAAAACAGAGGCGGTAGGACATAGATATAGCAATCTGATCCGAGATAAAACTTTGACCAAGGTCAAATTTTTCTAAAACCGCAAAGAGGCAGTTCCACTCTATATGATCAAAATGCTTTCTCTGCATCGAGAGAAATAACGCATTCAGGAATTCCAGTCGAAGGTGAATATAAAATATTAAATAAACGCCTTATGTTAAAAAAAGGAAGACGGTTTTTAATAAAACCAATTTGATCATCAGAAATAGAGGGTATAACAGTTTCTTATCTATGAGCCAAAACTTTGGCCAAGATTTTAACATCAAGCAAAGAGATCGGCCTGTACGAGGAACACTCTGTTGGGTCTTTACCCTTTTTTAATAAAAGAATAATACATGCCTCATTAAATGAGGGTGGCAATTTACCATAGTTAAGCGAGTCAGAGAGTACTGAGAGTAACTGAGGTGAAAGAAGTGAAGAGAATGATTTATAAAATTCTATGGGGAACCCATCAGGTCCGGGAGATTTGCCTGAAGACAGTGCAGAAATTGCAAAAAATATTTCTTCTAATGATATGGCTCATTAAGTTTTGCTTTAAAATCAGATGAAAGCGAAGGGATATTCAGAGTATTTAAAAAAAGATCAACAGAAATATTCTCATTCAGAGATTCAGAGGAATAAAGCCGAGAGTAAAAATTTTTAAATACGTCATTGATTTCTGAGTGATTCGATGTAATATCCCCGTTCTCCTTCCGGATCTTTGTGATATATTGTTTAGCTTTAGACGAAACATTTCTTGACACAAAAAATGTCAAGGAGTTACAGGGAGAACAGGAATATGGACACTGAAAAATCAGCTGCAATTACATTGAATGATTGAGGATCAAGGTGCCAAACTGCTTTTCTTGCTCCTAGTTTCTAATGTCTGATCATGACAAACCAACCCATTTTCCATTGTACTGCTTGTACAATGCCCTATGATAGAAACACTCACCAAAGTAAGCCACATTCTCCCAACCGATGCCCATTTCCTTCAGCCATATTTCCACAGTATTTTTCTTCCATTGTTTAGAGTCAGGAATCAATTCTACCTGCAGTCCACAGAACAAACTACAATCAAATTTATTTTATTAACCTAGATAGATTACACCGAATGTAAGTGAGTGGTGGCATCCGTGGGCATGCAAATGGAAGGCGGAGAGAATAAAATGGGATAGTGTGGAAGACTGCTTGAGCCATGATAATCAATAACAGTCCAATGAGCACAGATGTGTAACAATGCATCCATTTCTTTATTAGTACTACTGCACACTTTAACACAACCATTTTGTTAGCAATTCCCTGGGGAATGTGTGTGGGACACTGCCCTGATTAACAGCAGAGGTCAACTCCTGGGCTAGGTATGAATGACCCAACCACCTCCTTTGTACCATCCCACCCACTAAACTGCTTTTAATTTCCACACTGACCTGAGACTTACACCTTTATTCAAGTGGCTCTGACATGACTCTACTATTATCAATGTCTATTACTGCTCAGTATGGAAATGATAACCCAAATGTCTGATACTTGTGCTAATGCTGCGATCATTTTATTTGTGCCTTGCTCTTGAAGAGGCCCAAGATCAGCTTTCCAAGATGCTGTAGGGCACCTTGCAGACGTGTGTTAGTAGTGGAGTCCCCATCTCAAGTCAAAAGCTTGGATTATTTTGCAATAGTCCCTCATTAAAAAGTAGTTCAATTTTAAAGTCATATTCAGATAAATGCAAGATAAAAATAAAACATACTTACCCGAATGCTATTTTTCTTCATTTTTTCAACTTCAGGCATCACTAACAACCTGTAGCCATGATTTTGGCATTGACATTCAAGAGTAGAGTCTGAGGAACAAACGACAAGATTTATTTTGTTCATTTTGGTTTTCAGATCCTTTTTTGCATTTGTGCTTCCAGGTGCATTGCTCTCCGCAGGGTTCTCAGCTCTATATTTTACCATCAGCTGTACCACGTAGTTAATAAATTCCTCCACATCACATATTCTATCTTTGCTGCTGCAGATGTAGTCTGCCACTTCTTGAACGTGGGGTGCGGCTCCACCACAGACACCTCTGAAGTGAGCTTTCTTCAGGCACTCGAGATCAGAGTCATTGTTTCCTTTTGTGGGAGAACAAAGATTTGTTATTATTGGCATCTACTCTGCATGCTGTTGTATCAGTGACTGTCGATTAATATGAACTGACATTTAATCATAGTGCAGCCAGCTTTACTTCAGATAAACCAATTATAGCCTGGATGATCTCCATTTCAAGATAAAATACTCCAGCTGGACAATTCCTCCAAGAGGTACTTCAACCATGGGACACATTCCAAAGTGGTTTTGAACACTTCAGAAGTGAGTTATTTATTGAGTACCCCTATAATTCTTATTCAAGAACAATTCCATTACAGTATGCAACACTTTCTCTGTGCACACACTTCCTACAGGCACTAGGACACGTACAAGCTGAAGCCCAGGGACAATCCAACATGGCTTAGGCAGTTTTACCATGTTTGCTAATTTTGGATACAAAAACATTAAGCTCGGCCATGTGGTAAAATATAGAACATTTAGAACTGAGATGTGCAAATATTTCTTCACACATGTTCAGCCTGTGAAATCCACTGCCACAGGAGATTGTGAAGACCTACCCGCTGAATATATTTACAAAAGGAGGTAGAACAATTTCAGCATACAAAAGGCATCAAGACAGGACAACAGTTGAGATGAGAATCAGGCACAATCACATTTAATGGTCGGGCAAGCTCAAGGCACCAAATGCCCCTATTTCCTAATGTTCAGTCATTGCACTGGCTGTACCATGTTTTAGGGTAGAGACACTCACCAAAGTAAGCCACATTCTCCCAACCGATGCCCATTTCCTTCAGCCACGTTTCCATGGTACTCCTCTTCCTTTCTCTATCAGAGTCAGGGATGAATTCAGCCTGCAGTTCACAAAACAACAAATTTGTTTTATTAAACTAGGTAAATTGTCCCTAATATGTAGATGAATGTTAGAATCTGTGGGGGAGTGAATATGAGGAGAATAAAATGGAATTGATGTCACTGGTCAGCAGGAACCAAAGAGCCTGTTTCCAAGCTCCATGACTTGTCGCCAACAGTTTACTGAACACAACAACTTGAAGCATTTGCTCCTTTGTTAGATGGGGAAGGTGGGCAATAATGACCTGTAGATGACATAAACAATTAATACACATGGGGAAGTGGTTATTGCAGCTTTGAGTTGAAATGGAAGGCAATCACATTTACCCACACCTTTTCTGATTTGAGTAGATTATGCGTCCAACACTGACATTTCAGTGTCTCGGATACAAATAGAAAAACCAAACATTCCTTCCATTCTGATACTCTTGCATTATTTATGGCCTCTCTTCGTTAAATATTTGACAATATCACAATGAAACATCTGAAGGTAGTTCTAGTGGTCAAGTCCCAGGCCAGGCATAAATGACCACAACCCACTTTCCTATGAGTAATTCTAACCACTGAATTATTTTCCTTTGATTTCCACTGATTTGAGACTTAATATCATCTTCAATCATATGGTTCCTTCACATAGCACTCACATCATCTTTAGAATTCAGGTCTTTGGTCCTCGTTTGGAGAAAGGCAGTGGCCCAGGCAAAACAAGGCTCTAATAAGCAGGTTACTGTGGAATAAATTCTGCTAGTGTATCGATAAAACCTCTCATTCATTTTTGATGATGACAGTGAACCGCTTCATTGAAAGATAATTAACCAGGTTAGAATTGACATCCTCCTTGTGCACAGGACACACCACACCAGTATTCCTACAAAGGATGGTATTGCAATTGTATTAAAATAGCTTGACTAGTTTTGGAGCTCTAACAAATGTAGAGGAACTGTGGCATGCACCATCCATCACTGTAGTACACGAACAGAAAGCAATAGAATGTAACAGCAAGTGATGCTTCCTAAAAATAAACAACAAGAGTGCAGTGTACACCGTCCTTCACATCACACCACAAGGAGGATGTGATTACATTAGGGTGGGTTAACAGGATTTTAACCAGGGTGTAGAATTAGGAGGAGCAAATGCCTTGGCTGGGCTTGCTTCTTTTGAAAAAAGAAGAATTTTAATTGAAATTTATAAGGTGCATTACTGGCTAGTGTGGAACAATAAGCCAAAAGTCTGCTTTTGTGATTACAATGATTCTGTGTGTGCCCTGTTCTTTGAAGAGGACAGAGTCATGTTCGTGAGATGTTGTATCCCTGTAGTTACTGTAGTGTATCATATAGACGATACCCACTGCAGCATGTGTGCCAGCACCAGAGGGAATAAGTTTCGGCAGGCCTCAACTCATGCTATGAAAACATGTGGCAAATTCAGCTAAAATTCCAATTATTTTGCAACTGTTCCACAGAAAAAAAAATCAAACTTTAATTTCAAAGCCATACTTAGAAAATTGTACTAATTCAAAAAATATACTTACCCGAATGTTATTGCCCTTCATTTTTTTAATTCTTGGCATATCTGACAACTCATACCCTCGATTTTTGCATTCACATTGGAGTTGCGAGTCCAGGGAACAAACAACAAGGTTTACGTTGTTCATTTTGCCAAAATAACCATACCTAACCAAAGAAATTGTGGTCAACTTAACAATAAACACAAAGCAGCAATATTTAATGCACATCAACAGAATAGAGTTATTTTGACTGAATCTCTACCACACAGAAATTTACTTCTTCAACAAAACAAAGCTAAGATAATCTCACTTCAGGCCTGTTATTTTCTCAGTGTTAAAATAATTTAACTCCTTTAGGAGAAGAGCTCCATGATTAGCTCATCTCATTTATTTAATGTACCATCTTTATGACATAAAAGTACAAAGTAAATATGTTACTATATACAGCCCTTAGATTAGTTTTCTGGTGGACGTACACAGTAAAATCCATGATATAATCAATGAAAGATGGCACCCAACAGGGCAGACAAGCAACCAATGTGCAAAAAGCAACAAATGCCAGGAAGTGTTGTACAACAATGAAGCTGAGAAAATATCTGCCCAATTTTAAGTAACAAAAAAAAATTACCAATACTAAAAATAAACCAAAGTGTTAGAGATATTCAAAAGGTTAGAAGCCTCAGAGAGAAGTATTTAGTTTTCAGTGCTTGACCTTTGCTTGGAGTTGCTTGACACAATGTATTCCAGCATTATTCTTTTTTATTATTAAGTTTCTATGTAGGCAACATCAAATCTGGAAATAAAAAGTTACTAGGGAACACAGTGTTTCCTCATCTTTTACGGTGCATATTGAAACTACTGGAGCACCAACTTCATGTCAATATTCTCTAGTGAAGAATGACAAGTACTGGAAGAAAGGTTACAAATGTAGCTGAACAACTCTGTTGCTATAAAAATATAGTTGAAAGAGGAAAAAACAACAAGATAGGAACTGGGCAAGATGTTTTAGATAACAGACTGTTCTACTACTCTCTGCTAAAGTGCGAGGCTATGGAACAAGGGAAAGTTGGGCATTTACCAAGGTAGTGATGAGGAATAAAAGATCAGAAAATGGAATTAGATAATATTTCAGAGGAGTTACGTGGCTGTTAATAGAAATGTAAAACTAAATGAAATTAAAAGAAAATTTTGTTTTGAACCCAGAACAAGGGAGAAAAGCAAACTAAAGTCAACAAGATCAAAGGTGAACACCTGCTTCAGTGCAAAACCAGACACAATTATATTTAGAGCTACTGGAATTTAAGTAAATTGCACAACATTTTGGGAAGTATTTTTTGGCTGCAATGTACTTATCACAAGGTGAACTCTGAAACAAAATTTTGATGTGGTTGTTCCAGGATACATATTAGGTAGAAAAGTGAAGGTATTCTTGTGGGCTTTAACCAATAATATTCCAGGAGTCACAATCAGTCCAATATCAATATTTTTAAACCGTGAGAAACATTGAACCAGACAAATTTTAATCATTTCAAATATGCACTGGGTGGAAGATCAGAAGTACTTCTGTTGGAAAATTCATGCTCAACATTGCAAAAATCTAATGTTACACCATTGCCTAACAATTTATTCAAAATACATTCCATACTTACAATTGCACTATGTGTGAAATTTACCTTTTAACTCTTTGTTCAGCAATGGGCCAGTCAAGTTCTTCATCAATATCTACACTATACTCTGGCTGCATCTCATAATAAGCCATTTTACCACCCTGATTAGAATGATAGAATAAATGGTTAAAACCTCAATTAATCAACATACCACTGCCACTTCCCAAAACATTTCAGTGGTTGTTTTGCCCAAAAGAAGACCCTCCTCACAACAAACAAAAGCATATTTTAATTGGATTAAAGCCAAGTCCAAACACTGATGCAATTTTCCTCTGGTTATATTGAAAAGAATATCTGTTTCATTTTAATCGATTAGGAAAAGTAACATTTCAATAACTGCCTCCTTTCTCCAGCCCTCTGACAATCTGAAATCTTGCCCTTCCTTCAGCACTGTGCTTTCCTCTACCTCTCTATCCCAAGTCTGAAACTACCTTTGCCACACTCTTCACATCTCAATAAAGTTAATCTTAAAAATTCCATG
Organism: Hemitrygon akajei; assembly: GCF_048418815.1. NCBI lineage: Eukaryota > Metazoa > Chordata > Chondrichthyes > Myliobatiformes > Dasyatidae > Hemitrygon > Hemitrygon akajei. The sequence goes on from NC_133137.1 coordinate 55,192,503, forward strand.
TAGTTCAAGATCACCTGCCTCATTATTGGGAATACCAATATTCACATCTGCAAATTTTCTCATTATACCATCTAGATGTTAAGTATTTCACACAGCCATTTTAATAAATATTTATGTTATAATGCATCTTATATGAGGGATAGATGTGCAGCTATTGATGCATCTTATATAAGGGATAGATGTGCAGCTATTGATGCGTCTTTGTAAAGAATAGAGCAATGAATTTGAATTACATATGGTCTTGCCAAGCACATACGTACACATCTCAGAAAGTTCTGAAAAACAGCTACGTGTTCACCCAACCCACTGATGAACATAACTGAGATATCTCCATGCCTCAACTTCCATATAATGTACACTTCATCTCAAGTTGTGTCCTGTAGCACTTTGGCATTTCCTGCCATTCTCAACCATCTTTTATCTGAAATATTGCTTGAGGTTATTAATGTGCAACTCATTGCTCAAGATTTGTCAGGAGGCTATCAAAAGAAACCCGAAAGATAATCACTCTTCAAGGTGGCAGTTCAAAAGGGTCACTGCCACCGAGCAGGCACGATATCAAGGCAAATAAGCAGCTTATCATATTAAGGAATTCATACGGAAGAAATTTTTACTTCACTCCAAAAGGCTTGCGATATAAATTATGAAAAATTTAGGCAATTAAAGTGTGCAAAATGTAAATGCTCTTTTCAAGATACAAAATAATTAAAAAACTTTTAGTTTGTAATCTAACTAATTTTACAACACATTTTTGCCATATGGCTAACTACATAGCAAATAAAAAATGCCATGCTTCGTTGGATATTGCACCGTTCAAGTTACTCGGAGAGGGATATGACAACAAGACATGGTATTAAATAGCAATACCAATAAATTCCCAGCTTGTATACCAAAGAAAACTAGGCCTGTCTATTTAAATGTTAGTAATTTATGACTGTGCAACATCTTTTCCCCCTCCATTGCTAAACAACCCCTCCAGCCTAGAAAATTTACAAGAACAGAGACATAAAACGTTGATGTCCAAAAGCTATGATCACTTGCCAATGGTCATGCTTCAAGGCCAATAGATGGTAGCCTCTCTTGTTGGAAAAGGTTTGTCTACCCTCAAATACTTAGTATTTACTACTTGGAAATGTATTTGTACTTGAACCTTTTTTAAAAAAAAATTGTTACTCTACAAACATATTTTCAGAAGGAGTCAAGCTTTGACTCTCACAAACATAAAGCAATTTGGGTAAAGGTAAACAGGACAGAGAAATTCCTAATCTCAGCTGTTAAATCAGACCTGCCAGATCTGGGAAACCATTAAACCAATTCTGGGATTCTTGTCTACAAAAGGGATTGAGCACAGATTGATTGCATACATTTTTAATTTGAGACCACTTGTTTGAGTACTTTTTTATCAGAGGAAATAAAAATATATTCACAAATGCATTTAATATCCATTCTAGGGGCATGTGCTGCCACATCAAGAGGAAGCTCTCAGGCTCTGTCCAGTGCCTAGAAAATTTGCCATGAAGTAGGAGTACAAGTTCCATCCTATTATGGATTACTAAACAAAAACATGCACATGACATATACCTGGATATATCCCTTGTTAAGCAATCCTGTAGTAGCAAAATAGAATGATCCATTTTCACAGAGCTCTCCTTTCCAATCTTGTCTCCTTGGTCTCTTAGCTGGATTTAAATTCAGTGGCTGTGTCACTTTATCTGCTGACAGGTAAAAAAAAATAATTTCTTGCACCTTCAAAGTTAAAAAAAAAATCACAGCAGGCACCCATGATTTCCTTCTCCATCTACTTGTCGATATGATTCATGGACATTATTTATACCAGCCTCCCACCCTTCCCACACTGGTGCTGCAGTGTTTTCCTTTGTTCTCCACTAAGGATTCTCTACTCCTGAAGCTGAATGGGCTTTTATAGTCACAGAGTCAAAGAACAGCACAGAAACAGGCCCTTTTGCCCATCTAGTCCATGCCAAAACCATTTAAACTGCCTACACCCAGCAACCTACACCAGGACCATAGCCCTCTATATCCCTACTATCCATGTACTTATCCAAACTTCTCTTAAATGTTGAAATCAAGCTTACATGGACCCCTTGTGCTGGTAGTTGATTCTATGCACTCACGACCTTCTGAGTGAAGTAGTTTCCTCTCATGATCCCCTTAAACTTCTCACCTTTCATCCCTAAGCCATGACCTCAAGTGGTAGTCCCACCCAACCCCAGTGGAAAAAGCCTTCTTGCACTTAATCCTTCTATACCCCTCAACTTTGAATACTTCTATCAAACATCCTCTCAACCTTCTACATTTTACAGTGTTACACTATTCAATCTTTCCTTATAATCAGTTCCTCCAGCCCCGACAACATCCTTGCAAATTTTCTCTGCTTATTTTCAACCTTGTTTACATCTTTCCTGTAGGTGACCAAAACTGTACTCAATACTCCAAATCAGGCCATACCAACGGCCTATACAATTTCAACATAACATCCCATCTCCTGTACTCAATACTTTGATTTATGAAGATCAATGCGCCAAATACTTTCTTAATAATCCCATCTACCTGTGACACCACTTTCAAAGAATATGGACCTATGCTCTGAGATCCCATTGTTCTACCACATGGTGTAAAATCTACCCTGGGTGGTTGGAGCACATCTGCTCACTGATTTACTCCCCTTCTGTTCCAAACTTGCAAAAGAATTTTCCCAACCTCACATTTCACCCACCTGTTTTCATGTTCAAGAATCTTCTATCATTTGCAATCTCCAAAAAAATAAAGTGTACTGCTGCCTAATCTCAAAGTTCAAAATAAATTACAAAAGTACACATCACCACATACAGCCCAATATTCATTTCCCTGTGGAATATTCAATGAATGCATCATAGAATCAATGAAAGACTGCACTTTGCAGCTTTATAGACATCCAAACCCCTGTAGTAACTCAGTCCATTCTTAAGTCGTCTCCAGCAAATCAACCTTCACATGATCATGAGACAAAACATGCCATTTTTAGAACCATTCTTTCTATTGTCTCTCACTCCCAACATTGTTCCAAGGAAAAGGGATTTATTTTTTATTTCCTTTAATATAGGTTATAGTCTTCAGAATGTGTTCTCCTCTACACAAACTAGTCACAAAAAGGAAGACTTTACATTCTATACCATTTTTACTCACTGGGCAAAAATGGGTAATTGGGGCAACAGAGTTAACTTTAGGATTATGGGGGTGGAATTAAGAACACAGATAAACCAACAACAGTATATGGAGGAATCAGAACAAGGAAGTGTATCAGTAACAGTAAATGTTAGATGTGGAGGGCAGCATAGTTCCAGCAATGCAATAATGGAAAGATAATCACTGTTTGCCTTGGAATAGATAAACAACCTGAAGCTCAAGGATCATATTTGCAGTCAGGTTTAGTTTCTAGGTCTCAGAATCAGCCCAGTGCCTTCCTGTGTCCTATTTGATTGCATTTGGCTGATATTCCTCTAATTCAGGGGATCCCATTCTTTTTTTATGCCATGAACCAATACCATTAAGAAAGGGGTCCACGGACCCCAGGCTGGGAATCCATGCTTTAACCATTCCTACCCAGGAACTTGTACAAGTATCCTTTAAGCATTGTATTATACCTGCATTAACCATTTCTATGGCCAACTCACAGTCCCCTTTGCTGCAGGGATAAATGTCCAACATAGCAGGTCTCTCCTCACAACTCACACCTCCAGTGCTGGCAACATCCTTCTGAATCTTTTCTGCACCTTCTGTAGCTTAATCACACCCTTGTAATACTACATTATTCAAATTCCTTATGACAACAGCCATTAGGCCTATCAAATCAATATCAGCTCTTAAAGTATTTGCATTCTTCCACTCACTTCTCCTGCAACCCATTTCCCCCACACCCTCTATAGCTTTCCCTTCCTCCACATAGACAAAATCTAATCACTCACCCATTAACACTACCTTGCAAGTCACAGAACCTTGGTAAAAGCCATCGAGTCACAAGAGGCATGTGTAAACACCACACAGACAACTTTCCAGGCCAAAGTCAAATCCAGAGTGCTGTCACTCTAAAACACAGATGACTTCTATCTGCACCACTGTGCCTCACATTACAACTTTCTGAAACAGTGCAGTAAGAAGAAACTACCTGGTAACATTGAAACAATGGTACTGAGGCCAAGAATTTGAAGGAGAGGTAGAAATGTAATAAAGAATGTAGAAAATAAGGCTCTGCCAGGACTTAGAGAGGATATTTGAGGCGGGGGTCAGCATTAAGGAAAGGAATTAGTGAATGCTCCTTTAACAAACATAAGCCACAAAGGGAATATGCAAAAGCTACTGAAGAAACGGACAGAGGTGTGAGGGTGGTCAAAACAGAGGCTTCGCAAAATGTACACTTCAAGAAAACTTGGAAAAACACTTAGTTAGAACCTTAGAAATAAATTTCATACCTTATCAAGAAACTCATTAGTTTTAACCAACAAACTAATAATTTCACCCTTGGCTTTTAAAAAAAAATTCAATAGACAATAGGTGCAGGAGTAGGCCATTCGGCCCTTCTAGCCAGCACCGCCATTCACTGTGATCATGGTTGATCATACACAATCAGTACCCCGTTCCTGCCCTCTCCCCATATCCCTTGACCCCGCTATCTATAAGAGCTCTATCTAACTCTCTCTTGAATGCATCCAGAGACTTGGCCTCCACTGCCTTCTGGGGCAGAGCATTCCACATATCCACCATTCTCTGGGTGAAAAAGTTTTTCCGCATCTCAGTTCTAAATGGCCTACCCCTTATTCTTAAACTGTGGCCTCTAGTTCTGGAGTCACCCATCAGCGGGAACATGCTTCCTGCCTCCAGCGTGTCCAATCCCTTAATAATCTTATATGTTTCAATCAGATCCCCTCTCATCCTTCTAAATTCCAGTGTATACAAGCCCAGTCGCTCCAATCTCTCAACCTATGACAGTCCTGCCATTCCGGGAATTAACCTTGTGAACCTACGCTGCACTCCCTCAATAGCAAGAATGTCCTTCCTCAAATTTGGAGACCAAAACTGCACACAATACTCCAGGTGGGGTCTCACCAGGGCCCTGTACAGCTGCAGAAGGACCTCTTTACTCCTATACTCAATTCCTCTTGTTATAAAGGCCAGCATGCCATTAGCTTTCTTCACTGCCTGTTGTACCTGCATCCTTGCTTTCATTGACTGTTGTACAAGAACACCTAGATCTCGTTGTACTTCCCCTTTTCCTAACTTGGAAAAGTACTTCCCCTTTTCAACCAGGAATTAAGTAGATTAAAAAAAAACATTATAAGAGCAAGCACTTTAAAAATAATAATAAACTGCAGATACAGCATACCTGCTTGTACCTCCAGCCACCGAAATTGATGACGTCTTACAACAGAAAATACAGAATCGTACTCCTTTTCCTTCATCATCTTTACCACTTCAGTCAAATGACAAGGGAGCAGACAAGGCGAAGTGCACTGTATATTACCAATCACGTCAATGTGCATCTCAGGATCTAACACAAGAAAAGTTCATTATTTATAAATGCAAGTAGGAATGGAGACTGCAAACTGTCATTCAATTAAGCACATGCAATTTGCTAGCCATTTAATCTCTGGGTGAACATTGTTACTGCAAGATTAACACATCTAAGCAGGACAAATGATGACCATAATTAACTAATAGGCATCTTCCCAAAATGAGGATATTAAGCTCAGATTCCAATCAACTCATTTATAACAAGAACATTGAAACGTACAGTGAAATGCATTGTTTGCATCGGAAACAGTTTGTCTGTACAAAATGTTGTCCAGTAGCCAATAATTGCACCTACATTATTAACACAGAAATATTTCAGCTGAACAAACTGAAATTAACGTTAATAAACATTAGCACACAAAGTGCAAGAAAACTATATTATTGATATCCTTATAATATCTCGGGAGGCAGTGGATGGGAGTTGGTGGAGGGGGAAGAAGCTAAATAAAGATCTTCAGCTTTTGTTATCTAATGTCTAACATTTATTGAACATGTTTGCTACAGGGGCTGTCAGATTACTTCGTTCATAGTCAATACATTACTTTTGAGACCTTCAATCTATGTTCAAGATATTCAAAGTAATAATAATGACATGACATGTCAGAGTGGTTGCTTTCATCAGAACTGTCAGCAAAATGAATGAGACCAATATATCTCTATCACACCAATGCTTTAAATAATCAGCATGCTGCATTGAGAGTACATTAATAGCTTCTTCATTTACTTTTAAGCTATTTACAGATCAGTTCGTGCATCCTTCCTAGGATACTTCTTTTCTCCTCAGTATATGAGAAAAAGAGGTATGCCTAAAGAGATTTCCAGTGGCGAGCAAACCAAATCTAGGTCAGTATAATAGGAAATTCAGTAGAAGCACCTTTACAATGCAAGGGAGAACACGGAACTCAGATGTAGGGTCACGATCCTGTTCATTTCCCTCCAGAGACACTGCCTGACCGGATTTCCTCCAGCTTTATATGTGATGCAACAAAACAGTATAGGAGGCTTCAAAGAAAATGGGAGGTAAACCCTTGGTGAACAAATATTATTTGTAAGGTTTATTATTTGCTATTCTGCAAGGTTCAGCTGACAGGAGACTGGAGGTAGGTTGCGATGTGGAGTGAAAAGATGGGATGAATCTGGAGTAAACAGCCCATTCTGCGCTGTTCATTTCTTGCAACTCATCTCTCTGGCTTCAGATCCGCAATGGACACGTCACACCTCAGCCTGCCTTGAAGTTACATATTAGGCAACTGATTGTACCTTCAGAGCCATCCTTTTGACTTCCATAATCATTAGATGATAATAACAATTACTGTACCTTTGTGGTGTTGAAGGAATTCGCGGATAGTGTCTAAAGAACTTGCAGTATCAGTTGATACTTCTGCACTTCTACGGTGCACTTGAGCTCCATACTTTCTTGCCACTTTTTCAATCTCATCATGGTCAGTTGAAACCCAGATGCTATTGGACAAAAATGAGTTTTCTTAGCACGCTTTGTAATCTACAATACCATAGCTGTATCTTGGTTGCTATTTAATTTTTTGTAATATACACTTCACACTTTTCTTTTATACACAGTAAATAAATTTTCTTAAATTACAGAGGTGCAATGAGAAAGATTAGTACCACAAGAAAATAGAAGCCCAAGACAGAAAATTAAAAGTTCCACATTTTAAAATAAAATGTTAATTCTGGCAATAGATTGCCAAATTAAGTGCATTGGAAAGCAATGTGACAATGTTTTTGTTAATGCTTGTGACAAATCTGATGTTCTGCGATTCCAATTCAAAGCCAATTTAACAAATCTTTGACTTTCTGCATATTCATTTCTTTTTTACTAAGAAAGAACATCTTCTCTCCTCTCAACTGCTGCATGTGGTTCTCTTACCGTATGCTAAATTAATCCCCCCCATCCACGCCCAAAACAGTGTCTAACGGCAGGAATAACAGCCAACATTGTGTGGGTTTATGCATGCGTGTTTCTCACATACACACACACCTATCTATCTCACTTGCCGGCATTCTGCAAACTCACTAATAAAGGGTATCGAATTACAGGAAACGCTAATTTGTCACCACTTCTAATGCAATAAGGCAAGATAATAGGATTCATAATTAAATGCAAAGAGTTCTACACTAAAAATTGATTTTTGCCTGTGTAAGATTTATCTACTCTAGACTATACATCTGGATTCTGGGCAGGGAAGCCCAATCACTGGCTTCACTCCCAAGTGACATGTCTATTTTCATGCATGTATATATTTTTCAGCCGTTGGTTACAAGCACCCAATTGAACAGACCAGCAGTTGAAGTTTTCTCTTTAAGGGAGATGGTGGTGGACTTTAGGAGATCTAGGCCTCATATGGAGCCAGTGATCATTAATGGAGAATGTGTGGAACAGGTTAAGACCTACAAGTATCTGGGAGTGCAGTTAGACGAGAAGCTAGACTGGACTGCCAACACAGATGCCTTGTGCAGGAAGGCACAGAGTCGAATGTACTTCCTTAGAAGGTTGGTGTCATTCAATGTTTGTAGTGAGATGCTGAAGATGTTCTATAGGTCAGTTGTGGAGAGCGCCCTCTTCTTTGTGGTGGCGTGTTGGGGAGGCAGCATTAAGAAGAGGGACGCCTCACGTCTTAATAAGCTGGTAAGGAAGGCGGGCTCTGTCGTGGGCACAGAACTGGAGAGTATGACATCGGTAGCAGAGCGAAGGGCGCTGAGTAGGCTACGGTCAATCATGGAAAACCCTGAACATCCACTGCATAGCACCATCCAGAGACAGAGAAGCAGCTTCAGCGGCAGTTTGCTATCGATGCTATGCTCCTCAGACAGGATGAAGGGATCATTACTCCCCAATGCCATTCGGCTTTACAATTCAATCGCCGGGGAAAGATAAGTTAAAGTGCCGGGGTTATGACTGAGCTTAAGTTACCATTCAATGTATTTTAGTAAACTATTTAAGAACTTTTTAAAAGCTATTTATTAATGCTTTTTTTGAGAGGATGATTTTAGATGCATATCATATTTATACTGAGTTAAGTATTGTATGTAATTAGTTTTTGATACAATAAATGTATGGGACATTGGAAAAATGTTGAATTTCCCCATGGGGATGAATAAAGTATCTATCTATCTATTTGCCATCTAAAATCAGAATGCAACTGAATGTGACACCCTCTATTACTGAAAAATCAACACATCTTTGAAAGTTTAATCTGATGAAGACAGCAACATTTCCCTTCTTCCTGGTAGCAGCAATCAAATTAAAAAAACCTACTCAAATGCCACGTCACTTTGCTGTGAGAGACTGGACTGGTAATACTTGAATAGATTTATTCAAGCTTGCTATTAGATGAGACTGAGCAAATTGAGTGTTTTCTGGCGTTTAGAGCAATGAAGAGCTTCTATTGGAACCTCCAGAATTCTTACAGAAGTTATGACAAATCAGAGTCCAGTCCTCAATGTTTTAGAAATATCATCTTCGCCTCTATCATCAGATTTCTGAATTAACCATGAACACTTCTTATTTGCACGACTCATTCAATTCTTTCTACATAAATGACTTACTGTAATTCATAATTTTTTTATGTCTGACATTGTACTGCTGCTGCAAAACATCAAATTTCACAACACGTCAATGATTATGAACCCAATCTGGAACCTTTTAAAACTGAGAAAACAAATGATTTCTTTGTACATAGGGTGGTGCAACTTTCCAACTCAGTACTGGGCATACATTCAAGAAACCTATCCAGCTATCATACTTCCTTGGGTCAAAGGACTCTAGATTTCAATCTACCTCTTATGATCTTGCACTTTATTGACTAACTATACTTTCTCTGCAGCTGTTAGACTTCATTCTGCATTGCTGTTTTACCTTGTTCTGCCTCAATTCACTGTGCAATGATCTGATCTGTGTGAATGGTATGCAAGAAAAGCTTTTCACTCAATCTCAGTAGTAACAATAATAAACCAATTCTACTCTAGACATTAAAGAAATCAGGAACATGGAGCCAAGCAGGGAGGAAATATTCAGTACTGACTGGTGCAGTAAAAATCATAGCTGTTTTTTCCTTATGTAAATACACTCAGCAGCTACTTTATTATGTACAACTGCTCGTAAATGCACAGAGTCTTGCCATCTTCAGAAGTTTTCTGATGACTCTGACATAGTTGGATGCATCAGCAAGGAAGATGAGGCTGAGTACAGGGCTACGGTGAGAAACTTTGTCACATGGTGTGAGCAGAATCACCTGCAGCTTAACGTGAAAAAGACTAAGGAGCTGGTGGTGGACCTGAGGAGGGCTAAGGCACCAGTGACCCCTGTTTCCATCCAAGGGGTCAGTGTGAACATGGTGGAGGATTACAGATACCTGGGGATACGAATTGACAATAAACTGGACTGGTCAAAGAACACCGAGGCTGTCTACAAGAAGGGTCAGAGCCGTCTCTATTTCCTGAGGAGACTGGGGTCCTTTAACATCTGCCGGACAATGCTGAGGAAGTTCTACGAGGGTGTGGTGGCCAGTGCTATCATGTTTGCTGTTGCGTGCTGGGGCAGCAGGCTGAGGGTAGCAGACACCAACAGAATTAACAAACTCATTCGTAAGGCCAGTGATGCTGTGGGGGTGGAACTGGACTCTCTGACTGTGGTGTCTGAAAAGAGGATGCTGTCCAAGTTGCATGTCATCTTGGACAATGTCTCACATCCACTCCATAATGTACTGGTTAGGCACAGGAGTACATTCAGCCAGAGACTCATACCACCGAGATTCAACACTGAGCTTTATAGGAAGTCATTCCTGCCTGTGGCCATCAAACTTTACAACTCCTCCCTCGGAGTGTCAGACACCCTGAGCCAATAGGCTGGTCCGGGACTTATTTCCACTTGGCATAATTTACCTATTATTATTTAATTATTTATGGTTTTATATTGCTATATTTCTACATTATTCTTGGTTGGTGCCACTGTAACAAAACCCAATTTCCCTCAGGATCAATAAAGTATGTCTGTCTGTCTAATGCCAATATCTAATCAGTCAATCAAGTGACAACAACCCAATGTATAAAAGCATGCAGACATGGTCAAGAGGTTCAGTTGTTGTTCAGACCCATTATCAGAACGGGGAAGAAATGTAATCTAAATGATTTTAACCATGGAATGATTGTTGGTGCCAGAAACTGCTGATTGCCTGGCATTTTTTAAAAAAAAACACACACACTAAATAGTCAGGAGCTTACAGAGAACGCTGCAAAACTTTAAAAAACACCCAGTGAGCAGCAGTTCTGGGGACAAAAGCACTTTGTTAATGAGAGGCCATGATAGCAAATCAAATATCCACTATTACAACAGTGGTGTGCAGATGGGCATCCCACAACACATCGAACCTCGAAGTAGCACAGGGCCACAAATCTATCATAGAGACTACTGAACAGTGAAAACACTCAATGGGGTTTCACCCTTAGCATAATACAACTGCCCCAAGCAAAAGTAAAATAATCCACTGAAACAACTGTGGGTCAAACAGCATTTGCAGAGGCAAAGGGATTGTCAATGTTTTGGCAGGGACCCTGCAACTGGAAAGAATGTAGTGGGAAGGTATCTGGTGGCTAGAAGTGGGGGGGGGGGGGGTGTGATAGAAACCGACAGGTACAGCTGAAAACCGATGAGCAAAAATATGAAAGGTATATGGACTGGGAATGGGGTTCTGCTAGAGAAAGAAAAGGAGAAGGAAGTGTTGAGAGATTTATGGGAAAGGAACACAAGAGGATGTGGGGTTTCTTGAAACTGCAAAATTGTTACGTAGCTCTCCTAAAAAATTAACCACCTTCAAATAAATGTGTTCTCATGCTGGAAATGGACGATTCCTTATGCTCAAACTCCACAGTTCCGGATATCCTTAACTAACGAAACATCTCTCGAATCCACCCTGACAATCCACAATAAAAGCTCATGCTCAGTTAATACAATCTCCCAAACACAGCTCCATTAATAGTCTTTCAGTCTCTCAAAAGTAAAAGTCTAAACTAAAAAGCGAGCCGCCCCCTTCAGCATCCTTCCCTCCCCTGAGGTTTACGCACCCATGCCTGCTGTTCTCCCGGTCTCGCTCACCTGTCGAACTGCCCTGAATGCTCGGCTGCCTTCAGCACCCAAGCCAGGAGCGGCCGACCGGCCAGAAGCCTGATGTTCTTCAGCCGGATCCCCCTGCTACCTCCCCGGGCCAGCACCAGGGCGGCGAAGTGTCGCTTCCCAGCCGGGGAGGTCACAGCCGCCGCCGGTTCGATCAGTGGCCTCTTGCGGGGCGGCGACTGGCTCAGCGGCCGGTGCAACGGATCCGACCTCCGTGGCTTTCCGAAGCTCATCTGCAGGCCGTGAACGTGAGGTGGCTGAGAGCGGGGAGATCGGCGGGTAGCGACTGCCCGGCGTGTGGGAGACGATGTCAGATGAGACACCGGCAAACAGGTACAACCTCGTCTTGCAGCGCCGCAGCTATGAGGACAGCACGTGGTGCAGGGACGCTGCTATTGGTCGCCGTCCCCGACGTTTCTACACGTCACCGAGACTCGCGACTGCACGCCCCCTAGCGCCCGAACTCGCGACTGCACGTCCCCCAGCACCCCCTTTTCCCCCACCGTCCATCCTTCTGTTCCCCCTTCTGCACTGTGGGACCGAGGCTAAACATAAACTTGGGGAACATCCACACTGACATTCAGCCCGGTAGACCACCAGCCCGAGGAACTCATTGAGTCGAACAGCACTGGAGGGAGGAAATAAATGTTTCGGGTGGAAACCCTCCATCAGGACTCTACATGAGTTCCTCCGGCAGATTGTTAGTTGCGTGTGTCCTGTAGGTATAAACACTCTGTTTTCCATTTTCAGCTGACTTTCACCATGTGTAACCCTGTTTCTCCGTCACCACACGAAACGACGTTCTTCTGGGGCAAAGGTGCAAAACACAATACATATATCACATACAGCACATAAAATAATATTAACAAATAATAAATACAATATTAACACAATTATCTTAACAGATAATAAAATATTCTGTTGATGTACAAGTTCACATAAAATGCATATGCAGCATGTTCAATACTGTGTAAACGCCTTATATATCTACAGTGACTAAGACTTTTGCAAAGTACTGGTTATTTTATGTATTGGAGCCGCGAAAAAAAAACAAATTTCGTGACACATGTGAGTGATGATAAAGCTGATTCTGAACTGGGTCTCTGTGTACGGGGAGTGGGGGAGGGGATTAGGGAATCGTGGTTGGGATAAGAGAGGGAGGGAGCGGGAAGCACCAGAGAAACAGCAATCGTTTGCAATCAAATGACTTCGCCTGAAGGGCAGGGTGTGTCTACGCCTGTGGAATCTCCCGCCCTGGATACTCTTTCTCTGCAACGTGTCCTACACAGCTGACGCGGAGCTCCACCCTCGCCATCCGGAACATCCTTTGCTACCACCAGATTTACAAACTCTCTCTCTACTCCACGTTGACAAGTACAGTACTGTGCAAAAATCTTCGGCAACCTAGCTACAGTATATATATGTGCGTAAGATCTTTGCACAGTACTGCAGATAAATATTCAGCTGCTTTACTGCTACTGATGCTGCCATGAATAATTGTACTGGCTGGTAGGAGGTGTTCAGTAGTCTCAAAACGTGGGGGAAGAAGCTGTTATTCTGCCTACCATTCCTTGTTCTTATACTGTGTTACCTTGTGCTGAGGGTAGCCCCCTTTGCCTCTGGTCCTCCCACTTTTGTTCCCTTTCTGATAGCTTCCCCCCCATCACGAAATTTCATTTCTCTTCCTCTCCTGGTGCCTTCCACCTATTACCTCCATATTTCACCAACCAAATCCTTTTCACCACCTTCTTTCATCTGCCCTTTATTTCTCTCCTAAAGTTTCTCGTTATTACCTTCCTTACCTATCAGCACCTGTAGCCACTTCAGTCTGTCTCCACCTCCCCATCCCCTCTCCACTCTCTCCCTGATTCCATCTGCATTTCCCCCTTATCTGTTTCCTGCCATCACTTACCTGCCTGTCTCCCAATTCTACCCCTCCCTGTCCACAACCTGGCCCCTTCTGCCGTAATCCTCATTCCACCTTCAACCTACTGCCCCCCCCACCTCACCCTTCAATGGCCCCTATTTATTCCTGTGATATATTCCCCCTCCACTCTTGGACCTGATGCAGGATCTTGATCCAAATAGTCAACAACTGGAGGAGCAGACTCGATGGGCCAATTGGCCTATTTCTACTCGTATGTCTTATGAACTAATTCCTTTCCACAACAGCTGTTGCTCAGCTCCTTGAGTTCCTCCAGTAGTCTGTTTTACATGGATATCTGTCTGTATTAACGCCATTGTTTGTTTTTCTTCACACGTCCCTCAATTCCTCTGAGGTTCTAACACTCCTCCAACTTCTCCAGGATTCTACTGCTCTCTTACACACTTCAATCAACTGATGCCCGAGAAGAATGTGTTAACCTGTTTCAATGACTATCATACAGAGGCACTTACACCCACTGTGGTAGAGTGCTTTGTGAGGTTGGTGCTGAAACATATTAAGTCCTGCCTGAGAAGTGACTTGGATCTACTCCAAATGCCTACTGTCACAACAGACCAACTGCAGATGCCATTTCATTGACTCTTCATTCAACCCTGGACTGCAAAGATGCGTACATCAGGACGATCTTCATCGTCAACAGCTCTGCATTCAACACTAACTCCCCCTTAAAGCTAATCATCTAAGACCTAGGCTTCAATTCCTCCTTGTTGAATAGGATCATCAATTTCCTCACCTGTGGATCCTAGTCAGTTTGGATTGGCAACATCTCCTCCACAATCACAGTGAGCACAGGTGAACCACAAGGCTGTGTGCTCAGCCACATTCTCTACTCACGTGATATTTATGACTGTGAGGCTAAGCACAGCTCCAATGCAATATTTAAGTTTGCTGGTGACACCAGTGTTGCTGGCTGAATAAAAGGTGGTGAGGAATCAGCATATAGGAGGGAGATTGAAAATCTGGCTGAGTGATGCAACATCAACAAAACCAAAGAACCAAATTGACTACAAGAAGAGGAAACCAAAGTCAACCTATGGACTCACTTTCAAGGACTTTACAACTCATGTTCTCAGTATTTATTACTTATGTATTATTAGAATCATAATAATTACTTGTTTTTATTTGTACAATTTGTTGTCTTTTGCACACTGGTTGTTTCTCCATCTTTGTGCGCAGTTTTCATTGATTCTATTGTGTCCCTTTGTATTTGCTCTGATGCCCGCAAGTGAATGAAGCTCAGTGTGGTATATGGTGACATATAGGGACTTGATAATAAAACTCATTTGAGCTTTGAACTTTGAATAAAATTTCTCTTGCAACATAGGGCAATTTCTTTTACCTTTCTAGTGATATGCTGCACCCAAGTTTTAAGGTATTGCTTAACATACAATAGCTTAGCTTGTATTACAGATTTTTGTTGAGTCAGTTCAAATAATATTTTGCTGTTTTCTTCTTTCTTCCACAGTTCTTCCCTTTAATACTTCAACTGTTAGCTTCTTAGCATAACGCTATTACCATGCCAGCATCCTGGCTTCAATTCTCACCATTGTCTGTAAGGTGTTTGTACATTCTCCTTGTGACTGCTTGGGTCTCCTGCAAGCGCTCCATTTTCCTCCCGCGTTCCGAAGACATACACGTTAGTAGCTTAATTGGTCACATGCGTGTAATTGGGCTGTGCTGTACCTCTAAGTAAACAAATTCACGTACCCATTTCTCTTTGTAGGCTCTCTGTATCCTTGTCAAAACTTGCTCACCCATCTATCAACATCATCAGCTAATCCAACTTTTGTGCACTCAGTCACTTTATGTAGATATTAAATACTTGAGGCAGAGGCACAATTCCTGTGGCACTCCACTAGTTTATTGAGATACAGTGTGGATTAGGCCTAGCAACCCTAGCCTAAGCATGAGACAATTTACAATGACCAATTATCCTACCAACCTGTACGTCTTTGGACTGTGGGGGAAAACCAGAGCACCCAGAGGAAACCCACACAGTCACTGGGAGAACATACAAAATCCTTACAGGCAGCAGAGGGAATTGAACCCAGGTTGCTGCTACTGTAAAGCTTTGTGCTAACCTATTGATTTCCAGTGGAGAAAATATCCCTATTGATCTTGATTCTGTTGTTAGTATGCCACCCAGCTCTCTATCCCACTATATCCCATTACTCTAGACCATTTACCTATTATGTGGCACCTTATTCAAAGCCTCAAAACAATTAACTGATTTCCTTTAAACAACACACACAAAATGCTGGTGGAACACAGCAGGCCAGGCAGCATCTATAGAGAGAAGCGCTGTCGACGTTTCGGGCCGAGACGCTTCGTCAGGACTAACTGAAAGGAGAGATAGTAAGAGATTTGAAAGTAGTGGGGGGGGGGGGGGGAAAGTGCGAAATGATAGGAGAAGACCGGAGGGGGTGGGATGAAGTTAAGAGCTGGAAAGGTGATTGGTGAAAGTGATACAGAGATGGAGAAGTGGCCACACATTTTAATACCACGTCCCATTCCCATTCTGATATGTCTATCCATGGCCTCCTCTACTGTCAAAATGAATCCAAACTCAGGTTGGAGGAACAACACCTTGTATACCGGCTGGGTAGCCTCCAACCTGATGGCATGAACATTGACTTCTCTAACTTATGTTAATGCCCCTCCTCCCCTTCTTACCCCATCCTTGACATATTTAGTTGTTTGCCTGTTCTCCATCTCCCTCTGGTGCTTACCCCCCCCCCCCCCCACCTTTCTTCCTCCCGAGACCTCCCGTCCCATGATCGTTTCCCTTCTCCAGCTCTGTATCACTTTCACCAATCACCTTTCCAGCTCTTAGCTTCATCCCACCCCCTCCGGTCTTCTCCCATCATTTCGCATTTCCCCCTCCCCCCACTACTTTCAAATCTCTTAGTATCTTTCCTTTCAGTTAGTCCAGATGAAGGGTCTTGGCCTGAAACGTCGACAGTGCTTCTCCTTATAGATGCTGCCTGGCCTGCTGTGTTTCCACCAGCATTTTGTGTGTGTGGCTTGAATTTCCAGCATCTGCACATTTCCTCGTGGTAACTGATTTCCTTTATCCACCCTGTTTTTTCACCTCATCAGGAAAACTCCACGGCATTTGCCCAACATAACTTACCCCACCTAGAAGTATGTTTACTCTACTTGAGTGTCTTAATATTTTATAAATGGTTTATAATTTTTTTTTCCACAGACTACCTTCACCTTTCATGAGATCTCTCTCTAACCCTGGCACATGACCGCAGTGGATAAGAAGCTCTCAGGATGTTATTTATAACTCTGAAGTGATGTCTCAAGAACACACTGAAACCCTGTGCAGACAGCTGGAGGAGTGCACCAACTCCCAGACTACCCACCTACTCTATCCACTAGTCGCCACCTGTCCCATCTATGGAATAGTCTGTGGCTCTTACACTGGCCTCTTCAGAACCTACTAAACTTCAGTGGGAGCACATCACCATTGATCCACAGGGACTGCTTAAGAAGACTTGAGGGTTATGTTTTAATTTGCTCAACCTAGATAGAGTGAACATGGAGAGGTTGTAAATTCTATACAGACTTTGATAATAAATGAAATTTGAACTTTAATATAGTGTGCTTTAGTCCATAAATTCTTTTCAGCCTCTGATTCATCATGCTGTTATTGTAATAGTTCATCAATGCAATTTGGGAAGTATTGGTAGCCTGATCATACTGAAGTGCGATGTGGCCATAAATATCAGCTGTTGCTGATTTAACAAAGAAGTCAACTCATTCGTTGCCTCTAGTTATTCCATCATTCTAGTATGAGCCGCAGTTTATAACAGCAATTGCAGTAAGTAATTTAGAAGCAGAAAAGTTGGTTTTATCAGAGTTCCCAAAAAGGTAAGAAACGCACATAGTTTCCATAATTGTCCATTGTCATGTGCTACTCCTAAGGCGTAACAAGAGTCAGTGTAATATTTACAGTAGTAGTAGTAGTAGGCCTCCGTTAGTCTCAATAGACCATGGCCAAGTTTCCAGGGTGCAAGCCTGGGCAAGGATTTTTTTTATGGAAGACCAGCAGTTACCCAAGCTGCAAGTCTCCCCTCTCCACGCCACCGATGTTGTCTAAGGGAAGGGCATTAGGACCCATACAGCTTGGCACCAGGGTGTCGTCACAGAGCAATGTGTGGTTAAGTGCCTTGCTCAAGGACAGACACACAAGCCTCAGCCAAGGCTCGAACTAGCGACCTTCAGATAACTAGACGAACGCCTTAACCACTTGGCCACGCGCCAACACTACAGTAGTACCGACTACAAGGATTAAGGCTTTTGTTAAACCAAAAAAGTTCGGCTACTTGAGCAGAATAAGAGAGAATGTAGCTGTTCTCTCTCAGCTGGTATATGAGGTGCACACATTGCAAATCCATTAAAAATTTTCCCAGCATCGTGTCAGGAGGAAAACCCAAAGAAACATGATATACGTGCTTACATCAGTTGATGTTTTACAACAGACAGAATTAAAATTGTAGAAGTTCTTAAGCACAGTTCGGGAAAGAATTATTTAAAATAAACTATGTAGTCTGTGGCTCTGGAGGCAGGAATTGTTATTAAAGTTGCCTTGGGTCTCAGGGTATCTTCGACAGAAGTGGCCAGGCTGTCCACAAACAAACCATAATCCCATGTGGACATCTCCATCTTTTATCCCTTCTGTGCCCCCGTCTCTTTTCTATGTTTGTTGAATCAAAAAACTATGAAATATTACATAGAGAATAACATTATTTAGATATATATACAATGTTCAAAACAAAAATAATACCAGTCACAAATGGGTCACGTGAGCCAAATGTGTAATAAAGCAGGTAATGTTAAAACAAATTTTAGAGTGAAATTGTAAGCAGTTAATGTGGGAATGATGAAACAAAATTTTGTTACTGCATTTTAGTTAAATAAAAAACAAAACTTAAAGTTAAAATAACCTAATTATTTAGGACAGTTATCACAATACTGAGGAGGGTGTACAGCAGGGTTTGGTGCTGGGTCCATTGTTTATCATCTATATTAAGTTTGCAGATGACACCAAGATTGGGGGTGTAGTTGATAGCAAGGAAGACTATTGAAGCTTGGAGTAGGATGTGGACCAGCTAGGAAATGGCCTGAAAAATAGCAGGTGGAATTTAATGCAGACAAGTGAGAGGCATTGCACTTTGGGAGGACCACCAGAGTAGGTCTTACATGGCGAGCGTTAGGGATAGAACTGCAGCATCTGGGAATACAGGTCCATAGCTCATTGAAAGTGGCAGCACAGGTAGATAGAGTCATAAAGAAAGCTTTTGGCACATTGGCCTTCATAAATCAAAATATTGTGTACAGGAGTTGAGATGTTAACTTGAAATTGTACAAGACATTGGCGAGGTCTTATTTGGAGAACTGTGTGTAGTGTTAGTCACCTTCCAACAGGAAGGATGTAAGTAAGATTGAAAGCATGTAGGGACAACTTATAAGGATGTTGCTGGGGCTATAGATAGGGTAAATGCAAGCAAGGATGGCTGGGTGGAGAAGCACCTCTAGCAAAGGAGGTGTAAGGCACTACTTCCCTCCACTAGCCTGCAGGGCACTCTTGGACAAAGTGTCACATCTGCTTAGACGCCCGATCAGGTTATGGTTAGTTGTATGATCAACTGGTGCATATCACAAGTCCTGGTTATGCGACCACTGATGCCAGGCAGACAGACAGGGTATTGATAATGGCTGGGGTCATCCACTTTGAAAGACGCTGCTCAGAAGAAGGCAATGGCAAACCACTCCTGTAGAAAAACTTGCCTGGAACAATCATGGTCATGGAAAGACCATGATCACCTAAACTTATGACATGGCACAAAATGAACAAAATGCAAGCAGGCTTTTTCTACTGAGTTTGGGTGAGACTTCAAGTAGAGGTCATGTGTCAAGGGTGAAAGAGGAAATACTTAAGGTGAACATGAGGAGGAACTTCTTCACAGAGGGTGGTGAGAGTGCCAGCTCAAGTGGTGTAAGCAGTGCCAATTTCCGCATTTAGGAGAAATTTAAATATGTACATGGATGGGAGAGGTATGGAGTTCTGTGGTCCAGGTGCAGGTCGATGGGACAAGACGTATTAATAGTTCAGCACAGCACAGACTGGATGGGATGAAGGGCCTGTTTCTGTGCTATAGTGTAGCGTAGTGGTTAGTGCAACACGATTACAGCCTAGTGCATTCTGGGGTTTGGAATTCAACTCTGGCATAGTTCTGTAAGGAGTCTCTGTACATCCTCCCTACAGAATGCATGCGTTTTCCCCAGGTGCTCCAGTGTTGTTTCACAGTCCAAAAACATGCAGGATACGTTAATTGGTCATTGTAACTTGTCCTGTGATTAGATTAGGCTTAATTGGGGTTATGGGGTTGCTGGGGCAGTGTGGCTTGAAGAGTGTAAGGGTACAGTCTGTGCTGTATCAAAAAATAAATAAGCAAATGTTGTATCCCGGGGAAAAGTACACACTCAGGACAACAGCTACCTTTTCAGGTTTTAATTCCTTTATCTTTTTTAGAAGTTTAAATGCCAGAAGAGGGTCTTAAAAACAAAACAAACGACTTTACAATCAGGTCCTGCCATTACAATCTCCGTTCAACCTTCGATCAACACACTTGTGTCTCAACCAATTGCGTATACAGTATAAAAATACAAAGCAAATCGCACAAAACTAATACAGTACTAATACAGTAGTGGCAATTCTGAAGGAACACAACACAAACAACATTAGAATCCCCCCAACCCTGGAACTTATACATCGCAGCGAAAAATGTAAGTGAACACATCTCATCTAAGATGCCTACTACTTGTTAGTACACACATGCTGAACCCCCGAACGGAGACTAAACATTCACGTTACGCGGTTACATGCACAATCAGTCATGATACAATAAAGTTAGACAAAAGGTACACTTCAGCACAACTTTTACAAGATATTGCCTGGTAGTTTAATTACAGGAAGACTGACCTACTTGGCCGGTGAGGAACTTTGCAAGCCACGCTATCCAGCGTCAAGTTCTTTACTTGTGAAAATCTAAAGCACCCACGTGTAAAACATGTCAAATTACCGATATTCTCGATTCGCCAACAAGCATAAACGAGTTCACATGGATATTGTAAATTAATGCTCACCTTTCCTCACTAAGCCCAGTACCTCTGGGGGTGGGGGGAGGGGGGAACTTGATTTCAAAGCCCCACCAGCTCCTGCAGCAGAAAACAAAATGGTCTCCCCACTATCCCGTGTGTGCGTAATGACCATCTCCACTTAAAGGCACAGGCAACTATTCTAGCATTACCCGGATGAATGTCTGAGTACATTTTTTAAATGATAATGAATAGCATTTAATGGTCACCCGGTTACATTCTCCCCTGCATTCAAGTAATTGTCCTCAATTACTCGCTCACTACAAGGGTACTTTTAAACTCCTTAACTGCTTCTCTAAAGAGAACTGAACTGAGACTAGCCAGTGTCTCAGACACTGCTGCCGGACTTATGGAGGCCTTAGCAAGGACTGACCTTGGTTCACATTGTGGGTTACAGTGCTGTCCAGCATTTACTCATTTACTCCTACGGGGTGCTGCCCCCAGGAGGGCTACCAACCTCCACCCCTGCATTAGCAGTCGTTGGCTCCCCAGTCTCAGTCCCAGAAGGTGTCACGGTTTCGGAAGATATGCTGTCTAGGCTAGGGTCAAAGCTCTGTACACCCTGTTCTGACATATCTTCTACCACTATCATACCATTTTCTGAATCCTCAGAATCTGATTCCTGCCCCAGGGGTGAGCTGGCCTGAGTCACTGGAGTTTGCAGTCTCCTTTGGGGAGCTGGAGTGGAATGGTTCTCACAGGGCCTGATGTCTACCTGTTCACCCTCTTGCTAGGCCCACCCTCCCAAGGTTCCACAGTGTATGTACCTCTACCCACTCTGTAGACGGTTGGATTCCAAGCGTCCTGGATCTTATTACGGCCTAATGGTCTGTTCCTCAGGTAAACCAGCGCATTCTCATCAACTTTGGGACAGTAAACTTTGTCCTCCTGCCAGGCAATGCGTTCTGCTGCCTTCTGTTCAGAGTACTCTTTTGCTCTGGCATGCGCATCCCTCAGTCGGCTCTGCTGTACAGCTAGCCAGTCATGATTCTGGTCCACAGTCTGTTCTTGCCACAGCAGAGCATCCACGGGCAAGTGGGGATCCACCCCAAGCAACAGGTAGTAAGGTGAATACCCGGTGGTGGCGTGAGGTGTCGCATTATATGCGTACTCTAACTCGGGTAGATGTTCTGGCCACCTACGTTTCTTTCCTGGAGGCAACGTACGCAACAAATCATGCATCGTCCGGTTGAAACGCTCGCACTGCGTGTTGCCAGTAGGATGATGAGGTGTGGTATGGCTCTTCTTTACTCCGTATAGCTTGCAAAGCTCAGCTATGACCTCACTTTCAGTTACGGCCCTGGTCAGAATGCAATCTCTCAGGAAAACCGTACCTCATGAACCATTCCCTCAAGAGCACCCCTGCTGTGGTATCCGCCTTTTGATCCCGAGTCGGAAATGCTTGGGTGAATTTAGTGCAAATGTCCATGACCACTAAGACATTCTCACGCCCGTCAGTCGCCGGCTCCGACACAGTGAAATCTACAGCCTCAACTTCAACAGCCTAGAAGCCAGAAATGACTTCATGGAGGCATCTTAGTTAGCACACAACATGGACAATTTTTGATCCACCGTGCCACATCCTTGTGTATGCCCCCCCAAAAGCATCAGCTTCTCAACAACTGCAGAGTACGCTCCATGCCTTGGTGGCCCATGGAGTCACATACGTACTCTAACACTTTGCTCCTCAAGATGATAGCTATCAGAAGCTGGTAACACTCCCCAAGCTTCTCATCCTCAACTACCCTATACAGGAACCCTTTATGCTCCCTGATACTGTCCCAGTGCTTTAACAGAGACAAGACAGGTTTAGGCAGTGTTTTACGCTTCTGGCCACTCGGCTTTCTTTTCTGATCCTGTAAGTCTCTCAGGACACTGAAAACAGGGTCTTGCTGCTGAAAAGTATGCAAGTCCCCATTAGAATAACCCGGCAGGGTTGGAGTGTTCCCTTGCATTGGACCACTTACATCACTAGTACCAGCTTCCCAAGTTCGAATCTGCTTAACCCCACAGCTGTTAAGAGCAGCACTAACCAGTGCCCGGTCAAGGATAGTGCCAAATATCATCCTGACACACAAGCAGGATTTGGAAAACTAGGTCATTCATGGTCGCCCGCATGAGTCTTTGAAAAGTTGCCGGTCCAATGCAGATCCCAAATGGCATGCGAAGATATTCGTACAGACCAAACGGGGTTGAAAAAGCAGTCTTATGCCAATCACGCTCCTCTACTGCCACTTGGTGGTAACCACTCGCGAGGTCTATTGTCAAGAAAAATTGCGCTCCCCGCAGGGCGTCAGAACTCTCATCAATACTCGGGAGTGGGAACACGTCCTTTCTGGTCTTATACACACAGTCTTATGCTACCATCAGCCTGCCGGACCAACACCTCCGGTGAGGCAAACGCATTATTGCTCTCCTGAATCACACCCTTCTTCAACAACTTTGAGATGTGCTCTTTCACTTCATTGTACTGATTTGGCGGAACGTGACGGTATGGCTGTGAAACAGGCTTGTCATCAATTAACTGAATTTCATGCTTGACCATGTCAGTGTACCCAAGGTCTTCCTCTTCAGCTGCAAAGATATCCAGGTACTTAACCAGTAAAGCTCCTAGCTGAGCTTGTTGTCCTTCACTACTTCCAATGTCAAGCTTGTCTGAAATTGACTCTAACTTGTGATTACTACACTCCTCCTTTACACCCGCTGTCACATGATCAATGCCAGCTGAGATCCACTGAAACCTTACTGCACATTGTAGATCACTATCTACGCACTCCACCTTTAATAGGACACCAAGCCAGGTCCTAGGTGTGAGCCATACATCTTCTCGAGAGAGGTTTAAAATCTGTACTGGCACTATCCGATCACCAGAGTCAATGAGCATCGGAATGACTATAATACCTCCTGGTAAAGGGGTTTTAAGGGGCTCGAGTAACATCTTATGGTCAGTACCAGCATTGCCAATGGCCTTGCTAGCTGCAATGGTGACTACAGATCCAGAGGGTATGTGCTCAGTATCTTTTCCCAATACTCAGACTACTGCTTTTCTTTCAGTAGTGTGCACCTGCACTTTCTGGGAAACATCTCTCCAATCAGAATCCAGCTTCCCTTCTAGGGCGGTGTCAAACTCTGTGGAGACAAGTTGCCTACACTGGCTCATGCCTACAATACATGGGATATAGGTGGTTCGGTGCCAACAGGATCCCTGACTACTAGAAAGCTACAATTTGGTATCTTCACGCCCATTGCTCGAACCTCTAGCTCTAGATACCCAAGGTAAGGAACATCAAGACCGTTTGCTACTGTTAGCCTAAGCCAGCCAGCAGTGGACAACATATCCTCATCCTCTCCATTCAAGTGTTCTCGAAAGAACTGCTCGGTCAGGGTGCTTAACTGTGTCCAACAGACAACGGACAGGGACACCTGATATTTCAAGCTCAACAACTGGACATATTCCTATCGCGCATTGGTCATGGGATAGCGGTACATCCTCCGAATCTATGAGGTTCCGCCGAATTGCTCAACTCCCAACCTCTTGAGGGCAGGAGGATGCAGACTCCACTTCCTTTGCACCCTGCTTCTGTGGGCAATTCTTGGCCAAATGCCCTCCCACCTGACACTTGAAACATATTGGTTGCCCATCTTCTGTGAACCTAGGCTGTAAATTTTGTCTGCTGCTAGTAGCGCGTATAAACTCCCTCTGTACAGTGAGATCTTTCACTGCTTGAGTCAATTCACAGAGGGCTTTGCCCTGCTCTGTGACTACTTTAAGGACGTCATCTAGTGTGACAAACTCAGATTCCCGAGCTTTAACAATCGAGAACTGTGCCTGGCTACTGCTACACTCTGACTTTCCAGACTTTGTATTTCCCAGGGGCTCTTCTGTGAGCCACAGACGAGCCTCCTCTCACACCTCTATCATCGAGGACGCAGGGTGGTTCCGCAAGAATCGGTGGAGCTCTCTTCTGAGGGAAGGGTCCCTGATCCCCTCTATAAATTGACCTCTTAGTACCACCCTCTTATTGGTCACGGCATCAGGGGAGTGCTTCAGTATCAAGTGAAGAGCTAGGGCATGTGAAAACTCTCTTACATCTTCACCCTCAAGTTGTTTATGACTGTAGAAGCTATGCCACAGCTGGGGTGCGCTACGCTTGTCTCTAAAAGCTTCCCCGAGATGGGTGAACAAGTCATCTGCCCAGTCTTCCCCATCATTACTGCGCATACGTGCTTCCTCTAAGGCTGCACCCCTGAGCAGGGACATGACAAAGTCATACTGATCCCTGTCAGACTGATTTCTACTGTGAAGTGCATGTTGTACTTCTTCAATAAAATCATCAATAGACCTCCCATCTTTCTCAACATCCCCCGTAAATGGAACAATGTGCCTTTGCCTTGGGATATATACATAGGACCTTTTGCTTAATTTATCTATGGTTGCCATGGCTTCATCATACCTACTATGCAATTCCCGAATTTGTTCATTCAAATCAAGTTCAACTGGTTTGTCCTCTGAGCGTGACATAGTAAAAGTTCAAGTCTTTAAAGTTTTCACAGCCTGCAAAAGGAGTTGCTGCCGTCCTTTGCTGAAAACGTGGTCGCTTCCTGGCCTACCGTTCCCTGGATCCACGTCACCGCTCTGCATCCTGATGTCAGTTGCTGACATCCTAGTCCAGTCCCGAGGCTCCACCACGCTCTCCATGAGGCAACAGGCGCTCTCTCCTTCCGCCCGACGAGAACACGGTCCAGTCTTCACTACCGTATTAGGTATTGTAGATTACACTGCATTCAACAATCAGAGACCCACTAAACTGGCTTGGAATTAACCCCAGCCCTGGTACCGTATGTTGTATCCTGGGGAAAAGTACACACTCAGGACAACAACTACTTTTTCGGGTTTTAATTCCTTTATCTGTTTTAGATGTTTAAATGCCAGAAGAGGGTCTTAAAACAAAACAAACGACTTTACAATCAGGTTCTGCTGTTACAATCTCCATTCAAACTTCGATCAACACACTTGTGTCTCGACCAATTGCGTATACAGTATAAAAATACAAAGAAAATCACACAAAACTAATACAGTAGTGGCAATTCTGAAGGAACGCAATACAAACAACATTAGAATCCCCCCAACCCTGGAACTTATACATCACAGCGAAAAATGTAAGCAAATACATCTCATCTAAGATGCCTACTGCTTGTTAGTACACACATGCTGAACCCCCGAACGGAGACTAAACATTCACGTTACGCGGTTACATGCACAATCAGTCATGATACAATAAAGTTAGACAAAAGGTACACTTCAGCACAACTTTTACAAGATATTGCCTGGTAGTTTAATTACAGGAAGACTGACCTACTTGGCCGGTGAGGAACTTTGCAAGCCACGCTATCCAGCGTCAAGTTCTTTACTTGTGAAAATCTAAAGCACCCACGTGTAAAACATGTCAAATTACCGATATTCCCGATTCGCCAACAAGCATAAACGAGTTCACATGGATATTGTAAATTAATGCTCACCTTTCCTCACTAAGCCCAATACCTCTAGAGGGGGGAAACTTGATTCCAAAGCCCCACCAGCTCCTGCAGCAGAAAACAAAATGGTCTCCCCACTATCCCGTGTGTGCGTAATGACCATCTCCACTTAAAGGCACAGGCAGCTATTCTAGCATTACCCGGATGAATGTCTGAGTACATTTTTTAAACGATAATGAATAGCATTTGATTGTCACCTGGTTACACAAAATATACTATGACTCTAACTACTGGATTGTCCCCATTCCCTTTAAAAGCTTTAATCCCTCATTTTTGTAATTGATTTTTTGGCAATATTGTACATTCCTCACAATTTTACTTTAACGATTCTCATTTTACACAAGTAACTGTATATATTTTCCTTTAACCTAGCTAACTTATTTACATTAACATTTATTGAGACAGCTGGGGTATAGCAGGTTATAATCATCTAGTTCATCTTCAGACTCTGGTGACAATTTTTATTTTCAAACACTGAGGTAGACATGATTATCCTTTGCCTGTTCTTTCTGTGACTTCTCCTTCTTTAACTTTTGTTCACTTTCTCTGCTTTTTTTCCCAGGATTCGTCTAACCGTTTTTCATTTCACATCAACACTGAGCAAACACAGGCCACCCTACAGTCTTCTCACATTTTCTATTGGCTAACAACATGTCTGCAGACACTCACTTAGTCCATTCCACCTGCGCAATATGCTTCTCAACATACTTTCTGCTTCCTAGTCTAAAATGTTCCAACATGCACTCTACTGGGGTCCTTTCGACTTGCACACTACCCTTCTCTCACTCACTCACTCACTCACACTTTGGAATTACATTTTTTAAAGATATACACCACACGTTTACTGTGCTCCTGTGGTACAGGTAACCCTCTTGTTTACTGTGCTCCTGTGGTACAGGTAACCCTCTTGTTTACTGTGCTCCTGAAGGATCTGACCCGGACCAGGCAACCACCTTTCACTGTGCTGCAGTTTTCCTATGTCAGCGACTAAGTTGTTGCCATATCTTGACTAATCCACCCAGAAGGAAATTTGTGTTCCAGCAGTGGACTCATTTCCATGCTCACATATGAGCTGCCTAGGATTTAGGACTGACCAGCACTGGGGCTGAATTCCTTCCTCTCATATTATGAAGGCAAGGGTTGGCCATCTTTGTGGAAGCTCTGAGTAACCGTTACCACTGATAAACCGGGCTCTGGAACTCACATACTTTATTATACTTGAGCACAAGGAGAAAAGAATGGTTTCTGTTACCACATTGTTGTGAAGTCAGAACAGAAAAATGCTCTTTTTATATAGAATTCACTAGCAGTTACAGATATTTGGTAAACTGCTTACATTTGAATTCCTTCCTTGCTTTATCATCGATCACAGTCAAGGTGTTGAAAGCTAATAGAAACTTTAATAGTAAAGCAGTTGTCCCTGAGTTGTGGTGTGTTTTGCATTCTTTTGTTATATTCTTATCTCATCTCCAGTAAGTGAAGATGCCTCTGGCAATCTGCTCTGTGAAGAGAAGCTAAGCTTTTCAAAAACTCCAAAGTTCTTGCCTGGGCTGTCTGCACTCTATTTGCAATCTATCCTTGCCTGGATGTTACCTTCCCTTACCTTAATGCAACTTCCAAACCACCTCCCTTTTCAACTGGGTCCTCGACTTCCTGACCAGCAGACCACGATCAGTAAGGACAGGCTGCAACACCTCTGCAATGATTATACTCAACACTGATGCCCTACAGGACTGCAATGCCAGACCCCTGCTTTACTCCCTATACACACATGTCCGTGTGGCTAGATTCCACTCTAGTTCCATCTACAAGGTCATAAATGACTCCATAATGGACTAGATCTCAAAGAATGGTGAAATTGAGTGTAGGAAGGAGACAGAGAGCCTAATAACCTGCTGTCATGACAACAATCTTTCCCTCAATGTCAGCAGAAGAAAAGAACTGGTTGTTGACTGCAGGAAACAGAATGGGACACACGGGTCTATGTCAATGGTGCTGAGGTGAAGATGGTTGAGAACTTCAAGTTCCTGTTTATTTGATCTCCCAAAGTGCAAAACTTCATATTTGGCTAGGCTAAACTCCATCTGGCATTTCTCTGGTCAGCTTCTTCCACTGTGTCCTTGACAGCCTGTAGACTGCCCACAGCCCTTCCAAACTCTATCATCTGCAAACTTCCTAACCCAGCTTTCCACATTTTCATTCAAATAATTTATAGGCAGTCACCAACAACAGAGGCCCCAACACTGATCACAGAGGAACACCACTGGTAATGGATCTCTGGCCAGAATGACACCCTTCCACCACAGCCCTCTTTTCTTCTATGGGCAATCCAGTTCTGAATGCAAAATATCAAGCCACCATATACCATAAAATCCTAGAAACTGCAATGAGCTAAGGCAGACTTAGGCCTACCTGAATTTTTAGTGCTTATCAATCCATATTAACATCATCAAAGGCAAGCAAATTGAGCTTAACAGGGTCTCAATCTGATTACTCTGCTGACTTGAGAGTGTAGAACATTATGGCACAGTACAGGTTCTTTACCAGCCTTTTAACCTACTCTAAGAATATCTAACACTTCTCTCTCACATCGCCCTCCATTATACAAAAGTAGGCCTTCCAGAAGTTTGTGTGATATGGATCCTTCAGCCCTTAATTCTGTGCCAACCTTTTAACCTTTTGTGAAGATCTATCTAGCTCTTCCTTCCCACAAAGCCCTCCATATTTCTTTCATCCATGTGCCTGTCTAAGAGCATCTCAAATATCCCTAATGTACCATCCCTGGCAGTGCATTACATGCACCCATTATTTCTCAGTGTAAAAAACCTACCCCCTACATACCCCCTGTACTTTCCTCCAATCACCTTAATATTATGCCCCCTCATATTAGTACTGCCACCCTGTGAAAAAGTCTCTGACTGCTGACTCTAGCTATGCCTCTTATCATTGTAGTGTTGCTTTTTAGAAGTGATGATTCAACAACCAACCAGCTGATGGTGTTTAATAGCCCAAACCATCACCACTGCCATTTGAAAGCTTAATTACTGGTTTACTTCTACCTACTATGACGGCTCAAAGTTTTGGGATCATTTGTGTTACGTATACAATATTTCAGTAATTTCTAAGTAATATTGTAAATATATTGTTTGCTTAAGCATTCCTGGTTTGTTCACATTTTTAATTATGGTTATATATGAAAGTATGTGAATGACTTATGTCATTACCACATCATAAGTGCACGCCTCACTAAAAGTAAGGAAACAGGCATGTTATCCCTGGTAAGATGTTTTCCTTTTGATTAGTTTTATGTTTTGGAGTTACAAAACATGACTGTGGTAATGAGTAAGTTTTAAAACAAATCTGAGACAACTATTTACCTATTGAAGTGCAGCACGTTTTTTTTCTTTGCAAGAGGGAGAGAAAGAAATAATTGAGTTTTAAAAAAGTGCAGCACATTTTTTTCTTCAGAAGTGCACTGAGACATTTGAGTTAAAAAAGGCAGGAAGTGGAATAAATTCATGGTTTCATATACAGTGAGTACTGGATGATAATAATAAATAAATAAAGCAGAAATGGCTGGCTACATTGGAATGATAGACCTGTTCAAATGCACAACGGTGCATTGGTTATTGTATACTGAATGAATTGAGCACCATTTTGAAACAAATGAAATAGCCAATACAAATTGAGAGCCAATTTTGTTGAGTACAATTGCTGGAAGAGCATATAATTTGCTTAGAAGTTTAATTGCTCCAACCAAACCAGATGAAACGATCTTTGCTGTATCACAAAAGCAATGCAGGAACATTTAGAATCAAGAACATTGTTGATTGTAGAACACTTTAAGTTTTATAAATGGAATCAAAAGGAAGGGGAATCCATTTCAGCTTACATGGCTAAACTGAAGAGATTGTCCATGTATTGTCAAATCAGTAATGGGCTTAATGATGCATTGGTAGATCATTTAGTTTGTGGAAACTTACAAGAAAGCATACAAAAATGGCTCCTAACTGAAGCACAACTCATATTTAAAAAAGCGGCTGAAATTGCTGTGTCAATGCAAACAGCCAGAGACGCAACTGAGTTGCAGTCAAGAATGAAAATAAGTGCAAACAAAATTGCAACATCACAATAGAAACCTGCCTGGCAAAACAAACTGTGATTCCATTGTGGCAGGCGCTCACAGACACTGGACCAATGCAGGTTTAAAGGTGAAACTTGCAGAAAATGCAGCAAAGTAGGACATGTCAAAGAGCATGTCTGACAGACTAAAATAAATGGACTGCGCAGGGAAGAGAAAAATATAAAAAGTCAAGTTGCAGTTTCAAAAAGAGCACTAATGTACATGCTGTTGATAAAATATCTGATAATAATGAAAGTATCACAGGACTGGGTAGCCCTGATATTTCAAATATGAAAACTAACAAGAGACAGGCAATATGACTTCCAGCAGAAGTGAATGGCAAATTAATTGAAATTCAATTGGACACTGGCTTGGCTGTTTCAGTCATTCGACAAAAATGAGTTTGAATGGCATTTCAAAAATACTTAAGTGAAGACTGCAGATACCCAGCTAAGAACCTATACTGGAGGAAAGCTAATTCCTGTGGGAATGATATTTCAGCAGTGAAATGCTAGTCAAAGTGGGCTTGTATGTTGTAAAAACAGGAGGGCCAGCATTGTAAGGCCCGAGTGGCTGAGACAACTACAATTCAACTGGAGATCCATCCCAATTTGCATGCCATATCCCCTGCAATAGAGTCAACTGTAAACAAATTAATAAAGGTATTGGATGGTGCTACAGCAGCATTCAAGAATGGTATTGGAAAACTCAAACATATCAAGGTTAAAATAGTGTGAAATGAAAACACCACAGCCAAGTTTTACAAAGTCCATTCAGTTCCTTATATCATCTGTGATGAACTAGCCAGTGAGTTAGATCGCATGGCGGCTGAAGGAATTCTTTCCAAAGTTGTTTGGAGCTCTTGGGCAACCCCAGTGGTCCCAGTAGTCAAGAAGAATGGGTCTGTCAGGATCTGTGGTGATCTTAAGATTACCATCAACACAGTATTGAAAATTGATCAGAACCCCCTGCCCAGGCTAGAGGATATCTTTGCAAATCTTTCTGGAGAGAAACATTTCAGCAAAGTGGACTTAGCTGACACCTGTCTACAGATGGAGATGGAAGAAGAGTCGGAAGTGTTTCTCAGCCTAATCACTCACAAACAGCTTTATTGCTATAATATATTTATTTTGAAGTGGCATTTTCTCCTGCACTCTGGCCGAAAGCTATGAACTAGGTGTTGTACAGCTGTCCAAGACCTCTATGTTATCTGGCTAACATTGTTGTTACCAGTGACGATGATGAGGAACACCTCCAAAATGTCAAAACAGTGTGAAATCAATTAGAATATTATGGGCACAGAGCACGAAGCAACAAGTGTGAATTCTTTAAAGTGTGAATTCTGTGCTCACACCATTGATGCTCAAGCATTACACAAGTGCATTGAGAAAATTCTTGGAGCACACAATTACAAGATCAAATTGAAGAAGACAACAAATCATGAAAATTAAGAGTGATTGCCCCATTTACCCTTGAAAAAGGAAATATTTGAAAAATTTACAAAAGAGAACACTCCTCTTGATGTACTCTCCCTATTGCAAATCAAAAGTCTCCCTATTATGGCCGAGATGATGTAAAGAGAATCTAGAAAAGATCCCACACTATCTAAGGTCTAAATAGTCACCGAAAATGGTTGGAATTTGCAGTAGGAATTCCAATTCACCCATTTTTTCAGTGCCAGGATGAACTTACCTTTGTTGGAGGTTGCCTGATGTGGGGCTTGAGAGTGATAGTACCATCCAAGCTGAGGTAAAATGTTGGTCAGCTAGCTGTGGTCAAAATGACATCATTGATTCGAGGCTTTATCTGGTGTCTTGGGATAGAGCAGCAGATTGAACAGTTTGCTGTGCACTGTTTTGGATGGCAACACATCATGAAGATGCCAAAAGCAGCACCTCTCCATCCTTGGGAATGGCCTGCATTGCCTGGCAGAGGATTCATGAGGATTTTGCCGTACCTTCCCTGGGCACAAATTTCTTGGTAGTAGTGGATGAAGCTACAAAGTCACCAGAAGTCTTCCCAATAGCCTCCACCATGTCCTCACACTCTGTTAATATGTTGAGAAACCTCTTCTCTGAACTGGGGTTCCAGAACACTTAGTCAATGACAATGCACCACAATTTGTTGTGGAACAGTTTCAGCCACTCCTGAAACTGAATGGAATAAGACATATTACATCTGCAGGGTACCACCCAGCTACAAATTATTTGGCAAAAAGGTTTGTCCAGAGTCCAAAGAATGCACTGCAAGTAACGTCAGCAGAACACACTACACTGATGCTGAATCATCAGGCCACCAATTTCCTCTTTGCATATCGCAGTGCAGCACATTCCACAACTACAACTCAGCAAGCAGCTATGCTGTTCCTGGCTTGCTCCTTGAGTTCGTGCCTGGATCTCCTCAAACCCAATCTCAGCACAAGTATGTAGGGCAAACAATTGAGACAGACTGAGGGCTCCTCAAATAAGGAGGGACTACAGAGGAGGTCAAAAGTGGGTATTTGAAAAAACTAAGGTCAGAACTTGACCACTCTCCTACACAGTGGAGATTGAGTCTGATGTAGAGCTTGAGTGAAGCACCAACACAGAGGCTGTGTACAAGAAGGGCCAGAGTCACCTCTACTTCCTGAGCAGACTGAGGTCCTTTGGAGTATGCAGGTCTCTCCTTTACATTTCTACCAGTCTGATTAGAAAGGCTGGCTCTATTATAGAAGTCAAACTGGACACACCGGAGTCTGTGGTAGAACAAAGGACCCTATGGAAAATCCTGACAATTCTGGACAATGTTTCTCACATTTTGCATGCCACCTTGGCTGAACAGAGGAGCACTTTTAGTAATAGACTAAGACAACTGCACTGCTCCAAAGAGCACTACACGAGGTCATTCTTCCCCTGAGCCATTAGGGTCTATAATGAGTCAACCTATAACTGGGGAAGAGATAACCCCCACCTCCCCTCCTGTTAGACTTTTTGTGGTAACTTATTTTTTATTCTTTCTACTTCTCTTTTAATATTTATATCTGTGCACTTGTAATGCTACTATGACTCTGTAATTTCTTTTCAGATCAATAAAGTACCTATCCCTGTCATCTAGAGACAACACATCGATTCGCTGAGGGGAGTGGAGTCCATTGTTAGAGAAGAAAGGTGTCCAGTACTGTCAGAACCACTCCCTGCAGTCCCAGAGTCAACTTCAACAAGCACCACGGAGGAGGGACCAGTGCCTGAGGTAGTTTCACAACCAAATTTCTTACATGCCAAGCAGAGTAACCACACATGCCAGGAAAGATATTATCACTTAGGAGTAATTCTTTAGGTCTGAATGGGACAATTTAAAATGCACTATGCTGTGGTTGCATCTTACAGTGCCTATAAAAAGTATTCACTCCCCCCTCCCCAGAAATTTCCATGTTTTATTGTTTTACAACATTGAGTTATACTGGATCTAATATGGCTGTTTTTTACACTGATCAACAGAAAACAGATTTGTGTTTTTGTGTCAAAGTGAAAACAGATCTTTACAAAGTGATCTAAATTAATTACAAATATAAAACACAAAATAATTAATTGCGTTAAGTATTCACCCCCTTTAGTATGACACACCAAATCATCACTGATGCACCCAATTGGTTTTAGAAGTCACATAATTAGGTAAATGGAGATCTGTTTTTGAAGACCTGTGTGCAGTCAAGGTGTTTCAATTGATTGTGGTAATAACACAACTGTATCTGAAAGGTCCAACAGCTGGTGAGTCAGTATCCTGGCAAAAACTGCACCATGAAGACAAAAGAATGCTTCAAGCAACTCTGTGAAAAGGTTATTGAAAAGCAGAAGTCAGGAGATGGATATCAGCAAATTTCCACGTCACTGAATATCCTTTGGAATACAAGAAATGGAAGGAATATGACACAGCTGTAAATCTACCTAGAGCAGACTGTCCTCAAAAACTGAGTGCCTGTTCAAGAAGGGGACTGGTGAGGGAGGCCACCAAAAGACCTATGACAACTCTGGAGGAGTTACAAGCTTCAGTGGCTGAGATGGAAGAGACTGTACATACAACAACTATTGCCCAGGTGCTTCACCAGTCACATCTTTATGGGAGAGTGGCAAAGAGGAAGCCACTGTTGAAAAAACTCAGATGAAATCTTGGCTAGAGATTGCTAGAAGGCAAGGGGGGGGGGGGGGGACTCTGAAGTCAGCTGGAATATTTTATGGTCTGATGAAACAAAAATTGAGCTTTTTGGTCATCAGACTAAATGTTACGTTTGGCATAAACCAGACACTGTACATCAACAAAAACACACCAACCCTACCATGAAGCATGGTGGTGGCTGCATCATGCTGTGGGGATGCTTCACTGCATCAGGCCCTGGAAGGCTTGTGAAGGTAGAGGGCAAAATGAATACAGCAAAATACAGGGAAATCCTGGAGGAAAACCTGATGCAGGACTGTGACTTGGGAGAAGATTTGTTTTCCGGAAAGACAATGACACCAAGCATAAAGCCAAAGCTACACAGGAATGACTTAAAACAACCAAATCAATGTCTTGGAGTGGCCAAGTCAGAGTCCAGACCTCAATCCAATTGAGAATTTGTGGCTGGACTTGAAAAGGGTTGTTTACTCA
The DNA here is from genome assembly GCF_048418815.1 of Hemitrygon akajei. Lineage (NCBI taxonomy): Eukaryota > Metazoa > Chordata > Chondrichthyes > Myliobatiformes > Dasyatidae > Hemitrygon > Hemitrygon akajei. Next base: position 55,227,597 of record NC_133137.1, read on the forward strand.
CAGTCCCCCTGCAATCTGACAGAGCTGGAGCAGTTTTGTAAAGAAGAATGGTGAAAATTGAAGTTTCTAGATGTGCAAAGCTGATAGAGACCTATCCACACAGACTCATGGCTGTAACTTCTTGCCAAAGGTGCACCTACTACATACTAACTTGAAGAGGGTGAGTAATTTTAACCTTTGACAAGGTTCTGTACGGAAGGTTAGTTAGGAAGATTCAATCTTTAGGTGTTAATATTGAAGTAGTAAAATGGATTCAACAGTGGCTGGATGGGAGATGCCAGAGAGTAGTGGTGGATAACTGCTTGTCAGGTTGGAGGCCAGTGACTAGTGGTGTGCCTCAGGGATCTGTACTGGGTCCAATGTTGTTTGTCATATACGTTAATGATCTGGATGATGGGGTGGTAAATTGGATTAGTGAGTATGCAGATGATACTAAGATAGGTGGCGTTGTGGATAATGAAGTAGATTTTCAAAGCTTGGAGAGAGATTTAGGCCAGTTAGAAGAGTGGGCTGAAAGATGGCAGATGGAGTTTAATGCTGATAAGTGTGAGGTTCTACATTTTGGTAGGACTTATTAAAAAAGGACATACATGGTAAATGGTAGGGCATTGAGGAATGCAATAGAACAGAGTGATCTAGGAATGAAGGTGGAATCTCATGTGGATAGGGTGGTGAAGAAAGCTTTTGGTATGCTGGCCATTATAAATCAGAGCATTGAGTATAGGAGTTGGGATGTAATGTTAAAATTGTACAAGGCATTGGTAAGGCCAAATTTGGAGTATTGTGTACCGTTCTGGTCACCAAATTATAGGAAAGATGTCAACAAAATAGAGAGAGTACAGAGAAGATTTACCAGAATGTTACCTGGGTTTCGGCATCTAAGTTACGGAGAAAGGTTGAACAAGTTAGGTCTTTATTCTTTGGAGCGTAGAAGGTTGAGGGGGGACTTGATAGAGGTATTTAAAATTATGAGGGGGATAGATAGAGTTGACGTGGATAGGCTTTTTCCATTGAGAGTAGGGGAAATTCAAACAAGAGGACATGAGTTGAGAGTTAAGGGGCAAAAGTTTAGGGATAACACGAGGGGGAATTTCTTTACTCAGAGAGTGGTAGCTGTGTGGAACGAGCTTCCAGTAGAAGTGGTAGAGGCAGGTTTGGTATTGTCAATTAAAGTAAAGTTGGATAGGTATATGGACAGGAAAGGAATGGAGGGCTATGGGCTGAGTGCAGGTAGGTGGGACTAGGTGAGAGTAAGCGTTCGGCACGGACTAGAAGGGCTGAGATGGCTTGTTTCCATGCTGTAATTGTTATATGGTCATATAATTATGCAATCAATTATTTTGTGTTTAATAATTGTAAAAAATTTAGACCAATTTGTTGAAATTTGTTTTTACTTTGAGACAAAAGAGTCTTTTCTGTTGATATATGTCAAAGAAGCCAAATTAAGTCCGTTGTGATTCAACGTTGTAAAACAATAAAACATGAAAACAATCAACCATACAGTGAAATGTTTCATTTGCATAAAATAAACTCAACAAGGATTGTGCTATGAAACCCGCAAGCATCGACATGTTTCCGGAGCCAACACAGTACACTCACAACTTACAAAACCTAACCGTATGTCTTTTTCATATGTAAGAGGAACCTGAGCACCTGGTGACAACAATTAATGACAATATTTCCCTCAATGTTAGCAAAATAATAGAGCTGGTCATTAACTTCAAGAACTAGGGTGAGACACATGCTTCTGTATCAATGACACTGCGGTGAAAATGATTGAGAACTTCAAGTTCTTAGATGTAAAGATCACCAATAGCCTATCCTGGTTCAGCTACATAGACAGCACAACCGATAGAGCACACCAACACATCTACTTCCTCAGGGAATTTGGTACACCCCCTTTGACCCTCATTATTTTTTATCAATGTCCCATAGAAAGCATCCTCTCCAGATGCAGCAAAGCTTGGTATAGCAATTGCTTTGTCCAACACCATCAGAAATTGCAGTGTTTTCTGGATAGAGCTAAGTCCATCGCAAACATCAGCTACCCCTTTAAGGGAGCCTACCAACACTTCTCACTGCCTTAGTAAAGTAGCCAGTATACTGTAATCTAAGATATCCACCCTGGATATTTCCTCTCCCATCAGGAAAAAGACACAAATTCCTGAAAGCACATAAAAGGAAGTTGAAGGACAGCTTTTATCCTGTCATTATAAGACTATTGAACAGTCCCCAGTACAATAAGATGAAGTCTTGACCTCACAATCTACCTCGGTATGTTGTGTTGTTCCTTTCCTCGCCTTGTGGCTCTTTCTTTAGCATTTGTTTTTTACGAGGAGAAGTTGCTAGTTTGATGCTCAACCCAGCACGGATGGAAAATGTGCAAGGGACAGTTCAGATTCGAACTCTGGACCACTCGCCTCAAAGTCTGGTGCAGATGCCATGCCAGCACCAGTGGGCATACCTTGTTATGAGCTTACACCTTATTGTCTCCCTGCACTGAAACTTCTCTGTATCTGTAACACTTCAAATTCTGCATTCTGTTGGTGTTTTCCCTTGTACTACCTCAATGTTGTATGTTTGCCATGCTGAACCAAGTTTTCCACTGTACCTTGCTAAATGTTGCAATCATAGGCCAAACTTCCTATAACTGAGCCACCAGAACTGCACACAATACTCCCAAGTCCAGTCTCTCAAATAACTTGTGCAACTGTCACGTGATGTCTCAATTACTCAGTGCCCTGTCTGAGCAGGCAAGTATATCAGACATTTTCACCACCCTGTCTATCTGCATAACTACTTCAGGGAACCATGTACCTGTTCTCTAGGCCACTCTGTTCTACAATATTCCCCAGGCCCTTCAATTTACTCTATAAATACTGCCTTGGTTTAACTTACCAAAATTTTACACCTTGCACTTGTTTGAGTTAAATTCTACCTGCCATTCATTGGCCTACTTTAGCAATTCATTTAAATCCCATTGTAATTTTAGATAATCCTCTTCACTGACCACTATACCAACAATTTTGTTGCCATTCATAAACTTTGTCATCCAAGTCATTCATATAGATGACAAACTGTACACTAAGTAGATCTCTGTGGCACACACTAGCCACAGTCCGCCAATCTGTAAAACAGCCTTCCACAATCCCCTTTCTAACATCTTCCACCAAACCAAGGATGTGTCCAGTTGGCTAGCTCACCGTGGTGATCTAACCTTCCAGACCAGCATATGATATTGGCAACATGTAGGCAACATCTACTATTCCTCCCTCATTTATCCATTTGGTTACCCCTTTAAAAAACCATTCAGTCAAATTTGTTAGATACAATCACCTCTCACAATCTCATGCTGATTATTCTTAATCAGTCCTTGTATTTTCAAGAGTTGGAAGATCCCATCCTTCAGAATCCCCTCTAGTGATTTTCCCACCATTTACTGTCCTCATGTTCCCTAGCTCATCCTAGCAGACCTTCTTAATTAAAGTTACAACATTAGCCATCATCCAGTCTTCCAATACTTCAACTGGGGCTAAAGATAACGCAAATATCTGCCAGGACCTTTTTTTGCTTTTCTCCCTATCCACATTCCACCTACCTTGTTCTCTCCCAATTAAACCCACACCTCCTTCCGAGTGCATGTGTGATAAAGATGGACTTTCACTTTTCCCTTCACATTCCACAAGCACACTCTTATCTATTTGTAATAGAAATTATAGATGAAATGCAAATAGGCCAGACAGAGAGGAATAAGAAGGCATCAGTGATGATAAGGATCCACTATCACTTCATTTCAAACTTACAGGCGTAAGCACAGTTACCAGCACTGCTCATTATTTAGGAGATAGAGGCAGGACCCACACCTGGTGTAGCACTGAGGGCAAGTAGCCTGTAAGATAATATAGAAGGCATCTCCCCTGAGGTTAAGGCTGCACACAAACTCAGAAATGGACACCTTTGCAGACATTGCCTTCAGCGTGGTGCATCTCATTGTCAAGGAGCAAGGAGGAGTCCAGCACCTTGCAGAGAACTGAGCTTTTTGGCTCTGCAGACTGGATAAAAATGACACAAGCTCATCGCGCACTCTCTCCAACGCACTCTCTCCTTTGCTCAGCCAGCGAACATCATTATGCAGCAAAAGATCTTTGTGTTCCACTGACATTTCCTCCAGCAATTTCTGAAAAGGTGATGTTGCAGACTAGAACTCTCATGAGTGTAATTTACCAGTCTCATCACAGTATCCATCATCTCTTTCATTTCCCCACACAGTTTAGCGCACAACACTGATCTGTGAATAATGCAATGAAATGCCAAGAGTGCTGGGTTAACAGTGGCAAACCTGCTTGCCAAACCCTTGTGTTGTCCCGCCATCGAACCGAGCCACATCGGTGACAACGGACACAATTTTGTTGCCATCCATAAACTTTGCCGTTCAAGTCATTCATATAGATGACAAACTGTACACTAAGTAGATCTCTGTGGCACACACTAGCCACAGTCCGCCAATCTGTAGAACAGCCTTCCACAATCCCCTTTCTGACATCTTCCACCAAACCAAAGATGTGTCCAGTTGGCTAGCTGTTACACTTTATTCTACATTGTTGTAGTTTTACCATGTTCGACCTCGATGCATTGAGAAATGATTTGATCTGTATAAACAGTATGTGAGACAAGCTTTCTCCAAATCTTGGTACACGTGACGATAACAAGCTAATTCCATTCCAATGTGGATTAAGGACTTTGTCATTGTTTCCCAGAGATGTATCTTGTGCATCGTTCACATCTTGAGGTTGTCGCATTTACACAACTCTGTTTTGTAGAAGAAATATTAAGGGGGTGTACACCAGTAGCAATGTCTATAACTGTCTGTTATTCATTCTTGCCCCATGCACCAGAATTGTACAATTCAGTTCAGTACACAGTGAGAAAAACAGCACAAGAACAGAAGAAAATAAGTGGAGAAATAAGATGTTTATTATGATTGTGACTGGTTTGCCCCAGACTATTCTTGAGTGCTAGTTCCCCACAACCCTTAATTCCCCAAACTTTCAAAAATGTAGTATCCACCTCCACTTTAAAGACCTACAATGATTTGCCTCCATAGCCCTCTGGGGCAGAAAATTATCGAGATTCACCATCCGCTGCTCATATTTAAATAACCACTTCCTTGACCCTGTTTGAGATTCTCCTACTAGTAGAAACACTTCCATATGTACCTGTCATGACCCCTTTGGATTTTATTTGTTTCAATAAGATGACCACCTCAGTCTGCTAAACTCCATCTTTAGCGTCTCATGATAGGACAACCCTCTCAACCCAGAAAGTAGCATAGAGAATCACTTGTAGGTTGCCTTTAATCCTTTCTTAAATAAGGAACCCACAATTGTGCATTGTGCTCCAGACCTGGTGTTACCAACACCCTGTGTAATTGTAGCTGTACTCCCCTATTTCTAAACAAGAGTCCCTTTGTAATAAAAGCTGATAAACTGCCTGTCTTCCTCACTACTAATAACCTTTTATGCACAGTAACACCTAAATCCCTCTCTACTTTGCTCAATTGCAATTTCTTCTCATTTATATAATACCCTGCCTTTTGATTCCACGTTAAACTCCACAGCCTAATCTTTTTATGTCCCACTGCAGAGTCATGATATCCCTATTTCAACATGACCTCCCACCTATATTCATCATTGGCAAACTGGGATACATTCCCTTGTCCACTTCTCAAGGACATTAATATAAATCATAAATACTTGAAGGTCAAGAACTGATTCCTAGTGTTACTCGTGTAAGGGAAGAGTTAAATGTGACTCTCCTCCATATGTGCTCAAATAAAATGGAAGTTCGAAAGACAAAATGGTGTCAGTTTGGAATGTGGTAATGGCTTGTTATTTCCCTTATTGACCAACATTTTGTCTCTATTTTGAACACACATCATTAAGATTAGATACTGGTGAAGAATGTTTTCGGCCTTACACACCTGTTGTCTCTATTTATGTGTGCCTAGGCCAAAGGTTGCCAAAGTTAACAGACAGACAGACAGGCATACTTTATTGATCCCGAGGGAAATTGGGTTTTGTTACAGTCGCACCAACCAGGAATAATGTAGAAATATAGCAATATAAAACCATAAATAATTAAATAATAATAAGTAAATTATCCTGGTTCAGCTACATAGACAGCACAACCGATAGAGCACACCAACACATCTACTTCCTCAGGGAATTTGGTACACCCCCTTTGACCCTCATTATTTTTTATCAATGTCCCATAGAAAGCATCCTCTCCGGATGCAGCAAAGCTTGGTATAGCAATTGCTTTGTCCAACACCATCAGAAATTGCAGTGTTTTCTGGATAGAGCTAAGTCCATCGCAAAAATCAGCTACCCCTTTAAGGGAGCCTACCAACACTTCTCACTGCCTTAGTAAAGTAGCCAGTATACTGTAATCTAAGATATCCACCCTGGATATTTCCTCTCCCATCAGGAAAAAGACACAAAATCCTGAAAGCACATAAAAGGAAGTTGAAGGACAGCTTTTATCCTGTCATTATAAGACTATTGAACAGTCCCCAGTACAAAAAGATGAAGTCTTGACCTCACAATCTACCTCGGTATGTTGTGTTGTTCCTTTCCACGCCTTGTGGCTCTTTCTTTAGCATTTGTTTTTTACGAGGAGAAGTTGCTAGTTTGATGCTCAACCCAGCACAGATGGAAAATGTGCAAGGGACAGTTCAGATTCGAACTCTGGACCACTCGCCTCAAAGTCTGGTGCAGATGCCATGCCAGCACCAGTGGGCATACCTTGTTATGAGCTTACACCTTATTGTCTCCCTGCACTGAAACTTCTCTGTATCTGTAACACTTCAAATTCTGCATTCTGTTGGTGTTTTCCCTTGTACTACCTCAATGTTGTATGTTTGCCATGCTGAACCAAGTTTTCCACTGTACCTAGCTAAATGTTGCAATCATAGGCCAAACTTCCTATAACTGAGCCACCAGAACTGCACACAATACTCCCAAGTCCAGTCTCTCAAATAACTTGTGCAACTGTCACGTGATGTCTCAATTACTCAGTGCCCTGTCTGAGCAGGCAAGTATATCAGACATTTTCACCACCCTGTCTATCTGCATAACTACTTCAGGGAACCATGTACCTGTTCTCTAGGCCACTCTGTTCTACAATATTCCCCAGGCCCTTCAATTTACTCTATAAATACTGCCTTGGTTTAACTTACCAAAATTTTACACCTTGCACTTGTTTGAGTTAAATTCTACCTGCCATTCATTGGCCTACTTTAGCAATTCATTTAAATCCCATTGTAATTTTAGATAATCCTCTTCACTGACCACTATACCAACAATTTTGTTGCCATTCATAAACTTTGTCATCCAAGTCATTCATATAGATGACAAACTGTACACTAAGTAGATCTCTGTGGCACACACTAGCCACAGTCCGCCAATCTGTAAAACAGCCTTCCACAATCCCCTTTCTAACATCTTCCACCAAACCAAGGATGTGTCCAGTTGGCTAGCTCACCGTGGTGATCTAACCTTCCAGACCAGCATATGATATTGGCAACATGTAGGCAACATCTACTATTCCTCCCTCATTTATCCATTTGGTTACCCCTTTAAAAAACCATTCAGTCAAATTTGTTAGATACAATCACCTCTCACAATCTCATGCTGATTATTCTTAATCAGTCCTTGTATTTTCAAGAGTTGGAAGATCCCATCCTTCAGAATCCCCTCTAGTGATTTTCCCACCATTTACTGTCCTCATGTTCCCTAGCTCATCCTAGCAGACCTTCTTAATTAAAGTTACAACATTAGCCATCATCCAGTCTTCCAATACTTCAACTGGGGCTAAAGATAACGCAAATATCTGCCAGGACCTTTTTTTGCTTTTCTCCCTATCCACATTCCACCTACCTTGTTCTCTCCCAATTAAACCCACACCTCCTTCCGAGTGCATGTGTGATAAAGATGGACCTTTCACTTTTCCCTTCACATTCCACAAGCACACTCTTATCTATTTGTAATAGAAATTATAGATGAAATGCAAATAGGCCAGACAGAGAGGAATAAGAAGGCATCAGTGATGATAAGGATCCACTATCACTTCATTTCAAACTTACAGGCGTAAGCACAGTTACCAGCACTGCTCATTATTTAGGAGATAGAGGCAGGACCCACACCTGGTGTAGCACTGAGGGCAAGTAGCCTGTAAGATAATATAGAAGGCATCTCCCCTGAGGTTAAGGCTGCACACAAACTCAGAAATGGACACCTTTGCAGACATTGCCTTCAGCGTGGTGCATCTCATTGTCAAGGAGCAAGGAGGAGTCCAGCACCTTGCAGAGAACTGAGCTTTTTGGCTCTGCAGACTGGATAAAAATGACACAAGCTCATCGCGCACTCTCTCCAACGCACTCTCTCCTTTGCTCAGCCAGCGAACATCATTATGCAGCAAAAGATCTTTGTGTTCCACTGACATTTCCTCCAGCAATTTCTGAAAAGGTGATGTTGCAGACTAGAACTCTCACGAGTGTAATTTACCAGTCTCATCACAGTATCCATCACCTCTTTCATTTCCCCACACAGTTTAGCGCACAACACTGATCTGTGAATAATGCAATGAAATGCCAAGAGTGCTGGGTTAACAGTGGCAAACCTGCTTGCCAAACCCTTGTGTTGTCCCGCCATCGAACCGAGCCACATCGGTGACAACGGACACAATTTTGTTGCCATCCATAAACTTTGCCGTTCAAGTCATTCATATAGATGACAAACTGTACACTAAGTAGATCTCTGTGGCACACACTAGCCACAGTCCGCCAATCTGTAGAACAGCCTTCCACAATCCCCTTTCTGACATCTTCCACCAAACCAAAGATGTGTCCAGTTGGCTAGCTGTTACACTTTATTCTACATTGTTGTAGTTTTACCATGTTCGACCTCGATGCATTGAGAAATGATTTGATCTGTATAAACAGTATGTGAGACAAGCTTTCTCCGAATCTTGGTACACGTGACGATAACAAGCTAATTCCATTCCAATGTGGATTAAGGACTTTGTCATTGTTTCCCAGAGATGTATCTTGTGCATCGTTCACATCTTGAGGTTGTCGCATTTACACAACTCTGTTTTGTAGAAGAAATATTAAGGGGGTGTACACCAGTAGCAATGTCTATAACTGTCTGTTATTCATTCTTGCCCCATGCACCAGAATTGTACAATTCAGTTCAGTACACAGTGAGAAAAACAGCACAAGAACAGAAGAAAATAAGTGGAGAAATAAGATGTTTATTATGATTGTGACTGGTTTGCCCCAGACTATTCTTGAGTGCTAGTTCCCCACAACCCTTAATTCCCCAAACTTTCAAAAATGTAGTATCCACCTCCACTTTAAAGACCTACAATGATTTGCCTCCATAGCCCTCTGGGGCAGAAAATTATCGAGATTCACCATCCGCTGCTCATATTTAAATAACCACTTCCTTGACCCTGTTTGAGATTCTCCTACTAGTAGAAACACTTCCATATGTACCTGTCATGACCCCTTTGGATTTTATTTGTTTCAATAAGATGACCACCTCAGTCTGCTAAACTCCATCTTTAGCGTCTCATGATAGGACAACCCTCTCAACCCAGAAAGTAGCATAGAGAATCACTTGTAGGTTGCCTTTAATCCTTTCTTAAATAAGGAACCCACAATTGTGCATTGTGCTCCAGACCTGGTGTTACCAACACCCTGTGTAATTGTAGCTGTACTCCCCTATTTCTAAACAAGAGTCCCTTTGTAATAAAAGCTGATAAACTGCCTGTCTTCCTCACTACTAATAACCTTTTATGCACAGTAACACCTAAATCCCTCTCTACTTTGCTCAATTGCAATTTCTTCTCATTTATATAATACCCTGCCTTTTGATTCCACGTTAAACTCCACAGCCTAATCTTTTTATGTCCCACTGCAGAGTCATGATATCCCTATTTCAACATGACCTCCCACCTATATTCATCATTGGCAAACTGGGATACATTCCCTTGTCCACTTCTCAAGGACATTAATATAAATCATAAATTCTTGAAGGTCAAGAACTGATTCCTAGTGTTACTCGTGTAAGGGAAGAGTTAAATGTGACTCTCCTCCATATGTGCTCAAATAAAATGGAAGTTCGAAAGACAAAATGGTGTCAGTTTGGAATGTGGTAATGGCTTGTTATTTCCCTCATTGACCAACATTTTGTCTCTATTTTGAACACACATCATTAAGATTAGATACTGGTGAAGAATGTTTTCGGCCTTACACACCTGTTGTCTCTATTTATGTGTGCCTAGGCCAAAGGTTGCCAAAGTTAACAGACAGACAGACAGACAGGCATACTTTATTGATCCCGAGGGAAATTGGGTTTTGTTACAGTCGCACCAACCAGGAATAATGTAGAAATATAGCAATATAAAACCATAAATAATTAAATAATAATAAGTAAATTATCCTGGTTCAGCTACATAGACAGCACAACCGATAGAGCACACCAACACATCTACTTCCTCAGGGAATTTGGTACACCCCCTTTGACCCTCATTATTTTTTATCAATGTCCCATAGAAAGCATCCTCTCCGGATGCAGCAAAGCTTGGTATAGCAATTGCTTTGTCCAACACCATCAGAAACTGCAGTGTTTTCTGGATAGAGCTAAGTCCATCGCAAAAATCAGCTACCCCTTTAAGGGAGCCTACCAACACTTCTCACTGCCTTAGTAAAGTAGCCAGTATACTGTAATCTAAGATATCCACCCTGGATATTTCCTCTCCCATCAGGAAAAAGACACAAAATCCTGAAAGCACATAAAAGGAAGTTGAAGGACAGCTTTTATCCTGTCATTATAAGACTATTGAACAGTCCCCAGTACAAAAAGATGAAGTCTTGACCTCACAATCTACCTCGGTATGTTGTGTTGTTCCTTTCCACGCCTTGTGGCTCTTTCTTTAGCATTTGTTTTTTACGAGGAGAAGTTGCTAGTTTGATGCTCAACCCAGCACAGATGGAAAATGTGCAAGGGACAGTTCAGATTCGAACTCTGGACCACTCGCCTCAAAGTCTGGTGCAGATGCCATGCCAGCACCAGTGGGCATACCTTGTTATGAGCTTACACCTTATTGTCTCCCTGCACTGAAACTTCTCTGTATCTGTAACACTTCAAATTCTGCATTCTGTTGGTGTTTTCCCTTGTACTACCTCAATGTTGTATGTTTGCCATGCTGAACCAAGTTTTCCACTGTACCTAGCTAAATGTTGCAATCATAGGCCAAACTTCCTATAACTGAGCCACCAGAACTGCACACAATACTCCCAAGTCCAGTCTCTCAAATAACTTGTGCAACTGTCACGTGATGTCTCAATTACTCAGTGCCCTGTCTGAGCAGGCAAGTATATCAGACATTTTCACCACCCTGTCTATCTGCATAACTACTTCAGGGAACCATGTACCTGTTCTCTAGGCCACTCTGTTCTACAATATTCCCCAGGCCCTTCAATTTACTCTATAAATACTGCCTTGGTTTAACTTACCAAAATTTTACACCTTGCACTTGTTTGAGTTAAATTCTACCTGCCATTCCTTGGCCTACTTTAGCAATTCAATTTAGCAAACCAAAGATGTGTCCAGTTGGCTAGCTGTTACACTTTATTCTGCATTGTTGTAGTTTTACCATGTTCGACCTCGATGCATTGAGAAATGATTTGATCTGTATAAACAGTATGTGAGACAAGCTTTCTCCGTATCTTGGTACACGTGATGATAACAAGCTAATTCCATTCCAATGTGGATTAAGGATTTTGTCATTGTTTCTCAGAGATGTATCTTGTGCATCGTTCACATCTTGAGGTTGTCACATTTACACAACTCTGTTTTGTAGAAGAAATATTAAGGGGGTTGTGGTGAACTAGATATACCTGTCTGACTGCTCCTGTGGCTCCTCCCACAGACCCCTGTATAAAGGCGACTGTGGGCTGCTGCTCTCCCTCATTTTCCCCAGGATGTAGTGCTGTTTATTCTTCCAGTCAATAAAATTGATGCACCATCAATAACTCACGCTGAGACTTAGGAAGCGAGATATCGGCTTTTATGGGGGTGTACACCAGTAGCAATGTCTATAACTGTCTGTTATTCATTCTTGCCCCATGCACCAGAATTGTACAATTCAGTTCAGTACACAGTGAGAAAAACAGCACAAGAACAGAAGAAAATAAGTGGAGAAATAAGATGTTTATTATGATTGTGGCTGGTTTGCCCCAGACTATTCTTGAGTGCTAGTTCCCCACAACCATTAATTCCGCAATCTTTCAAAAATGTAGTATCCACCTCCACTTTAAAGACCTACAATGATTTGCCTCCATAGCCCTCTGGGGCAGAAAATTATCGAGATTCACCATCCGCTGCTCATAGTTAAATAACCACTTCCTTGACCCTGTTTGAGATTCTCCTACTAGTAGAAACACTTCCATATGTACCTGTCATGACCCCTCTGGATTTTATTTGTTTCAATAAGATGACCACCTCAGTCTGCTAAACTCCATCTTTAGCGTCTCATGATAGGACAACCCTCTCAACCCAGAAAGTAGCATAGAGAATCACTTGTAGATTGCCTTTAATCCTTTCTTAAATAAGGAACCCACAATTGTGCATTGTGCTCCAGACCTGGTGTTACCAACACCCTGTGTAATTGTAGCTGTACTCCCCTATTTCTAAACAAGAGTCCCTTTGTAATAAAAGCTGATAAACTGCCTGTCTTCCTCACTACTAATAACCTTTTATGCACAGTAACACCTAAATCCCTCTCTACTTCGCTCAATTGCAATTTCTTCTCATTTATATAATACCCTGCCTTTTGATTCCACGTTAAACTCCACAGCCTAATCTTTTTATGTCCCACTGCAGAGTCATGATATCCCTATTTCAACATGACCTCCCACCTATATTCATCATTGGCAAACTGGGATACATTCCCTTGTCCACTTCTCAAGGACATTAATATAAATCATAAATTCTTGAAGGTCAAGAACTGATTCCTAGTGTTACTCGTGTAAGGGAAGAGTTAAATGTGACTCTCCTCCATATGTGCTCAAATAAAATGGAAGTTCGAAAGACAAAATGGTGTCAGTTTGGAATGTGGTAATGGCTTGTTATTTCCCTTATTGACCAACATTTTGTCTCTATTTTGAACACACATCATTAAGATTAGATACTGGTGAAGAATGTTTTCGGCCTTACACACCTGTTGTCTCTATTTATGTGTGCCTAGGCCAAAGGTTGCCAAAGTTAACAGACAGACAGACAGACATACTTTATTGATCCCGAGGGAAATTGGGTTTTGTTACAGTCGCACCAACCAGGAATAGTGTAGAAATATAGCAATATAAAACCATAAATAATTAAATAATAATAAGTAATTTATGCCAGGGTGTCTTAAAGTGCATAAAAGGGGGGAATTTCTTTGTGCAAGAGGGGAAACTTCTCTTGGGCCAGGTCAGTTCTAGTGCTAGTGCTAGGAGTTTGAGATGGGTAAAGGATGTCGAGAGAGTTTGAAGGGGAGAGAGAGAGAGAGAGAGAGAGAGAGAGAGAGCAGCTCATTAGTGAATACCGTAAGTTTTTATCATGAGCTACAGCCTTTTATGTGGCATACCTTTTTGGAATTCCAAACAGACCATATTTACAGATTGCTCTCTATTGTCACATTATTGAAGAATTCAAGGAATTCTATTACGTTTCTTAAAACTTTGATGACCAAAGTGGAACTTGCAGGTTTGCCCTGAAACTGGTTGCTCTGATTTCTGCCAACACCCCAAAGCTGTGCAGATTGGTAGATTAATTGGCCACTGTATATTACCCCGAGTGTGTAGCTCAGTGGCAGAACCCGGGGAGCGGTGTGGGTGTCAGTGAGGAAGTGGAAGAAAAAGTGGATTAATGTAGGATTGGTGTAAAAGGGAACCTGACGGTCATTGCAGTGCTGGGCAGCACCTCTCTATGACTTAATTTTATTATCTTTTATTTGATTATTGTCTGATTTCAATAATACATGCTCAACTAACTGGCCCATAATAGAATCAAAGAGTCATAGAGCACAGAAGTGGCCCTTCAGCCCACAATGACCATGGCAACCTTTTGCCCCATCTACACTAATCCCATTTACCCACATTAGGACCATATCTTTCAGTTCCTTGCCTATTTAAATGTCTAAGCAAATGCCTCTTAAATACAGTAATCGTTCTAATGGAAGGTGGTGCTACTATCAGGGAGGAGGTACAGGAACCTGAGGACACACCTTGAACATTTTGGCAACAGCTTCTTCCCCTCTGCCATCAGATTTCAGAACAGTCCATGGAACCATGAACACTACCTCACCATTTTGCTCTAATTTATCTTTATATATTTCTTCTTGTAACTTACAGTGAATTTTGATGCATTGTACTGTACTGCTACCACAAAGCAGCACGTTTCATGACATATGTCGATGATAATAAACCTGATTCTGAGCTACTGACTTGCACTGGAGGAAGCATGAGACGGGTTTGAAGGCTGGATCTTGAGCAGCTCTACAAATAGAATGCTCGACAGGCGTGGAAGCGGTGCAGATTGATCATTTCTAGGCAAGAGCCTAGAGAAACAGAGTTAAACTTCTGCTGCAGCAGCGTGGCTTTTTCACATGATATCATGGAAACTAGTTACATGTGTGCACAGGTAAAATGGAAAGCTTGCTTGCAGCAGCATTACAGGCACATAGTAGCATTTAAGCAATTGGGGTAAAAATAAACATAAATCAAACGTAAAATTAAATGTAACATTTAAACAGAAATAAGTTAGGGGCATTTTACAAACTCTTAGAGAATGATAAGCTATGGAAGAGGGAAGGGTTAGGTTGATCTTACAGTAGATGAAAAGCTCTGCACAACATTATGGGCTAATGGGCCTGTACGGTGCTGTATTTTTCTGTGTTCATCAAACATAAATTATCCATAATCTTTACAAGAAAACACACTCAGAACAAAACAAAGGACAAAGCCCACCGTGATGCAAAGTGGAGGAGGGAAATGTGGACAAAAAGAGAAAAACGCTCAGTGAAGAGGCGAGTGTGTGTGGGGGAACACAGGGTTTATGAGTCACCCTGAAATTGGAAACTCATTGTGTGATAAATTGAACATGTCTTTTTAATTTTACTTGTTGTTTTGGGATGCAGGCATTGCTGGCCAGACCACTATTTGTTACCCCGTCCTAATTACTCCTCAGTGGAATAGCTCATGAGGCTACTTCAGAATCAATCACATTGCTGTGTCTCTAAAGACACAAAGGGGCTACATAAGTTAAGCACAGCTATTTTCTTCACTGAACTGGATTGCCTTAGTATGACAAACCTAGCATAGTTTGATCTCTAAAATGCAATACCTCACACTTAACAGGACTGAAAGCCATTTGCCAATCCCTAGTTGATCAAAGACCACCTGTAACTTTTCATAACGTCCTACATGGTCTGCAGCACTTCCTATGTTAGTATCATCCACAAACTTACTAACCACGCTTTGTACCTTCACTTCAAAATTGTTTATGGGAATTACAAACAATGAAAGTCCTATAGTGATTCCTGTGGCAAACCACTAGACACAGGTCTCTAGTTTGAGAAATAACCCTTGACCATCACCCTCTGATTCCTGTCACTGAGCCAATTATGAATCCAACCCACAATTTCCCCTCCCAGATTTCATACAATCAAAAATTCCAGACTAGCCTGCCATGAGGACCTTGACAAAATCCTTGCTAAAGTCTTTCTTTTCAATGCCTTTCCGCCCATACCTGTGCAAGCATATTAAGATCATAGTTCTACAGGACACTAGCTTGTCCCTGGGACTTCACTCAGTATGTGTCCCAGTGCACACAGTAAGTGATTGCACAATGCATGTTCACCTCACTGAAATGAGATTCTCCTTAAGTATTATTAATCACATAATATCTAATCATATTCACAGTGCTACAAAGCTACTTTGCCCTTTGTACAATATGTTGGATAGGAGTTTGAGACTTATAAGGAAGATGGAATTAAAGTCCAAGCCTTTCAAATCATCTTTAAGTGGCTCAGGGTTCTCTCTTAAAACCAGTTACTTTGGGCTGATGGGGCTCATCAGCCATAGTGGGCAGCTCACTTAGGAGAAGGAAAGCTCTGATCTCAAACCTCCACTGCCCTGCGTTTGTACCCTCTCATGGGGAATGTTTCAGGGGTAAACCCTAAGGAAATATCCGGAGCTGGAGTCCCTAAGGTTACCTGGAGTTTAACTCTGACTGGCAACTCCAGTGATGCTGATGCTGCCAAACTGTATCAGTCCCTGCTGTTCCTCTAGATTCATCAGCCTTGTGGAGAGGGGAGCCTGCTGCACAGTCAGCATCGTTCTCTCCATATCTTACTTCCCAGGCTGGCGAGATCCATGGTTGACCCCAGTCAACAAAGGGCCTACAAAAAGAGTTCTCTCTCTCACCTTCTTGTTGTGGTTGCTCATGCAATGGTTCTGGTGAACCAGCAGGGGGAACAGTCAGATGGAGTATGGTGATCTGACGGAGGCAATTAGTAATTGATTTATTATTGTCACATGTAGAATCAAAATCAGACTTATTTTCATTAATTTCTATGAAATGAGTTTTCTCGTTTTGCAGCAGCAGCACAGTACAAAGACATAAGATTACTATAAATCATGAAAATAAATAAATAATGTAAAGCAAAGGAATAATGAGGCGGTGTTCAACAGTTCATGGACTGTTCAGAAACCTAATGCTGGTGGGGAAGAAGCTGTTTCTGAATCATTGCGTGTGAGTTTACAGACTCCTGTACCTCCTCCCGAATGGCAGTAACGCGATGAGGGTATGCCCTGGATAGTGAGGGTCCTTAGCGATGGATGCCACTTTCCTGAAGCACCTCGTCTTAAAGATGTCCTTGATGATGGGAAAGATTATGGCCGTGATGGAGCTGGCTGAGTTTACAACCCTGTTGTGATCTTGTGCATTGGAGGTTCCATTCCAGCCTCTGATGCAACCAGTCAGAAAGCCCTCTACCGTATATCTGTAGAAATTTGCCAGTCTTCAGTGACATACCAGATCTCCTCAAACTCCTCAAAATTCATTGTTCAAAGGAGTCCTTGACGATGGATGCAAATTCCAAACAAAGTAGAGCTGCTGACGTGCCATTGGTAGAGCACTGAAGATTGATACAAACTTCACGAATGTTGTTGGTCCCAAGTTAGATCTTCTAAGATGTTGACATCCAGAAACTTGAAGCTGCTCTCCCTTTCTATCACTGATCCCTCAATGAGGATTGGTGTCTCTTCTCTCAACTTCTCCTTCGTGAAATAATTCAAAGTGCATGCAGTGTGCAGCACAGGGAAATAATATACATTAAAGAACTTGATGTCCTAGTGAAGAGATCTGGGTGGAGATAGGGTATTGATTAGTCTCACAGCCTGCGGGAAGAAGCTGATACCCAGTCTGGCAGTCCGAGTCCTGACACTCTTGTATCTGTCACCTGACCAACATTCTTTCTAATTTTATTTTACAGCTGTATGGACCAATCATTGCTCCGAGCAGGAAATTTTTACACAGCCTGAAAACTGCAGCACTTTAAATGTTTTGTTTTGTAATTTACATATCAAACAAACACAAACCACAACTCACAAGCCTGTTGTCGACGATCGTAGGTAGCTGCCTCCCTCTGTACACGCCAGTCCATACTTTCAACACAGTCCTTCAGTGCTGATGTGGCACTTTCTGGACAAGTCCAGATCCCCCTGTAAACTGGTTTGATTCATTTAACCTGTGGTCTCTATGCAGGGTATGTGGTCTGAGTATATAATGAGAATTTGGGGAGAGCAGTCTTGTAGGCTCCACAAATGTTGGTATAAACCAGGTCTAATACATTCTCTATTCTGGTTGTGAATTTGACATGCTGGTAGAGCTTTGGCAGACCTGTTTTTTAAGTTGGCACGATTCAAGTCACCAACAGCAATGAAGAAACTATCAGGGTGAGTGGCTTTGATGTTACAGATTGCCATAGAGCTCCTGCAGTGTTTCTCCCAGCACTAGCACAGGGAGGGATTTAAACAGCAACAATCATAATCAGAGCCGGATTAAGCTAGTGCGGGGCCTGTAGCATATGTCATAAAGGGGCCCTGGATTTAAAAAATACACATAAGTATTAAAACATAAATTATTTACTTGCATAGTAAAGTAATTGAATTTTTTCATTTGCTATACAGCCAGATAATACGACAAATTTCTGACACTTCAGTAATAGTATTACTTACATGTAGGTACCAAATTCAAATGTCAAAAGTAACAAAACTACAATTTAAAAGTTAGATTTTCTAGATTTAGCATGAGCAAATTTGTTGATGATACTGGAAATGTCTATTTCACGCAGAAGTTCATGCTTAATAGTAAACACAAAGTACACTGTAGATGCTGTGGTCCAATCAAGACGTACAAAAAAGCTGGATGAACTCAGCAGGTCGGGCAGCATCCGTGGAAAGAAGCAGTCAATGTTTCGGGTCGAGACCCTTCGTCAGGAATTCATCAGGAACCCTTTGTCTCGACCCGAAACATTGACTGCTTCTTTCAACGGATGCTGCCCGACCTGCTGAGTTCATCCAGCTTTTTTGGAGTTCATGCTCAATGCTCATTAGAGTGAGATTGTTCAATCTGTTTTGACCCATGGTGCTCCTTAGTTCATTTTTAATCCTTTTCAGTTTTGAAAATGAGCGTTCTCCACTGCAGTTGGTAACCATGAGTGACAAATAGACGCGCAAGGCATTTTCTACATTTGGAAAACATGACTCCAAAGAATTGTCAGCTATCAAACGGTACAACTGTAACTCTACAAGGTCTTGTTTGGCACCAATATGAGAAGCAAGATCAGTTTTCAACAGTTCAGTAAGCTGCACAAATTCTTCATCAAGACTTTCTTCCAGATCTTCTGGATATGATTTGATGACCTCTTTACGATCTCTTCAGGTGCAAACAACTGTAACTGATGAAGGAATCCAAAAACACCATTCACCTTTAGATAAGCTTTCTGCCTTTTTGACAGGGCAGAAAACAAGCTGTCAATAATGGCAAGAAATGTTCAGCTTTTAAACTTATGAGAAGGCGTTTGAGATTCAACAAGTGGCTCAAGAGTGCTGGAACTACTGAAATCATTATACGCGCAATTTTGCTTGAAGTAGACTGCATAGCTTGAATATATCCATGCAAGGATTCCTAGAGTGCACAAGCTGTGTTCAAGTCTTGGCCAGAAGATTGCAAAGAAGCACTGGTCATTTGAAGACGCTGTAATACTTGATCCCACAATATGACCATTATTCCTGTTTCCAACTTTGTCATGGTTGAAAGTAGTCCACGAGTCTGTTGTCGACAATCTTCCTTCTGATCATTGTTATTTGAAATGTCATCCAGGACTGGTTTTATTGCAGAAAGGCTGTGTAAAAGTGCTTTTGTTGCATCTGCACGAGCTGACCACCTGGTATCTGACATTCTTTTCACAATGGGCAAATGAGCACCACCATCAGATAATGCAGCAGAAAGGAGATCCCACTGATAAATAGAAGCAGAAAAAAAATGTGTACAGGCTTTCTACAAATTGAAAGAAAATTAATGCTTCTTGACAACATTCAGCAGCACATTTTCCAACCAAACTTAGTGAATGTGCAAAACGTGGAATGTAATCCGCAAACTCATTCAACTCTTTAATTCGTGCTTGTAAGCCACTATACTTGCTACTCATGTTGCTGGCATTGTCATAACCTTGACCACAGCAGTCTTTTATATCAATGTCATTTTCCTTTAAAAACTCAAGTAAACTTTGAGCAAGCTGTTCAGAACTATGACCTTCCATATTCAAAAGCTTCACAGATCTTTCAACTGGTCTAGACGGCAAAACATAGCACACAGTCAAAGTCAGCTGGTCCACATTAGATATATTTGGAGTAGAATACAATGAAACAGAATAATACTTGTATTTCTTCACTTCGCTGATAATATGATCCAGTATGCTGGATCCAATCAGATTGATGAATTCCTCAGGTTGTTTCAGATAGGTATGATTTATGTTCCCTTCCTTGGTTTGCATGAGCATTTATATGCTCTGCCAGAAAAGGGTCAAACTTGGCCAGTAATTCTAACAACCCTAAGTAATTTCCATTATGAGGAGAGCCAACAGTTTCATCACTACCATGAAATGAAAGGCCTCGTTCTGCTAAAAACTTTACAACTTCAATTATTTGCTCTAGAAGTGAGTACCAATACTTTTGTTCAGTCTCCTTTTCTTTCACAGGGTGGGAACTGACACGTTTAGCTTTGTTTTTGCACATCGACAGTGAAATCAAAGCTTGTCTACGTAAGGAACTTTCTTCATGTTGACGTAATAGATTGCTTGCATTCTTCCAGTCATTAAACCCTCTTCACTAAACTTTGATGAACATCTTGAAGTCATAACCTTGAATGGGAAACAGAATAGGCTTCCTTTGCTTTCTGAATAGCATAACCAATTCCTTGCATGTTTCTTGTTTGTAGGTTTATGAACATACGTAAAATAATACTTCTGACAGTGCCGAGGTTTCTTTTCATTGTCATACAATCGCATGGATGAAGAGAAGTCACTCTCAGCATGTTGACATTCATCACTTCCCTGGGCTATCTGTCCACTCGAAAGACCGCATGGCCGAATCTGTAGTGGAGTCCTGGAGCCATGTTTCTGAAAAGACGAGTGTGTAGCAGTCCCCCATTTCTTGTTGCTTCAAACGCGGATGCAAGAAATCCATCAAATTTTTTTTTTAGCGATCAGACATTAGCGAGTAGAAATGTTGGGAGCGCGGTCGTGCAGGCATCTGTTTTAAGGCTCACTCCGGGAAACGGTACCGCAGCAATAAAGCCAGGACAAGCAGGCTCCGGGACAGCTGCTTCCACCAGGCCATCAGACGGATTAATTCACGCTGACACAATAGTATTTCTAAGCTATACTGACTGTTCTGTTGTGCACACTATTTATTGCAAATTACTATAAATTGCACATTCAGACGGAGACGAAACGTAAATATGTTTACTCCTCATGTATGTGAAGGATGTAAGAAATAAATCAATTCAATTTTTTTACCGGCATGCCTACTGCGCTTCTGCATCCTCGCATAACACTTTCAAAGTCTGCTTCTTCGAGTATCTGTAGTGTCCTGCGGCGAGGAGCGAGGGTCTGCATCGCACGTTCGGTCATAACTGCAGAATAGCGTCATTATCCCGATCACTATTGAGATAGACCTGCAGATTTTAGTGGTCTTAGTGATCAGCAGTGATTTTCGGATCATAGAAAAGATAAACGGGAGAAGAAATCTCACTGTTGATTAAAGCCGGGGAGGCTGCTGTGTCTGTGCTACCTGTGTGATTGGGTATGTGGCCATTGCAACTGGATGCTTCACATGCTTCTCCAGGTACGTCTCCACTCATCTGAAGATCCATCAACTGCAGAACTGTGAAAACTGCAAAACTAAATAAATACATAAAAACCACCAAGATCAGGAGAGAGTCTCTTCAACAGGATTACAAACTAACAGTCAAGGAAGTCCTGAATTTCAAGGACGAGAATCAAACAGCCTATTTAACTGCATTGCTGCTCAGAATTTTTGGAAAATAATGGAACTGATTTTTGGAAACATTGGTAATCATATTTGATTATAATTAATTCAGTACCTAAACATCTCACATGGGCTTTAGAAGGTCAAGATTTGGCCCTAATAGCTTCTGTAAACATTTAGAGGAAATGGCAGCTTGAGTAGATAGCATTTCGTGGTTATATCTGTGTAGCGTTCTCGCACAGGTGTAAAAGAACTCTGAACTAAACACCAAGCATAAACCAATCAATGAGGCGGTCCCAGTAAGATTAACTGTTTACTGTTCACTCTTCCACATTAACGTATGGTGAAAACTGTTGATAAAACAATACAAAATATATACAGTATTTGTTTCCTTCTTGACATCACATTTACATCATAAATACTTGCAAAAGTAAAACTACAACAACTATATTATATTAAAGTGCAACATACAGTCAGAATCTACCTACGCCATCGACTGGCTTTAAATACACTTCAACACAAACTATCCGCAACTCTTTAAATAACGAAAAAACATAAACTTTATCAACCATCATTACCTTTAACAGAATCAGCATTAACATTTTTAATTCAACATATTGATTATCTCATGAACTTACGGCATTGCTTCTCTAATGTTTCTAGTGCTTAGAAAGAAAACTTTTCTCGCGCTGATCCTGCACACACACAAGACCCCTCCTTCCTGTTTCTCCAAACCGGTATTTTCCCACAAGATGCGGCGAAACCGGGTGTGACATCATTGCATGCCGCGATATATCACAGACAACGAATTTACTTTAAACAACCTTAACTTTAACTAGAAAACGATAACAAACAAATTATTAAAGTGAAAATATAATAAACTAAACAAATGCCTTAAAGGCAACACAATCTGATTTAGCTAAAACTAGTAAGTTTGTGAATACTTTTGAGAGATGGTAGTCGGGATAAGACAACTTTACGTGAGCCCCTGTTTATTGCAAGAACTTAATGAAACTAGTAAGCTTAATAAACAGGTGGTAGTTTCATTAGACTTCCATAGCCGCAAAGGTGAGTAAGATAACAGACAAGAAAACAGTGGAGCAAGCGTCCTGTTTCTCTGTCATCTCATGCTCCTTTTACCAGATCATACATTGTAAGATCGCAAAATTTGCAAATGTCTACAGATGTGGAGTGCATTCAAACTGGCTCAGGTATGGGGAGGCCGCTGCACAGGATCGGAAAAAGCTGTAACAAGATATAAATTCAGCCAGCTCCATCTTGGGCACTAGCCTCCCCAGCATCTTAGACACACGCCTTGTAAAGGCGATGCCTCAAAAGGGCGGCATCCATCACCCAGGACAACCCTTCTCATTGCTACCTTCAGGGGGAAGGGGGGAGTCAGGCACTCAAAATTTCAGGAACGGCTTCTTCCTCTCCACGATATTTCTGTATGGACAACAGACCCATGTTCACTACCTCAGTTTCATTTTTCCTCTCTTTTCGAATTTATATATATATACACACACAATAAAACACTGCAATATATTTCTTATTATAATTTACAGTGTTATATTATGTATTGCAATGCACTTCTGCCGCAAAATAATATTTTCTCGACAGATGTCAGTGAAATTAAACCTGACTTGATCCTGATTCTTATAAGGAATTTCATGTGATGTACATCTTTCTATATTAGTGCATTGTACTGCTGTCACATAAAAAAAACAATTCATTTTACCACGTATAAGGAAATGAAAGCCGATTCTGCTGAATGAAAACTTGGGACAGCTGAGAGGGCGGATTCATTGACCGTATTCAAGGAGGAGACCGGTGACGTAGGAGCGGGGAGGGAGGGACTGGGACAGGGCTGAGGCCGGGATTGGACTAAGTACGAGTCAGTTAATTGGCCATTCAGCTAATGGGCAGTGGAGGAGGCTCGGACTGGCCGGGACAGCGTGTTGCCTCCTCCTTCCGTCAATTCTGAAGGGGAATGTGTGCCTGCGGACACTCGGCTTATCCTATCCCAGGGGTGTCAAACTCATTTTAGGTCACGGGCCGGATTGAGCAAAATGCAGCTTCATGCGGGCCGGATCAGTCGGACGCGTGCGAACGCAGCTTTCATTGCCTCTGTTTTTTCAGCCTGTTCTCATGTGTCTCAGTCTCTGCTATAACTACAAAGTGTTTCACTTCACAAATTCCGTTTCTTATGAAGAAGACTGCTGAGCAAGCATTATTTTTATGATTGGTATTAACTTACAATCATAGGCTTCATATCGCCGGGCCATTAATAATTAAAATAATAGATCTATCTAAAATGATCTCGCGGGCCTTGAGTTTGACACCTATGTCCTATCCTGTTATGTGCTCCTGCTGCTTCCGGCGGGCGTTTCTCCCCGCTGGGCAAGTGCCGAGGGAGGTGGCAGAGTGATCGTCGCTGGCCGTGGAGCTCCGGCCTTTCCTGGCTGACGATTGCCTCTTGTACTGGCGAGAGGAGTAAAACCTCGTCCCGAGGATGAGCTCAGAGAGTCTGCAGGAGGAAGCACGGCCGTGGCAGCCCCGCCAGGGTCCGGACTGGCGTATCTTGCAGCCGAGACAGTTACGGCCCCGCAGGAGACTGCCGGAGCGGGTCGGTCCGGTGACACCGGCTGGGAAGCGACATTTCGCCGCCCTGGTGCTGGCCCGGGGAGGGAGCAAGGGGATCCGGCTGAAGAACATCAAGTTGCTTCTCGGCCGGCCGCTCCTGGCTTGGGTGCTGAAGGCCGCTGTGGATTGCGGGCATTTCGACAGGTGAGCAAAGCCGGGAAGACCATAAGAAAGTAAGCTAGCCAATAACACTAAAGAGGATACCAAAAGTTTCTTCAAGTACACAAGGTGTAAAAGCGAGGCAAGAGTGGATATCAGACCTCTGGATATCGTGCCCAGCAGGGATCGCAGAAAGAATTGGTTCCAGCACAGTTCCTTTTATTACCACTTGTTGCTTCCTGACAATCAACCACTGCTTTATCCATGCTGGAATCTTTCCTGGAATACCATGGGCTCGTAGCTTGCACTAGTCTGCCGGAACCATTCCAGAATCTAGTGATTCTTGAAAGATCATTACTAATCCTCTCCTGGTTGGCTGACGGTGACTAGTGTTCCACAGGGGTCGGTGTTGGGACTGATTCTTTTTACGTTATATGTCATGATTTCGATGATGGAATTGAAGGCTTTGTTGCCAAGTTTGCAGACGATGTGGAGATAGGTGTAGGAGGAAGTACTTTTGAGGAAGTAGTGAGGCTACAGAAGGACTGAGACAGGTTAGGAGAACCAGTGTTGGGAAATGTACAGTCATGCACTTTGGTAGAAGAAATGAAAGGGAGGACTATTTTCTAAATGGAAAGAAATTACAGAAAAATGAGGTGCAAAGGGATTTGGGAGTCCTTTTGCAGGATTCGCTAAAGGTTAATTTGCAATTTGAGTCTGTGGTGAGGAAGACAAATGCGATGTTAGCATTCATTGCAAGAGGACTAGAACATAAAAGCAAGATGTAATGTTGATATTTTATAAAGCATTGGCAAGGCTTCACTTGTCAGCAGATTTGGGCCCTTTATCTTCGAAAGGATGTGCTGAAACCAGGGAGGGTTCAAAGGATTGAATGGCTTGTCATATGAAGAGTGTTTGATGGTACTGGCCTGTACTCACTGGAATTCAGAAGAATAAGGGGTGACCTCATTGAAACCGATTGAATGGTGAAAGGCTTTGATGCAATGGACATGGAGAGGATGTTTCCTATGGTGGGAGAGTCTAAGACCAGAGGACACAGTCTAAGAATAGAGGGGTGTTTTTTAGAACAGAGTTAAGGAGGAATTTTTCTAACCAAAGAGTGGTGAATCTGTGGAATCCTTTGCCACAAGCAGCTGTGGAGGCCAAGTCATTGGATATATTTAAGGCAGAGGTGGATATATTCTTGGTTGGTCCGGGTGTGAATGGATCCAGGGAGAAGGGAGGAAGTTGGGGCTGAGGGGAAAATTGGATCAGTCATGATGAAATGGCAGAGCAGACTCGATGGGCCAAATGGGCTAATTCTGTTTCTCTATCTTATGGGCTAATACAGCAGGATACAGGTCCTTTGGCCCATCCTGTCCATACTAACCCCTGTGCTCAACCAGCTAGTCCCCAGTTTCCTGCATTCTGCTCATATTATTCTCAGGTCCATCCCTCTGTGTACCTATTAAAATAAATGATACTATCGTATCACTCTCAATTTTCACTTCTGGTAGCTCATTTCATACACTCACTGCCTGCTGCATGAAGAAATTGCCCCATTACATCCTTTCCAAAACTTTTTCCTTTTATTGTAAATCTATGTGTTACAAGGGGGCATTGGGGACACAGACACTGAAGTAGTATAAACAGAACAGTATTTATTGATCATGCTAGGGAAGCCAAGGAACGATGACAAAATGCCAACCTGGACATGAACGTAGGCTAGCAAACCGGAAAAACCTGAACTCGGTCTTGGGAGTTGTACTTGACTGGGAACTCAGATCGTGACTCAGAACTCGTGTCTTGGCAGGGACTCGGTACCTGGGTCTTGGCTTGGCTCTTGACGTAGAACTTGGCTTGACTTGGACTTGGGCTCAGACTAGACTTGGACATGACTTGGAACTCGGACACAGGCACAGAGCCAGGACTCCAACTTGGACACGGAGCCGGGACTCAGACCGCCAGCAATTCTCAGCTGGCCACGAAAATGACAGAATTCGTACCTTACTCAGAGCAGTGGCAAACAGCCGGCTACTCAGCTGGACACGAAAACGACTGAATTTGCTAAGCAGCCACAGGCACTGAAGCAACCTAGAGTCCACAATTCTCGGCAGCACCGATAGTGGTCCAGACTTCCCGCACTGGCTGAGAGCATGTGTTTATGGTAACGAGCTTCTTGGTGTGGGTTTCGGATGCCGAGCTTCTTGGAATGAGTTTCTGACGGGACGGTCCAGCGATGGAATAGATGAACCCCGGAGCTATTTATGTTGCAGGTCCGAAATGAGAATCAGGTGACTCAATTAAGGCATTCAATAGAATACAGGAAAACAGAAACAACCGGAATGCAGAATCCATGGACCGGACCATGATACTGTGTCCCTTAGTTTTGAATGTGCTTACCCTGGGGAAAAGACTTGCCATCCACTTTATCAATGCCTACCATAATTTCCAACACTTTTATAAGATATCCCCTCATTGTCCTATGTTCCAAGGTATAAAGACCTAACCTAGCCAGCTTCTCTCCATAACTCAGGCCCTTTAGTCATGGCAGCATCCTTAAAATACGTTTCTGCAATCTTTCAGGATAACCATGTCCTTTGTATAACAGGGTAACCAAAACCGTACAGAGTGCACCAAATTTAGCCTCACCAATGACTTGTACAATGGCAACGTAATGTTCCAACTTCTCTACTCAGTGCCCTGATCGGTGTACTACATTTTTCTCACCAACCTATCTACCTCTGATACTGTTTTCATATTATGTCCTAGTTCCATTACACACCCTACATCCTTAGATAATGAATTACAAGTGTCCCAAGGGGAGTTTTAAGAATCAGTGTCTAAGGTTTAGGGGTGACTGGGGGTAGGGGTGCAATTTTTTTTTGTGTGCTCTACTTAATTTTGGGTAGTTTTGCATGGACCTGAGATGCAGTACAAATCTCTGAATCTGTAGCATCATGGTAATTGATAATGAAATGTTCTTAAACTAACCTCTTGTTTCTTTTTGCTAAATAGTGTATGGGTTTCCACAGACCATGATGAGATTGAAAAAGTAGCAAAGAAGTACGGAGCTCAAGTGCACCGTAGAAGTGCAAAAGTATCAACTGATACTGCAAGTTCTTTAGACACTATCTGTGAATTCCTTCAATACCACAAAGGTAAGGTAATTGATAATATTGCCTATTATAATATTTAGCTAATGTAACACTTACCCAATAGGCTGGTATATGTCTAGGGGAAAAGGAGATCCAGCCACTCACTAACCCCACCTCCCATACACGCATGTGCTGTGAGAATCAAGTTTATGCTGCGCGTACCACACAGTATCAAACTCACACCAGATACCATTACAGAATACACTTTAAAGGTTTTACTAAAACTAAAAGAGTACTATGCAATACAGTATATATGAAGGAAAAGAAAATAAAGCAAAAGGCGCCAACTTATTAAAGTTCAGTCAGTTTAGTGCACATCGTTGGAGCTCAACCATCGAAACATTCGACCCCTCGTCGCTTGCCTCCGACCTCCACATCCTCGCACCTGGGACCACCCCGGTGGTCGACCGAGCAGTGCAGCGCACGTCCACCTTCCTCGGCGTCTCCTTCCCGCCTCCCCTGAAAAGACTGCGAAACCCCCCAAGCTCCCAGCCCCACAAGACAAAATAACATTCCCCATTGGTTAACAAATGAATACAATCCCCATAACAGCAACTCCAAAGCTAAACAACTGCAAGAAAAAAACACTTATTAGACATAAAAGCATTCCTACTCTAGCAAACCAAAGAAGCCATTTTGATTACATACACAGTACAATGTACATTCTCCCCCCACCAGCAAATGTCATGCCCTCATGACATTACCAGAGTTCCCCAAGGCGTCTTTGCAACACACAAAACCCAACCCAGGTGCAGAAAGCAGCGACATAACTACCCAGAGCAGTAGAAATCACACTCGGTTCTCCTGGCACCACATATGTCAACCGCTCTGGGGGGCGCCTACTTCTCTGAGATCTCCGTACCCCTTCTGCCGACCCTTCTGCCTCACTGGGCTCCCTCTTCACCTGCGAACCCTCTGCCTCGGACACCCCAGGTCTACCTGTCAGATCCTCACTCCCTCCCTCTCGGGGTTCCCCCCTCACCTGAGAACCCTCTGGCTCATGTTTGGGTTCCACCCTCTCTCCCCCCAACGCTGGCTGCCTCTTCATCTGACCATCAACACCTTCCCTCCTCTCGCCCAACTCAGTAGGGGAAGGGCCAGGAGCCTCCTCTTCTGGTACTGAAACGCCAGCGAATGGGAACAGGGGCCACTCATCTGAGTCGTCATCTTCTGAATTGGTATCCATTCCCGGGTTAAGAACCCGTCTCGGCTCTTCAGCAGCAGGTTCTTCCCTCGCTCCGCACCCTCGCAGAGTCCTTGTACTAGGCACAATCTCCCTCTCTGGCTCCTTGTCCACCCGCACCGCTTGACCCAGGGGCAGCAGGTGATTCCGATGGAGTACCTTGATAGGCCCTTTCCCATCCTCAGGTTTCACCCGGTAAACTGGCAGGTTCAGCATCTGGCTCTCTATTACATAGGGGCTGGCCGCCCATCGATCTGCCAACTTGTGCTTACCAGGGAGTCCCAAATTCTGTAAAAGGACCCGGTCGCCCGGCAATAATTGGGCAAACTTCACCTTTTGATCATATCTCATCTTATTCCTCTGATTTTGTTTGGTAGCCGCCGCCTCGGCCACCTCGTACGCCCGCTGTAACTCCCTCTTCATATCGGACACATACTTTAGATAGGGCTTCCCGGGTAATTCACCCACTTCAGCCCCAAAACACAAGTCAATGGGCAACCTCGCTTCCCGCCCGAACACCAGATAATAAGGCGAGTACCCTGTAGCATCATTGAGAGTACAATTTTAACAGTGGACCAAATGTCCAATATGACGACTCCACTTGTTTTTCTGCCCAATCTCCAGCGTCCCGAGCATATCCAACAGGGTCCAGTTGAACCTCTCTGGCTGAGGATCACCCTGGGGGTGATAAGGGGTAGTCCTCGATTTCTCAACCCCAAGCATAGTCAGTAATTCATGGATAAGGCGGCTCTCAAAGTCCCGCCCCTGATCACTATGGATCCGTCTGGGAAGGCCGTAATGAACAAAGTACTTCTCCCATAACACCTTCGCCACTGTCGTCGCCTTCTGATCCTTAGTGGGAAATGCCTGAGAATAGCGAGTGTAATGATCAGTGATGACTAAGACATTCGCGGTGTTGCTGGTGTCAGGCTCAATCGACAGAAAATCCATACATACCAGGTCCAGAGGTCCCGCACTCTGCAAGTGCGACAGTGGAGCCGCCAACGCGGGCAGGAACTTCCTCCGGATGCAACGACTGCATCCCCTACAGTATTCTTCGACTTCCCCCCTCATCCGGGGCCAGTAGAATCGGTCTTTGAGTAATCCATAGGTCTTTTCCACCCCCAAGTGTCCGGAATCATCATGCAAGGCCTGGAGTACAGCCTGCCGATACTCCTCCGGCAGGACCAGTTGCCAACAGCGGGGTTGGTCCGGAGGCGCCGTGACCCGGTACAAGACTTGGTTCTTTAATTTTAACCGAGGCCACTCCTTCAATAACAGAGGCACGGACGGGTGTTTCGCCTTCTCGGCCAATGCCACATCCCCCTTCTCTACTGCTCTCCACACAGTGCCAAGACACGGGTCGTTTTGCTGAGCAGCTGCCACTTCCCCCAGACTCAGTTCTGGCAACTGTTTAGTCCACAATGCGGTCAGGTCACAGTAAGCTAGGGGCATGGCGTCGTCAAAAACCCCCAAATGGTCCACGGCTCGCTCCAGCCTTCCTCTTCCCTCGGCCTTCACGGTGATAGCAAACTGACACATGGCCTTCACTCCAGGGGCAGGGACACTCTCCCACTCCTCGTCCTTCTCCGGTTCCCCCAGCTCCCGACATGACAAAACATCCGCATCGACATTCCTGCTTCCTGGGTGGTACTTCAGGCTGAAATCATATACCGACAAGGCCGCCAGCCACCGATGTCCTGTGGCGTCCAGCTTAGCTGAAGTCAGGATGTAAGTGAGAGGATTGTTATCCGTTCGCACCTCAAACTTGGCTCCGTACAGATAATCACTCAACTTGTCCACCACCGCCCACTTCAGTGCCAGGAACTCCAACTTGTGAGTGGGATAGTTTCTCTCAGATGGCGACAAGCTTCGGCTGACAAAGGCTACCGGTCTCAATGCTTTGCCATGCTCCTGGTACAGAACAGCCCCTAGACCCTCTTGGCTGGCATCCATGTGCAGCACATATGGCTTCTGGGGATCGGCAAAAGCCAACACCGCCTGGGTCAGTGCCCTTTTCAAAGATTGGAATGCCTCTTCACATCGATCATCCCATCTCGAACCAAAAGGTTCCGCCGGGTTCCAGTATCCTCCAGCGTCTTGCCTCCGGTCCCCCTTCCTTTTCTTTCCCCACCGGGGGATAGCCACACAACAGCTGAGTCAATGGGTGACACATTCTGGCATATCCTTTCACGAATCGGCGGTAGTACCCACAGAGCACCAAGAATGAGCGCAGAACGCTCACTTTCTGGGGTCTCGGCCAGGTGGTCATGGCCTCTATCTTAGTTGGGTCAGTAGCCACTCCCTCTCGTGAAATGATATGACCAACGTAGCTGACCGACGACTTGCAGAACTGGCATTTTTCCAGGGAAAGCTTCAGCCCTTCCTCCTTAAGCCGGCCTAATACCTTTAACAGCCGCTCTTCATGTTCCTCCAAAGTCGATCCAAACAGTATCAAATCGTCCAGGTACACCAGCACCTCCAACAGATTCATATCCCCCACAGTCCTCTTCATGAGCCTCTGGAAGGTGGCTGGGGACCCCGATATGCCCTGGGGCATTCGTTCGAACTGGAAGAACCCCAGCGGGCAGATATAGGCTATCTTCTCTTCACTCATCGGGATCTGGTAAAACCCACTCCTTAAGTCCAGCATACTGAACCACTTCGCACCGCTCAGGCAGGCCAATGCGTCCTCGACCCTCGGGACAGTATATTGATCAGGGACAGTTCGCCGATTCAAAGTCCTGTAGTCAACACACATGCGCACCCTCCCATTCTTCTTCTGTGCCACCACTATTAGGGACGCATAAGGACTTCGAGACTCAGCTATGATTCCGGCTTCCTTCAACTTGCACAAGTGCTGCCGCACATCCTCAACATCTGCCGGAGCCAGCCGCCGGGATCTCTCTCGGAACGGGGTGTCCTCCGTTACCCGGATGGTGTGGCGAGTGCTTTTGGAGCAGCCCACATCAAACTCGCCCCGAGAAAAAACAGCTTCCATCTTCAGCATCTTCTCCACCAGCCTGCGTTTCCACTCCGGCGACACAGGAGAATCCCCGAAGTTAAAGGCTTCAGCGGTTAGCTCCCTTTGATGCTCCAATCCCCCACCGTTAGGGGTCCTCACTGGTGTGCTAGACATTACCGTCACCGGGAACAGATGCACTAGCAGCATTCCCCTCTTAAAGGTGATTTCTCTTGCCGTAGTGTTCCTGACACTTACGGCTATACGCCTTTTGCATGTAGCACCCCTGGTCTCTGCACTTCGGGCCTCACCAGCGGCCCCGCCAGAAATCGTGTCTCCCTTTCAAGATCGTCCAGGGTGTCCACTAACAGGGCTTCGCCCGTTGGCACTCCAAGGAATCTGGGGGTCCCCATCACGAGTGCTACCTCCCCGGGTCGGATCACCTTGGGCCTCGCCTGCCTACACCACACCATCCCTCATTTACACTCCGGGTCCAGCCCTTGGGGGGCAACCCCTTCTTCGAATACCGCTTGAAACACTGGATGCACCGAGAGGGTCTCCAGAAAGTGTTCCCCCCCTTTCTTCTTACAAGCTCCCAGGAGCCGTCGCACAATGGGGGAAGTTAGTCCCCACCAGGAGGGCAGCACCACCGGTTTCCACCAGGTCCAGACACACCAACACCAATGTCTCAATAGCTTCGGACACTCCCACATCGCCCTCCGAGAACTCCAATCTCACCGATAGGTACCCATCGTATGGGTAGTCACCTTCACTCACACCCCAAATCTGCAGGGCGTCAAATGGGGTTACGGGCAAATGCTTTAGATATTGGTTGTAGAACGACCGGTACAATAAGGTCACCTGTGATCCCGTATCCAGAATGGCTTTCGCGTAAACTCCCTCTATCCGTAGACACACACTGGCACGGGGTCCTACCAGCCCATCTGGAATAGAGGCGTGGACACCCGGTGGTCCCCTGGCTGATCTCTGGGAATGTGTTCCTCCAGAGGCTCCAGTCTGTTCCCTCACTGAGCCTCTCCTAAGCTTCCCAACACCTCTCCCTTCTTAGTCACAGGGGGGCTTGCCCTCCGCAGGGCTCCTTGTCTCTCACAATCCCACCAAAAGTGTCCCTCTTCTCCACAGCTATAGCACACCCTTGGCCACCCACAGTCCTGCCTGAAATGCCCCTCTTTCCCACAGTTAAAGCACACGTTGCCCGCCACCCCTCCTCCTCCAGGATGGCCCCCGCTCCCAACCCACTGCACGGGCCGCCCCCGGGAATGAGTAACTTCCCTGTTCTTCCCCTCCAGAGGGGGGGGGGGGGTCCCTACTCCCCTGGGGGTTTTTAGTCCTCCACTCAGCCACCACTTCCTGTATCACTGAGGATCGCTCCTGGTGGCCTGAGCCCCTTTTCCGCCCCAACGCTCTCTCTTCCTCCCGCACCTCTCTGATTAGTTGCCCGAAGGATGAAGGGGGCCCTTCCTATAAGCCTGCTGGATAGTCCACGCCACCTTGTCCTCCTCCAGAGAGCCACTGAATATCTGACATCCTCACGCTAGCCACGTCAGGCGCCTTCACTACCCCCTGGCGCCGCAACCCTGTAAGCATCTCCTCCATCTGAAATATGTACTCGGAGAGTTTTTCCCCTCTCCGTTGTTCCAGACGTTGAAACTCTGCTAAAAGCAGCCAGGGCTCCCCTGACAACCCAAACGCTCCCTCCAAAACCTCTATGCATTCCTCCACTGAAACCCCAGGCTTCTCAGCTTTCAACTCCCGGACTGTTTTGGCTGCTAAACCCCTCAAACTTCCCACCAATCGCTGCCTCTTCTCCTCCTCTGAGCCTGGCCACTCCTCTAACATCAAAGACGTATGCTCGATGCGGGTCTCATAGTCCACCTCCCCGTCCGGAGTAGGCTTGGCTCCAGAGAACACCCCCAGCTTCAGCCGTGGCCTCTCGGCCACTCCCACCAGGGAGTTAAGTGCGGCCGCCAGCTCCGAGGCTTCTCCCCTACCTGGGGGGTGGGGCCTAGTCATGCCTTCCCCCTCCGACCCCCCTTTACTAATGACGGGCCTCTCTGGGGGCCGTCTCTAGCTCTAGCTCCTCCTCTGGTATCTCGTCATCCTCACCCTCGGAGAGAGTGTGGAGCCCCCACGGCCCCGCCTCCCCTGGAACACTGACTGTCGCCGGCAGTTCCAACGTCATGATGTCAGCACTCGTTCGAACCAACACTCAGCTAGACTCCACCTCTTTACCACACCGTCTAGCTACCAATTCTACCTGCCCAATACCCTTCACCAAACTTAACCCCCGCACTAACGCGTCTCCCGAAACTCGAAAATCCACCCCGCTCACTACACAGGCATACTGCACCGGTACATCTTCCAACTCACACCAGCTAACAATCTTATCTCTGTCCATCTCCACACTACTGCCTGCGCGACCCCACAGCCCCTGACAATCCAATCCCGGACGAGCCCCCACAAATGTAACACTTACCCAACAGGCTGGTACATGTCTAGGGGAAAAGGAGATCCAGCCACTCACCAACCCCACCTCCCTTACACGCATGTGCTGTGAGAATCAAGTTTATGCCGCGCGTACCACACAGTATCAAACTCACACCAGATACTGTTACAGAAAACACTTTAAAGATTTTACTAAAACTAAAAGAGTACTATGCAATACAGTATATATGAAAGAAAAGAAAATAAAGCAAAAGGCGCCAACTTATCAAAGTTCAGTCAGTTTAGTGCACATCGTTGGAGCTCAACCATCGAACCATTCGACCCCTCGTCACTTTCCTCCGACCTCCACGTCCTCGCACCTGGGACCACCCCGGTGGTCAACCGAGCAGTGCAGCGCACGTCCACCTTCCTCGGCGTCTCCTTCCCGCCTCCCCTGAAAAGACTGCAAAATACCCCCCAAGCTCCCAGCCCCACAAGACAAAATAACATTCCCCATTGGTTAACAAATGAATACAATCCCCATAACAGCAAGTCCAAAGCTAAACAACTGCAAGAAAAAAACACTTATTAGACATAAAAGCATTCCTACTCTAGCAAACCAAAGAAGCCATTTTGATTACATACACAGTACATTGTACACTAATAATACTTGGCAGTTCCACATTTGAAGTTTCTGTATTGTAAAGATGGCTTGAGTGACCTTCCTGTTGGATTTGTTGTTTGTATTATGTATGGGTCTTAGGTTTGATTTCTGCACAGCACAAAATCGCTCTCTGTATTTCTCTTGGTGCAATTGGTAAGTTGTGCCCTGTTTGCTGATTTACTGTGTTACTCATTCAGCAATACTGTTCACTGAAAGCTCCAGTGCAATGTGACCTGCAAGTTTCACGTGCTATACTGATGATCAGCTTGCAGTCCTTATTGCTCCTTGCACTTTACAAAGAATAACCATTCTTGTCTTAATTTTTATGACAGAGGTTGATGTGGTCGCTCATATACAGTGCACTTCTCCCTGTCTCCATCCACGCCATCTAATGGAAGTGATAAAGATGATGAAGGAAGAGGGATACGATTCGGTGTTTTCTGTTATGAGACGTTCTCTTTTTCTGTGGCAGGAGGAACCAGAAGGTAGAATAGTTTATTATTAGTTCAACAGTAAAATATGGATTTTGTAATCTAGAGTTTGTTTAAATCTGTTTAAAAGTATTTAAGGCTGTACTTTCTTAAAGTGACATTAAAACAAAAAAAATTAAGTTTGAGTTTGCTAATTAAAATTGCAAATGAACTTCCTGATAATTATGATGATTATGTATGCTGAGAAATTTGATTCCATGATTCAGCGTGTTTTCCTGATTCTGTGGAAGAAGCCCAGCACCTCAGTTGAGTAACTTCTGTGTTCCCTCTTTGCCCTAAACTCACAGAGGAAGCATTCGTCAATCCATTCATTGCTGCCCTGCCTCATTTGTAATCTCAAAATGCTAGCAGATCGAGCATTCCTGCTTATTTGTAGAACTTTTGAAAACTAGTACTACAAAGTCAGGCAACATGTCCCTGGCCCTGTGATCATTCTTTCATTGTTACCAAACATTCTTTTCACAACTGTAGCCTGTATTCTCTCATTTCAGAAAGTTGTAATGGATATAATGTAAGGGTTTAAAAACATGTTTGCAGTTAAAATGGAATTGTCAGCAAAGAACATCTAGGCTGAACAAGCAAGCTCATTTAAAAAAAAGAGTAAATCATGTGGCTTTCAAGCAACACACACACAAAATGCTGGAGGAACTCAGCAGGCCAGGAAGCATCGATGGAAAAAAGTACCAGAAGGGTGGGAAGGAGAAGCGCCAGAGGGAGGCAACAGGCGGGGAAGGAGATAACATGAGGGGGGGGGGGGGGAACAGGGGGATGGGACGTGGAAGGGGGGTGGCTAGAGGCATTACTGGAAGTTTGAGAAATCGATGTTCATGTTGTGGAACGGGCTTCCGGTAGAAGTGGTAGAGGCAGGCTCGGTATTGTCATTTAAAGTAAAATTGGATAGGTATATGGACAGGAAAGGAATGGAGGGTTATGGGCTGAGTGCGGGCCACTGGGACTAGGTGAGAGTACGTGTTTGGCACGGACTAGAAGGGCAGAGATGGCCTGTTTCCGTGCTGTAATTGTTATATGATTATATGGTTCATGCCATTAGGTTAGAGGCTACCCAAATGGAATATAAGGTGTTGTTCCTCCGACCTAAGAGTGGCCTTATCCTGACAGTGGAGGAGGCCATGGATGGACATATCGGAATGGGAATGGGAAGTGGAATTAAAATGGATGGCCACTGGGAGATCCCACTGGCGGACGGAATCTGTTGGGGTCATATACTGTGTTTAGTGCTCCCGGTGTGGCCTCTTATATATCGGTGAGACCCAAAGTACATTGGGAGACCACTTCACCAAGCGTCTACAATCAGTCCGCCAGAACAAGCGGGATCTCCCAGTGGCCACCCATTTTGATTCCACTTCCCATTCCAATATGTCCGTCCATGGCCTCCTCCACTGTCAGGATAAAGCCGCACTTAGATTGGAGGAACAACACCTTATATTCCCTTTGGGCAGCCTCCAACCTGATGGCATGAATGTCAATTTCTCAAACTTCCAGTAATGCCTCCACCCCACCTACCATTTCCCATCCCCTAGTCCCTTTCTCATGTTATCTCCTTGCCCGCCCATCGCCTCCCTCTGGTGCTCCTCCCCCACTTTCTTCTTTCTTCCATGGCCTTCTGTGTCTCACCAATCAACTTCCTAGCTTTTTGCTTCATTGCCCCCACTCCAAGTTTCAACTATCGCCTGACGTTTCTCTCTCCCCTCCCCTACCTTTCAAATCTACTCTTCAGCTTTTTTTCTCCACTCCTGCCGAAGGGTTTCGGCCCAAAATGTTGACTGTACTTAATTCTATAGGTGCTGCCTGGCCTGCTGAATTCCAGCATCTTGTGTGTGTGTTGCTCGGATTTCCAGCATCTGCAGATTCTCTTGTAAAGGCTTTGAAGCATGCAACTGCAAGGACACAGTGTGGCCTCAAACCAGGAACATATAATAGTGGGATAAGAAAATTGTCACCAGGGCTAGCTCTGTCATCCTAGGGTAATTAATAAAGCTGATTTTCTGTTTTAAGCACACTGCTGTCTTAGTGCAGTGGCACTATGTGGGAGATCCCAATTATAGGAGCCTCTTTTTTTGGGGAAGCTTGTTGTCTCCAAGTAATTAATAATTGAGTATGGTAACCTTTCTGCCTAAGCTTTCATCTCTCAATCCCAACACTGAGGTGGTCCTCATCTAGCAACATGCCAATTCTGCTGAGTTGCCTGTCCACCCCGGGACCAAAAGGGTCTTGGATTCTGGCCCTTTAGTCTTTCCCAACTCTTTTACCAAATCCTTCTGACCGCACAACTTAACGGGATGTATCTAAGCAGGTTTCAAGGATTTAGCTGGAGAAACAGCACTAACGGTATGAGGTTACAAATACTTAAATTTGTTATATATTTTCTGCCGCATTTAGTTGGGTCTTTTTTTTTGGTTCAATCATTTGATACATTTGCTGGAATAGAACAAACAGGAACATTATCAACAAAGTTTTGCAGATGATACAAAGATTGGCATTGTGGATAGTGTGGAAGATTGCCAAAGAACACAGGAGGATATAGATCAGTGGTAGATATGGACAGAGATGAATTGTCCAGCCATGTGTGAGGTATTGCATTTTGGGAGATCACATCTAAAAGGGCGGTGTATAGTTAATGTTAGGATCCTTAATAATATTGATGTACAGAAGAATCTTGGGGGCCCAGGCCCATAGCTCTTTGAAAGTGGCTGCACAGGTTGATAGGGTGGTAAAGAAAGCCAGTGGCAAGCTTGATTTTATTAGTTATCGAGGTCCACTCCTTTCCTAATGCCCTTCCCTGTATCCGGTTGAGCCTGTCCTTTATTGGCCTCTGCCTGTGAGGCATTGCCAAGTTGTTTCCAACGAGCATACATGGTCTCAGTCAGAATGCCTTCAAATTTTTGTCAACTCCTGGCTTTCAACAGAGCATGAAACATTTTCTCATGGTAATTTTATTTGTATTCAAGTTCTTTCCTTCGCTTTGGTCTTGCTTTGTCAGGGATTTATTGTAGCTACTTTAGCTTTAACCTATTCTCCTTCTACCTCTTCTAGCTGCCTGTCCTAACAGGTACTGTTTTTGCAAAAAGGGTACACATGCAGTTGGTGAATCTTGGCTTTGGAATCTGCAGAATACTGCCCTTACATCTTGCTGTATTCTCAGTATTTCAAGGATTCAGCTCAATGATGGACATGACAAATATTAAAATAGTTGCAACGTATTAAAGTAACAAGTCACTGGAGTGACTTTCCACCTAGTGATTATCTTGGATGTTTTTATTGGGATTGCAAGACCCTGTTAGACATTGGTAACGTAGAATATTTCAAGTCCATTCATTGGTGAGACTGATGATGAGGGAGCTGCGTTTCCTCGCAATGGAAAGGACTTGGTCTCGACCAAGGGGTTGCTTTGAATGCATCAGTCTGTCACAGACCTCCAGGGGAGAGAGAGCAGAGGCCTCGTGCTGGGTCGGGGCCTGGCCCCTGTTGTTGGCTATATTCATGTATGGTTAAATGATAATTCAACTTGAACATGGAATGTTAACTAAGTAGTAAGTCTGACACCATTTTGCCTGCTGGTGATTCCAATGGCTGACTCAGAGATCTTAGATATTGGTGATCCCAGTCCAGGGAAAAGTCCAATGAGCTCATTTATAAGCTTGTCCTTATATACAGTAGTCAATGAACAAACACTTAACTATAATTATCAGCTGCATTTTAAACTGCATATCAAATGATCAGTTTCATTACAATGGGATGATAAAGTTAGTTTCTCTGTGGGGAAAAAACAAGTACTGCATGTACTATTTCCACACTGCATGTGCCCACAGCTCCATGGTTTGAGGACCGATGATGTCCTTGCAGTTGTATGCTTCAGGACCTCTTGATTTCATTACTTTTTTGACAACTGACAACTCCATTTTACCTGCAGGCATATTTTTAACCCTTATTCTACAGAGTGAGCTTTCAATTAATTTTCTGCCAAAATGCATTAGTTAGTATAAACTGAACTTGCCAATATTAATTAATTCTAAATTAGGTAAATGTGGTCAAGAAATGCTGAGTATTTGGCATTGGGTTGGAATGCACTGAAACATACTCGGTGGACCCTCTGGCATTTTTCACCAATGGTACCAGCAGATTTCGGTCTCCTGTGTGAAAATGGATGGCCAGTATTTTCTGCCTATCTCAGCAGTGGCCCTGCTGTGTTGTGTGGCTGAACTCTGTAAGGTTTCCAGAGTTGCAACTCAAACCAGTACGACTTTGGAATCTGCTGGGTCCTGTCTCAGCTGTTTCATAATAATGGTAACTTATTTCTAGAGTACTTTTCATATGAACACTCTAGTTCAAAGTGCTTTACAGTGGGCTAAAGTACAAACATGAAAATAAAAGATAAAATAGTTTTAGTTAAAAGCAAGGTTAAGTTGGCTTTGAGCTGGTATTTAAAAGTGTCAACTGAGTCTGCATTCCTTGTAGTTTCAGATATTGAGTTCCACAGTTTAGGAGCATTACTCAAAAAAGCTGACTGCCAATACCTTTTGAGGAGGTTTGTTTAAATTTTGGGGGTTGTGGGTGTTGTGGATAGTGTGGAGGGCTATTATGAGGTTACAGCGGGACATCGATAGGATGAAGAACTGGGCTGAGAACTGGCAGATGGAATTCTATCTAGGTAAGTGTGAAGTGGTTCATTTTGGTAGGTCCAACTTGAGAGTAGAATATAATATAAGTGGTAAGAAAGCGTGGAGTATCTGAGAGATCTTTGGGTCCGTGTCAATAGGACACTCAAAGCTGCTGTGCTGGTGTGTTGGCATTCATCAACCGTAGGATTGAGTTCAAGAGCCGAGAGGTAATGTTACAGCTATATAAGACCTTGGTCAGATCCCACATGGAGTACTGTGTTCATTTCTGGTCACCTCACTACAGGATGTGGATACCAAAGAGAGAGTGCAGAGGAGATTTACAAGGATGTTGCCTGGATTGGAGGGCATACATTAAGAGAATAGATTGAATGTACTTGACCTTTTCTCCTTGGAGCGATGGAGGATGAGAAGTGACCTGATAGAGGTGTGTAAGATGATGAGGGGCATTGATCGTGTGAATAGTCAGAGGCTTTTTCCCAGGGCTGAAATGGCTAACACAAGGGGTCACAGTTTTAAAGTGCTTGGAAATAGGTACTGAGGGGATGTTAGGTGTTTTTCACACGGAGAATGATGGGTGCGTGGAATGCACTGCCGGTGGCAGTGATGGAAGTGGATACAATAGGGACTCTTAAGAGACTCTTAGATAGATACATGGAGCTTAGAATAATAAAGGGCTATGCACTAGGGAAATTCTAGGCAGTTTCTAGATAGGATACATGGTCGGCACAACATTGTGGGCCAAAGGACCTGTAATGTGCTGTAAATTTCTTTGTTCTCTGTATGTAAATTTAAGAGACTGGGAGGAGGAGACCTGAGAGTTGTTATTCTTGATCATTCACTCACATGACATGACCATCCCTACCAGCTAGCAGGGTCCTGCCAAACAGGTTGTGCTTCCTCTTGATTGGTATGTTCGTGCTTATGGTTACAGATAGAAAAGTGGAGGTTAATTGCTTCTTTAACATTTTGGGTGGTGGGTGGATAAAAAAAAATGTCCCTCTAGAAAGTGCCACTCAGTCCCTTACACTTTAGGGAATAAAGTCTGTGAGTGTCCAAACTCTGTCGTGGTTACTTGAAATGACTTGGAGACTCAGACAATTCTTCAAGAAAATTAAACCTTTATTTGCAAACAAAGGCTGAGGCAATCAATGAACTTGTCACCGAAAGCCCACCGAGCTCCGGTGTACAGCATTCTTTATAGTCATTCCTTATCTCAGTTACATTTTGGTTTTATCAGCATACCCAATCAATTTTTAGTTGCATATCATCTATACATTAACTAATCAATCGCTCTTGCCTAGCCCGCGGTACGTCACCATTGTTTTTCACCCGTTTGCATTGGGGCCTTATTCGTGGCCAAGATTATGTTTTTCAGACAACCTCCCTCACAGTACATTCCTGCTCGCAGCATCCTGTCCGCCACCGTTATCTCGTGCTAAACAAAGGCTGAGTGTAATACATGGGATACATCGCAGCTAATAGTGTTGCAAAATAAGCAGGTGTTCTGTAAGTGCCATAATATGCAGCTAAGAGAGTACAAAGTATCTAGTGAAAACAACACGTAACAAAATGTGCCTAGTAAAATAATACATATTAATATTCGGTACCTAGAAGTGATTACATAGTGTAGTAAATAGCTAATACATAGTGATTATAGTTCAGGTATATATAATGATTATATCAGGTATATTTCTCAATAACTCTCGCTATAACTCAGGCCTGACAACACTTGTAAACCTTTGCCTTTTTTTCCAGCTTTATAATGTCTTTTCTATAACGAGGTAATGAAAATGGTACAGTATATGTAAGGTGCAGCCTCACCAATGTCTTGAGTAACTGGAACGTAACATCCCACCTCTTGTTCTCTGCCCTCACTGATTAAGTCCAGCGTGTAATAGCTCACTTCACCACTGTCCACCCATGATGCCACTTCCAGGGGATTTTGTACTTGTACACCTGGGTGCCATTATTTTCGAATTCCCCAGAGTCCTATTGTCCACTGTGAAAGTCCTACCCTGGATTGCCTGCCCAAAATGAAACACCTCACACTAGTCTGAATGGAATGCCATTTGCCCTCTTACCTAGCTGATCAAGCCAGGTAGCAATTTGATAACATGGTCACCCTCGTCCACAGGCTTAATGGGTAACTTTATCCTTAGTGCTTCATGGGACACAAATATCACTGGCAAAGTTACAATTTTAGTAATCTCTAAGTGGGCTGTCTTGAGGAACATTTAAACACCTTGTCATCTTGCTACAGTGTACTTGTAGAATGGAAGGGCAAATTAGCGGATGAAGTTCTGTAAGCAACTGGGTGCATAAATATGTTTTTGTCAGAAGTGAATTGGGTAATTAAGTGTTACGTGTTGAACAGAAATCACAAAATCACTGCAATTTTTGAACTAAAACAATAAAACTGTTCAAATACATTAAAATGTTGTTTTCCCGGGGGTGGGGTGGTGTTAAACCAAAAATGTACCTCAGGATGTTTTTTATTGGCCTAAATTTTACCTTGCTGACGGTGTTTACAGATTTGGGTGTGCTATCTGTAATGAAAATATTCTAAAATTCATCCTTTGTTCTTCTTTCTGATTCAGCAGCAAGAGGTGACCACAAGCAAAGTTATAAGCAATGACCCTATTAGAGTAACATAAAGAATAAAATACAGAAAGAAAAATGCTTAATGAGGTAGTAAAAGAAACAAAGTAATACTTATAAATCAGTCACTGGGCCAAGCTATACACCCTCCCTTCTTGATCTCTTTTTATCTGTCCCTTAGCAACTGTCTTGACTCAGCTTAAGAGAAGGTTCTCCCTTGCACAAAGAAATTGTCCCTTTTTTTTAATACCCTTCAAAAACCCCTTCTCCTCATACTTCCCCATGGAGCGATAACTGGTAGTACTGCACAATAATTTTTCCTTCCCAGACAAACATTTTTTTTATCATCATTAACTCTGAGCTCTAGACTAGGTACTTATGTTTGTTCTCAAAGCATTTGCTGTGGTCTTTTACTTTACAAAACATTCCCACATTCCCTCACACCATTTTGTCTTACGAACTTCTATTTTGTGTTACACATTTTTGCACGTATGAAGGAGGAATCAAGTTTTTATTTTTTTCTTTACATCA
Organism: Hemitrygon akajei; assembly: GCF_048418815.1. NCBI lineage: Eukaryota > Metazoa > Chordata > Chondrichthyes > Myliobatiformes > Dasyatidae > Hemitrygon > Hemitrygon akajei. Next base: position 55,270,675 of record NC_133137.1, read on the forward strand.
CCTGAGTAGAATAGGCAATTACTTGCAGTGCACTTTCAAGAAGATTATGCTTGAAAACCATAGACCATCAGTGGTAGAAAGGGGCATTGATGAGTGGGATACCACTTAAATGAACTGCTACATCCAAGGTAGAGTCTGGTCTCCTGCAGTTTACTGGAGCTGCACTCATGCCCCTTGTGTCCAAACGTAAGAGTCAATAGGTAGAGCTGGGGTGAATCTTCTTTTTCTCTGGTTTCTCATTTATTATCCTCAACTTGTCTGTGACATTTGTACCTTGCTTGCTTGAACACATTCCCACTGGAGATGCCATTTCACTTCTAGGACTTCATCTTAATGTCTATTTGAAGATTTCTGAAAGTGAGAGCAGACGTGAATGAAATGATATGGTGTCAGTTAAAGATCCATCCGGCTTCAGGGGTACGGAATCCTTGGTGAAGAATAATGGAAAACAACAGGAGCACCGGTGTGGAAACAGTTATTGTGGAGAAGGTGGTGACGTTGAGGAAGTGAAATTGAATCTTTTCTGAGAACTGAAAGGAAGAATGTTGAACTAAGGTAGTTGCAACTCCAGGAGCTGCAGAGCTAACCCCTGCATGTATTTGTCTTCAGGATATTAGTAGGAAAATGATGAATTTGGGAAGCAAAGTACTCGTGGAGGAATGCATGAAGAAAATTGATGGAAGATTTCAGTCAAGAACAATTGATTTATCATTGTCAGATGTACTGAGATACAGTGGCAAACCTTTGTTTTGCATGCCATCCAGATAGACCATTCCAAAATAATGTAGGACCTCTCCCACCCCAGACATTCTCCTTTGTCTCCTCTTCTATCAGACAGAAGATACAAAGAAAAGCCTGAAATCACATTCCACTAGACTTCATCCCACTATTATTAGACTATAGAAGCAATAATGCAAAGAATGGTGCAATTAGAGGAAGGGCAGTGCAGGTGAGCAAAAAAGATTGAGAGATTGAGTTTCTTTTTATCGTTCACCAAGAGTTCATCTTTATAGATGTAAAAGTACCAGGGAGTTGTGTGTCTCCTGAACAGTATTAGAAGAGAGAATGTCTTGTGTTTCACACTAGTAGTTAAATAGTGTAAGGATGTGTGCATGTATGCCTGTAGTAATTACTTTGTTTTGTTTTTTTTTTCTAATGAAATACAGTCAAAGGAAAAATTCCTTCAAATTGCTAACTTGGTTATCTTGCAGGAAATGAGATGACAAGTCCTTTGAACTTTGATCCAAATAAGAAACCACAAAGAAGAGACTGGCTTGGAGAGCTCCTTGAAAATGGATCGTTTTATTTTACTACTACAGAATTACTTGGGAAAGGATTGCACCAGGTTTGTGGCATGTATAAAATATCCATGAATGAACCTTAACAGGAACATTTTGACCTTTGAACTATTTCATGGTAACTGCTTTTCATTTGGCACAAGACAAAGGATTTTGAAGTATAGCTTTGTTATCCTCCATTGCTCAAAGGTTTGAGTGCTTCCTGTTTGTGATATAGTTGGATGTGCACTTGAAAAAGTGCAGCTCCGGTGTAAGGTGCAGTCTGGACTCTCCTCTTCTTTTCCTTAAAACTGGAAGTGAAGATGTTAAGGGAAAAAACAGCTTGTGTACAAGACTTCGAGTGAGCTATGTAAATATAAAAGAGTGTTATTCGGCACAACCTGCAGATACGCTGAGATATGGTAAAGCTTTAAACTCAATGGGCATAATGTTTTATGCTCATTAAACACACCAATAACATACTTTATTTCAATATTTTTGGAGGTGTTTCTCTTGTACTGTGTATTTACATGAGGAGCATATCTCAATTGACTGTCTCTGAAATATTTCAGTTGAGAATTCAGATACCGAATAGAGCTTTCCTTTACTATATTGTAGATGGATGGCTCTGTAGGTGACAGGCATTGATTGACAAAACAAGTATGCCTACAACAGTCTGTTAAATGGCAAGATGGAGGGTGATGACCCTCTCCTGAACATGTGCTGGGGCTTTCAATGTAGCCTAGTTAAAAGATATTTGTCTGTTTCTCGGTGTGGTTTATAATGACGCAAAAGTCAGGGATGTTCTAGGGCTATTGGCTGATTACAGTATTGTTGGTTTCATATTATTTAACCCAGTACCTTTATCGAAATGCCAACAAAAGTCTCAAAAATTACAGATTGCAGATCAGGCTCCAGCTCCAGCCTGCTATTTGGAGAGAATTGTGTGGTTTACTCAACTTTTCTTGTAATTTCAAAGTGGAGTATTGTGTGTTCCTTACTGCTAAAGATTATTTGAAAGTGATTCTTAATATTACTGGCTGCTACTTCTGTAATCTCTGATCTTAAAGTTGCTTTCCCTCCAACAGATTGGTCACTTTCACATTTCAACTTGTGGAAGCTTGATGTGTAGAAATGAGCTGCTACATTTTTCCTTTGCAAAGGAAAATTTCATCCCCGCTACAGGATTAATTGTTCAAAGTTCTGAGTCGTGCAGGGTCTGGAGCAGTGGTTCCCAGCCTTTCTTATGCCATGGACCAATGCCGTTAAGCAAGGGATCTGTGAACGCCAGGTTGGGAACCCTCGGTCTGGAGGGATGTGGATAGCTGAGACAAAGACCATTGGAAAGCAGCATAAAACTAGGTTGCAGAAAGTGCAGAAAGCTGAATGAAGGGCACAAGATCACTAAAAGTCCCTTTCACTAATCAAAGGATATTTACTTCCCAAGATGGATTTTGAAGGGATTTTCTTTTTAAGGGAATTTGCTGTGAAGAAACACACACAAAAAATGCTGGTGAACGTAGCAGGCCAGGCAGCATCTATAGGAAGAAGTACAGTTGACGCTTCGGGCCGAGACTCTTTGTCAGGATGGTCTCGGCCTGACACATCGACTGTACTTCTTGCTATAGATGCTGCCTGGCCTGCTGCGTTCACCAGCATTTTTTGTGTGTGTTGCTTGAATTTCAGCATCTGCAGATTTCCTCGTGTTTGCTGTGAATGTTGTTTTAGTGCAACAAGTTGTTGTTCCTTTTTGTGCGTTGTGGCTTACCAGGCGGCATTTTTGCCGTTCCCGTAGCAATTGTCTTTTTTACTAGACCGCTTGATGCTCAACCCAGCACAGATAGAAAGCGTGCAAGGAGCCGGCTGGATTCAAACTCTGGACGATTTGCTTAAGGTCCAGTGCTGATGCCACTAGACCGCTGGCTGGCTAAGTGTAACAAGTAAAAGATTGTTACTTTAGGAAAAGGCTTTACAACATTGATTTTGTGATTAAGTTTTTGAACGTTTCTCTCTTTTTTCCACCCAGGGTGGTAAAATGACTTACTATGTGATGAAGCCAGAGCACTGTGTGGATATTGATGTAGACATTGACTGGCCCGTTGCTGAGCAAAGAATGAGAAGGTAAATTTAACACATACAGCAGCAGTAAACTGCATCTGTGTGAATATTTAAAGTAGCTAAGTGAAGTACGTAATTCCTGTCATTGATGTTACTGAACTGCTTTGAGATGCATTCGGGAAAGGAGCAAAATTCTGATTATAGATAGAGAAGTTCAACATTGTATCGGATTGATAAGAAGTTAGGCGGGGCGTGGCGTGGCTCTGTTGATAAATCAGTAGAAAGATGTGACATAGGATTGGAAGGTGTTGAATCCTTGTGGGTTGAATTAAGAAAGTGTAGGGGTAAAAGGACCCTGATGGCAGTTATATACAGGTCTCCCAACAGTAGCTGAGATGTGGACCACAGATTACAACAGAAAATAGAAAAAGCATGTCAAAAGGGCAAAATTATGATTATTGTGGGAGATTTAAACATGCAGGTTGGTATCAGATTTCAAGAGAGTGTGTTGAATACTTACGTGATAGCTTTCTCGAGCAGTTTGTCATTGAGCCTACTAGGGGATCAGCTACTGTATACTGGACTGGGTGTTATGAAATGAACCAGGGTAATTAGGGAGCTTAAGGTAAAAGAACCCTTAGGAGGCAGTGATCATAATATTAGAGCTCAACTTGAAATTTGATAGGGATAAAGTAAAGTCTGATGTAGCAGTATTTCAGTGGAGTAAAGGAGATTACAGTGGTATGAGAGAGGAGTTGGCTAAAGTAAATTGGAAGAAGATGTTGGCAGGGATGACAGCAGAGCAGCAATGGTGTGATTTTCTGGAAAAATGAGGGAGATGCAGGACAGATGTATTCCAAAAATGAAGAAATACTCAAATGGTGAAATAGTACAACCATGACTGGCAAATAAATTCAAAGCTAATGGAAAAGCAAAAGAGATGGCATACAACAAAGAAAAAAATAGTAGGAAGATAGAGGATTGGGAAGCTTTTTAAAAACCTATAGAGAGCAACTAAAAGAATCAGTAGGAGGGAATATATGAAATATTAAAGCAAGCTAGCAAACAATATTGAAGTGGAAAGTAAAAGCTTTTACAAGTATGTAAATGAAAGAGAGCTGAGAGTGGATGTAGGACCGCTAGAAAATGAGGCCGGAGAAGTAATAGCGGGGGACAAGGAGATGGCAGATGAACTGAATGAATATCTTACATCAGTTTTCACTATAGAAGACACTAGCAGTGTGCCATATGTTGAAGGGTGTGAGGGAAGAAAAGTGAGTGCAGTTACTATTACAAGGGAGAAGCTGCTCAAAAAACTGGAAAACCTATGCGTACGTAAGTCACCCGGATCAGATGAACTGCACCCTAGGATTCTGAAAGAGGTAGCATTAGAGATTGTTTAGGCATTAGTAATGATATTTCAAAAAGCATTGGACTCGGGCATGGTGCCAGAGGACTGGAAAATTGCAAACATCATTGCACTCTTTAAGAAAGGAGGAAGATAATAGAAAGGAAATTATAGACCAGTTAGCCTGGCCTCAGTGATTGGGAAAATATTGGAGTCAATTATTAAGGATGAGGTGATGGAGTACTTGGTGACACAGGACAAGATGGGACAAAGTCAGCAGGGTTTCCTCAAGGGAAAATCTTGCCTGATGAACCTGTTGGAATTCTTTGAAGAGATTACATATAGGATAGATAAAAGGGATGTGGTAGGTGTTGTATATTTGGACTTAAGAAGGCCTTTGACAAGGTGCCACACACGAGGCTGCTTACCAAGTTAAGAGCCCATGGTATTACAGGAAAATACTGGCATGGTAAGATAATTGACTGATTGGTAGGAGGCAGCAAGTGGGAATAAAAAGATCCTTTTCTGATTAGCTGCCAGTGACTAGTGGTGTTCCTCAGGGGTCAGTGTTGGGACCACTTATTTTTACTTGTGCTGTATATCACTGACTTAGCTGATGAAATAGGTGGCTTTGTTCCCAAGGTGCAGATGATGTGAAGCTTGGTGGAGGGGCAGGTAGTGTTGAGGAAACAGGTAGGATACAGAAGGACTTAGACAGATTAGGAAAATGGGCAAGAAAGTGGTAAATGAAATACAATGTTGGGAAATGCTGGTCATGCACTTTGTTAATAGAAATAAGTGTGCAGACTATTTTCTGAATGGAAAGAAAGTCCAGCAATCTGAGATGCAAAGGGACTTGGGAGTCCTTATGCAGACACACTAAAGGTTAACTTGCCAGTGGAGCTGGTGGTGAGGAAGGCAAATGCAATGTTAGCATTCAGTTCAAGAGGTCTAGAGCAGCGATGTGATGCTGAGGCTTTGAAAGGCACTGGTGAGGTGTCATCTTAAGTATTGTGAACAATTTTGGGATCCTCATCTAAGAAAAGATGTGCTGGCATTGGAGAGGGTTCAGATGAGGTTCACAAGGATGATTCCGGAATGAAAGGGTTGTCATTTGAGGAATGTTTGATGGCTCTGGGTCTGCACACACTCAAATTTAGAAGGACAAGGGGGGATCTCATTGAAACCTTTTGACTGTTGAAAGGCCTGGACGGAGTAGATGTGGAAAGGATGTTTCCCATGGTGGGGGAATCTAGTACAAGAGGGCACAGCCTTAAGATAGAGGGGTGTCTATTTAAAACAGAGGTGTGGAGAAATTTCTTTAGCTGGAGGGTGGTGTGTTTGTGGAATTTGTTTCCACAGGCACCTGTGGAAGTCAGGTCATTTGATGCATATAAAGCAGAGCTTGATAGGTTCTTGATGGGACACAGTATGAAAGGTTGTGGGGAGAAGGCAGGGGAGTGGGGCTAAAGAGGGGAAAAAGCATCAACCATGACTGAATGGCAGAGCAGACTTGATGGACCAGATGCCCTAATTCTGCTCCTATGTCTTATGAATTAGGAATGGTGTTCTCTTAATAATATTTAATATTTCTGCTGGTTGTCTACCCAAGTTTTCATTAGTAAACTGAATGTTATTTTTCTTTTCTGGATAGGTATGGTTACTTTGGCAAAGTGAATGAAATAAAACTTGTAGTTTGTTCTCTGGACTCACAGCTCAAGCGTGAATGCCAAGGTCGTGGATATGAGTTGAAAAATATGCCACAAATCAAAAAAATAAAGCAAAGCGGCATATGTGTAAGTTTTTTTTTATTGGACTGTTCTATGAAAAACTCAGATGCTTAATGGATAAGATTCCAGACGACATTTGACCACAAATAGAAACATGTACACAATCTGAAGTATTTATTTTGTGATAAGAGGAATCTGTGGATAAAGCAGTTGTAACCAATTGAGTGGAAGAGTTAAGAATACTTGGGGGATCTTTTTACTTTGTACATTTGATAAATTAAAATTTTGAGTATGGACTAAAGATGTAATCCAGTAGAATGAAAGAAAAAGGATAAAGGGGTTTGGTAAAGATTGGTTCCCACATGAACAAAAAGCAGTAATGCTGAATCAAAATTGGGTTTATTTTCACTGCATGTAGTGAAATTTGTTGTTTTGTGGAAACAGTACAGTGCAATCTATTAAAAAATTACTATAAGTTGCAATAATATATAAAAAACTGAACAGTGCAAAATGAGAGCAATATAGTGTCCAGAATTTTGATAGTGTAAGGTCCTCTGGCTCCTCTCCCTCCTTTCTGATGGTAGTAATGAGAAGGAGGATATGTCCCAAATTGTAAGTGTGCTTCATGATGGATGCTGCCATAAGGCATTGCCTTTCCAAGATGTCCTCCGTGGTGGTGAGGCTAGTGCTCATGTTGGAGCTGGCAGAGTTTCCAATCCTTTGCATCTTTTTCTGACCCTGTGCACTGGTGCCTCCATACGAGGTGGTGATGCAGCCAGTCACAATGCTCTCCACAATACATCTGTATAAATCTGCTGGAGTCCTTGGTGACATCTCCAAAATCCCCAAACTTCTGAAGGAGCATAGCAGCTGGCATGCCTTTGTAATTACATCAATATGTTGGGTCCAGGATAGATGTTGACAGGAGCTTGAATCTGCTCACCCTTTCCATTGCTGATCCCTCAGTGAAGACTGCTATGTGTTCTCCCAATTTCCCCTTTCTCAAATCCATAATCAATTCCTTGGTCTTACTGATATTGAGTACAAGGTTGTTGTTGTGACACAACTCAACCAGCTGATCTATCTCTCTCCTGTATGTCTCCTCATCATCTGTGATTCTGCCAACAACAGTTGTGTCATTAGGAAATTTATAATGGCATTTGAGCTGTGTCTAGCCACACAGCCATGAGTGTAGAGAGGGTAGTGCAGTGGGCTAAGTACACGTCCTCACGGTGTACCTGTGTTGATTGTCAGTGAGGCGATGTTAATTCCTACCTGCACTGACTGTGGTCTCCCAATGACAATGACAACTTTGTATTTGTGTGTTCTACAGGTCTTTAAAGTTCACTTTCCCCAATTTGTAAACCTATGCAAATTCAGGGTGTCAATTCAAAACACGATCAGTTTTAATGTTCGCCTGGAATTAGGTGAGATAATGCAAGAAAACTGGCCATGTTCAAAATGTTTGGCTACACTAACAAATGGACGCACTGCTTCAAGTTGCAGTGCTCATCGAACTGTTGGTTAGTTTTCCTCATTGAAAACAGATTCTTTGGTCCAGGGTGACAACCATTTATACTAGTTTTGTTTTATTTTCCCCACATTTCCTTTAATGCCCCCACATATTCACCACTTCCCTACACATTAGGAGCAATTTACCTTGTTTCATGAGATGTGATGTAGTTCTTTGTTCTGTGGACGACAGGTAGAATTGATCGCTGATTCTAAACAATTGAAGGAAAAGACAGTGGCAGAATGGATAAAGAAAATGGGCATTGGTTGGGAGAATGTGGCTTACTTCGGTAAGTGTTTCTTTCCTAAACTATTGTAAAGCCAGTGTAAATGGTTTGTATATCTTGATTAAATGTTACAAAATAGCAGGAGATTGTCATTTAGCACCTAGAGCCTGCTCTGCCATTCAGTGTGATTAGAGCTGTTTCACAGTCTCGATGATACATATTCAGTCCTTTCCTTTTTCTGTTCAGAAACTGTTCCACCTACTTTTGTAAATATGTTTAGTACCTTAGTCTTCACTGTCTTCTGTAACGTGAATTCATTCGATTCAGCATCAGAATGAAGAAATTTCTGTTCCATCTTGGTTCTAAACTTCTTTCTCTGTTTCTTAGGACTGTGGCCCCCAGTTTTTCAGACCACCCTACTGTAACCCCCAGCCAGTTAGAGCATCTTTCATTGAGTTCCTCTCTCTTTCTTCTGAACTCCAGGGATTACAAGTCAAATAGACATGATCTCTCTCATAAAATTCTACTGCCTTTCCTGGAATCAGTGCAGTGAATCTTTAGTGCATTTCTTCCCTGGCAGGTTAATCCTTTCTTGGGTAAAGAGATCAAGACTCACAAAGCCACTTTATAATTGGGGTAAAACATCCCTGTTAGTCTGCTCAAAACCATTTGCTTTCCTAAGTGCTTGATTAAGTCAAATTGAGTTTATTATCATATGCCCAAGTACATGAATGCACAGATGCATAGAGGAACTTGCTTGCAACAGCACCATGGGCACGTAGCACGAGATACACAACATTCAGAAGAAAGACCTCAAGTTGAACATAAGTTATTCTATAAATTATGCAAAGCAATCACATTCAGAACAAAAATCCATAATGGTGCAATGGTGTTAATATACAGAGGTCGTGTTGTGATAAGGATGTGCCAGTTGGTTCAAGAGCCAAATGATTGAAGGGAATTCTTGAACTTGGTGGTGTGGAATTTCAGGTTGCTGAACCTCTGGCTCGAGGGGAGCTGCTAAAAGATGGATTTGCCCAGATCATGGGATTCTCTGATAGATGCTGTCTGTTTGAGGCAGTGCTGCTTAGATTGGTGAGTAGTGATATGCCTGTGATTGGGGCTGAGTCCACTGCCCTCTGCAGCTTTCTGCATCACTGCATATTCATATTGCCGTAAAAGGCCATGATGGAGCCAGTCAGAATACTTTCAACTCTATATCTAATGAAATTTGGGCTTTTTGGTGATGTGCCTAACTTACTTAATCCTAGAAAGAAAAGATCAGCAGTCCTTCCCTGTGATTGTATCAATGTGCTGGACCCAGGACAGGTCATCCAACTTTGTTAGTGCCCAGGAATTTAAAGCTACTGATCTACCAATGAAAACTGGTGCAGGCAGACCTTCCTCTTCCTTCCTGCAACCAACAATCCATTCTTTAGTTTTACTAATGTTGAGTGGCAGTTTACTATGGCCCTGCTCAACCAAATGTACTATGTCGCTCCTGTGTGTCTGCTTTTAGTAGATGTTGTCCATAAAGGCCGCTTAATTAACATTTTGTAGTCTCTTAGCAGTCAATAAAATGTCACACTAGTTTTTTTCTACAAATATACCACCTTCACTTGTTCTCTTATTTATCTTATGAAGTTTTATCCTCAAAAGAAAAGCTAATGGGTTTGTTGAAAGGTTTTTGTCTTCGTATAAATACCAATTGGTTTATCAATGTCCTAGTATCACAGGTTATATTACAGGCTCTAACATTTTCCAAGCTATTGATGTATTAAAAGTCTACTGAGGTTATTTGGGGCATGTTTGAACAGAGCAGATTTTACCACATGACTGAGCTCACTGTCTTTAGTAACAGTTGTGTAAGTGTGCTAGATTGTCACTGGAAATTGTGCTTGAGTAATACCTATTGGGAATTTGGATGAACCACGTTCACACTTGAAGTACTGCAAAGCCATGTTGTATTTGTATTAGTCAGAAGCTTGATCCTTCCTGGGGAGACAGCAATGAAGCCCCAATAGTTAATAAGTTTGGAAGTGGGGAGAGAACCTTGCACAATTTCCAAACTGACTTTAACTACAGGAGATGGTGTGGGGAGAGGGTGTTGGTGACCAGACTGAAGCTTTGGAAATCACAAAGAATTTTGATAGCATATTTATACTGAGCATGTAGAAATTCCTTTACCCAAAGTGAAGCGTGGGTAAAGCGGAACGCTCTGCCACAGGTATTGGTTTATCAAAGAGTGCAATATATTTCATGGGAGGCTGGGCAAGAAGGTGCAGGAGGAATGTTGATGGAAATTGAGGAAGGGTAGGAGAGGGATTGAGTAGAGCATTAGCATTGACGAGCTGGGTGCCATGGTAGAGTAGCAGTTAGCATGACACTATGACAGCTTGGGGCATTCTGGAGTTTGGATTTCAATTCTGGAATAAGGAATCTCTGTACATCCTCCCTGTGGAATGCGTGAGTTTTCTTTGGGTCTTCCAGTTTCCTCCCACAGTCTAAAGACGTACCTGGTAAGTTAATTGGTCATTGTAAATCGTTCCACGATTAGATTTGTTGGGTTTAGTTGGGTTTGTCAGGGGTTGCTGGGGCGTTGTGGCTGGATGGGCCTATGTAAAATAAATTACCGGTGTCTGCATCACATACCCCATTAGAAGGCATTGCCAATATACCCAGTGACCTTGAAGTTGGGGCATGGGGTGCAGAGGATATGGGAGGAGGAAAGAAAGCTCATGTTGGTGGAATCTCAACCAAAAATAGACATATGGTAACAAGAACATCTGCAGATGCTGGAAATCCGAGCAACAGACACAAAATGCTGGAGGAACTTTGCAGGACTGGAGAAGGGTTTTGGCCCGAAACATCGACTGTACTTTTTTCTATAGATGCTGCCTGGCTTTCTGAGTTCCTCCAGCATTTTGTGTGTGTTGCATAGACATATAGTATGTTCCTCAGCTCCCAGAGAAATGTATCCAGAGGCTAGAAACATGTAATGAGAAAGATGATCCATGCTGAGAATGTTTCCTCTCAAAGAAGACTATGCCATGATTAAAATGTTCAATTCACAGGACAACTCGATACAGTTACAAACACTGACAAATCTTTGGTTTCCCACAAAAGGAAATGATGTCTCTGATCACGTGTGCCTGAAGAAAGCCTTCGCTGGAGGTGTTTCAAATAATGCAGCATCGCAAGTTCGGGAAGTGGCAGACTACATCTGCAGCAGCTCGGATGGAATCCGTGATGTGGAGGAATTTGTTGACTACGTGACAGTGTTGATGGAAAAATACAGAGCCGAGATCCAGGAAGAGAGCACAGCATCTAAAAACACTGACATTCAACGTACTGAAGAACATCTGAAAGCCAAAAAATTTAAAAATGTGAACAATAAGAATCAGAGGAAGAGGAGAAGGGTGTAGAAGGGGAGATGCTGAGACAATAGCAGAGGCAGGGTGGGATAGATCTATGGCCATCATTCTAGATGCATTATCTAGCAAATTAACTCAGTGTCCATACTGGCCATGATGTACTTGTCCAATTAATCCCATCTTTTTATTATACATACCTCTGTGACAGCATTTCGTGTCCATTTAAATTTGTTACCTCTTCTCTCACCCTTGCATATGTTGGGTTTCTTCTCTTATCCCTAGTTTACTTCCCCCCTCCCAGACTTCAATCATTTTCATCAAGACAGGTCAAGAGATTAGGCATTTAGAATAGTGGAAATCCAGGTCCCTTAGAAATTTCTCCCCTTCCACTTCTCTTCTTCAATTCTCATTCTGCTCCCCCTTTCCTCCTCCTACTCACCTGCCCATCGCCTCCCTCTGGTGCCCTCCTTCCTTTTTCTCCCACATCCACTTTTCTCTCACCAGATTAGTTTTTCTGCCCTTTACCATTGCAACCTATCACCTGCCAGTTTCATATTTCATCCCCACCTCCCCCACTCTCCCCTCATCTGGTTTCACCTATCACCTCCCAGCTTCATATTTCATCCCCACCTCCCCCACTCCCTCACCTTCCCCTCATCTGGTTTCACCTATCACCTGCCAGCTTCATATTTCATCCCCACCTCCCCCACTCCCTCACCTTCCCCTCATCTGGTTTCACCTATCACCTATCAGCTTGTCTCCTTCCCCTCCCCACACCTTTTTACTCTGGCTTCTTCCTCCCTTCCATGCCAGTCCCGATGAAGGGCCTCAGCCAAAGACCAGCAGTTTGTTCCTCTCTATCGATGCCAGAGTTCCTACAGCATTTAGTGTGTGCTGCTTTGAATTTCTAGCATCTGTAGAATCTATGTAGTTCCACATAATGTTTTTAATGACCTAGGCTCAACCATTTAGCAGATGCTGTTGGCATTCAAGATGGATTCAAGTTGTGACCAGGATCTTTTATGTGCATGTGTAGAAGCATGCAAAACTGTTCATGAATGCAGGACTGGACATAGCAAGGTGATGCCATAGTCAGTACTGCTGCCTTGCCATCCAGGACCTGGTTTCTGGTGCTTTCTGCTTCTCTATTGTGTCTTTTGATTCCCTCCCACATCACAAAAATGTGCTGGTCAGTTATTGACCACTAAATTTGCCTTAACTGAATCTTATAAAATGTTTTTATGTACAGGAATATAAGTGAGAGGATGTGGTAAGTCTTGGGAGCTGGCATAGGCCTTTTTCTGATGACTAGTTATGCTCCCTGAATTCGCTGAGGCTTTTATCTCAACGATGTTTTTTAATCTTTCTGAAAAAATGTTTTCCATTTACAATAACTGTTAAAAGGTGTGGATGAGTATTTTTATACTAAATGCATTTGAATGTATTTTGCCAAAAGGTTGGTTATATAAATCGTTCCTGGTGCATGGGTGTGTGGTGGAATTATTGGGCATGTGGAGAGGATAAAATGGGTTGAGGTGAGGTTAAAAATTGGTGCTTGAGAGTTGGTATGGACTGGGTGCCTGAAAGACCTGTTTCCATTGTCTACCTATAATAAAAGCAAATGCCTGGTACTCCCAAAGCAGGTCTCCTTTGATGTGTGGCTTCAGTGAGCTTGACATGCAGAGTAAAATGTGGAAATAGCTGATGCTTCCACAAGGTTTTCCAGAATTCTGACTGCCGTCCAATGCTACAATTTATGAAGATTCCTTAAAACTGAGAATGTGAAGAAAATAACTTGACTAAACATACTCAGATCTTGCCACCCTCTTCCCCTCACTATTAATATGGAATACATCATTGATCAAACAAAATTAATTTCATATGAGAATTGCCAGAAGTATGTAGATTTTTTGTATCATCTGAAGTTGGATAAATGTCTGACTTGTTTCAATTTGGTGATGTCATCATTTCATACTTAGGGAATGATCATATATTTAATTTCACTACAAATGTATCTCCCATGGTCCTAGTCTCCGTCATCATATTCCCACTGCTGCTGACCCACAATATCTCCAGAGCCCATCCTCTGCCAAGTTTGTAAACATCTCCTGAAACAGTCGCTGTCCATGACATCAAATACCTGAAGAACAGAGATCTGGGACACATCTGATCTTCTCTTTTAAATAGTGTTACCGTCCATACTGCAAACCTATACCTATGTGTTCAAGATCACTTTATATGCAAGTCTGTAACTTGAAATGTAAGGAATTAGGCCCTTGGCCCACAGTTTCCACCACACTAAGCTTTTCATCATTCTGTACCATCCTTTATAACGCTTTCTGTCGCCAAGTTCCTTAACATTTGGCTGTCTCCTTCATGTGCTGCCGACATTGAAATTGGTTTCTCTACGAAAAGCTCCATACTTCCACTCGTTGCCCGTCCTTGTCTGTCCTTCATTGTACTGTGGTTTTTCAACTGTAGATTTGTTTTTCTGCAACACCCCAGTCAAATTTCCTCCGCCTTCTACTGCTCTGGCACATTATTGTTGGCTCATTCATAAGTGATTCATCTTGGTTTTCCTGTAATGCGAATCTATTTTGCAGCATTTGATCTCCCTGTACCTACACCAATCTGTTTACTCTTGCCTGTCACAAGTATATTCAGCACAGCCTCATCACCTTTAGTACACCTCACTGTCCTAACTCTTAATTTCAAAGCTGGAGGAACTGAGCAATTTAGGCACAATCTATGGAGGAGAATAAACAGTCGATGTTTCCAGCCCAAAATGTTGTATGTTTATTCTTCTCCATAGATGCTTTCTGACTTGTTGATTTCCTCCAGTATTTTACTTGTTGCTCAAGATTTTCAGCATCTATAGAATTCTTGCCCTCCCCTCACCCCCTTACTTTGGCTTCTTTCCCCTTCCTCTCCAGCCCCAATGATGAGTCTCAGTTTAAAATGTCAACAGTTTATTCCCCGCCAGAAACACTGCCGGGCCTGCTGAGTTCCTCCAGCATTTTGTGTGTGTGTGTTGCTCTGGATTTACAATATTTGCAGAATCTTGTTCCTGTCCAAAGGTTGCCCCCTTGACAATAGGTTTTATCTTAAAGCTTCATATTCCACCTGCTGATAGTATCTACCAAGGCCTCACTGTTTGTACCATTACTCACAGGTTGTGGTGTACTGCAGCTTCTAGAGTCGCAATCAATGAGTGCTGGAGGAAGGCTAGGATTGCCCTTTCTACAGTTTGGTTTGTATGGCGGGCGGAGGTCGCTTACTTCTGTTCGTTTGGTCTGAGGAGCGAGCAGTGTTTCTCTGGACACTCGGCCCTTCTTGCCGTTTCCATCGGGTGTTTCTACCCACCCCGCCCCATTGAGGGAGGCGGCGAGAGGGAATATTGATGGAGCTCTGCCCTTTGCTGGCTTGTACGGGCTCTGCTCCGCCTGTGCGGGCGGGAGGAGGAATTCTCGGCTCGGGAGTGAGCTCAGAGTGTCTGCAGGAGGCAGCGCAGCAATGGCGACTGCACCAGGGCTGGGAGAAACAACCAAGACGTTTGCAGCCCCTCAAGAGGTGGGCAGTAGGTCTGCGGCCAGTGATAGGTCTGTGCTTGTGGGCCAGGCTGCTGCCTCAGTGGTCAACCCACTGGCGTCAGATGGGAAGTGACACTATGCTGTTCTGCTGCTGGCCCTGGAGGGAGGGTAGCTTTGGCATCTGACTGAAGAACAAAGGGATACTGGAAGGCCAGCCACTCCTGGCCTGGTTGCTGAAGGCTGCCACTGGCTCTGGGCAGATCAACGGGTGAGCAAGGCCGGGAGAGTAGTATTGGGGTGGTGACTGAAGCTCTGCGGGTGAAGACATTGAGCTCATCCAGAGTCGTTGACACGTATGTTACCCAATATCACCTTGTAGGAAGTCCAGCCATAGTTGTCAGGCACCCATCCTTAATTCCAGTTTCATCTGAAATTGCCACTTTGTGCTCAAAATAGACTTCCAGAGGTCACACCCTGCTTTCTTACATAACTCTGAGTCACCAGTCCTAAACACCAAGAGTTTTAGCCTTCAGTAGATTACAGATCTTCTGATTCACCCACGGCTACTGGTTGGAGAAGACTCGGAAAGTTTTTATGAGTACGCACTTACACATGCATGCTTTTATGAAGCTTGAAATGACTTTGGTCTACTATTCATTTAGGTCCACTGACAAATCTGTGAACATGGTACTGTCCACCAGTTTGAAGCAATCTCAAATTGATTCCTCTACCTCTCTCATCCAGCTCCTTGTAGTGCTATGCTCTTTAATCTCTATCTGTATGCGTGAAGAACAGCCAACTGGTTGGATTTACCAAAAGTGCAGGAGAGGGGTGAAGTAGTAGGCATTCCTGATGGATGTAGAGCTATGGACAAATGTGCTAGGTCCTCTAGTATTGTAGTTGATGTGTCATTAGTGGTTAGGCAGAAACTTCTTCAAGCTAGCTTGATTAAACACTCCAGTGACAATGTGAGAGTTGCTGTTCTTAATGATCTTGGCACCTAGTACCTCAGGTGCTAGCTTGATATCTACCGAAATTGAGATGTTTACTACAGTCAGGATACAGTGGTGATCGCCTGTTGAACAAAGGATGGTCAGCACTTCACTGCCAGATGTTCCAGGTTGGGGAAACATGAATGGGATGGGAACTCGCTATCCATGAACCACAGTGAGTATATCATAAAGCAGATGCTGCCACATTTTGTCTGAACTGTAGCTGCTGCCCAGTCCATGCAGTGGATCAGAAATCCTCAGGCTGCAGTGTCATCAGGGCAGTTGGAAGTGTAACAATGTACACAACAGTCCCTTATGTCCCTCTAATGGAGCCATCTTGCTCTCAGATCTTCTATCTTGTTCTCCAGTGATTGCCCATTGGCCAAAAGGATGCAGGGAGGGAGTAGGTTTTTAATCCCCTATGCTTCAGTTTCACCAGAAGTCATCCCCAATGACCATATTTTCTGGCTCAAGAAGGTCTTCCTGATGTTTCCAGGTGCTGTACTCATTTTCAGAGTGGCTTGTTCTGCTGAGCCTGTCAGGTCCTGTCATGATTTAAACAATCATCAATTCATTTTAGTGGTTTAAGAGCAAGTTATTTACTGCAGTAGGTTCCAATGTAGTTTTTAGGTTTTAAAGCTCACATTGAGTATGCAACTATGTTGCTGTTAGCTGCCAGGAAAGTGTCACCTCTCTCCGGCACCAATTTGTGTTCAGAATTAGAATCACTTTATTGCCAGGATTGATTGTGGTTCGGTGCCAAGCACTAAATGCAGGACCATACCGTAACTGCAACACAATAGCAACCAACAATTTCAGACACAGTAGAGCAAACAGCCATAAGCAGTCCTCTGTAATTGCCACGATTTTGCTTTATATCGGTTTCAGCAGCCTTACTCTCACCTGTACACACCCCTCCAGACCCTGCCAGTTCCTGCTCGGCATTGTTAATAATGTACTTGAAAAGCAATCACCTTTGAAAAGTAAAAACACTGGAGTGTTTTATTCCATGAGCAGCAATGTGAGAATGGGCAAGTTGTTAGAAAGTAATTTGAATTCACAAGCTATGGGGGTAACAGTCTGTAATACAGATAAGAACCAGTTTCAAGCTGTCTTCAAATGTAAAGTACCAGTGCAACTGATTAAACCACAGGAAGTTAGTGGAGGATCTGTGCTTGAAGTAAATAGATAGATAGATAGATAGATAGATACTTTATTCATCCCCATGGGGAAATTCAACTTTTTTTCCAATGTCCCATACACTTGTTGTAGCAAAACTAATTACATACAATACTTAACTCAGTAAAAAATATGATATGCATCTAAATCACTATCTCAAAAAGCATTAATAATAGCTTTTAAAAAGTTCTTAAGTCCTGGCGGTTGAATTGTAAAGCCTAATGGCATTGGGGAGTATTGACCTCTTCATCATGTCTGAGGAGCATTGCATCGATAGTAACCTGTCGCTGAAACTGCTTCTCTGTCTCTGGATGGTGCTATGTAGAGGATGTTCAGAGTTTTCCATAATTGACCGTAGCCTACTCAGCGCCCTTCGCTCAGCTACCGATGTTAAACTCTCCAGTACTTTGCCCACGACAGAGCCCGCCTTCCTTACCAGCTTATTAAGACGTGAGGCGTCCCTCTTCTTAATGCTTCCTCCCCAACACGCCACCACAAAGAAGAGGACGCTCTCCACAACTGACCTATAGAACATCTTCAGCATCTCACTACAGACATTGAATGACGCCAACCTTCTAAGGAAGTACAGTCGACTCTGTGCCTTCCTGCACAAGGCATCTGTGTTGGCAGTCCAGTCTAGCTTCTCGTCTAACTGTACTCCCAGATACTTGTAGGTCTTAACCTGCTCCACACATTCTCCATTAATGATCACTGGCTCCACGTAATGGTGACTACTGGAAATACTTAATCACCTGCTGTTACTTTTTGCATAAAGAACATGAAATCATGATGCAAGTTGAGTTCAGCATATCTGCTCATGCCAGTTCAAAGGTTCCCCTGCACACAAAAAATAATAAGAAAGATTGGGCAAAACAGAAAATATATAAAGCTATAAGACTGGGAAAAAATCTATAGCAGCAAGTCCATGTCCATAATACAGAAAACCTGGGTAACATTCTCCAGGCCGGGGGCAGGTCTTTCCCACTCTGTAGCAGAGCGATCCCACCAGCAATCAAAAGGCACGCAGCCAACGCTCACCGTACACATCTAACTCGATGCTTCCGTCTTCGTCATCGCTTCAATTGGTGAACAATGGAAGCTTTAATCATCGAAATGGAGTCAAACATCCGCTTGCGGGACACAACCTTCCCACCTCAAGGCTCGCGTGCACAGCCTCTGCCTCCCGGAATCCTCTCGGAGACTGCAGAGTGCCCGAAACACCCAACTGATGTCCAAATTGCAAATCACAAGCTCCAACCCTTCCAGAATCACATTCAAGACCAAAAGTAAATGTAAAAGACATTAAAAAAAGTGAATAACATTTTTTTTATAACCACAGCTCTGGTCTCTGATGTCTCATTCAAAGTCATAACACAGATAACCTGAGTTTTTTGACATCATTTTGACCAATTTCAAGGCAAAGGGGAAGCCCATCCAGAAAATCCTGTTCCAGCTTCTCACAATGAAGCCACTGAAACTGCAACTTTTTCAGGTTCATAGCCAGCTGTGTCACAAATAGGAATGCCTCAAACCTCTGGGCAAAGAATAAATAACTTAAGTCTTGCTCTATTATCCTCCACCCCATGCCCAGTAGAAGACAGTTGTCATGAAAGAGAATAACAGCAAGCCCTCTCTGTTAAGATTCATTTAATGCATTGGCGCACTAACAGCTCTACAGCATGGTAACAGACCCTTTCAACGGTACGATTTAATGTCAGAGAAATGTATACAGTACACATACTGAAATTCTTTTTCTTCGCAACCATCCATGAAAACAGAGGAGTGCCCCAAAGAATGAATGGCAGTCAAATGTTCAAACCCCAAAGCCCCCCCCCCCCAGCTCACCCCTCCCACGCGTAAGCAGCGGCAAAGCAATGAATCCCCCCCCCCCCCCACCAGCGAGAAAATCATCGGCGCACTGCACCAAGCTCTGAAGCATGCAGCAAAGCATCAATAAAGGCACAGACTTGCAGTATCTCAAAGACTACTCATTCACCCGGTAACTTGACATACCACAGGCTCTCTCTGTCCCTAATAAGGGTAAAAGAGGAGTCTCCCTTTCAGCCCAATGTTACCAAAGGCTTGCAAATTTCTATACATATTCAGTAGAGAGCATTCTGACTGGCTGCATCTCAGCCTCGTATGGAGGTTCCAATGCACAACTTTGCAAGGGGCTGCAGAAGACTCTAGACTTTACCAACTCCACCATGGGCACAACCTCCCCACAACTCTAAGAGGTGGTGCCTCAAGAAGGTGGCATCCATCAATGACAGATCCTTGCCATCCAGGTCATACCTATCGAAGTACAAGTTGGCAATCTGAAGCACTTTCTCCTGTGACTCCCAGCTGGAGAAAAACAAAACAAATACAAGTACTTACCAATGTCCTTGTACCAGATATTGGATACATTGGACATTCTTTATTCAAATCCCCACCCACAAACCACCAGTATTTTTAAAAAATATAACTTTTACAATTTTGATGGACTGAAAATTTTTGTAACTTTCTTTTCAGGTTTCTCCAAAAGTCCTCACATTCCCTCCCAATTCATCGTTTCCCTCCCAATAGCTCAAAAATAAATAGCAGGAGTTGGCTCTGCATTATAAAGTTGGTGATGATTTTATGACCTCAAAAGATTCAGATTTATTTATTACATGCACATTGAAACATACAATGAAATGTGTCCAACACACCCAAGGATGTACTGGGAATAACCCAGAAGTGTCATCTCACATGCTGGCACCAGCATAGCATGCCCACAATGCTTAGCAGAACAACACAAACCACAAGAAGTAACGAAATTACAATGGCAAAGCAAGCCCCTATCCTCCCTCCCACCCACCCACATTCACACATGGACAGGTCTCTGGGTCTCCAGTCCTCAGTCATCAACCTCCAGACCTCTGATCAACTCCAGGAACAGCTGTTGATGGTACCCCAAACTCAATGAGCAGATATACTTATGACCCTCATGAACCCTCACATCTCTCGGTGACACTGTAATCCATTTCTGAAGCTGACATCTGCACATTCCTCAGAGCGTGAACCCAAGAAAGGTATCTGGTCTAGACAGCATACCTGGCTAATTATTAAAGATCTATGTTGTTCAGCAGGCTGGAGTATTTACAGACATATTCATCTTCTTGCTTCTGTGATCTGAGGTTCCTCCTGCTTCGAATAGGCATCTGTGCACTGGTGCCCAAGGGGAACGTGGTGACCTGTCTCAAGACCAGGGATGATGTGAGAGTCATATCAAAGAACCATTTGACTGAAGGCGATATTAAGACCCAAGCTGGTGGAAATTAAAGGAAAAACACTTGTGGTTGGTATTGCACAAAGGAAGGTGGATGTGCTTATTCATATCTGGCCCACTGAAGATACTCTGCACAGTGTCCCAAGGCCCAAACACCGTTAGTTGCTTCATCGTGACATTGTGATAAGAAGGTTCTGTGGATACAGCTATTGTTACCAAATACTGAATTAAGAATGAAGAGCGATAAATAAAGATTAAAAGGCGATAGGGAGTTTTACTGTGAGGGGTTATATTTTCCATATAGTATGAAACTCTGAAATGTTAATGGCAGGTGCATCTTCCACATTGATCAGAGGGAATGAAGAAACAGAATAAAAAGGGTACTGTAATATGATTGACCTTCAAATAAAAAAAGAAGCTATCGTTACTGATAATAGCTTTATCCCATGCGCTAACTGTTTTTTCTACAGGACTTTACAGCCAATGTTTTGCAGCTTGTTATCCTCCGCAGATTCAGGGTGTCATTTGAGAAACAATCAGTTTTAAACTAAGAAAGTCATTAGGAAAGAAAAGATGAATTATGAAAGGAAGTTGGCAGTTAACATAAAAGAGGATACTAAGAGTTTTTAAAAAAATATATGAAGAGTAAAAGAGTGACACAGGTAGATATAGGACCGATTGAAAGTGATGCTGGAGAAATTATAATGGGTAACAAAAAGCTGGCAGAGGAACTAAATGAGTATTTTGCATCAGTCTTCATAGTGGAAGACATCAGCAACATAGCTGATAGCCAGAGGTCTCAGGAAATAGAATTAGGTACAGTCAAGATTACTAGAGAGAAAGTGCTTGGTCTAAATGGACTAAGGATAGATAAGTCTCCTGGACCGGATGAGGTGCACCCACAGGTTCTAAAGAAGGTGACTTTGGAGATTGTGGAGGCATTGGAAATAATCTTCCAGGAATCAATAGACTCTGGCATGGTTCCGGAGGACTGGAAGGTTGCAAATGTAGTTCCGCTGTTTAAGAAAGGAGGGAGGCAGCAAAAAGAAAATTATAAACCTATCAGTCTGACATCGGTAGTTGGGAAGTTATTGGAGTCGATCCTCAAGGACGAGGTTATGAAATACCTTGAGGTGCATGACAAGATGGGTCCAAGCCAGGATGGTTTCATGGAGGGAAAATCCTGCCTCACCAACCTATTGGAATCTTTTGAGGTAATCACTAATAAGATTGACAAGGGAGAAGGTGTGGATGCTGTGTATTTGGATTTTCAAAAGGCCTTCGATAAGGTGCCACATAAGAGGCTGCTTAATAAATGAGAGCCCATGGAATTATAGGAAAGATATTGGAATGGGTGAAGCATTGCCTGATAGGCAGAAAGCAAAGGGTGGGAATAAAGGGATCCTATTCTGGTTGGTTGCCGGTTACTAGTGGTGTTCCGCAGGGGTCAGTGTTGGGGCTGCTTCTTTTTATACTGTATATCGATGATTTAGATTATTGATTAAATAGTTTGTGGATGACAGCAAGATAGGTGGAGGATCTGGAAGCGTTGAAGAAACGGGAAGGTTGCAGAGAGACTTGGTCAGTATAGGAGAGTGGGCAAAGAAATGGCAGATGAGATACAATGTTGAGAAATGTACAGTTGTACATTTTGGAAGAAGAAATAATTGGGCATATTATTATTTAGATGGGGGAAATTAAAAAATCAGAAGTGCAAAGGGACTTGGGGGTCCTCGTGCAGGATACCCTAAAGGTTAACCACCAGGTTGGATCGGCAGTAAGGAAAGCGAATGCTATGTTGGCATTCATTTTGAGAGGAATGTTAGATAGAGCTCTTAAAGATAGCAGAGTCAAGGGATATGGGGAGAAGGCAGGAACGGGGTACTGATTGTTGATGATCAGCCATGATTACAGTTAATGGTGGTGCTGGCTCGAAGGGCCAAATGGCCTACTCCTGCACCTATTGTCTATTGAATAGTGTATAAGAGTAAGGAGGTGTTGATGAGGCTCTATGGGGTGCTGGTGAGACCTCATTTGGAAAATTGTGTGCAGTTTTGGGCCCCCTATCTGAGAAGGGATGTACTGATGTTGGAGAGAGTTTGGAGAGAGTTCAGAGAAGATTTACGAGGATGATTCCTGGAATGCAGGGGCTAACATATGAGGAGCGTTTGTCAGCTCTTGGATTGTATTCATTAGAGTATAGAAGAATGAGAGGGGATCTAATAGAAACATTTGGAATGTTGAAAGGGTTGGACAGAGTAGATGTGGAAAGGCTGTTTTCCTTGGTGGGTGAGTCCACGACAAGAGGCCACAGTCTTAGAATTAGACAGTACCCATTTAAAACAGAGATGAGGAGAAATTTTTTTAGCCAGATGGTTGTGGTTTTATGGAATTCATTGCCACATATAGCTGTGGAGGCCCAATTATTGAGGGTGTTTAAGGAAGAAATTGATAGGTATCTAATTAGTCAGGGTATGAAGGGATATGGGGAAAAAGCCGGAAATTGGAACTACAAACCCCATTTCCAGGAAAGTTGGGATATTTTCCAAAATGCAATAAAAACAAAAATCTGTGATATGTTAATTCACGTGAACCTTTATTTAACTGACAAAAGATTTTCAATAGTTTTACTGACCAACTTAATTGTATTTTGTAAATATACACAAATTTAGAATTTGATGGCTGCAACACACTCAACAAAAGTTGGGACAGAGGCATGTTTACCATTGTGTTACATCATCTTTCCTTTTAATAACACTTTTCAATCGTTTTGGAACTGAGGATACTAATTGTAGTAGATTTGCAACTGGAAATTTTGTCCATTCTTGCTTGATATAAGACTTCAGCTGCTCAGCAGTCTGTGGTCTCCGTTGTCTGATTCTCCTCTTCATGATGCGCCATACATTTTCATTAGGAGATAGATCTGGACTAGCAGCAGGCCAGTCAAGCACACACTCTCTGAGTCTACAAAGCCACGCTGTTGTAGCCCGTGCAGAATGTGGTCTGGTATGGTCCTGCTGAAATAAGCATGGACGTCCCGGGAAGAGACATCGCCTTGATGGCAACATATGTCTCTCTAAAATCCTACTATATGCCTCAGAGTCAATGGTACCTTCACATACATGCAACTCACCCATGCCGTGGGCACTGATGCACCCCCATACCATCACAAATGCTGGCTTTTGCACCTTTCGCTGATAACAATCAGGATGGTCGTTTTCATCCTTGGCACGGAGAACTCGATGCCCGTGTTTTCGGAAAACTAGCTGAAATATGGACTCATCTGACCACAGCACATGGTTCCACAGTCTTTCGGTCCACCTGAGATGAGCTCGGGTCCAGAGAACTCGCCGGTGTTTCTGCATAGTGTTGATGTATGGCTTCCTTCTTGCGTAATACAGTTCCAAGTTGCATTTCTGGATGCAGCGATGGACTGTGTTAAGTGACGATGGTTTTCCGAAGTACTCCTGAGCCCAGGTGGCTATAATTGTCACAGTAGCATGACGGTTTCTTAGGCAGTGCCGCCTGAGGGCTCGAAGATCACACGCATTCAACAGTGGTTTCCGACCTTGCCCTTTACGCACTGAGAGGTCTCTGAATTCTCTGAATCTTTTCACAATATTATGTACTGTAGATGTTGAAAGACCTAAATTCTCTGCAATCTTGCGTTGGGAAATGTTCCTTTTGAACTGACTAACAATTCTCTCACGAATTTTGGCACAAAAGGGTGAGCCACGACCCTTGCTTGCAAAGACTGAGCCTTTGATGGACACTACTTTTATACCCAGTCATGATACCTCACCTGCTACCAATTAGCCTGCTTAATGAGGAGTCTTCCAAACCGGTGTTACTTGAATATTCTGTGCACTTTTCAATCTTATTTTAACTCTGTCCCAACTTTTGTTGAGTGTGTTGCAGCCATCAAATTTTAAATTTGTGTATATTTACAAAATACAATTAAGTTGATCAGTAAAAATATTGAAGATCTTTTCTTTGTACTTTTGTCAGCTAAATAAAGGTTCACGTGAATTAACATATCACAGATTTTTGTTTTTATTGCATTTTGGAAAATATCCCAACTTTTCTGGAAATGGGGTTTGTAGATGGGAGAATAGTTTAACTCATGGTGGAGTGGTGAAGCAGACTTGATGGGCCGAATGGCCTACTTCTGCTCCTTTGTCTTGTGATCTTGTGAATGCTGCACCTGGAATTCAGAAATGGCTAAGAATATGCATGAAGAATGGCCATGTTTAAAATGCACAGTAATACCAGTGAAGAAAGAGTGAATACACTGCTTCAAATTGTTCATCAAAATGTTGGCAATGAGTCATCCATATCTAATGATCCCTGAAATGAAGGGGTTAATGTGAAGAGTGTTTGATGGCTCTGGGTCTGTACTCACTGGAGTTTAGAAGAATGAGTGGGGATCTTATTGAAGCTTACCAAATATTGAAAGGCCTCGAAAGAGTAGATGTGCAGAGGATGTTTTCAATAGTGGGAGAGTCTAGGACCAGACAGCACAGTCTCAGAATAGAAGGATGTTCCTTTAGAACAGAAATGAAGAGGACTTACTTAAGCCAGAGGGTGATGAATCTGTGGAATTCATTGCTATAGACAGCTGTGGAGGCTGAGCTTTTGGGTATATTTAAAGCAGAAGTTGAAAGCATACTTAATTAGCAAAAGTGTCAAATGTTGTGGGGAGAAGGGAGGAGAATGGGGTTGAGAGGGAATATAAATCAGAGCAGACTCAACGGGCCAAATGGTCTAAGTCTGCTCCTGCGTCTTAATGCTCTTACGATTGTGGAGCCTGGTACATCTTAACCATCAAGCTACCATCTACACTCGTTCCATTTTATTCTCCCCATCTTTCCATTCACTCCCACAGATTCCACCACTCACAAATGTATCTGGAACAAATTTTTCTTGCTTAAACAGTTGTTTTCATTGTACTATGGACTGTAGGTAGAAATTATTCCCGGTTCTGATGAAGAATACAAGAAAGTGATCATGAAAATCTGGATAGAGAGAAGGGGCATCAGTTGGAAGTCTTGTGTATTTAATATTTGAGTAATATTGTAAATATATTGTTTGATTAAGCATTCTTCGTTTAAAAAATTCATTCCTGGTTATATGTAAAAAGTATGTGAATGGCATAGTTCATTACACAACCACGTCATAAGTGAGCATCTTACTAAAGTAAAAACAAAGTACACATGTTATCCTCCAGCTCTGTGTATTTCTTTGAATTAGTTTTCTGTTTTGGAGTTGCAATACATAATAGTAGTGATGAGTAAGTTTTAAAAAGAACTTGAGATGACTATCCACCTGAAGCACATCAAGACATCAGAGTACAAAAAAATGTGCAGCACATTTCTTCACAAGGAGAGGGAAATGGCCAAGAATATATTTTCCTCTAGATCTGTAGTGATTTTCATGTCACCATCAATCAGTACTGAAAGTAGATCACTATCTTCTGTTATGATCCAGCAAGAATGAATATATAATTGAGACAGGTTTTTTAATAACAAATAAAACATTTACTAAACACTGCTAAAAAAAACTCAAAAGTAAACAAACGATTAACTCAACTGGAAGTTGGCTGCTATGCGGCAGCTTGAACAGTTCTTAAAGCGATAATGCGAAAACAGTTCTTAAAGCGATAATGCAAAAACAGTTCTTAGAAGTAGTAATGAGAAAGTCCAAATGTTTACACGGTCACTTAGGAGAGGCTTTCCTTGGGATAATAAATTCTCTTTTGTGGCATTACTGCTGATCCCGGCTGAAGTATGCTTTGCTGAGGGATTTACGATAAAGGAAATAAAACGGCTTAAAGGCACTGACCTTTCCTTGGCGAAACTCTGCATCCAACTCTTTCTGCTCTTTTGGCAAAGCAGGAGTTAACACAGACACAAGTTACTAATTCCTCATGCGAACATTACATAAAGGTTGAACGGGCTTCACAGCCGACATCAACTTTCCTCTATCTTTCAGCTTCCCGAACTTCAACGAATCTTCACTCTCCGACTGGATTTTAACTGGCAGTATTGTAGCAAAACTGCCAGCAATAACCTTTGACTTAAGGTAGAAAGTAAAACTCCACTTTAAAATAAAACTGCGTCATAACATCAAATACGCAGCAACATGGAGTCACTATCAAATTCAACCATGACTGCCCCACCTCACAGGGCGGGGTTCTCCTTTTATACCGTGTTGAAAAAAACTATCACATGACCTCTCACTGGCAGGAAAATGACATCACTCCAACATCACAAGACCATTACATCATGCCCAGCATAGCCTCAATTACATCATGGACATGTGACAGGTACAAGATACCCACGGGTACGTAACACTTCTGCCTAGGATAGAGGATGTCTTTGCAATCCTTTCTAGAGGAAAACACATCAGCAAAGTGGACCTACTTACAGATGAAGATGGAAGAAGACTCCACAAAGTATGTCTCACCATAAACTATTATCCCTATCATAGACTTATTTCTGGAGAAGCAGCTGCACCTACACTCTGGCAGAAAGCAGTGGACCAGGCTCTCAGTATTACCTGGATGATGTCATTGTTACTGGTAACGATGACAAGGAACATGTCGAAAATCTCAAGACAGTGTTAAAAATATCAGAAGATTATGGCCTCAGAGGATTATGCAACAAGTGTGAATTCTTTCAGCCAAGCATCACTTACTGTGGGCAAACTATTGCAGTACAAGCATTACATGAGCATGCTGAGAAAATTCCAGCTGTGGTGGGTATCACAGTTGTTGTCCTTTTTAGGATCTGTCAATTTCTACAGCAGGTTCCTGCAAAACCTGGCAACTGTACTGTACCCCTTTGACCCATTACTCCAGATCGGGAATGGGCAGAGCAGTGTGAGGTGGCTTTCCAAAAGGCAAAGGAAATGGTGTTACCAGGCACTCATCATGATCCAGTGAAGCTCATCTGTGACGTCTCGCCTTATTGTATAGGTCCAGTCATGCCACATGTTATAAGTGACGGAGGTGAACATCCCATAGCCTTTGAATCACGTTCCCTTACTGCTGCAAGGAAAAGTTATGCAGAGCTTGACAGGGAGGACTTGATTCCGCTTTGGGGTGTAAAATGTTTCAATCAGTACTTTTCTAGGAGAGAGTTTACCCTCATTACCGATAATCAACCATCGGTGTCCATCTTCAATCCACAGAATGGTGTACCACTAACAGCAGCAGATTGAAAACAGAAATGAGCTGAGTTTCTTGGAGGATACCCTTGGAAAAGGAAGTACCTGACAAATTTACAACAGCCTCTTGATGTGATCTCTCTAATGCAAATCGAAACTCTCCCTGTTATGGCAGAGATGATCCAAAGGGAAACCAAAAAAAAGACTCCACACTGTCTCAAGTCTACTTGATAACCCAAAATGTCTGGAATACAGAACAGAAATCCCAGCTCTGCCACTTCTACTAGCATCAGGATGAACTTGCTCTTAATGGGGGTTGCCTTATGTGGGGATTTGGAGTTGTGTACTATCCAAGCTGAGAGCAAAAGTGTTTGAGGAGCTACATGCCAATCACCTAGGCATGGTCATAATGGAAGAGCCGGCTTGAAGCTTTGTCTGGTGGCCCGCTACAAATCAGCAGATCGAACATCTTGCTATGCACTCTTCAAGATGCCAAAACATCCAGAGGAAAGGTATTCAGAGCTGTCAGAACCACTTCCTGCAGTCCTAGAATCAACTCCTACAACCACCATGGAAAAGGCCCCAGAACCTGAGATTGCTCCAAAGCCACAAGTCTCACCTGTCAAGCGGGTTCACCCCACGTATCGGGAAAAATGTTATCCCACAAGAGGAAGGAATCCTCCTACAGTGATTAATTCTTAAGGCCTGAATGGGACAAATTTAAAATTTACTATGCTCTAGATGTCTATATAGTAGTGGTATTATTGACTATACATTATATACTAAACAGATTTATCGATGACTAGAAAGCAATATGTTACATATTTGAGTTGAAATGCATTCCATGCTGAGTTGGACGTTATAGCTAAGCAGGGCGGAGTGCTGTGTGTTTAAAATTTCAGTAATATTTGAGTAATATTGTAAATATATTGTTAGATTAAGCATTCTTTGTTCATTTAAATAATTCATTGTGTATTATATATAAAAGTACATGATTATGTCATCACGTCATAAGTGAGCACCTCACTCAAGTAAAAACTCACGTTATCCCCTGGCTCTGTGTTTTTGTTTTGATTTGTTTAGTTTTGTGTTTTGGAGTTACAAAATAAGAGAAAGAATGTTTACATTGATGGATGTTTCTGTTATGGGATGTTGTACAACCAGTGTGAGCAACTTAATTTGTCAAGATTAAACATTAGAAAATTGAACCTCCTAAACCATTCAAAGCAATCATAGCTGTTTCTTTGCCTCAGCCGTTTTCTTATACTTTCCTATAATCTTTTGAATGTGACCCCCTGCTTCTAAACCATTCTCCTGTAACCCTGGATCAGGAAAAGTTTCCTCTCTGCATCCAGTCTACCTAGTTCTGTCAGAATCTTGTATGTTTCATTGAGATCCTCATGCATCCTTCTATACTTCTATGAAATACCTCTGTCTGGTGAACTTTTATTGCATTCCTCCATGACCAGTAAATCGTCCCTTGTGGAAGGAGAGCAAAATTGCATACAATACTTGAGGTGTGGTCTCACTAAGGTTCTGTATAATTGGAGCAAAAAAAGAACAAAATTTAAAATGGATTGAATGTATATTCGTCACTCAAAACCATTTGCAATGAAAGTAAATGCCCCTTTTGCTCTCTTGACTCCTGCCTGTTTGCTTTCAGTGGATGCTTTTCTCCAGAGCGGCCATGTCCCCTTTTATATTAACATATCCCAATCACCTTTGTTTGCCTTATTATGATGGTTAATTGGCTGATTGGCAGGAGGCAAAGAGTGAGAATACAGGGAGCCTTTCCTGATTGGGGGCTGGTGACTAATGGTGTTCCGCAGTGGTCAGTATGGGGACCGGTTCTTTTTAAGTTGTATGTCCATGATTTGAAAGATGGAATTGATGGCTTTGTGGCCAAGTTTGCAGATGATACAAAGATAGGTGGAGGGGCAGGTAGTGTTGAGGAAGCAGAGAGGCTGCAGAAGGATTTAGCCAGAATAGAGAATGGGCAAAGAAGTGGCAGACGGAATACAGTGCCAGAAAGTGTATGGTACTGCACTAATGCACTTTGGTAGAAGGAATAAAAACATAGACGATTTTCTAAAGGGGAGAAATTCTAAAATATGAGGTGCAATAGGACTTGTGAGTCAGTGGTAAGGAAAGCAAATACAGTGTTAGCATTCATTTTGAAAGGACTACAATATAAAAACAAATATGTAATGCTGAGGCTTTTTAAGGCACTGGTAAGACCATAAGACATAGGAGCAGAATTAGGCCATTTGGCTCATCGAGTCTGCTCCACCATTCAACCATGGCTGATCTTTCTCTTCCCCTCCTCAGCCGCACTCCTTGGCCTTCTCTGCATTACCTTTTAATGCCGTGTTCAATCAAGAGCCTTTCAAGCTCTGCCTTAAATACACCCAACAACCAGGCCTGTGGTACTAAATTCCACAAGTTCACCACCCTCTGGCTAAAGAAATTTCTCCACATCTTTGTTTTAAATGGACACCCCTCTATCCTGAAGCTGTGCTCTCTTGTCCTAGACTCCCACACCATGGAAAACATCCTTTCCACATCTACCATGTCTACACTTTTCTACATTCGAAAGGTTTCAAAGAGATTCCCCTTCATTCTTCTAAATTCCAGTGAGTACAGACCCAGAGCCATCAAACATTCCTTGGATGATAACCTTTTCATTCCCAGAATCATCCTTGTGAACCTCCTCTGGACCTTCTCCAATGCCAGCACATCTTTTCTTGGATGAAGGGTCAAAATCTGTTCACAATGCTCAAGGTGAGGCCTCACCAGTGCCTTATAAAGCCTCAGATCACATCCTTGCTCTTGTATTCTAGACATCTTGAAATGAATGCTAACATTGCATTTGCCTTCCTCACTACTGAAAATACCAGCAAGCTAAACTTTAGGGTGTTCTGCACAAGGACTCCCAAGTCCCTTTGTATCTCAGATTTTTAGATTTTCAACCCATTTATAAAATAGTCTGCACATTTATGTCTACTACCAAAGTGCATGACCATGTATTTTCCAACAATGTATTTCGTTTGCCACTTTATTTCCCATTCTTCTAATTGGTCTAAGTCCTTCTGCAGTCATTCTGTTTCCTCAACACTACCTGCCCCTCCACCAAACTTCATATCATCTGCACCTTGGCAAAACAGCCAGCTATTTCATCATCTAAATCATTGATATATAGCTTAAAAAGTAGTGGTCCCAACACCATCTCCTGAGGAACGCCATTAATTCCCACTCATTGCCTCCTACCAATCAGCTAATTCTCTAACCATGCCAGTAACTTTCCTGTACTAACATGGGTTCTTAACTTGTCAAAGGCCACCTGAAATTCCAAATGTACAACATCCACTTTATCTTTACTACTTGCAATCTCCTCAAAGAATTCCAACAGTTTCGTCAGGCAAGAATCTTGTACGTGTCTTGTATGTGTCACCAAGTACTCCAAAACCTTACCCTTAACAATTGACTCCAACATCTTCCCAGCCACTGAGGTCAAGCCTACAGGTCTATAATTTCCTTTCTGCTGCCTTCCTCCTTTCTTAAAGAGCAGAATGATATTTGCAATTTTCCAGTCCTCTGGCACCATGTCTGAGTCCATTGATTTTTGAAAGATCATTACTAATGCCTCCACAATTTCTACCGCTATCTCTTTCAGAACCCTAGGGTGTAGTTCATCTGATCCATTTGACTGATGTACCCTTAGGTCTTTTCAGCTTTTAGAGTACTTTCTCCCTTGTAATAGTAACTGCACTCACTTCTGTTCCCTCACACCCTTCAATATCTGACACACTGCTAGTGTCTTCCACAGTGAAGACTGATGGAAAGTACTCATTTAGTTCATCTGCCATCTCCTCAGTCCCTTGTTATTATTTCTCTGTCCTCATTTTCTAGCAGTCCTATATCCACTCTCATCTCTCTTTTATTTTTTTACGTACTTGTAAAAGTTTTTACGATCCATTTTGATATTGTTTGCTAGCTTGCTTTCATATTTCATCTTGTCCTTTCTAATGACTCTTTTAGTTACTCTCTGTTGGTTTTTAAAAGCTTTCTAATCTTCTGAATTCCCACAAATGTTTGTTTTGTTGTATGCCCTCTCCCTTGCTTTTACATTAGCTTTGACTTCCCTTGTTAGCCACATTTGTACTCTTCCACCGTTTGAGTATGTCTCGAATGAATTTGTGGAGAACCTTGTTCAACACGTGGCACAGCTGATGGTAAAATACAGAGTGAGAACATGAGAGCAAAGTGTCTGAAAGCATGAGCACTTCCAATCTTTAAAAAGTATGTGACAATAAAAAAATTAAAAATGAGGACTTAAAGAAACAGAGAAAGGAGGAAAAGTTATTTGGCATCTATATTTGTTCTCTAGATGTTGGTGTGTGGGTGAATTTGGCTGGAATTGATGTGGATGTACGGAAAATAAAAATGGGTTGAGGTAGCATTAGTGTAGAATAGGAGCTTGATAATTGGTGTGGACATACAGGATGGAAGAATGTGTTTCCATGCTCTGACTATAAATAGAAGCTTGGAGCTCTCCCAGATCATTCTTTCTGTGTTTTTTCTCTCATTCATTTGTACACTCTTGTGTGCAGGAGTTGTCATGTAGGTGTTGAGTGCACTCAACAAGGAATAGGAAGATGCCGACAGTCCTAAAAGATAATAGACTTTGATAATGGCTGCGGTACAATGCTACCATTCAGGACAATATGGTGAATGCTCTAGAACTGAAAAATCCAATGGAATATGCAACAAGTACTTAAATCTCATGACCCTACCGCCTTCCCTCTCTCTTGATGTTTAATTTGAGGTGTAATTATGTATCTGAAAGATGTTGATTTCTTGTGTCATTTTGTTACATTTGGAGAAAGATAAATATATTTTTGACATATTGTATTTTCTGCCCCCTTCAAATTTTATTGTGTATTAATATAATTAGTTAATAATTTAGACATGATAATTTAATTTTAATTCAATAACATATCTGTCTCCATCTACTCGGATGTTTTTAGGTTTTTGTTCCCCACTCTTGTATGGCCACAGTCTCTCATCAGTGTCTCCAGTTTGGTGCAATAACACTTCCACTTTTTGTTCACCCTGCTCACCAATGCCCATGCTTCCAACTCCACTCTCCTGGTAAAGCCATTACACTTGTAATAAATTACTTAAGGAATGAATATGCCATTATTGGGCACAGTGATTCATTGCTTCTTCTATCAAGCAAAGGTGCTGCTACCTGTACCTTGTTCCACCAACTGTTCAAGATCACTTTATGATGTCAGTCTGTAACTTAAATGAGGGTTTATGGTCTGGGTCCTTTTATTTTCCCCCAACGCTAAACCCTCACCTCATCAACAGAATGGTGCAAAGAATAACAGATTGGGGCTGCAGTGTAGTGTAGCGGTTGGCACAACGTTTTACAGTACCAGAGACCCAGGTTCGATTTCCGCCACTGTCTGGAAGGAGCTTGACTGCATGAGTTTTCTCCGGGTGCTCAGGTTTCCTCCCACAGTCCAAAGACGTACTGGTTGGTAGGTAATTGGTCATGGTAAATTCTCCCGCGATTGAGCTAGGGTTAAATAGGGGATTGTTGGGCAGTGCAGTTCAAAGGGACAGAAAGGCCTATTCAATAAATAAATAATTATAATAGTTCAAAATGAGATCGCAAGATTGCTTAAGTGACAATGATGGAAGAGGTAGAATTAAAGGTTTGAGATTGCAGTACCACTAGGAACAGGACAGCAAATGAGTGGATGGTTTGGAAGTCTGATGGCAGCGGGAAAGAAGCTGTTCTTGAGTCTGAATATGCAGGCATTCAAATGCTTGTATCTTCCTCTAGAGGTAGAAGAGAGAAAAGCAAATGGCCAGGGTGGCAGAATCTTTGATGATACTATTACCTCCTGATGAAATCATTCATGTACTCCTGTAATTTATGGAAATAAGGTAGTGTGGGTAATGAGTGAAAAGTATCGAGAACAACATCCCTTTGGATTTGAATCTCTGTTCATGTGAAGCCAATGCCAATGAAACAACAGAGATCCCACTTGAAAGAAACCCTGAGGCATAGTGATTGTAGAGGACCCAAAAAACTGGAAAACTTCTACAGATATATTATGGAGAGCATTCTGACTGGCTGCATCACTATCTGGTATAGTGGGGGGGGGGGGGGGAGAGGGGCTACTGAACAGGATCGAAGGAAGCTGCAGAGGGTTATAAAATTAGTCAGCTCCATCATGGGTACTAGGCTCCGTAGTATCCAAGACATCTTCAAGGAGCAGTGCCTCAGAAAAGTGGATTCCATCCTCAAGGGTCCCCACTACCCTAGACATGCCCCACAGTACCCCAAAGGCACATATTCAGCGATTCAGGAACAGCTTCTTCTCCTCTGCCATCTGATTCCTAAGTGGACATTGAACCCATGGATATGTACACATATATACTTAATGTACTTCAGTTTTTTCTGTATTTATCATGTATAGCATTATACTGCTGCTGCAAAGTTAATCAACTTCACAACACACAGTCTGCTGGTGATATTAAACTTAACTCTGGTTCTGATTCTCACCAAGGCTGAAGAAGTAATGGTGCTACTTCTGTGGAAAAAACACAGAAGACGAGTGTAGAAACATTTACTCGAAGGTGCTTCCCGCTGAAAAGCAATGTTCCATGAGAGGAGATGGTAGTGAACTCTGGATCTTGGCAATGAGGACAAGTACCAACTTGGCCCATTTCCCCAGCAGAGTGAGTCACAGCCCAGCATATCCTTCTAACTCCAGCCTTTTTCACTTTCTCTCCTGCTGCTGCAGGTTGAGAGTGGTTGAGAGTTCATTTTTATAAGGTTGCATCGTAGTTTGTATCCAATTTCCTTGCATGTTCAGTAGGAGATAAATGATACCTGATGTTTATCTTCCATTGTCCTCTTTTATCACTCTTCGGTGGAAAATAATGCTGCCTATACATTAGTCTCAGCCTGAGGGAAGAAACTGTTACCTAGTCTGTCAGTCCTTATCTTGATAGATAGATAGATAGATAGATAGATGCTTTATTCATCCCCATGGGGAAATTCAACTTTTTTCCAATGTCCCATACACTTGTTGTAGCAAAACTAATTACATACAATACTTAACTCAGTAAAAAAATATGATATGCATCTAAATCACTATCTCAAAAAGCATTAATAATAGCTTTTAAAAAGTTCTTAAGTCCTGGCGGTAGAATTGTAAAGCCTAATGGCATTGGGGAGTATTGACCTCTTCATCCTATCTGAGGAGCATTGCATCGATAGTAACCTGTCGCTGAAACTGCTTCTCTGTCTCTGGATGGTGCTATGTAGAGGATGTTCAGAGTTTTCCATAATTGACCGTAGCCTACTCAGCGCCCTTCGCTCAGCTACCGATGTTAAACTCTCCAGTACTTTGCCCACGACAGAGCCCGCCTTCCTTACCAGCTTATTAAGACGTGAGGCGTCCCTCTTCTTAATGCTTGCTCCCCAACACGCCACCACAAAGAAGAGGGCGCTCTCCACAACTGACCTATAGAACATCTTCAGCATCTCACTACAGACATTGAATGACGCCAACCTTCTTAGGAAGTACAGTCGACTCTGTGCCTTCCTGCACAAGGCATCTGTGTTGGCAGATGCTCCTGTACCTCCTTTCTGATGGTAGTGGGTCAAAGAGATTGTAGGATAGGTGGTGGGAATCGTCAACAATGCTTGGGCCCTTCATCTAACACAGTCCTGGTAAGTGTCAGACGATGGGGAGGGAGACCCCAGGGATCTGCTCGGTGAATTTTACTGCCCTTTGTAGGGTCTTGCAGCTTCCCTGCCACAGAATGATGCTGCCAGACAGGATACTGTCTGTGATGGTCCTGCAGAAAGTTGTTAGAATGGGGACAGGGAGACATGCATGCCTCAATCTCCAGAAAGTGTAGATGTTGCTGTGCCTTCTTGATTAATGAGGAAGTGTTGTGGATCCAAGTTAGATGGTTCATTATGTGCACACCAAGGAACTTTGTGCTCCTCACTCTCTCAACGGATGTGCAACAGAGAGTGGTCAACCTGTGCCATCCTGAAGTCCACAATCATCTCTTTTGTCCATGTTGAGACACAGGCTGTTGTTCACTCACCATTTGATGAACCTCTCTGTATGCTGACGCATCATTGTCGCTGGTGAGGCCAGCCACTGTTGAATCATTGTACAAACCCCATTTCCAGAAAAGTTGGGATATTTTCTAAAATGCAATAAAAATAAAAATCTGTGATACGTTAATTCACGTGAACCTTTATTTAACTGACAAAAGTACAAAGAAAAGATTTTCAATAGTTTTACTGATCAACTTAATTGTATTTTGTAAATATACACAAATTTAGAATTTGATGGCTGCAACACACTCAACAAAAGTTGGGACAGAGTTAAAGTAAGATTGAAAAGTGCACAGAATATTCAAATAACACCGGTTTGGAAGACTCCTCATTAAGCAGGCTAATTGGTAGCAGGTGAGGTATCATGACTGGGTACAAAAGTAGCGTCCATCAAAGGCTCAGTCTTTGCAAGCAAGGATGGGTCGTGGCTCACCCCTTTGTGCCAAAATTCGTGAGAGAATTCAGTTCAAAAGGAACATTTCCCAACGCAAGATTGCAGAGAATTTAGGTCTTTCAACATCTACAGTACATAATATTGTGAAAAGATTCAGAGAATTCAGGGACATCTCAGTGTGTAAAGGGCAAGGTCGGAAACCACTGTTGAATGCTTGTGATCTTCGAGCCCTCAGACGGCACTGCCTGATAAACCGTCATGCTACTGTGACAATTATAGCCACCTGGGCTCAGGAGTACTTCGGAAAACCATTGTCACTTAACACAGTCCATCGCTGCATCCAGAAATGCAACTTGAAACTGTATTACGCAAGGAGGAAGCCATACATCAACACTATGCAGAAATGCCGGCGAGTTCTCTGGGCCTGAGCTCATCTCAGATGGACCGAAAGACTGTGGAACCATATGCTGTGGTCAGATGAGTCCACATTTCAGCTAGTTTTTGGAAAAAATGGGCATTGATTTCTCCGTGCCAAAGATGAAAATGACCATCCTGATTGTTATCAGCGAAAGGTGCAAAAGCCAGCATCTGTGATGGTATGTGGGTGCATCAGTGCCCATGGCATGGGTGAGTTGCATGTATGTGAAGGTACCATTGACTCTGAGGCATATAGTAGGATTTTAGAGAGACATATGTTGCCATCAAGGCGATGTCTCTTCCCGGGACGTCCATGCTTATTTCAGCAGGACAATGCCAGACCACATTCTGCACGGGCTACAACAGCATGGCTTTGTAGACATAGAGTGCGTGTGCTTGACTGGCCTGCTGTTAATCCAGATCTATCTCCTATTGAAAATGTATTAAGCATCATGAAGAGGAGAATCAGACAACGGAGACCACAGACTGTTGAGCAGCTGAAGTCTTATATCAAGCAAGAATGGACAAAATTTCCAATTGCAAATATACTACAATTAGTATCCTCAGTTCCAAAACGATTAAAAAGTGTTATTAAAAGGAAAGATGATGTAACACAATGGTAAACATGCCTCTGTCCCAACTTTTGTTGAGTGTGTTGCAGCCATCAAATTCTAAAGCTGTGTATATTTACAAAATACAATTAATTTGGTCAGTAAAACTATTGAAAATCTTTTGTCAGTTAAATAAAGGTTCACATGAATTAACGTATCACAGATTATTGTTTTTATTGCATTTTGGAAAATATCCCAACTTTTCTGGAAATGGGGTTTGTAATTGGTTGTTGTATGATTGTCCTTTGTTTGGGCTGCGGTTAAATAGGTGAAATGCAGGGTGGTGCAGCTAGTTGAGGTGGAAGGGCCTGTACTGCACTGTATCTCTAAATAAATGAACCAGGACCTCCAATTAGAATTCTCCACATGGTGTCACTATAATACTGAAGTGTACTTAGTGTTGAAATAGTTGGTACAATCAGCATAGAATAAATACTGTGGCTAAAAGCTTACAGTTAGGAATCCTACTTTTTTAAAGGTGCTAATATGCTTAATCCGTACATTCAAAATCAGGAAATTGACGATGTCTTTCAATTACTTTCCTCATAATATCAAGTGATTATTGTGCCAGAAATATTTTAGAAGTTGACTACACCACATGTAAATGAGGACTTTTTCTATCTAGCCACTTGAATAGCCATACTGTCTGATAGGATGTTGGACGACTTCAACGGAAGCTTACAAAAGGGAATTGAAATTTTAGAATGTAGTGGTCTTTTGAGACGAACCGGGGCAGTGTCAAAATTTGCTGATACTATTCTTGAAATATGTAAGGAATAGTTTTCCCTGCTTGAGACAATGCATGACAAATTATGGGGAATGATGAATTCTTTTAAATTTACCACTCTTTGAATGCATTGACCATAAATATTGAAGTTTTGCAATGCATAACAGGGCTCCCTATGTAAGTGACAAATCACATTGGGATTGTCAAGGAAACATTTGCCATTGTGTGACGAGGGTTCACTCTCCACTGAAAATAATGGATGTATCTCCTGGTTTTGACTATTAAACTGGCTGTTCTTCATTTAATCTCTTCGAAGTGGGAGTGGTGAGCTTGACAAGGATCCCAAACTAAAATGTTGGGTTATATAATACCTGGTGGCATTGGATGTGTATTTTGACTAAGCATCAGGGAATAAGAAGAGCTTTAAAGAGAAAGAAAGACGTACTGTGAACATGCTGGCCGCAATCACTGGGTTGTTGTCTGACGGAGCGATTCATCTCATTAGTCAGTTCAGAGAATGGAAAAGGCCTTCCTGGCATCCAGAGAGTTCATCTCACCACGTAGAGTTGCTTTAAGTGATGCCTTGATATCTCCCCCCAGCATTAGCAAGAGTTGTAAATCTGACAAGGTAGAGACACATTTTGAGACCTCAGATGTACCAAAGCAATTTGCATCCATTGAATTACACTTGAAGTGCAGAAAAAATTGTCATATCAAAAACTGAAGAGGAAGTTTGTAGACTGTGTCCTACAAACAGAAATGTGACAATAATGAAATGTAGAATATGAAACTGTAATTTTGACCTCTTGTTTATTTGGAAACCATGAATGCCCTTCAATGTAGGACGGCCTTAGGGATTCCACTCTGGATTCTTCCCTTGGAGTTTACTCCGGAAGCTTACCCCATGAGTGGGTATAGCCGCAAGGCAGTGGAGGTCTGAGATCAGAGTTTTCCTTCACCTAGATGAGCTGCCAATCACGGCTGATGAGCCCCAACTGCCCGAAGCAAGTGGTTTTAAGGTGGCAGTAACCTGACTCCGCCCCTTCTCCTCTCAGTAGAGTGGTTCTGCTGAGCTTAGTGGCTAAGCCACACATGAAAGCCAGGAGCTGACGTGGTTGTCAGAGGCCATTTGAAGTGCTCGCCATTGGGAGCATTTAATAGGTAGTGGGAGCCTGTTATAACAACCTTAAGAAAGCAATTCTAGAGACTATTGCATGTGAAAATCCCAGATCAGCATCTAAGATACTCAAATCACCAAGTCTAGAGATTGTGCATGAAGATCCCAGGACATCAGTAGTATCTGAGATACTGTATCCACCCCATCTGACACCAACAATCATTCCATGGTCAAAGTCACTTAGATCACCTCTTTCCCCATTCTGTTGTTTATTCTGAACAACAACTGAACCTCTTGACCATGTCTGCATGCTTTATACATTGAGCTGTTGCTACATGATTGGCTGATTAGATATTTGCATTCACAAGCGGTTGTACAGGTGTACCTAACAAAGTGGCCATTGACTGTAGGTCATCACTATTTAAATCATCGTGAATTCCTTGCTCTTGATGAATAAAGTTTGTGACTGTTTAAATGCAACAACTGAGCCAATGCACGGTAAGCCCAGAGAGTGGTCATGTGGGAAGGGAACACTCTGCATTGAATGTGATGCATGTAGCACCTGGGTTTGTGCACTAACTTGTAACAAAGGTAAGTTATAGGGAGGAGGTAACTTTGAACTCATCTGCTTGCAATACCTGCAAATTGTTCCTTAGTGGTCAGTGGTAAATCAATTGAAAATTGGTCGTGAAAGAGAATATGCCGTGGCAACAGGGAATAAGACAAGGTGGAGTGGGTCAGATGGAATTGCTCTGAAAGGGATTGCATGGACACAATGGGCCAAGTGGCCTGTCTAAGTGAGCATGTATCATGTTCCTTAACAACCATCTTCTTATTTTATGCTGCATTTCACATGTTACTTGAATCAACAAACCCTCAATTGTTTTATTTATTCCCAGTGCATCATATTTTAATTGATTTTTTACTGATTTCAGATGTTCAGATATTGTGGGAGCTGAGTTGTCCATGGATCTGAGGCTACAGGCAGGGTCATGCTGAAGTTGCCTCAGTTTTTCCCAGAAGCACTTCTTCATTCCCTTTTCATTGCTATATAATTTTGAAATAGTGCTTTATGCTGCGGCTTTCAGAGGGAAAGTCATTGGTCTGGTTCCAGTTATGGGATAAGATTAAGGAACAATTTGAGGCTGAGCTGATAATCCATTGGGAAATCTAAACATACACAGCTGTGGCTCAGGGACAGCTCCTTTCTTCAGGACAATATAACCAATACAACTTTCTCACGGTGTGAGCCAATGATGTAACTGACCTTAAACACATGCAAGCACTTGGCGCAAATTCAAACATTAAATTGAAATTTTTACTTTATTTAATGAGGATTGGTCTACCAGGTTTTGTGAGAATTTAGCTGTGAGACTCTACTCTACAATTCTACTCCTGTCTTGACTTGCATTTTGGGTGGAATTTTAATCAAAATCCAAAGAACAGTGCACACATTTGAAACATATACAGCAGACTGACTATTTGTTGTAACACACAGAAAATACTAGAGGAACTCAGCAGGTCAGGTAGCATTCCAATGAAGGAACTTGGCTCAAAATGTCAACTGTCTATCTCTTTCCATAGATACTGTTGATCTGCTGAGTTCCTGCAACATTTTGAATGTGTTACTTGGGATTTCAGCATCTGCAGAATCTCTTGCGTTCACATTATTTGTTGTTGGAATAAGGTGAGATAATTGAATTGAATGAGAATAATTAAATAATTACTTTGAAATTTAATCACCTAATTCATTTAAGCTGGAAAGAGATTGTCCTAAATGAGAAATTACTGACCTGTACTAAATAATTGTGTTGAATTCAGTAAAGTCAAATTCACAAGCAGATTTAATTTTGTAATGGGCAAATAAGAGGAGATGGATAGTCAATAGATGAAGAAAAATAGAATAAGGTCAATGAAGAAAACTGAATAGAGCAAGTTGCAGAGAAACAGCCACACGTACATCAATCAAGGGTAGAATGATGGGGTTATTTGGAGAATTGGGGTAAGCTGTGCAATTAATCAACAATGAAATAATGGAAACTATTAAGAGAAAATAGCAACTTAAAAAGCATATAACAGACTTTTAGAGATGGAGAAATAACTTTCAAATGAACCCACTGAGCAGTAAAGGGAATGATAATCAGTGAGAGAGATTTACAATCCTGCTAACGTCGTGGGAGAATATAAAGACACCACTTAAAGCAGTTCTACATCATGAGGATAATTTGCTGCAATTCTCTTTAATATTAAGAATTGTTCATAAGTAGTCCATTTCCACTCTCTGGAAAGAGTAATGAAAGGAACTGCTTTGTCTGAGAACTGCTTAGTGATTCAGGTCTGCAGGCTCACAGCATGTCTGTCTTTTAAAATTCCTTTTATTCCCTGAGCCCCACACCAGTAGGCAAGCAGAATGACTTTTTGCTTATGAACGATAAACTGAGGTGATTAAAATCCAAAACCAAATGAATCCATATTTTGTAATTTTGAAAATGTTCTGAATGTCAGGCAGTATCTGTAATAAAGAATGTAGTTAATTTTTCAGTTTGGTGAACTGCCATTGAAACTAGTTCAGAGGATACATCACTAATCTTCAAGGTTAACTCCATTTATCTCACTATAGATGCTGCTTGCTCCATTGAATGTTTCCATTATTTTCCATCTGTTTCAGATTTGCTGCATTATGTTTATGGACTGATATACAATGGCTTTGGATTCACTCTATCAGAAGGAAGTTACCCATAATTTGGAGCAAATTACACCGAATTGGATGTCATAACTAAGTTTTTAAAAAATGCAGAGATTTAAAGATTAGTTTGATTGGTCACATGTACTTTGAAACTTACAGTAAAATGTGTCAAATCAAACCAATGAGAATTGTGCAAGATAGCAGACAAGTATTGCTATGCTTCCAGCGCCAACATAACATGCCCACAACTCACTAATCTTAATCCTAACTATACGTCTTTGGAAAGTGAGAGGAAACCAGAGCATGCTGCAGAAACCCATGTGTTCATTGGAAGCACATACAAGCTCCTTGTGGTAGCAGCAGGCATTGATCTCTGATTGGTGATCGCCGGAGCTATAATAATGTTACGCTAGGTGCTACATTGCTGTGCCATGTTGATTGGTGCTATGAATGAACCCAAAGTTGTCATGTTCCAGAATGGATGAAGATCTGGTCTGATTAACAGCAGTAAACATGTTGTAACCATCGGTTCTACTCTGCTTCTGTAATCTGGTTTGTTTATCCACATTGAAACTGAATCCTGAATAGACTAGGAGATGTAAATAGTGGCATATAGTGTGTATAGTGCTATCAGTAAATTGACATTTGCAAGGACAGAAGAGCAAAAACTTGTTCCTTACAGAATCTAGTTCTCATATTTAATACTGGCAACAAACAGCAAAAATGAAAATATATTCCCATTGTTACTTTCAATCCCTCACATGTCACTCCCATTAGTAGACTCTATTACTTATGTACAGTTTTACTTCAGGTAAACAGAAGAAATACTGTACATATAATGAAGATTCATTGCATATGAGTACAGGCAAAAAAAATCATTTGTCACTTGCTGATTAAAAATTAGTTCAGGATTAACTAAAAATGCAACACGATTGATGCAGCAGAAATATCTGAGAACAAACTAATCTCTTCTTCAATCATTAAAGCTTTGTTTTTAATATTCTTAGGATTTCAACGTCCTGCATCCCTGGTTGTAGGCTCTGGACTCAATGCCTAGGTTTTGTACTATTGTATACAGAACTTTTGAAGTTCAAAGTAAATTTATTATCAAGTTTATATATCACCATATACTATGCTGAAATTCACTGACTTAGGGGCATACTCAATAAATCTATTGAATAATAACCATAACAGAATCATTGAAAGACCACACCAACCTGTCAGCAAAATATAACAAACTGTGCAAATACAGAAAGAAAGAATAATAATAAACATTGTGAGCATGAGATGAAGAGTCCTTGAAGGTGAGCTCATAGGTTGGCGCAAATGAAGCTGAGTGACGATACCTCCTTGTGTTCAGGAGCCTGATGGCGGAGGAGTAATAACTGGTCCTGAACCTGGTGCTGTGAGTCCTGAGGCTCTAGTAGCTTCTTCTTGATGGCAGCAGCGAGAAGTGTGCATGTTCTGGGTAGTGTGGGTCCCTGATGATGGATGCTGTTTTCCTATAACAGCATTTCATGTAGATGTGCTCAATGGTGGGGAGGAGGTTTACCAGTGAAGGACTGGGCCATATCCACTACTTTTTGGAGAATTTTCCATTCAAGGGCATTGGTGATCCAGCCAGTCAATATACTCTAAACTACTCATCTATAGAAGTTTGTTAAAATTTTAGATGTCATACCAAATACTTACAAACTCCTAATGAAGTAGAGGTGCTGCCATGCTTTCCTCATAACAATAACACGGAAATTTAAAGTTGTTGCCCCTCTCCACTTGATCCTCCCATGAGGACTGGCTCATGGACGTCTGGCTTCCTTCTCCTGAAGTCAATAATCAGCTCCTTGGTCTTTCTGACATTGAGAGGTTGTTGTTATGGCGCCACTCAGCCAGATTTTCAATATTCCTCCTATATGTTGATTCATCACCACTTCTGATTCAGCCTATGACAGTGGCTCATCAGTAAACTTGAAAATGGCATTGGAGCTCTTCTTAGCCACACAGTCATAAGTGTAAAGTGAGTAGAGCAGGGGCTAAGTACACAGCATTGTGGTGCTCCTGTGTTGATGGAGATTGTAGAGGAGATGTTGTTGCCAGTCTGAACTGACTGGGGTCTGCAAATAAAGAAATTCAGGATCCAATTGCAGAATGAGGTATTGAGGCCAAGGTCGTGGAGCTTATTAATAAATTTTGAGTAATGCTGAGCTGTAGTTGATAAAGAGCATCCTGTTGTATGCACCTTTGCTGTCCAGATGTTCTAGAATTGAGTGAAGAGCCAATGAGATGGCATCTGTAGTGGATCTGTTGCTCCGGTAGAAACACTGGAGTAGATCCAAGTCACTAATCAGGCAGGAGTTGATATGTTTCACCACCAGCCTCTCAAAACACTTCATCACTGTGGATGTAAGTGCTACTGGACGATAGTCATTGAAACAGGTCACCATGTTCTTCTTAG
Organism: Hemitrygon akajei; assembly: GCF_048418815.1. Taxonomy (NCBI): domain Eukaryota; kingdom Metazoa; phylum Chordata; class Chondrichthyes; order Myliobatiformes; family Dasyatidae; genus Hemitrygon; species Hemitrygon akajei. The sequence goes on from NC_133137.1 coordinate 55,314,884, forward strand.
GCACCAGTATAATTGAAGTCTGCTTGAAGCATATGGGGATCTCAGACTGCCAAAGCAAGAGGTTAAATATCTCAGTGAACAGTCTAGCCAGTTGATTGGCACAGGTCTTTAGTGCTTGTCCAGCCAACTAGTCTGGGCCAGATGCTTCTCATGGGTTCACCCTCCTGAAGGCTGCTCATACGTGGGAATCAAAGACTGAAATTACTGAATCATTGGGAGCTGTTGGAGTTTGTGATGGCTCCTCCATGTTTTTGTGGAGAAAGTGAGCATAGAAGGCATTGAGTTTATCTGGAAGTGACACCTTTGATCTGGCCCTCAGCAGATTGCGAATCTTTTGGTTTATCCAGGGCTTCTAATTAGGGAAGATGCCAAATGATTTTGTGGGGACATACTCATCTACAACTGTTTTATTAAAGTCTGTGACAACCATGGTGGATTCCTTCAGAGCCACGTATGAGTCCTTGAACACGGCCCAGTGCACCAACTCAAAGCAATCCCATAGCCCCTCCTCTGTCTACAGTGACCATCTCTTTGTTGTCCACAGCTCTGCAGTTTTGCTCTTTACCCTCTGCCTTTATGGAAGGTAGAAGGACAGTCAAGTGATCCAATTTCCTAAAATGCAGTCTGGGCATGGAACTGTGGCATTCCTTAACTTCACTGTGGTCTAATATATTGGGGGCTCCGGTGCTACAGGTTACATGTTGATGGTAACTGGGCTGAGTTTTCTTCAGACAAGCCTGGTTGAAGTCCCCGACTATGATTTGAAATGCATGGGGATGGATTGTTTCTTGTTTGGAGAAGGCATCATGCATTATCTTAAGCACTTGATTATAGTCAGGCGTTGGTGGTATGGAAACTGTGGTCAGGACTTTGGAGGAGAACTCCCTTGGTAAATAGAATGGATGGTATTTGATTGTTACGTATTCAAGATCAGGGGAACACAGGTTTGACAAACCACCACATCGGAGCACCACCAAGGGTTCATCATGAAACACCATCCTCCAGCTTTTGCTTTTTCCGAATCAGCAGTTCGATCCATCCAGTAAATTGAGAAGCCTTCTTGTTTGATCGCTGTATCTGGCATGCCGGAGCCAAGTCTCACTCAGACATAGAATACAATAATATTTCCCCCCGGTCCATAATTTTGCTCCTCAACAACTGCCCATTTTCTAACAAGATGTTGGGTAGAGGGGACCTCATCCCTCTGTGTTTCAGCCTGGCTTGGAGTCCCCCCCACCTCACTTCTGACCATGACAATGGACTTTCATCCATTTAAAAGCACTGTACCTTGGCCCTCTCCATAAGAAAAGAAATTCCTGCAATTGAGAATGTGCGAGAAAGTTCACCAGGTTAATTGCTGGGATGGAAGATTTGTGGAAAGTGGATAAGTTAAACAGATTGTGTTTATGATCTCCTGCATCCAGAAGAACAAGAGGTGACATCGTTGGAAAAGTAGGAACATTGTAACAGGCTTGACATGGTAGATGTGGAGTTTATGCATCACTGACTACGTTGACCAGGGTTACCATTACAAAAGAAGTCACCAACTACTCAGTGCAAAGATGTGAAAAAATATCTTTACCTATCATGGAGAGAATCTTTGGAATTCCCTACCAAACAGAATTGTGGAGGGAATCTATCGAATATATCTAAAGCAGAATCAGTAGACTTGTAGATGTCAGGAGAATCAAGGGATAAAGGATTAGCTGAGGGATATGGCCTGGAAGTAAAAGATCAGCCATGCTCATTGAATAGCAGAACAGGCAGAAGGGGCTTTTCCTGCTGCTTTGCTTTGGGCTTTGTTTCAGAAGGTCCAACAAAATTCTGTAGGTAGGAGGGCCATGAGCTCCTGGGCTGCTCAGTTTGGCACCCCATTTGATAATTCCTCTGACCGCAGTCCCTAATTCGAACCAGACAATGGCCCAGAACCTCATTGTTAGACTATGTCACATGACAACGTCTCACCCGCAGTCCAATGGCCTATGTGAGCGGTTTTACCACTCCTTGAAGGCTGCTGTAAGGGCTTCCCTGACGGATGAGCATTGGCATGATTGTCTCCCGTGGGTCCTGCTGGGGCTCAGACAAGCTCCAAAAGAGAACCTTCAGTCGTCCATTGATGACTTGGCATACAGGCAGCTGTTACAAGTGCCAGGGATTTCATTCCTGATGTCACGAAAGCCTTGTAGGTTCCTCGACACCATTCCACCCTCCTTAGTAAATTCAATTCCTTTTCACCTATTCCTTCCTCCCATCAGGGTGTACAGCACTCTTGGGTTCTTGTTGACCTACATTCCACCTCTTCTGCTTTCATCCACCATGATGCACACCAACATCTCCTTAGGCCTCATTACGATGGCCTGTTCTGCATTTTGGAATGGGGAAGAAAAGAATTTGATCATAGATAAGAGGGGTAAACCCTGAAGGTGTTTCTCCTTAAACCAGCCCAACAAGATTTAGAGGATTCCACTGCCAAGCCCTTGGTGTCATAACATGACGTGTCAGCGCACCTCTGGACAAGCCAGAGGTGCCTGCTGTTATTCCACCAGTGGAACATAGGATCCAGGCCGGGCAGCTCATCTGAGCTCTGGACAGTCTCACAATGCCAGTGTTAGTGAATTCTGGGGGGGTCCTGTGTAGGGTAACATAATTGGTGGGAATGTACATATTTCACAACCACCGACATTGAGTTGAGGTTTTACTTTAAAAGGCTGGTCTGATGTGATGACGTAATTATACAAAGGGCTTTTGTGATCTGTTTTTTGAAGTTCAGTAAGTGAGCTGTATGTTTTTTCCTTAAATGTAAAATGTCTCATGACCTTTAATTTGCAAAAACCTACAGATGCATCTGTTCAAAGTTGCATTTGTTGTCATAGGCATAAAAGCATGAAAGGATAGATGCAATGAAAAACTTGTAGCAGCATCATAGGCACATAGCATCGTACATAGCATTTCAACATAGCACACTATAGTCACAAGGAAAACAGAAATTAAAGTACTTTTTTAACAAAAATAAACACAAAAGAGCATAACTAGAACAAAAAACTCCACTATACTACAAAATGGCTGTAGTTTTGCTATTTTGAGGTACTGATTAGGGTTGCTTGCAGAACTGAATGGTTGAAGGGATTCAGCTGTTCTGGAACCCGGTGCTGTTGGGCTTCAGGCTTCTGTACCTCTTGTCTGATGGATTCTGTGAGAAGGTGACAAACGTTGCCGTTAGGCAGTGCCTCATTCAGATATTACTGAAGGTGTGGTGGGATGCACAGTACAAGTGATGTGCTGGCTGAATCCACTTCTCTCTGCAGCTCCTTGCATTTCTGTACAATTGACTTATCACATCAGGCCACGATACACAATTAGTTCTCTGGTTTTACTGACATTTACCAAGAGGTTACTGGGGCACCACTCACCCTATTTTGCTCTGTATTCTGACTCATCAGCACCTGTGATTTGTGCAAGAACAGTGGGGCATTCAGCAAATTTGAACATAGGATTTGAACTGTGCTTAGCCACGCAGTCACATGTGTACAGGGAAGCAAACAGTGGGTTCAGTAAACAACCTTGAGGTAGAGTAGCTGAGGGACTCCAGAGGATATGGTGTACGTGGAGTTTCAAAAGGCTGTTTTTTTTTACATTAAGTCCCACAGAGGAGGTTATTGAGCAAAGGGAGAGCACATAGCGTTGGGGTAATAATCTAGTGGGGATTGGGAGTATGTTAACAGATGCAAAACAGATTAGGAATAAACAGATCCTTCTCCATCTGGTAGATTCTGACTGGTAGGATATGATCGGATTCCAATTATTAAAAGTTGACACCAACATCTGGGTGAGGGAATCAAAAGTAGTATTTCCAAGTTAGCTGATGACTAGAAACTAACTAGGAGACATGGACGGTAAAGAGGGTGCCAAGAAGGAAGCTGGGGTGGGTGCATGACTGTAATATGGCACATGCACTCTGGTAAAATGGGAGGTTATGCACTACAGAAAAAGAAATACTGAATAGACTGGTTGTAAAATGTTGATATTCAGAGGGACATGGGTGCCCTTGTACACCAAAGAAATCCAAAAGCACCTCTACAGAGTGCGGCGTGGGGGAGGTGGGGGCAGTGTTAAGAAGGCAATGGAATTTTGGGTTAATTGCTCGAGGGTTTCCGTTTCAGACGGTAAAGATATCTTACTGAAATTATACAATATCGGGTAGGATCATACAGATATTGTGTGCAGCTGCTCCTGCTCTTGAAGTACAGTGAAAATTTAACTGGCTGGTTCCTGGGCTGTGAGGAAAGACTGAATAGGTTGGGCTCCTATTCAGAGTTCAGAAGAATGAGAGGTGATGGCATTAAAACATGCAATAGTCTTAGAGAGCTTGACAATCTAGATGTTTCCTCTGGCCACAGCGTCCTGAACTAGATGTCATAGTCTCACAGTAAGAGGTGGGTGTTTCAAGAGAACAGAGGATTCAAGACAGACTCAAATCAGGATGTTTCTTCACAAATAATTCTCTAACCTGTAGGACTATGGAGGCTCAGTCATCAATTACACCCAAAGCTGAAATCAATGAATTTCAAGATATTAGAAAATCAAGAGGAAGTGGGGACAAGGGAGGAAAATAGTGTTGATGCAAAGATCGGCTATGAGCTTGAATGCTAGAGTGATCATAAGGATACTTAATTCTTTTTTATGTTAAGGAATTAAAAGCTCTTGTTTTGTGTTCTGGTTGCAGAATGTTTAGGAGTTGAGTGTCCTTGTCTTTTGTTGTGTGTTCTGAATGTTTAGAACATGAAAGATCTTAGTCAATCACTGGTTTTGGAATATCTAAGATATGAATGTCATTTGTTTCTTATCGTGACCTGTGTTTCAAATGCCTTGGATTTGATTGTCCTCAGTCAAACCATTTTGCTCTGAACTTGGAATGGTCTAACTTGCTAACTTAAGCCATTTGAATGCCTTTGGTCTGTTTAAAGATTAGTTTGTACTGGTATGTCAAATTCCTTTAAATTGTCCCTATTCCAGGGGATTTGGGAAAATCGGGGTGAGGTTCATGGGTGTTTGAGAGAGAATAGATTACAAGGAAGTCAGCAGGAAGTTGAGACTAGCTGATTGCTCTGTGAACTGGCAGAGATTCAATGAGCCAAATATTGAACTTTTACATTATACGAATATATATGATAAATATGTTGCAGAATTTGTCTTAAAATGCTTAGGGCCGGCCTGTTCACTTCCTCTTGTTGTCGACTCTGGGTTCAGCATATTTCAGATTGGAGTGTTCCTTTTGTCTGCTCTGTGTTTTCCTTTAACCATTCTATGTCCACTGCTGTCAACTAAGTGTCCCAAATGTTTAATATTTGAGCACTGTTAGGGCATGATTATCTGGCTTGTACTTAGTATGTTTACGTTTGAATTTTTTTTGTAATTTTTAACTTGTCTTCTGTTCTGACTTTGTTTTTGGAATTAGAAGAGACTTCATAACATTTTAAATCATGGAACTGCTTGTGTTTATCTACTCATCCCCAGTGATATTCCTCTTTAGATTACTGTCAACATTTTTCATGTCCAAGATTGGGGGGAGCAGAGATTGCTGCTAATGAACATAGTCCCAGAGTCTAGCATCCTACTGCTAAGTGCTTCCCTTATCAGTAGTTGCTGCTGGAGAAATCCTTTGTTGCTTCAGTTTTTTGTTCATCCATAATGAATTATCAATTAACAGTTCTAAACTAGCATGGTTTAAAAATCAGCAATGAATTCTCAAGAGCAAAACACACGGACTGCCGGAGTAACTCAGCAGGTCAGGCAGCATCTATAGGGAGAAGCACTGTCGATGTTTCGGGCCGAGACCCCTTGTCAGGACTAACTGAAAGGAAAGATAGTAACAGATTTGAAAGTAGGAGGGGGAGGGGGAAAATGCAAAATGATAGGAGAAGACCGGAGGGGGTGGGGTGAAGCTGAGAGCCAGAAAGGTCATTGGCAAAAGGGATACAGAGCTAGAGAAGGGAAAGGATCATGGGACGGGAGGCCTAGGGAGAAATAAGGGGGGAGGGGAGCACCAGAGGGAGATGGAGAACAGGCAGAGTGACGGGCAGAGAGAGAAAGAAGAAAAAGGGGGAGGGGGGAAAGAAACTAAATATATCAGGGTTGGGGTAAGAAGGGGAGGAGGGGCATTAACGGAAGTCAAAGCTCTTGTCAAAGCTCTTCCTAGTATTACCCAGAAGTATCGAGACCACCCATTAGACTGAGTCTGCTCTTCCCTTCCTCCCACTGTTGAAATGGAACAAATTTCCCTCATATTTCTCTTCTGCCCGAGCCTTGGCTTATGCTTTGAATTTCCTCTTTGGGTTGACTTTGTCCATGAGACCCAGTTCCTGCTTTTCTCATCAGTCCTATCCTTCTCCTTCTTCCCCCCCCACCCCGCCTACAGTTCAATAGGTAGATTATCTACATCCCCTCCTTGCCCTGCACCTACCATCCACACCTCCACATACCAACAGCTATCGTCCCAATCTTCACCTCCCCCCTCCCTCACCTTCCATCAACTCCCCAGTCATCATGGACTCACCTTCACTACTGAGCAGGTGAGAAGGGCTCTGGGGAAACTCAGATACGGTAAAGCATTGGGATTGGGTTGTGTGAACCCCAGGGTCCTGGAGGAGTGTGCTGAGCAGTTGTGTGGTTTCTCCAGTGCATTTTCACTCTGAGTCTCAGCTTGGAAAGGGTGGAAAATATCATGTGTGGTCCCGATACCCAAGAAGGGCCAACCGAAAGTCTTGAATGACAGTTGTCCAGTGGCCCTGATCTCACACATCATGAAGACTCTATCAGCTGGTCGTGGCACACCTCTGAGCTCTGGTCAGATTCGCCCTCCATGCCCTGCAGTTTGTCTACCAGGAGCACATTGGAGTTGACGATGCTGTCATCTACCTGCTAGCGACCTTCAGATCACTAGATGAGCACTTTAACCACTTGGCCATGCGCCAACACTTGGCTGAAGCTGCGTGTGTGTCCTTGAGCAAGGCACTTAACCAGACATTGCTCTGCGACGACACCAGTGCCAAGCTGTATGGGTCCTAATGCCCTTTCCTTGGACAAAATCGGTGGCATGGAGAGGGGAGACTTGTAGCTTGGGCAACTGCCGATCTTCCATATATAAAAAAAAACTTGACTAGGCTTGCGCCCTGGAAACTTTCCAAGGTGCAAATCCATGGTCTATTGAGACTAACGGAGGCCTACACTACACACACGTCTACCTGCTGAACAGAGCCTACTCCCATTTGGATGAGCAGGGCAGCGCTGTGACGATCATGTTTTTTGATTTCTCAAGTGCCCTCAATACTATACAGCCCTCATTTCTGGGAGAAGAGCTCCATTCAGTGCAGACTGGCACTTCCATTGTATTGGAAAATGGACTACCTGACTGGCAGACCTGTTTGTGCAGCATTTAGTGCAGTTTCATGGCTATAAGCAGCACTTGGGGCCCACAGTGGACTATATTGGCTTTTTCCCTGTTTACCCTGTATACCTCAGATTTTAGATACAACAATGAGTCACGTCATCTGCAGAAATTCTCCGATGACTCAGCAATAGTTGGGTGTATAAAGGGAGGATGGGAGGATGAATACAGGGCCCTGGTGGAGGACTTTGTCAAATGGTGCAAGCTGAATCATCTGCAGCTCAGCATCAGTAAGACAAAGGAGCTGGTGATGGACTTTAGGAAGACTGAGCCTGCACTGCTCCCTGTTACTATTGATGGCGATGACATGAATGTGGTGAGGACCCACAAGTACTTGGGGGTGCATCTGGATGACTTGAGTGAAGCACCAACACAGAGGCTGTGTACAAGAAGGGTCAGAGTCGCCTCTACTTTTCTGAGGAGACTGAGGTCCTTTGGAGTATGTAGGCCCCTCCTTCACATGTTCTACCAGTCTGTCGTCACCAGTACAATCTTCTATGGGGCGGTGTGCTGGGGCTATGGCATCAACATGGGTGATGCCAACAGGCTCAATGACTGATTAGAAAGGCTGGCTCTGTTATAGGAGTCAAACTGGAGGCTGTGGTAGAACAAGGGACCCTATGGAAAATCCTGGCAGTTCTGGATAATGTTTCTCACCTTCTGCATGCCACCTTGGCTGAACAGTGGAGTACTTTTAGTAATAGGCTAAGACAACTGTGCTACTCCAAAGAGCACTGTATGAGGTCCTTCTACCCTTGACCATTAGGCTCTATAATGAGTCAACCTACTGTATAGACAGTGAAGTGAAGGAACCCTCCTGTTAGAATGTTTACGGTAATTAATTTTTTATTCTTTCTGCTTTTCTTCTAATATTTATATCTGTGTACTTGTAATGTTACTGTGATACTGTAATTTCCTTTGGAATCAATAAAGTATCTATCTATCTATCTATCTATCTATCTATCTATCTATCTATCTATCTATCTATCTATCTATCTATCTATCTATCTATCTAAGCAACTGGCTACTGAACTTGCATCCTAGTCTCTATAAGAGCTGCTTTCCTCAAGCATTGACCTGTCTCCATTAAATTTGTGGCCATTAGTTCTGTCCTGATAAACACAGCCCTTGGAAATATTATCCTTTAAAGACACCACCACATCTCCACTTTCCCTTCTGTTTCCAAAGCACTCGGATACACTGTCACCTCCAAAACCTTGTTGTTTCTGATCAGATTTCTGCCAGTAACAAAAGACTGGAAAATCCCTTATTGAAGTAACAAAGGATAGAACTCTCAACCTGTCTCCCTCCAACATAACTGATCACTTCTCCTTCTCTGTCACCCAGTGGGGCCGCACTGAGCTGCATCCCTTTTCTCCTCAAATGTAATCAGCAAATTCCATGGTGGTTTGGTTCTTGTACCCACATTGCTATCTCTGAGATGCCTCGAGGCTGTTTGGCCACTTCTGTAACTTGTCTACTTGGTAACATTATTCAGAAATAATGTATGCTTTCTGTTTCCAAATCCATGCTCTCACATTTTACATCCAAGGAGTGAGCAAAGACGTGCCCCTCCCACCCAGAGTTTTTCCATAAAATGTATTCAATCTGGTATCCATTATTCATTATCTAGTACAGTATGAGCAAAAATTTCCTTCATCTAAATACTGCCAATACTGAAGCTATTGCTTTTTGTTCTTACCAAAAACCCTGTTTCCAGGCTGTTAATTTCATCTTTTGTCTTGACCGCTACCTAAGATTGAACCTGAGGTGACCTCACATAGAGGCTCCCGTAAAATAGGCTTCCTTCAGCATCTCTAATATTGCTTGACTTTGCCCCCTTTTCAGCTTCTTGTCAGTGAAAATCCTTATGGAATTCTTTTGCTATTCATAGACATGTGTTGCAAATCGTCTCCCTATCAGTCCATCATAAGCCAGCTCCTTCTCCAAAACTCTACTCCCTGCATCCTAACTCAGCTGCAATCTCTATTTTGAAACTCTCACCCTTAGTTTCAAATCCTTGTTCATTTACAATTGCTTTGACCTCCTCATCCTTACAAACATCAAGATCTCCACATTATTTTAACTGATTATATCGCCAATATTAACCACTCCAAAGTCGGTAGTCCTTCTTTCATTTGTGTAGGTACAAAATGTCTGGAATTCTCTCATGAGCTCATTCTTCTTTTAAGGTGGTCCTTAAACATTTTGACCTAATGTTTGTTTCTAATGTACAGGGTCATACTTTAACTAATGATTGTGATTTATTATAGGATATTTTGTTCTGTGCATCATTTATTAAATGTGTTGCATACAGTAAGTGAAATATTTATTTCATAAAACACCTGGTATTCTGCGCTCTCTGACTAGCCTTTAAAATGCTGGAGGAACTCAGCAGACCAGGCAACATCTATGGGAAACAATAAACAATTGACATTTTGGGCCAGGACCCTTCATCAGGATAGGAGAAAAAATGAGAAGTTAGGCCATGAAGGCGGGGTGGGGGAGGGTAAGAAGAAGTACAAGGTGAGAGGTGAAAATGAGAGAGGGGGAGGAGTGAAGTAAAGAGCTGGGAAGCTAATTGGTGAAGGAGATAAAGGGCTGGAGAAGGTGGAATCTGATAGGAGAGGGTAGAAGACCATGGAAGAAAGGGAAGGGGCAGGAACACCAGACAGAGTGAAACAGGAATGGGAATGATGAAGGTGGGGGGGCAATTACCAGGTTTGAGAAATCAATGTTCATGCCATCAGGTTGGAGACTACCCAAATGGAATATAAGCTGTTGCTTCTCCAGCCTGACTGTGTCCTCATCACGGCAGTGGAGGAGACTGTGGACCTTCATGTTGGAATGGGAATGGGAAGTAGAAATGAAGTGGGTAGACAGCAGGAGATCCCATCTTTTCTAGCTTTTTAGGTGCTCAGCGAAGCTCTCTCCCAATTTATATTGGGTCTCATCGATATACAGGCCTCACAGAGAGCACTGGGCACAGCAGTTATATTTCATTGGGAGTTTGAAGAGATTTGGTTTGTCAACTAAAACACTTGAAAACTTCTACAAATGTACCATGGAGAACTTTCTGACTGGCTGCAACGTATGGTATGGGAGGGGTCTACTGCACAAGATCGAAGTAAGCTGTAAAATTAGTCAGCTCTATCATGGGTACTAGCCTCTGAGGAATTGAAGATATCTTCAAGGAGCAGGGCCTTAGGATGGCAGCATCCATCATTGAGGATTGCCACCAGCAAGGGCATACCCTATTCTCATTGTTACCATCGGGAAAGAGGTACGGAATCCTGAAGGCACACACTCGGTGATTCAGGAACAGCTTCTTCCCCTCTGCGGCCCAATTTCTAAATGGACATTGAACCCATGAATACTACCACACTTCTTTTTAATTTCTTTTTTTTGTACTACTTATTTTAACTTAACTATTTAATAGACATATATACTTACGGTAAGTGAGTTGTTTCTCTATAATTATTTATCATGCATCTCATTGTACTGCTGCTGTAAAGTTAACAAATTTCATGACATATGCCGATGATGTAAACCTGATTCTGATTTATAGTTACTGGATATTGTATTTGTTAAGTAAAAGCAATTGCATGCATCAAACTTACATATTCAACAACTCTACTTAAATGTTAAGGTAAAGACTATACACATAGTATGGATGTGAATGGGCATTCAATATAATTGCTCTGCATACAGCATTGGGTCCACCCCTGCTTACATCATGTTCCCTATTTACTGTTATACAACTTCTTTTGATTACTTCTTGGTTATTCTGGCCTCTTTTCCCATTGTTTACCATTCCATTCCAGCAACATGGATAACATAGAAACAGCATAAACACAGGCTGAGGTTCAAACAACATTTACCTGCAGTTATTTAGGGCATCAGCAGTGAAGAGAGAGTGCAAGTAGGTAAAAATGAATGAGATAAAGAATAGAGAAGTTTTGAAAGCATAGTTAAACATGATTTTGAGAAAATTTTAAGGTGTGACAAAGACTAAAGACAGTGAAGGCAGCTAAAAACTCTTAATATCAGATCAGATTCAAATTCAGATTTATTTATTACGTGTACTTGGAAACATGCCGTAAAATGTGCCATTTGCATTACCAGCTTAATCAGATTTCCTTCATAGAGTTAAGTGTCTCAATTATTGGCTACAATCTACTTTAGCACTAACTTCTGCTCTATAAGTAAATCAAGTTACATGAACAAATGTTTCCAGAATTGAAATGTAACTAGAGGTTTGTCACATTTCCTGATTTGTATCACTTTACACTGGGCACACCAGAGATTTGCATTCACACACAGGTCCTCACAAATGCCTCTACTTGGGTACAGTCCACACACATGTGGGGGTTGTTTTGGAAACAAGTGAGATGGATTGACATTCGCTGTGGGGCTGCAGGCATCTGCCCTGTGGGAACTCGGTTAGAGGTCTCATTTCTGACTTGCAAACTGTTTGGGTTGTGGGCAATTTGCAGGAGTGAAACCCTGCCATAGTCTAGAGAGGACCTGTATACTGTCAGTGAATAAAGGAAAACAAAATGAGCAGAATACACACTTGACATTTGGGGAAAAAAATCTTAAATGCTTATTCTGCAATACAAACAGTTATATTTGAAATAAATTGGCTGCTCTGGTTTCTCTCCATTCCCCTGCGGAAGGGGCCCAGATTCTGATCTGGTCTACTGTGTCCATCAACAGCAGTGCATTAGTGGAGTAAGCAGCTGTCCATTAAATGGGAGATCTCAACACCCCTGTTTTCTGTCAGAAGCATTATGTACTTTAATGACTTTGACCAGCCGGGTCATATTTTTCCCAGTCCATTGTAACTCAGGCTAATAAATGTGAGTAAAACCCGAAGTGCTGGACTCAAGGCAGAGCTTTGCAGTTCCCACACTGTGCAGCAGTTTATCAGTGTTAGAATATGAAGTGGAAAACTCTATTGACTGTATATAACAAATCAAAAGCAAACTCAATTAACAAAGCTTGCCTTCTAATATATAACAGCTCTATAGTGGGATCAATTTCATTGAATTAACTGTAATCGAGTGTTCAAAGTTCAAGTTTCAAAGTAAATTTACTATCAAAGTATATATACATATGCCACCATATACAACCCTCAGATTAATTTTCATACTCAATAAATCCAATAACCATAATAGAATTATTGAAAGACCACATAAACTGGGCATACAATCAATGTCAGAACACAACAAACTGTAAATATAAATAAATAATAAATAATAAATAAATAAACAAACAATAAATATTGAGAATATGAGATGAAGAATCCTTGCAAGTGAGTGTACAGATTGTGGGAACATTTCAGTGATGGGACAAGCGAAGTTGAGTGAATTCATCCACTTTGGTTCAAGAGCCTGATGGCTGAGAGTTGGGGAGTAGTCCTGAGGCTCCTGTACCTTCTTCCTGATGGAAACATCACCATAGTGATAGCTATTTCTCAAATTTGCCTTTGCCTTTGAACATGGCTGCAGAGAGTAAACAAATCTTCAAGATCTGCAGAATTTTTAAGGAAATGCGGAATAAAAGTTAAATGAGAAAATATGCAACATTTTAAGGAAGAAGCTAAATACATTTTTGGAAGGCAATACTAACTGGAAACTTAAAGCTTGAAAGAGTGGGTTATAGTGCTAAATATTAATATAAAAATATCTAGGGATTGTGAAGGGAACACGCTTCCTGAAGTGCACTGGCTAGTATCTGTGTCAGCTGCTTTCAGTTGGATGAAACTTTTCCCCAATGCCAGGGTGAGGGCTAGCTAATTAGAGAAGAAACCTCTGTTTCTCTGGTCTGAGTTCAAATCTTCCTGAAGATATCCATGGTAGAAGATAGGGTGGTAAAGATGGCATATGGCATGCTTACCTTCATTGATCAGGGCATTGAGTATCAGAATCAGGAAGTTAGGGTGCAGCTAGGTAAACTCCGACAAGACTCCATTTGGAATACTATATACAATTACAGTGTGGTTGTCCCATTACAGTATAGCAAGGATGTGGTGACTTTGAAAAGGGTAGCAAAGAGGATTACCAGGTGCTGCCTGGATTAGAGGTTATGAGCTATAAGAAGCAGTTTGATAGTTTTCTCTGGAGTGCTGGAGGCTGAATGGAGACCTGATAGCAGCTTATAAAATTCGGAAAGACGTAAGTAGGATTGATAGTCAGACTCTTTCCCCTAGACCAGGGATCTTAAATACTAGGAGGACATGTATTTAAAGGTGGGGATAAGTTTAAAGGAGATGAATGGGGCAAATATTTTTACTCAGAGATTGGTAGATGCTTGGAACAGGCCAGCAGGAATAGTGATAGATGGAGATACAATAGTGTCATTAATTAATCTTTTAGATAGAGATAAAAACATGTAGGGAATGGAGGGATATGGAACATGTGCAGGCAACAAGGATTTAGTTTAATTTTACATGTGTTCAGCACAGACATTGTGGGCTGAAGGGCCTATTCCTATGTTGTCCTGTTCTATGTTCTATGCTCCTCCTGCATAGCAGGATAGTCTGCTCAGTGCTTAAGAAACAATCCTACTAGTCCGGAGTCCAAAGTGTCCAGATTGCTCAGTGATCTACTGACTGTAACAAGCTTGCTTGCAAAGCATGCTTCTTAATTTCCCAAACTTCTGCATTTTTCTAGGCCCCGGCAGACCAAGAATACAGATAGGGAGAAGGCAATTTGAGGTTTAGAAGACCATCTTTGCCCTTATTCAGCAGACAAAGCTTCTGCCAATGTCATATGGTAGAGTTAATGGTAATTGATTGGAAGTGCCCAAGGCAAATTCCAAATTGCTGATGGAAGACAAACACTGACGATGGAAAATGGTCTTCTGCAATATTTTACAGTGATTTTGTAGGTAACTTGCAATAATATCAGCTCAGGATTAGTGATCTGCATACGATTATAACTGGAGCAAATGAGAGTAAAGGTATATTTTGTAAGAGTTAATGATTTTTAAAGAGCTAATATTTAAAACATAAATTACAATATTTTTATCCTTTTAAATATTTGGTAATTCTGATTCATTGTTGTTCTTTTATAAGTGTTCTTTCAACTGATAATATTCAAAATAAACTAAGTTTCTGGATCTTTATACCAGTTGAAAACAGTCCAAAGTTGTTCTAAAATGACATATATAACTCCAGAGCAATGTCTGTGGACATTGTTCTGTGGTCTTATTCTAATGTCAGTCCTTTGGAAAATGTACTTTTTCTTCAGTTCAACAGCCGCAGTAGTGTTAAGGATGGGAAACACAGTAGGCCACAGAGAGTTCAAGTTGTACATCATCATTCGAACTGTTGCCATGAAGTCTCAACTGGGAACTCTTTTAGCATTTGTGCTATCTGCCTTGTATAAGATTTGTCATCTGCTTTGCTATGGAAAGTTCCTTGCCCTCTCATCCCCCATGAGAAGCAAGTGTCTTTCACAGCGATGGATGTTTTACATCACGTTGCTAAGGTCACTGCTTGGAGGCAGCTGTTCTCTGATGATGACTGGCTTGTGGCTGCTTCAGTCTGCACGTACCTCAGGGAAAGGAAGGAAGATTGAGACAATGATGTTCTGGGGAATTACTGAGGTTTTAAGTCAAGGCTTTGAACCTTCCCCTCTAGGAGAATCTATGATTCACCAAGAGCTTCACCTACAGAAAACACCTACAGAAACTAATTGTGTTTCATTTGGATTGCAGATATTTCAGAGCTAACCATGGACTATCTTAAAAAGCTGTCTCTCCTCATTATCCAAACACTCTAATTTTAATCTGACCTTCACTGAGACAGTGTGGAAATGCGGAAATTTAGAGTCAGTAGAACATTCAGTTAGAAACCCCAATGTGCATTTTAATTATGTAAGTTTTCCTGAGACAGGCAGCTTAACTCCCAGAACCTGGCGGATGTCTGATGAATGCACTCAGACTGGCGGACTGGCAACCCTTGGTTTTGTGAGGATTCTGGTACTACCTTCCCTAGTTGGAATGAGCATTATACTACCTAGCAATTATAGGCCTGTAAGTTTGACGTTAGTGGTGGGTAAGTTAATGGAGAATATTCTTAGAAATAGTATATATAATTATCTGGATAGACAGGGTCTGATTAGGAACAGTCAACATGGATTTGTGCGTGGAAGGTCATGTTTGACAAATCTTATTGAATTTTTGAAGAGGTTACGAGGAAAGTTGATGAGGGTAAAGCAGTAGATGTTGTCTATATGGACTTCAGTAAGGCCTTTGACAAGTTTCCACATGGAAGGTTAGTTAGGAAGGTTCAATCATTAGGTATTAATATTGAAGTAGTAAAATGGATTCAACAGTGGCTGGATGGGAGGTGCCAGAGAGTAGTGGTGGATAACTGCTTGTCAGGTTGGAGGCCGATGACTAGTGGTGTGCCTCAGGGATCTGTACTGGGTCCAATGTTGTTTGTCGTATACGTTAATGATCTGGATGATGGGGTGGTAAATTGGATTAGTAAGATGATATGAAGGTAGGTGGCATTGTGGATAATGAAGTAGGTTTTCAAAGCTTGCAGAGAGATTTAGGCCAGTTAGAAGAGTGGGCTGAAAGATGGCTGATGGAGTTTAATGCTGATAAGTGTGAGGTGCTACATTCTGGTAGGAATAATCCAAATAGGAAATACAAGGTAAATGGTAGGGTGTTGAAGAATGCAGTAGAACAGAGTGATCTAGGAATAATGGTGCATAGTTCCCTGAAGGTGGAATCTCATGTGGGTAGGGTGGTGAAGAAAGCTTTTGGTATGCTGGCCTTTATAAATCAGAGCATTGAGTATAGGAGTTGGGATGTAATGTTAAAATTGTACAAGGCATTAGTAAGGCCAAATTTGGAGTATTGTGTACAGTTCTGGTCACCGAATTATAGGAAAGATGTCAACAAAATAGAGAGAGTACAGAGAAGATTTACTAGAATGTTACCTGGGTTTCAGCACCTAAGTTACAGAGAAAGGTTGAACAAGTTAGGTCTTTATTCTTTGGAGCGTAGAAGGTTGAGGGGAGACTTCATAGAGGTATTTAAAATTGTGAGGGGATAGATAGAGTTGACATTGATAGGCTTTTTCCATTGAGAGTAGGGGAGATTCAAACAAGAGGACATGAGTTGAGAGTTAGGTGGCAAAAGTTTATGGGTAACACGAGGGGGAATTTCTTTACTCAGAGAGTGGTAGCTGTGCAGAATGAGCTTCCAGTAGAAGTGGTAGAGGCAGGTTCGATATTGTCAATTACAGTAAAATTGTATAGGTATATGGACAGGAAAGGAATGGAGTGTTATGGGCTGAGTGCAGGTCAGTGGGACTAGGTGAGAGTAAGCGTTCGGCATGGACTAGAAGGGCCGAGATGGCCTGTTTCCGCGCTGTAATTGTTATATGGTTTATATGGTTTATCTCGTAATGGCTCATGGGATTGTTGACAGAAAGCTATTGACAGGACAGTAAATACCATTTAAAGAGAGAGTCACCTACAGCTGGTTTGAATGTTACAATATTGGCAGTTGAAAAGAGATTTCAGAGATTTTAAGTTGCTTCCTCATTTATATGCCTGAATAATAAGCGTTTCCAGTTTATCAAGTGCAAGTGTAGGGGTAGATTGAGGTAAATTGTGAAATTAAGAGTTCATCTTCAACATACAAGGTGTCCATTCAAGAGTCTTTTGACAGTGGGATTGAAACTGTCCTTGAGCATGGTGAGGCATGTTTCTAAGATTTTGTATCTTCTGCCCAATGGAAGAGGGAAGAAGAGAGTATGTTTAAGATGGGAGGGGTCTTTGCTTATGATGACGCCGTGAGAAGTTTAGACAGCATCCATTGATTGTTTTCCTGCACTCCCATTCATCTAAACCTCAGCTAGTATTGGCCGGGAGCTCCTCATTTCCAGTTTATCTCCAGAGTCCATGCAGGGTTATTTATTTTGCTGGGAACATTTCTATTTACAAAAACATTCCATTTTGTTGCCATGGACATGAAGAAGATGCTTCCTATGTTGGGGGGGGGGGGGGGGAGTCTAGGAGCGGTGGACAGAACCTCAAAATACAAGAACGTACTTTTAGAATAGTGATGAGGAGGAATTTCTCTAGCCAAATGGTGGTGACCCTGTGGAATTCATTGCCACAGGCAGCTGTGGAGGCCAAGCCGGTGGGTATATTTAAAGCAAATAGTTTCTTGATTAGTAAGAGTGTCAAAGGTTTGGGGAGAAGGCTGGAGAATGGAGTTGAGCAGAATAATAAATTAGCCATGATAAATGGCAGAGCAGATTCATTGTGCTGAATAGCCTAATTCTGCTCTTATGTCTTATGGTCTTATGGTCTGATGCCTCTGGTCTCGGTGGGTCTGGGTCCTGTGCAACATCCCCTCAAGTGCCTCACAATGCATTATTTAAGCAGGAAGCATAAGTAGTGTTGCCACATTGTAAGAGAATGGATTTAATTGAATGAACACTAAACAAAGAGAAAGGTACACCCTGATTGTATTTGCTGTATATATTATGATAAAATGTTTTGTAAAAATTGTACCTGATATTCTTCATGGGTCCATGAATCATATGGGACAGCTGGATTTTGAATATTTCCTCTGGTGAAACTCAGCCCTCCTTAAGAGGACCATTTAACTGTTTAAATAAAGCGCACTAATACCTAATGGACAGATTGGGTATTGGTGTTGGTGTTGGTTCACTGAGGGGCTGTGAAAAATTTTAGTTTTTCAAGCCATCCATACAGATCATTTCAAACATCAGAGGTAGTACTATGTAATAACAGAATGCAGGATACAGTGCTACAGAGAAAGTGCAGTGCAGGTTACCATGGACCTTTTTTGGTGTGCTTTTATTTGCTTTTATGTTTTGCTTTGCACAGTTTTTCTTTTCTTCACTGTGTGGTATAATTAATGTTTGTTGATGTTCTGCATGTTGTCTATACCTTTGTGCCTGTGATGCAAGTTTTCGTACCTCACCATACTAGTTCATGTGACGATGAACTCCACTTGACTTGACACATGGGAGGAGTTTCCCAAAAGAAGCAGTTATACCTTGAATCCTGAGCTGAAACTCACAGTCTACACTAACACTGGGAGTTTTTGACTATCAAGGAAACAGAAATGATCCTGCCTTCTCTCCAAACCTTTGGCACTCTTATTAATCAAGAAACTATTTGCTTTAAATATACTTGGCCTCCACAGCTGCCTGTGGCAATGAATTCCACAGGGTCATCTCCATTTGGCTGAAGAAATTTCTATCCCTCGATGGTGATTAGGGGAGTATCACATGGAAACCCTGAGGCAGGCTAAAAGAGCACTAAATCTTTATGATTTTAGACAAGAATTCTTTGTGATAAGGTTTGTAAGAAGTGGTTCTCATGGTAGATGCCTCCAAGGGCTTTATTTTAACATGGGGAACCCAAAGTGCATATAGCCACGACAAGCAGAAGGTTTGGAGCCCAGTGTTGGGGAACGACTGGGGCAACTGCAGATATCCAACTTCCTGTCATGAACTATGAAAGTGGCCAGCAAACAAAGCTCTGGGAGGGTAGCGTCCCCAGCTGCGGATCAGACAACAGAGAGTTTTGATCCTGACTGCTGGTAACAAACTGATGCAGGGAAAGTCTATTCCCCACCCTTCCAACCGCAGTGGCAAAACATTTGATTAATGTAAATGGGTGGTTGATAGCGTGGACTTAGTGGGCTGAGGGGTTTGCTTCTATGCCGTAGTTTTTAGAACTCTCTCATGCTCTGCCATCCCCATCAGTTACCTCCAGCATCAGCTGCACTCAACCTCTCTCTCACAGCCTGGGTAGAGCCTTGTCTCCTCCCAGGAGTCTTCCAGATGGACCTTAGGTAGAATACTGACTACACAGACAAAATGCAAGACCTGGCAAGATGCTGACTAGAGCAGAGCTCTCCAGCACAAATCAGACAAAAGGATGTGCTTCTACGTGGAAGCAACTTGCCTGCAGCCACAATAGGTCACAATAGCAGGAAGTACAGCAGGCAGAAGACATACACTTAGTGTTTTAGGAACAGCTTCTTTTCCTCTGCTATCAGATTTTTGAACAGTCCACGAGGCCTCAAGCACTACCTCAATATTTTTGCTCTCTTTTTGCATTACTTATTTATTTCATAAATATGTGCACACACACGAACACACACAGACACACACACAATATATATAAAGTTAAAAGCTATAAAAAGACAAAGTATTTCAACTGAAGTGACGAATTATGCACTTAAATGAAATACAGAACAAATTAGAACACTATCCATACAACTACAGCACTGTAAAACTGTGTATTAGTTCCTATAGTTATTGGCAGAGGAGTTCATCCAGCATATGTTGTCGTCTTCTTAAGATTGACTGTGAGTGAAGAACAGCAGCGGAGACACCTAGTGCAGATAATGGATTACCTTCATTGCTTTCCTGCTTAAAGTCAAAATAAGAAATAAAATGCTCAAAAATTACATCTTTTTGAATCAGTGTCCATCGGCCCAAATGTAGAACTTAACATAAGTACAGACCACTGACACTATTTAAAAACTGCAAACTCAAGAAAGTCTGCAGATGCTGGAAATCCAAAGCAACATACACAGAATGCTGGAAGAACTCAGTTCTGTAGAAGGGTCTCGGCCTGAAACTTTGACTATTTACATTTTTCCATAGATGCTGCCTGACCTGCTGAGTTCCTCCTACATCCTCTGTGCGCTGCTATTTAAAAACTGTTTGCTCTAAGCATAGTGTGGTGCCTAACAGCCACATAAGTGCACGTGACTGACACTAGTTAGAAAATATTTGCTAACAGTCCCCTGTCCCAGTTACGTTGCATAGTGATGCTCCATCAATAACTCACTCTGAGACGTAAGAAACGAGATATCGGCTTTTATTGACTGGAAGAATGAACAACACAACATCCTGGAGAATGAGGCCGGCCTCAGGCCTCAATCGCCTTTATACAGGGGTCTGTGGGAGGAGCCACAGGAGCAGTCAGCAGGGGTCTGTTGGGAGCAAACCACTCTGGTATATGTAGTTCACCACACATAGTCCCATTTATTTTCTGGATTAGTTTTTGTTCTTTATGAGTTGTCCCAAATAAGTGGCTGTCCCTATTAATTGATGCCCCAACCAGAGCCCACTCTATATATGTATATTGACAAACTTATACTAGCAGCAAGCAATTGAAGAAAAAGACATTCTAGGATTGGCTTGGCAACTGTCGAATTCTTAGTGTTCAGGAAGAGACAGATCTAGCAATGCGTCATTCCCCTTGTACCACACACAGATCTGGACAGGTTATGGTATCAGGCTTTCTATCTACTGGTTATACCTGTACTTCGAATTTCTACGTATGTGGAGTTTGTACATTTTCTCTATGAATGTGCTGGTTTCCTCAGGGAGCTTCGGTTTCCTCTCACATCCCAAAAGTGTGCAGCTTAATCAGCCAGTGTAAGTATCCCCCATGAGAATGTGAGTGGCAGAATCCGGGGAGAGATGATGAGAACATAAGGAGAAAAGAAGCATATGGAATTAGTGTAAATAAGTGTTTGATAGTTGGGGTAGATTGATGGACTGAAGGGTCTGCTTGCAAGCTGGAACTCTTCGTGATTCCTTCTATGACACCTTGCTAGAGATTAGTGGGGTAGTGTAACACTCGTTCAATGCCAGCGACCTGGGTTCATTTCTGCCACCTCTGTACGGAATTCATACATTTTTCCTGTGACTATGTGGGTTTCCTCCCAGTGCTCCAGTTTACTTCCACCCCCAAAGATGTTGGGATTAGTAGGCTGATTGATCACATGGGAGTAATTGAGCTACATCTGTAAATAAACAATATAAATAGTTAACCGTTAGAGACTGATAGCTATAATTAGTTGACAGATCTATTCCTGGTGACTAGCTGGATGGCTGAATGTGAAGAAATTTTTTTGTATCTAGCAATTCCTATGACTTGGATTGTAGCCCAGGCCTCCTGTAGCGGGAGCTGTTGCAAGAATGGGTAGCTTAAGAGATGGACTTTTCTGATTGCCTAGCAGTCCCAAAGAACATTTAAATTATTTCCATCTAGTTTTCTGTCCATGAGTCAGACAATTATGAAATAGGAAACCTGTAGGAGTACATAACCTCAGAAAGGAAAGCAACTAGTCTTAGTTGGGAGTGGGTCCAGTTCACGAGTAACTTGGAAGCAAGTTTGGTGGTTAGATAGTGGTCACTAGACCTCCTGTGGTGGTCAGGAAGGGTTGTCTTCAGAAAATGGGAGCGGGGGTGGTTGATTGTAGCTACAGGGAGCAGACTGCACATGAGGGTTATTGAACAAGCTTATTGGGAACCTGTTGGCCTAGAGGGAGCATTTGTTCTCCTTCTGAACCACAAGCAATTCTGTAAATTCACTGCCCTCTTTGGCCTTGACTCTTCATATCACTACTGTAGCATTAAAAATGGTGAGCAGGATTTGTTTTGCAAAATACTGTATGAAAGTTTTCAAATATAAGTAGAGTCTGGTTTATTGCCTTGTGCACTAGTGCGGAGCAGAACAAATTCAATTAAAAACTTGCTTACAACAGAATCACAGGCACATTGGTACAGACAGCAAGGAGTGTATAAATTATACAGGCAGTGAAGAAAGTGACTGGGTAGAACTACACAGTAGTGCAAAATTCACAATTAGAAACAGACCCATGGTATTACAAGAGATGGTCCGTTGCTGACATAGTATTAGGGTTGTGCAAGCTGGCTCAAAGAACTGATGTTTGCAGGGAAATAGCTGTTGTTGAACCAGGCAGTGCCTATGTTACGATATGAGATGTTCACTGCAGATTTTTTCTGGGGCAGTCACTTAGGATCAGGTGCAACTGACTTTCACCCTGTTTCTGTGGGTTTTGACATGGCTGAAGAGAGAAAGGAGGAACTCTGCCACTGATGGGTAGAAGCTGGTTTGTGGGTGTGTGGCTTGAGTGTTGCTTCTGTGCGCACCCTATGCATGCAGTCAAGGAGTATTACAGCAATGAAACAGGCCATTCAGCCCATCTAGCCCATGCTTGGACTGCCCAGTCCCACTGATCTGCACCCAGAACATAGCCCTCCATACCCTTCCCATCCAGGTACTCATCCAAATTCCTCTGAAATGCTGAAATCGAAACTTCTAAGTGAAGAAGTTTTTCCTCATGTTCTTCTTACACATTTCACCTTTCACCCTTAACCCATGACCCCTAGTTCTAGTCTCACTCAGTGGAAAAAGGCCTGCTTCACTTACTCTATCTCTTTCCCTCATACCTCCATGAAATCATTCTACACTCCTAGGAATAAAGTTCTAGCCTGTTCAATCTCTCTTTATAACCCAGGTATGGATTTGAGGCTCTCCATCCCATCCAGAATATGCTTCTCTACTATGTGTAGTCAAGGGTCAGAGATTCCCAAAAGTCAACAGGATGATGCATTAATTTAAGGAGATTTTGACCTTATCTTTCCCCCCCTTACACCTAGTAATCCATTTGTGGATTCAGAATATGGCTCAGGAATAATGTTTCTTTCACATTTTAAAAATTCTTATTCCACCCTTCCAACCTTGACAATTTCTTGGATTTGAATTTAGCCCTCAGGGTAGAGAATATTCAACTTACTCTACATTCCTTCTACTCTTGGTCCAGAATCTCTTTGCATTCAGTTGTACTAAATTCAATATTTATAAAAGAGTAATAGCATTACAAATTTCTCATCCTAGGAGTATGAAAGAGGGCATAGGGGGTTTAAGGTGAAAGATAGGAACTTTAAAGAGAAACTGGTAGGTAATATTTTACACAGAAAGCAGTTGATATCTGGAATGTGCTGCCTGAGGAAGTGGTAGAATCAGATATGTTTACTATATTTAATAGACATTTAGCAAACAATTAAATAGGAAAAGAATTGAATGATATGGTCCTTGTGCAGTCAGGTACTAATAATGTAGATAGTTGAAAATGTATGGATAGCCAAAAAGGGTGAAGAGGCTGTTTCTGAATTGTACAACTGTATGACTCTAATTTGCAGGGTCTGGAATAAAGCAATTAGCGTGCAGCAACTGGGAGCTAACTAAAAAATTGGTTGTTCTTTCTCGTTATCATTAAGGACCTTCACCATCCAGGACCAGCCCTCTTCTCATTACTACCACCTGGGAGGAGGTACAGGAGCCTGGAAAACCCACACTTAATATTTTAGTGACAGCTTCTTCTTCTCCACCATCAGACTTCCGAATGGTCCATGAATACTGCCTCACTAATCCTCTTTTTATCTAGTATCTATCTATATATTCATCTTGCTATCTATTGTAACTTACAGTCATTTTTATGCCTTGCACAGAACTGCTGCAAAATAATGCATTTCAAATCATATTTCAGTGATTACAAACCAGTTTCTGATTTTGAATAAGTTCCAGGAACTTCAATTGAAATTGATGTTCTGCAAATAATGTGAAGGAAAAAAAACCAGCAACCATCAAATACCTCAATATGATTTCTGTATATTTTAATTTTTTGTTAGTCACACAATTATGCAAAGACTAGCCTATACTACAAAATATACTTTAAGGAATATAAAATACAAGAAACAAATGTGGTATTGCATTATGCTTTATACTTGGATACCTATTTACACCACATATATCTTGGATCTGTAAATGAAAATGAGGTGGCATCATTGAAACATAACAGGGCTGATGCTTTACAAGGGTGGTTGTGGGGCAAATGTTTTCCATTGCCAAGGTTTCTAGATTGAAGGATCCTAATCTCAAAATAAGGGATAAGTCACTTAGAGTTGAAGTAAGGAGAAATTCCTTCATACAAAGTAAGGAGAATCCTTAGATGTCTCTTCTCTGGCTGACCCAGAGCCTAATTGGTAACTGGTTTATTATTATCACATGTACCAAGGTACAGTGACCGTCCAGATGGATCATTCTGTACATAAGTACAGAAGGTAGTACAAAAGACAAATTATAACAGGTCTTAAAGTAATTTAATTGAATTTAAAATAGAAATCAACAGATTTTTTGATACAGGCTGTCTCCAGGTTACAAGCACCCTGCCTACAAATGAGTTCCCATAATCTTATTAAATTCAAAAGTCCAATGTATGCACATATACTCAGTGGCCAGTTTATTATTTGCTGCTTAATGCAGATATCTAACCAGCTAATCAAGTGGCAGCAGCTCAGTGCTCAAAAGCATGCACACGTGGTCAAAGTGTTCAGTTGTTGTTCAGGCCAAACTTCAGAATGGGGAAGAAATGTGATCTAAGTGACTTTGACCCTGGAATGATTGTTGGTGCCAGATGGGGTGGTTATAGAATTTCAGATGCCATGGATCTCCTGGGACTTTCATGCACACCAGCACTTAGAGTTACAGAGAATGGAGCGAGAAACGAAAAGCATCCAATGAGCAGCTTTCTGTGGGTGAAAACAGCTTATTAATGAGAGAGGTCAGAGATGAATGGCCAAACTGGTTCAAGATGACAGGAAGGTGACAGTAACCTAAGTGACCATGCATTACAACAGTAGCATGCAGAGGAGCATCTCTGAATGAACAATATCTCAAACCTTGAAGTAGGTAGGCTACAGCAGTAGACTATCATGAACATACACTCAGTGGATAGTTTACTATGTACAGAAAGTATCTAATAAAGTGGCCATTGAGTGTACACTTGTTCCTATGAATGGCAGAACTACTTTCCTCTCTCTCTCTCCACTTGTAGTCATTGTTACCAATCTTACATGGATTTGGTGCCATTCAAGACCATACTTTGGAGCTATAGTTACCATATTGAGTGATTTTTGTATATTTTCTGCTTTATGTTCAACATTGACTTTTGGATGTCTGTAAAAGTGAAACCTGTTCATTAACAGTGGATGTTGTATTAAAGGAATTAAGGAATATGAAGAAAGATCAAGATAACGTAGAAGATTAACCATGATCCTTTAGAATGATGGAGGAGGAGGATCAAGGGGCTAAATGGCCTTCCTGCTCCATATGCATTTATGTTCATCTATGGTGGGTCTGTCCTGCTGGGCAATGCCATGTTCAAAGGTGGGGTCAGAGGGATTGGTTGCAATACCTTGTTCTGTGAGTGCGGTTTCTTCAGGCCATTGCTTTACTGCCCTATGGCACATCAGAATGATTCAGGCACATCCCCAGATGTTAACAAATAATTTGACTGACTACATTATGTGACAGTTTCTGTCCAAAGAAATTTCTTCAGAGCTACTCTAATAATTTATCTATGTATATTAGCTATCTTATGTGTTTATATTTATTTTGGTTTTTATTATTGTGTTTTTTATATTATTGTATTTCCCTTTGTGTTGCAATGGATTAGGACTAACAATTATTTCATTTTCCTTTATGTTTGCATACTGGAAATGATATTAAACAATCGTGAATCTTGAATCTTGTGAATACAGTGGATTCCAGTGAATTGGGACATATCAAGGCCAATATATTTTGGCCGAATTAAGCAGCTGTCCCAATTAGTCAAACTTTCAGGGAAATAGTTAAAGGATATAAAAAGACAAACTACCACTTAACTGAGTAATAATTTATTTAAGTGAAATACAAAACAAATTAGAACACTACCAATGCCTCTACAGTACTATAAAACTGCGCATTAGTTCCTAATAGTTATCAACAGAGGAATTTATCTGCCATGTTCTTTTGATTGTCTGTCAATGAACAAAATCAGCACAGACATCTAGTGTGGATAATGGACTGACTTGAGAATCAGAATCAGGTTTCATATCACTGGCAACTGTATGTCATGAAATCTGTTGTTTTGAGCCAACAGTACATTGCAACACATAATAATAAAGCTATAAATTACTGTAAGTATATATTAAAAAAAGCAATTTAAGTTAAAAAGAGTGGAATAGAAATACGGATTTACTGTTCATGGGTTCATTGTCCATTCAGAAATTTGACGCCAGAGGGGAAGAAGCTGTTCCTAAAATGTTGAGCGTGGGTCTTCAAGCTTCTGTACCTCAGACTTGATGGTAGCAGTGAGGAGAGGGCATATGTTGGATGATGGGGGTCCTTAATGTTGGATGCTGCATTTTTGAGATATTGCCTTTTGAGGGTGTGCTGGATGCTGGGGAGGCTAGTGCCTATGATGCGACTGGTTGAGTTACAACTTCCTGCAGCTTTTTCTGATCTTGTGCAGTGGCTCCTCCATACTAGATGGCAATGCAACTAGTTAGAATGCTTGCCACAGTATATCTGTAGAAATTTGCAAGTGTCTTTGATGACGTTCCAATTCTTCTCAAACTCCTTATGAAGTATAGCCACTGTCTTGCCTTCTTTGTAATTGCATCAATATGCTGGATCGAGGATAGATCCTCAGAAACCCTAACACCCAGGAACTTGAAACTGCTGACCCTTTCCACTTTTGATCCCTCAATGAGGACTGGTGTGTGTTCCCTCAACTTCCCTTCCTGAAATCAACATTCAATCCCTCAGTCTTACTGACATTGAGTGCAAGATTGTTGATGTGACACCACTCAATCAGCTGATCTGTCTTGCTCCTGTACACCTTCACATTACCATCTGAAAATCTGTCAACAATAGTTGTGTCATTGATAAATTTATGGATGACATTTGAGTGTCTAGCCATACAATCATGGGTGTAGAGAGAGTAGAGCAGTGGGCTAAGCACACTTCCCTGAGGTGCACTAGTGTCGACTGACAGTGAGGAGAAGATGTCATTTCTGATCCACAGACACTGTGGTCTGTTGGTGAGGAAGTCAAGGATCCAGTTGCAGAGGGAGGTGCAGAGGCCCAGGATTTGGAGCTTGTTGATTAGAGCTGAGGGTATGATGGTGTTGAATACAACGTTGCAGTCAATGAACAACAGTCTAACATAGGTATTGGTAATCTCCAGGTGATCCAAGGTGGAGTGGAGAACCAGTGAGATGCATCTGCTGTAGACCTATTTAATCTTCCTGATGGGCAAATTGCAGGTCCAGGTCCTTGCTTTTGCCGGAGTTGAATCTTGCCATAACCAAGCTCGCAAAGCGCTTCATCACAGTAGATGTGAGCGCCACTGAGCAATTGTAGTTGAGGCAGCTCACTCTACTATTCTTGGGCACTCTAATGATTGTTGCCCTTTTGAAGCAGATGGAACTACTTACTGCAGCAGTGCAAGGTTGAGATATTCTTGAACACTCCCACTAATTGGTTGACACAGGTTTCTAGAAACCTTCCAGGTTCACCACCATGCCTTGTGAGGGTACACCCTTTTGAAAGATGTTCTGATGTGGCCTCTGAGACAGAGTTCACAGGTTCACAAGATACTGCAGGGACTCACACAGGTGTACTTTTACTTTCCCATTCAAAGCATGCATAAAAGGCATTGAGCTCATCTGGGAATCAAACAACACAATGTTAGGTTTTGCTTTGTAGGAAGTAATGGTTTGGGTATGTCTGGTATGTTCTTGAAAGCACTCACTCATCCACACAAGTCTTGATGAAGTCGGTGACAACTGTAGTGTATTCATTCAGACTTGAAAATGAATCTCTGAATATTGTCCAGTTCACTGATGCTACACAGTCCTGTAAGTGCCTCTCTTAACCATACCTTTTTGCTTGCCACCACTATCTCTGCCTGTGCACTGGGAGTAGTACAGCCTGATGATCGGACTTTCCAAACGGTGGGCATTGGATGGTATGGTAAGAGTTCTTGATTATGATATAACAGTAGTCAAGTGGGTTGGCTCCTCTGGTTCCACAGATGATACTTTGGTGGTAGTTCTCAGACTAAAGCATCATACGAATGCATCCTCCAGTTCTTCATTTGCATTGCAACATTCAAGGTGATTGTTGATACTTTCAAATTCTTCATAATTCCTATGGTGAAGTTGTGAAAGCATTTCATCTTCAACCTGGGCCCTTTCTGGCATCTGCAAGCCTGAATGCTTGAAACCACAGTGAACAAAACCATTCCGAATTGTCTTACTGCTTATTTCTCACCAATGATCAGTGACAAAAATCACTCTTGTTTGAACACAAACACATGCTGTTTAAAAACTGATCATTCTAAGCATGGTGTAGTGTCTAACAGCCATGCAAGTGTACACAACTGATGATAGTTAGAAACTGTTTGTCAACAGTTTCCTACCCCCATTCAGCAGCTTTGTGTCCCAAATAAACACAAGAAAATCTGGATATTTTCTCAATTTAGGTTTTGTTCTTTGAGTTGTCCCAACTAAGTGCTATCTCAATTAACTGATGGCCCAGTTAATTGGAATCCACTGTACATGAATCTTGTCTCACTCGATTGGTTTATTTAAGGCCAGTGAAAAAAATGATGATATATGCTAATAAGTTTATCTTGATTCAATTTCATAATTATTTTTTTCCAATTAAATCCTAGACAAATGGATTGTAAATTGATTGACAAGAGAAATGCTTGCAATAGCAATAGTGTGAGCCCTGTTGTTCAGCTGTCCATTAAAGTCAAGGGGCAGCACTTTATGAAGTGAGTTGTTTAACACAGTGTAGCCATAAAATTTAGATCCAAAATGTCTGTTGTTTTGGGTCATGCCAGCTACCATATCTGTAAGTGAGTTGGCATACAATGCTAACAACAAAATGAAACATAAGGCATGAGTAGATAGTAACTTCAATTTATGTGACACAGTTTTGGCAAAATGCATCATGTTGAAATTCCATGCTTTAACAAGTACTGTCTCTTAACATCTCAGAGCTGAAGATACATTCCATAGTAGGAAAGTCAGAAATTCTGCTTGTTGCAGCCAGCATTTAAAGATCATCCATTAACTCCAGGTGAGGATGCTTGATTTCTATCAGCTATTCCAGCTCAGAATGAAACTGCTCTGTCTTACTTCTTCCCCGGCACTCACTCTCTACGGCCCAGTTATGATATTATTCATTTTGTCTGAAGCTAAAGGAATTCAGTATGTCTACTCTAAACCTCGACAATTTTTATAGATGCACTATTGAGAATATCCTTTCCAAATCTATCACAGTTTGGTATGCAAACTGTTCTGCCTGATGTTATATTTTGGAACTCCAAAACATGCAACTAACCTATAGGAAAAGAACGGGTCTTAGTTTGTTCTTTAGTTCAGTGAGACACACACGTACCATGTGGTGGTGTCATGATGCATGCAATTCACTTATTTTTGCATAGAACCTGCCATTAATTATTTAAATGAACAAGAATGTATAATCAAGCAATATATTTACAATATTACTCAAATACTACTGAAATATTAAATACACAGCACTCCTCCCCGCTAGCTATAAATTCCAATTCAATAAACAATGCATCTCAACCATATATGAATTATACTATATAGAACAACTTCTGTTCTAGGCATCCACAGCATAGTAAATTTTAAATTGTCCCATTCAGGCCTAAAGATTTAATCTCTGTGGAGGATTTCTTACTGTTGTAGGATAACGTCTTTCCTGACAAGGAAATGACCCTGTTTGGCAGGTGAGACTTGTGGCTGTGAAACAATCTCAGGTTCTGGGGCATCCTCTGTGGTGGTTGTAGGAGTTGACTCTGGGACTGCAGGAAGTTGTTCTGACAGCTCTGGACAAAATTCTTCTCTAACAATTGACTGCTTACCTCAACTGATCAATGAGTCATCTTCAGACGCAATCTCCACTGTGCAGAAGAGTGGTCCGGTTCTGTCCTTAATCTTTCCAAGTACCCACTTTTGATCACCTCTGTAGTCCCTTGACAGGACTGCTTGCCTAGGAGTGAAACTTCAAACCGCCTTGTTTGAGAAACCCTTAATTTGTCACAGCTGTCTATCCTGCATATTCCTTCCGAGTTTGGGTTTGAGGAGATCTGAGGAGATCCAAGCGTGAATGCAGGGAACAGCATCGCTGGTGAGCCTTTGGTTGTGGAATTTGCTGTATTGTGATATGCAAGGAGGAAATTTGCCCATCTCTGTTTCATCATCAGTGTAGTGTGTTCTGCTGACAGTGCTCATTGCACATTCTTTAGATGCTGGACAAACCTTTCCACCAAGCCATTTGTAGTTGGGTGGTACGGTGCAAATGTCTTATCCCATTCATTTTCAGCAATGACTGAAATGGTTCTGCAATGAACTGCGGTCCATTGTCACAGACTAAATGTTCTGGAACACCAGTCCTTGAGAAGAGGATTTTGAACACATCAATTGTGTACAACGCTGTAGTGGAGGCTATTGGGAAGACTTCTGGCCACTTTGTAGCTGCGTCCACTACTACCAAGAAATTTGGAGATGTTCTTTTTATTCTTACTGGTAACAATGATGTAGTCCAGGTAGCAGTGACTACCTGTGCAGTCTTGTAGCACCTAGTCCATGGCTTTCTGCTATTCAAATTTATTTGTAGAATGATTGAAACAGATGAGGCAATGTCCAATACCATTTTAATTAATTTTCTGTTCACTTCTGGTGTAAGCCATATTGCTTATCTCTTGTGCAGGTGCAGATACTACTCCATAAAATAAAGCAATAAAGCTGTTTGTGAGTGTTTATGGTGAGATACAATTTGGACTCTTCTTCCAGCTCCATCTGTAAGGAGGTTTCAATTAAATCCATAGTGCTCGGGCAAAGGGTATTGATCTGTTTTCAGCACTGGATTGACGGTGGCCTTAAAATCACCACAGATCCTGCCAGACCTATTCTTCTTGACTAGTGGGACCACTGGCATTGCTCATGGGCTCCAATCAACTTTGGAAAGAATTCCTTCAGCCCCCACGTGATATAGCTCACTGGCTACTTTATCATGAATAGTATAAGGAACTAGGTGGGCTTTGTAAAACTTGGGTGTGGTATTTTCATTTAACACAATTTTGCCCCTGATATGTTTGAACTTTTCAATGCCATCCTTGAACACTGCTGTGGCATCATCTAGTACCGATCTTAATTCACTTTCAGTTGATTCCATCACAAAAAAAACATGCAAATGGATTATAGATCTCCAATCAAGTTGCAGTTTTCTCAGGCAATTATGTTTCATCATCATAAGACATCTGCACCGTACCACCAAACTGCAAATGGCTTGGTGGAAAGGTTTGTCCAGCATCTAAAGAACGCACAATGAGCACTGTCAGCAGAACACACAACACTGATGATGAAACAGAGATGTGCCAATTTCCTCCTTGCATATCACAATACAGCAAATTCCACAATCAACAACTCACAAAGATCTTCATTGCTTTATTTTATGGAGCAGTATCTGCATCTGCACAAGAGACAAGCAATATGGCTTACACCAGAAGTGAACAGAAATTTAATTAAAATGGTATTGGACACTGTTTCATCCGTTTCAATCATAGAACCATAGAACACTACAGCACAGTACAGCCCTTCAGCCCTCCATGTTGTGCTGACCCATATAATCCCTAAAAAAAAGTACTAAACCCACACTACCCCATAACCATCCATTTTTCTTTCATCCATGTGCCTGTCCAAGAGGCTCTTAAACACCCCTAATGTTTTAGCCTCCACCACCATCCCTGACAAGTCATTCCAGGCACTCAACCCTCTGTGTAAAAAACTTACCCCTGATATCTCCCCTAAACTTCCCTCCCTTAATTTTGTACATATACCCTCTGGTGTTTCCTATTGGTGCCCTAGGAAACAGGTATTGACTATCCACCCTATCTATGCCTCTCATAATCTTGTAGACCTCTATCAAGTCCCCTCTCATTCTTCTATGCTCCAAAGAGAAAAGACCCAGCTCTGCTAACCTTGCTTCATATGACTTGTTCTCCAATCCAGGCAACATCCTGGTAAATCTCCTCTGCACCCTCTCCATAGCTTCCACATCCTTCCTATAATGAGGTGACCAGATCTGAACACAATACTCTAAGTGTGGTCTCACCAGCGATTTGTAGAGTTGCAACATGACCTCTCTACTCTTGAACTCAATCCCCCTGTTAAAGAAGCCTAGCATCCCATAGGCCTTCCTAAATACCCTATCAACCTGTGCAGCGACCTTGAGGGATATATGGATTTGAACCCCAAGGTCCCTTTGTTCATCCACAGTCTTAAGTAACTGACCATTAATCCTGTACTCAGTCTTCTGGTTTGTCCTTCCAAAATGCATCACCTCACACTTGTCTGGATTGAACTCCATCTGCCATTTTTCTGCCCAACTCTGCAGCCTGTCTATATCATATTGTAACCTTTGACCACCTATAGCTCCATCCACAACTCTTCCAATCTTTGTGTCATCTGCAAACTTACTCACCCATCCTTCCACCTCTACATCCAGGTCATTTATAAAAATCACAAATAGCAGGGGTCCCAGGACAGATCCCTGTGGCACTCCACTAGTCACTGACCTCCAGGCAGAATACTTTCTTTCTACAACTACCCTCTGCTTTCTTCCTTTAAGCCAATTTTTTATCCAAACAGCCAAGGTTCCACTTATCCCATGCCTCATGACTTTCTGGATGAGTCTTTCATGAGGGACCTTGTCAAATGCTTTGCTAAAGTCCATGTAGACCACATCCACTGCTCTACCCTCATCAATTTCTTTTGTTACCTCTTCAAAAAACTCAATCAGGCTCATGAGGCATGATCTTCCCTTCACAAAGCTATGTTGACTATCCATGAGTAGACTGTACTTCTCCAAATGCTCATAGATCCTATCCTTAAGAATCCTTTCCAGTAGTTTGCATACCACTGACGTAAGACTCACTGGTTTATAGTTCCCAGGTTTCTCCCTATTACCTTTTTTAAACAAAGGAACTACATTTGCCATTCTCCAGTCCTCCGGCACTTCCCCTGCAGCCAAAGAGGATTCAAAGATCATGGCTAATGTTCCTGCAATCTCTTCTCTCAATTCCTACAACAACGAGGTGTATCAGCGACAGGTTACTATCGATGCAATGCTCCTCAGACAGGATGAAGAGGTCAATACTCCCCAATGCCATTAGGCTTTACAATTCAACCACCAGGACTTAAGAACTTTTTAAAAGCTATTATTAATGCTTTTTGAGATAGTGATTTAGATGCATATCATATTTTTTACTGAGTTAAGTATTGTATGTAATTAGTTTTGCTACAACAAGTGTATGGGACATTGGAAAAAAGTTGAATTTCCCCATGGGGATGAATAAAGTATCTATCTATCTATCTATCATATCCAGCCCTGGGGATTTATCAATCTTAATGTTTTAATCATTCTAAAAAAAATTTGAATAGCAGAAAGCCATGGACCAGGTGCTACAAGACTGCACAGGTAGTCACTGCTACCTGGACTTCATCATTGTTACCAGTAAGAATGAAAAAGAACATCTCCAAATTTCTTGGTAGCAGTGGATGCAGCTACAAAGTGGCCAGAAGTCTTCCCAATAGCCTCCACTACAGCGTTGTACACTATTGATGTGTTCAAAATCCTCTTCTCAGGGACTTGATTAACTCCATACACAAATTACAGTTATCTGTTCTGTAATCAAATGTGTCAATCTTTTTGATAGAACCAGCTATTTCTGCTCTTTTTTGTGATTATTATCTCCCAGTACTCACTGTTTATGAACCTGTGAATTTAGTCCATTTTCTGCCTTTTGTTATACTCGATCATCTTTACTTTTATGAAGAAAATGTGCTGCTCTGAAGAAAAAAATGTGCTGCACTATTTTTTACTCAACCATTTCTCATTGCGCTTTTTAAAACTTGAATGTCCTGCTGCACTTCAACAGGTAGGTAGTTGTCTTGGGTTCATATTAAAAATACATTATTGCCACTGTTATGTTTTGTAACTCCAAAACTTAAAACTAATTTAAGTGAAAACATGGAAGCTCAGGAGAATGAGTCCATGTCTGTTCTTCACTTTCATGAGATGTGTATGTATCACATGGTAGCGCCAGGTTGGTATGCGATTCACTAGTGTTTACATATAACCCGTAAGGAATTATTTAACTAAACAAGAACGCTTAGTTGAACAATATATTTATAATATTACTCAAATACTACTGAAATGTTGAATACACAATACCTGAGACCCCAAGAAGTAGTTGTGAGTTGAGGATACAGTTCAGCACAGTACAGAAAACATCCTCCCCTCCAAGGATTCTGTCTACACTTCTCATTGCCTTGGTAAGACAGCCAGCATAATGAAAGATCCCATGCACCTTGGGCATTCTCTTTTGTCCCTCCTCTCAACGAGCAGAAGATAGAAAAAATTGAAAGCATGTACCACCAGGCTCAAGCACAAAGTTCAAAGTAGAATTTATTATCAGAGTACACGCTTGACACCACATACAATCCTGAGATTCTTTTACTGAGAGCATACTCAAATCTATAGAACAGTAACTGCAAACTGTAAACATCTGGAACTGTAAACGGTAAATAACCTGTAAATGCAATAAATAACAGAGCCTGAACTAATTCAAGAACAGAGCATGAACTAACAATATAACAGAGTCCTTAAATGAGTGTAGTTAACTCCTTTTGTTCAAGAGCCTGATGTTGAAGGGTAGTAACTGTTCTTGAACCTGGTGGTGCGAGTCCTAAGGCTCTTGTACCTTCTACCTGATGGCAGCAGCAAGAAAAGTGCATGGTCTGGGTGGTGAGGATCTCTGATTATGGATGCTGCTTTTCTACAGCAATGTTTCATGTAGATATGCTCAGTGGTTGGGAGGGTGTCACCAGTGATGTACTGGGCCAAATCCACTACCTTTTGTAGGATTCCTTGGTGTTCGCATGTCAGGCTGTAATGCAGCCAGTCAGCACACTTTCCACCACATATCTATAGAAGTTCACTGAGGTTTTCAATGACATGCTGAACCTCCACAGACTCCTGAGGAAACAGGTGCTGTCATGCTTTCTTCACAACACTCTGTAATATGATGAGTCCAGAACAGGTCCTCTGAGAGAGTGACCCAGGAATTTAAAGTTACTGACCCTCACCACCTCTGATCCTCTGATAATTATTGTCTCATGATCTCTGGTTTCCCTCTCCTGAAGTCTACAATCAATTCCTTGCTCTTATCGATATTGAGTGGCAGATTGTTGTTGTTACACCACTCTGCCAAATTTTCAGTCTCCCTCCTGTATGCTGATTCCTCACCACCTTTGATACAGCCCACCACAGTGGTGTCATCAGCAAGTTTGTATATGGTCACACAGAATGCTGGAGGAACTCAGCAGACCAGGCAACATCTATGGAAAAAAGTACAGTCGACATTTTGGGCCGAAACCCTTCAGCAGGACTGGAGAAAAAAATCTGAAGAGTAGATTTAAAAGGGAGGGGGGAGGAGAGAGAGAGAACCACAAGGTGATAGGTGAAACCTGGTGGGGGAGGGATGAAGTAAAGAGCTGGGAAGTTGATTGGTGAAAGAGATAGAGGCCATGGAAGAAAGAAAAGGTGGGAGGAGCACTAGAGGGAGGTGATGGGCAGGCAAGGAGATAAGGTGAGAGAGGGAAAAGGAGGTGGTGAAGTAGGCGGGGGGGGGGGGGGGAGCATTACGAGAAATCTGAGAAATCGATGTTCATGCCATCAGGTTGGAGGCTACCCAAACGGAATGTAAGGTGTTGTTCCTCCAACCTAAGTGTGGTCTCATCACAACAGCGGAGGAGGCCATGGATGGACATATCATAATGGGAAAGGGAAGTAAAATTAAAATGGGTGGCCATTGAGAGATCCCACTTGTTCTGGCAGACTGAGTGTACATGCTCAGCAAAGCGGTCTCCAAATCTATGTCGGGTCTCACTGAATTACAGGAGACCACATCGGGAGCACTAGACACAGTAAATGACCCCAACAGTCTCACAGGTGAAGTGTTGCCTCACCTAAAAGGACTATTTGAGACCCTGAATGGTAGTGAGTAGGAGCAGGTGAAGCACTTTTTCCGCTTGCAAGGATAAGTGCCAGGAGGGAGATCAGTGAGGAGGGACGAGAGAGTTGCATAGGGAGCGAACCTGCAGAAACAGAAAGTGGGGGCGGGGGGAGGGGAACTACCATTCCAGTTTCTGCGGATTTTCTCTTGTTTCTAGCTTGTCTATGGTGTTGGAGCTGTACTTAGCCACACAGGTGTAAAGCGAGTGAGCAGGGGGCTAGGCAGTGCTCCTGTGCTGATGGAGATTATGTAGATTTTTTTTGCCAACTGGAGCTGACTGTGGTGAGACAATCCAGGATCCAATTGAACAAAGGGGTATTGAGGTCCAGGTCTTGGAGTTTACTGATTAGTTTTGAGGGGAACGATGGCTTTTAATGCTGAGCTGTAGTCGATATAGAACATCCCGATGTATGCATCTTTGAAGTCCAAGTGTTCCAGCATTGTGTGAAGAGCCAATAAGATAGCATCTGCTGTAAACCTGTTGCTTTGGTAGGAGAATTGGAGAAGATCCAAGTGTTACGAACCCCGTAACTGGGTCACTTACCAGCAAAGATGGAGACGTCCGTTGAAGTCTGATGATACTATTTTTAACAGTATTTATTAGTAAAAATACACAAACATAATATCAATGCAAATATACAGATAATATACGTCATCAATACTAAATCTAAAAGTGCGGGTATAATAATAATCAATAAGAAATAAGCTCTATCGTTGTCTAGGGGATAATGTATTGTCCGATGGAAATATAAAGTTCACTCAGTTCATGCAGGCTGCAGCCGTTGGGGACCGCTGTGTTGCAATTGTTGGAGAGAGAGAGAGATTTGGAGAAAAACTTGCCGGCTTTCCTTTATGATTTCGATCTGTCAGGAGTCTCGTTGTCGTGGCCGTTCACTTGTGGCCTCTCCTTTAGCTAAACCGTTCTTCCGTGGTGAGCTCGCCACCCTAGGCAAAGGGAGGACGCACACGAGCCCCCACCGGCTTTCGCTATTAAACGCTGTCACGGGATTTCTAGCATTTCTCCTGGTGCGTCTAAAGGGGTGTTCCCCGACCCCTCTTTTATCCTTACTCACGGGGTCTCAAATGTCAATCAGGTTGGGATGATGCAATCCCTCAACCAGACCACTCTGGTTGTCCCCTGAGGGGTTTCAATGAATAGTACAGTACTCAATACACAATTCCGTCTCCAAGAGACAATGGCCGTTATCAGTGGTTCCGTTCCGCTGAGGTCAGGACACATTCCACCTGGTTGTGTATTCTGTGTGTCTCTCTCTCATTTCCTGGGTCCCAGACCTGAATTAATAGCGATCTTGTGATTCTCAAAAAGGAGGGGGCGACTTTGTACCCTTTGGCCCCTCAGAGTTGCTTCACATTCGTAACACAAGTCACCACTCAGAAGGAAGTTGATAGGTTTCAACATCAGCCTCTCAAAACACTTCATCACCGTGGATTTAAGTGTCACTGGGCAATGGCTATCGGGGCAGGCTGCCGTGCTCTTCTTGAGCACCGGTACGAATGAAGTCTGCTTTAAGCAGGTGGGTACCACACACTGCCGGAGCAAGAGGTTGAAGATATCCATGAACGCATCAGCCAGTTGGTCAGTACAGGTCTTGAGTACTCAGCCAGGTACCCCAACCAGACTGGGTGCTTTGCTTGGATTTATTCCCTTGAAGGCAGGCCACACATCATCTTCAGATACTGAGACCAAAGTATCATCGGGAGACGTAGGGGTACAAGATGGTTCCTCCCTGTTCTGGTGGTCAAAGCAAGCATAGAAGACATTTTGGAAGCGAAGCTCTGCTGTCCCGTATGTCACCGGTTTAGCTTTGTTGGAGATTATGGCATTCAAACCCTGCCACAGCTGTCAAGCATATCTGGTTTATTTTTAGTCTAGTCTGGAATCTCCACTTCACTCAAGAGATAGTTTTCTGCAGATCATACCAGTGCCTCTTGTAGCATTCTTGATCTCCAGACTTGAATGCCTCTGATCTGACTCAGCAAATTCTGGATTTCATTGAATTTGAATTGGACAGTGAGGAAATGGTCGGGGGAGGCTTATGAGGCACTCCAGGGTTGTTTTGAGGTGACAGACTGGCAGGCCCTCTGTGAGCCACATGGAGAGGACATTGATGGGCTCACAGAGTGCATCACTGGTTACATCAACTTCTGTATGGACTGCAATGTTCCGGCAAGAACTGTCCTTTGTTATTCAAATAACAAACCATGGGTAACAAAGGACATTAAGGACATCCTGAACGCTAAAAAGAGGGCGTTTCGAGATGGAAATAAGGAGGAGCTGAGGACAATACAGAGGGACCCGAAAGCCAAGATCAGGGAGGCTAAAGACAGGTATAGGAGGAAGCTTGAGTGGAAACTCCAGCAGAACAACATGAGAGAGGTCTGGAGTGGGATGAGGACCATCAATGGGTTCCGGCAAACTATCAACAGAGGAGCTGAAGGCAGTGTGGACAGGGCTAACGAACTTAACCTGTTCTTCAAGAGATTTGACACTGCGGCCCCTGCCCATCCCCCACATGATTCATCTGTTGTCGGCCCCCAACCAACACATACTCCACTTTCCCCTCCTACCCCCACTCACAGCCCCCCACCCTGCTCTCATGAATACACCCCTCCCCCACCTGAAACCACCACGGTGGGCTTCACAGCTGAACAGGTGAGAACGTCTCCACCCCCAAGCAAGGCTACAGGCCCGGATGGTGTCAGCCCCAGGGTGCTCAGAGCCTGTGCCCCCCAGCTATGTGGAGTACTTCACCATGTCTTCAACCTGAGCCTGAGTCTCCAGAGGGTTCCTGTGCTATGGAAGACATCCTGCCTCGTTCCTGTACCAAAGGCGCCGTGCCCCAGTGGCTCCAATGACTACAGACCGGTGGCATTGACCTCCCACATCATGAAAACCCTGGAGAGACTTGTTCTAGAGCAGCTCCGGCCTATGGTTAGGCCACACTTAGACCCCCTCCAGTTCGCCTACCAGCCCCAACTAGGAGTTGAGGATGCCATCATCTACCTGCTGAACCGTGTCTACGCCCACCTGGACAAGCCGGCGAGCACTGTGAGGGTCATGTTTTTTGACTTCTCCAGTGCGTTCAACACCATCCACCCTGCTCTGCTGGGTGAGAAGCTGACAGTGATGCAGGTGGATGCTTCCCTGGTGTCATGGATTATTGATTACCTGACTGGCAGACCACAGTACGTGTGCTTGCAACACTGTGTGTCAGACAGAGTGATCAGCAGCATTGAGGCTCCACATTGAAGCCTACCGAACGTTGAAAGGACTAGATAGGGTAGATGTGGAGAGGATGTTTTCTACGGTGGGGGTATCCAGAACTAGAGGGCACAGTCTCAAAATTGAGGGGCGACCCTTTAGAACAGAGGTAAGGAGGATTTTTTTTTAAGCCAGAGAGTAGTAAATTTGTGGAATGATCTACCACAGACTGGGATGGAGGCCAAGTCCGTGGATATATTTAAGGTGGCAGTTGATAATTTCCTGATCAGTCAGGGAATCAAAGGAAATCCTAAGTAGAAACTGAAAATGTTGAAAGTATTCAGGCAGTGTTGGTAGAAAGGGAAACAGTGATTGTTTCCATCTGAAGAGCAGAAGATATAGCAGCAGCAGTGCTGAATATGAAAGAGAGAATAAATATTCTAGAGCTTTGTGCCTTCTTCAGCCTTCTTCATTGATCTGCTCCAATTCTGCAGATGTGCAGTGGAGAGCATTCTGACGGGATGCATCACCACTTAGAATGGACAGAATTGATGGAGGTTGCAAAGGATTGTAGACTCGGCCAATTTCATCACAGACACAACCGTCCACACCATCAAAGACATCTTCAAAGGGTGGTGCTTCAGAAAGATGTCTTCCATCATGAAGAACTCTAACTTTTCAGAACATGCCCTCTTCTCATTTCTACCACTAGGAAGTTCCACCAGGAACATGCCCTCTTCTCATTTCTACCACCAGGAAAGGATGGAAGTGCCCACCGGCAGAATTATCTGCAGGAAATGGTCACCATGAACAAGAATGCTAAATCAAAGCGGCATTACAGAGAGATGAAAGGAAAATAACTCCCAGGACCCCAGTACCCAGAGAAGGGCCAGGGACAGCAGGTGGGTGAGAAGCAAGGTGAAATCTGTACCATTCTGAGAGTCTAGAGTGGGGAAACCTGAGTTCTGTTAAACCTGTAATCACATCTATATATAACTACATATTTTGGCCTTCTTCAGCAGGTCTCCATTTTGACTATTTTGTTCCTTGTTTTATTTAGTTTTAAAATAAGTTTACTTAAAGCAAATATAACACTTAAACTAATATGTTTCCATCATTGCCTAAGGGCACTCCAGGCCCTGCAGTGCCCACCAGTTCTAGAGCACCTCTAGTGAGCCAGCAGACTCTTCAAGGACACCTGGGCATCGGCAGAACCTTGGAAGAGGGGGAGGCAGTTCGATTCCTTGATAGCCCACCGTGCCACAATGTGGATATGTAACGACATTCACCTATCTATTATTTTCAGACCAGTGGATTTTTAAGAACGATAAAACATTGCTATACTGTAGTTGTAGCTTTTGTCTGACCCCTGAAAATAGTCTACCCTGCTCTCCAGGTGTTATTGAGTTATCTGACACTGCAACTCGGCCAAGGAGAATCCAAATGTAACGTAGAGCACATTGCTGTAAAAGTAGGCACATGGTAAAGGAAATAAAGTTGTCCAACTAAGAAATGTGCATTGTTCTATGATTTTAAGTACCTTATGAGCTTGTTCATTACTGAGCAGCCACTGGGGGCTGCTTAATGTTTGGGATAATTGGTCTATGACATCCAATTGCCCTTCAGTTCTTATTTAATGTTAATAATTCGTTACTTTATAAATGTATTTCTGGTATTATCTCCCTTATGTCCACAGTCTATGTCAACCCATCAACCTTAATTACCATTGTCCCAATGAAAAATGGCAACACTAATGCACCAAGAGGCCATAGTTACAGTGATGTGTTTTCACAGGTATTCTCCATAAATGATTAAAAGAAAGTTCTCTTGGAAGAAACTACAAATGATGCATTAAAATCTTGATTATTTAAGTGAAGAGAAAATAATTATTCTGAAGCATATTAGTGTCTATATCTGGACTGATGGAGAAAAATTAATGTATGAAATATATACTTAGAGGCTACTTTATTAGGTACATCTGCACACCTGCACATCAATGCAAATATCTAATCAGCAACTTAATGCATAAAATCATTCAGACATGGCCAAGAGGTTCAGTTGTTCAGAATGGGGAATAAATGTGATCTAAGTGACTTTAACCATGGAATGATTGTTGGTGCCAGACTGGTTGGATTGAGTATCTCAGAAACTGCTGATCTCCAGGGATTTTCATGCACACCAGTCTCTACAGAGAGTGGTGCAAGAACAAAATAACATCCAGTGAATGGCAGATTTGTGGGCAAAAATGTCTTGTTAATGAGAGAGGTCAGACGAGAAAGGTCCGGACTTGTTCAAACTGACAGGAAAGCGACAGTAATTCAAATAACCACATTTTACAACAGTAGTGTGCTGAAGAGCATTTCTGAATGCACAACACGGTCCTTTCTTTCAATGGCAGAGTGAGGATGAATGGGATTGGAAGGCTACTTCAAGTCTTCAGATTTTAGGCTTTCACACAATTCATTTGCTGATATAGAACACCTTCTCTAATTATCTTTGGATCAGACAGACAGACAAAC
This sequence comes from Hemitrygon akajei, assembly GCF_048418815.1. NCBI lineage: Eukaryota > Metazoa > Chordata > Chondrichthyes > Myliobatiformes > Dasyatidae > Hemitrygon > Hemitrygon akajei. The sequence goes on from NC_133137.1 coordinate 55,356,909, forward strand.
ACTGTTGCAGCATTTCCAAACATAGCAGGGCTTCTGTACATGTCAACTGCAAATTACTCTGTGTCTTCACTTTTAAAGTAATCACATTATTGTGAAGGACTTGAGTGACCCAGTTCCCACTGGTAGTGGTGTCGGTGATATGAGACTTGAGATAACTAACAAAGAATGAGAGAGGAGTGGGGATTTGTTTTACTCTATGAGGTTTTCTTATTTGGACTCTCCTTTAACAATAGTAACATCTAAAACGGAGTTGTATACTGTAAATCACAGTGAGGTGGAGTGAGAGCAGAATTTGGGACTGCCTGCATGGGCTTGACAAAGAGCTGGCATGTGCACAATGGCCAAAGCGACTCCTTCCTGCAGTAAGCTTCTATAGTTAAACATAATCGGAATCAGATTTACTACCACTGGTGTACATTGTGAAATGTGTTGACTTTACAGCAGCAGTACAATGAAATACGTGATAAATAAATATAGAGAAAATAAAGCTGAGTTACATTAAGTATGTGTACATACGTCTATTAAGTACTGACCAAAACTAAATACTTTAAAATTCAAAGATTTTGTAGATTTTTAAATAATACAAATTATGTATAAAGTAAAAAATAGACAGCTACCACAAAGTATCCAAAGGTTGTTTAAAATGAGAGAAAGTCAACATGATTTGAGAGGAGCGTGTATATTTCAAAAATAAAGGATAAGAACAAATGTAAAAAATCATTGTATTTCAGTCAGAGGGGTGAATCTATGGGACAGCTGCAATAAGAATTTAAAAATATGCACTACACTTTACCAGTTTTAAAAATTATTTAATGAACAAATATAAAATACATGATTTAAAAGGAATGGGAGTAATGTAAATAAATGATATTTGGAATTGGATTTTGTGTTAAAAGATTATGAATTTTTTGATTTTGATGTAATGATTGACGCCAAATATATTGTTGTATAAGTAAGAGGGGTAGGTGTAATAAGCTGTAGCTTCAGCCTACACCCTCTCAGTCTGTTTTAAAGAATAACTATGTTTTTTGTTGTAATTTTGTCCTATGAAATCTTCGTTGTAAATGATGCTTTTTGTTATGTTTGTACTGACCGAAATAAATTAATTTCATTCACTTATTCAAGTAGGTAAGTTAAAATAAGTTAAAATCACTGAGTGTGCACCTTAAGGTTTCTTTACCACCTTCCCACCCTTGTCCTGGGGGGTGGGATTCCTAGTGACGGATGTCGCCTTCCTAAAGCACCGTCTTTGAAGATGTCTTGGACACTACGGAGGTTGGTACCCATGATGGAGCTGACTAATTTTACAACTTGCTGCAACTTACTTCGATCTTGTGCTGCACCCCCTCCCCCATACCAGACAGTGATGCAGCCAGTCAGAATGGTACATTTGTAGAAGTTTTCGAGTGTTTTAGTTGACAAACCAATTCTCCTCAGACTCCGAATGAAATATAGCCACTACCTTGACTTCTTTATAGCTGCTTCAATGTGTTGCATCCAGGTTAGTTCCTCAGAGATCTTGACACCTAGGAACTCGAAATGCTCACTTTCTCCACTTCTGGTCCCTCTATGAGGATTGGTTTGCGTTCCCTTGTCTTACACTTCCTGAAGTCCACAATCAGCTCCATGGTCTTGCTGACGTTGAGTGCAAGGTCGTTGCTGTGACACCACTCAACTAACTGGTTTATCTCACTCCAGTACACCTCTCCATCACTATCTGAAATTCTGAAACAATGGTTGTATCAGCAGCAAATTTATAGATGGCATTTGAGCTACGCCTAGCCACACAGACATGGGTGTAGAAAGAATCGAGCAGTGGGATAAGCACACATCCCTTTGGTGTGCCAGTGTTCATTGTTAGTGAGATTGAGATGTTATTTCCAATCCGTACAGATTGTCGTCTTCTGATTAGGAAGTCAAGGATCCAGCTGCAGAGGGCTAGGTTCTGTAGCTTTTCAATCAGGACAGTAGGAATGATCATGTTAAATGCTGACATATAGTCAATAAACAGTATCCTGACATAGGTATTTGCATTGTCAGGTGATCCAAGCCACTGAGATTGTGTCTGCTGTAGACTCTTTGTGGCAATAGGCAAATTAAATTAGTAGTGCAACAATAGAGCTAGAAAAGAAAAAAATAGTATACATGGGTTCATTGTCCATTCAGAAATCTGATGGCAGAGAGGAAGAAGCTGTTCCTAAAATGTTGAGTGTGTGTCTTCAGGCTCCTGTACCCCCTCCCTGACAGTAGCAATGGAAAGAGGGCCTGTCCTGGGTGAAGGGGGTCCTTAATGGTGAATGCTCCCTTTTTGAGGCATCACCTTTTGCAAGTGTCCTGGATGCTGGGAAGGCTGGTGCCCATGATGGAACTGGCTGAGTTTATAACTTTCTACAGCTTTTTCCAATCCTGTGCAATGGCCCTTCCATACTAAATGGTGATACAGCTAGTAAGAATGCTCTCCATGTTAAATCTGTGGAAATTTGCTAGAATCTTTGGTGACATACCAAGTCTTCTCAAACTTCTAATGAAATATAGGCATTGCCGTGCCTTCGTTGTAACTGCATCAATATGTTGGGCCCAGGATAGATCTTCAGAGATGTTGAGACCCAGGAAATTGAAACTACTCATCATTTCCAATGCATTGATTAGGACTAGTATGTGTTCCTTCATCTTACCTTCTTGAAGTCCACAATCAATTCCTTGGTCTGACGTTAATGTTAACTGCAATGTTGCCATTGCAACACTAATCAACCAGCTTATCTATCTCATTCTTGTACGCCTCTTGTCACCATCTGAAATTCTGCTAACAATAGTTGTGTCAGTGGCAAATTTGATCTGATGGCACTTGATCTGTGCCTATCAGGGGTGTAGGGAGAGTAGAGCAGTGGGCAAATTACGTACTGTGAGGTGCTCCAGTGTTGATTGTCAGTGAGAAGAAGATGTTTTTCTGATCCACACTGACTGTGGTCTGCTGATAATGAAGTTGAAGATCCAGGGAGGAATGGAGGCACAGGTTTTGGAGCTTGTTGATTGTGTGTGATGGTGTTGAATGCGAAGCTGTAATCAATACACAGCAGTCCGGCATAGGTATTAGTATTGTCCAGGTGATCCCAGGCCAAGTGGAGAGCCAGCGAAATTGCATCCATTGTAGACCTATTGTGGCAATTAGCAAAGTGCAGAGGGTGTAGGCCTTCGCTGAGGTAAGAGTTGATTCTGTCCTTGGCCAGCCTCTCAAAGCATTTCATCACAGTTCCTTCCATCCTTTTGAAAGATGTTCCAAGGTCATCCTCTGAGACATGGATCACAGGTATAGCTTTATTCTCCCTTTCAATGTATGCATAAAAGGCATTAAGCTCATGTTGGAATGAAGAATCACAGCTATTCATGATGTTAGGTTTCGCCTTGTAGCATGTAGCAGACTGCAAACCCTACCACAGGCATCATGCATTCAATTCCATTTCTAACTTCAATTGGAATTGTTTTTTGTCCTTAAAATAGCCTTCCATAGGGCATACCTGCACGTCTTTTATAGTGCAAGAAGGAGAACATTTAAGGAGGTGTGTGGTGCAGCTTTATTTTACACAAAGAATGGTAGGTGCCTGGACCAGGCTGCCAGGAGTACGGGCAAAAGTAGATATGATGGTGGTGCTTTAAGATGTTTTAAAATAGATGCATGAATATGTAGTGAATGGACAGATAGGAATCAGACAGAAGCGATTTATTTTAAATTGGAATTGACTTTGGTGCAGATATTATGGGCAAAAGGACCTGTTCCTGTGCTGTACTCTTCCATTTTAAAAGCAAACACTAAGGCGACAATAATGGAATAACAGAGGTAGTAGAGTCCAAGAGCGTGCAGCACCACTGGGAAGAGGATATGAAAGTTGATTGCAGTGGGGGGGGAAAGCTGTTCTTACACTTAGTGTCTAGTTTCAAGCTCCTCTATCTTTATCAGAAGTGATAAACGGGAATGGCCAGGATAAGAGGGATTCTTGACAATGGACAACCTTTCCATGAATATTTCTGCTGTACTCCATGATTTCATTAAGGTATAATGATCTGTTTTATAATTCTTTCGTATTTACATACAGAGTCATAGAAGCCTATGGCTGCAGGAAGGAGAGCCTTTGGCTAATCTTGCACAGGCCGGCCTAGGCAGTCAGCTCCAAGTACTGCTCTTTCTCCGCCTCACTGTGAGTTACCGTACACAGCTCCACTTTACATGTTACCACTCTCTCAGGTGAGTCCAAATCTGAAAACCTCACAATATATAAGAAACGCCCATCCCTCTCTCTGCCTTGAGACTTATCTCAAGTCTCTCGTCACCAACACCACTATCAGTCAATAAACTTCACTTAAACCCTTCACAATAATATATGATGGCGAAGACTCAAAATTGCAGTTGACATATACAGAGACCCCGTTACGTTTAGAAATGCTGCGACGATATTTGTTTGTCCGACCCAAAGACAATTGCAGCTGGATTGTGTGAAGGACTAAATTCCCCACGCAGCTCAACCCCGCTCTGCCGCCGAAATAAAACAATACAATCCAAGAACTGAATTTACAACTCTTCAACCGGGAGCCTCACTCTGCAGCCTCACTGGACAGTAAAGCGAATCTGTCTTTCCGTGCACTCGATGAAGTCCAGTTTATTGAGCGGTTCAAAACCACTCAAGAGGGGAGAAGGAAAGTAACGTGCCACTTTTCCAACGGATCCGGTTCAGAATTAGGTGGGGCTCCGGCGTCTTCTGAGAGTTCACACAAGCGGTGCATGTTGCGGTGTTTTCGCTCGGAACCTCTATGCATGTGCGTTCACTCCGAAGGGAGGCGGGACTCGGTACAGCCAAATCGCACCCCTCGGAACGTCATCTGGACCATCGGAGTATAAATAGCAGGGCTGCGGAGCCTTGCAATGCCTGGACTATGAGGATTGCGAATCGGCTCGTTCGCAGGACCGCTTTCCCGTTTAGTGGCGCGCAGATATGGCTCTGTCTTTCTGTGGCAATGACACCGACACTGCTTACAACGTCGACAACGGCGTGTTAAACAACGGCTGCTTCGTGGATGCCCTCAATTTAGTCCCCCACGTCTTCCTGCTTTTCATCACTTTCCCTATATTATTTATCGGTGAGTAGGTGGATGTTACTGGGAATGGGAGAAGGTTTACCCACAGCACGAGATATTTGGTCGCGGATTCGGGTGCATTTCTAATCCCCGTTTTCTCTGCTTGCTTTCTTTAAGAAGCAAGGTCCCAATCTGCCCTGGGAAGACCATTACTCCCGGAGCTTTGTCCGATTACATTAATCCAATTGGGGTTCGGGAGAACGATTCTTCAATTCCCTTCACAGCTATCTGTTCGGGATTCGTGTCCACCTGTGCGTTTGACGGACAATTTCCTCCCAAGTAGCGAGTTGCGTGAACAGTTGGTGGAACACTAGCATCTTCTCGCTGGAATCGGCGCGGTCTGCACAGCCCGCCTCTGTTCCACCAAAGAGAGTGTTTAGCGAAATAAACCCGTTACGTGGTCTAAACACGGAGATTATAGTGGGACCAGTGGAAAAAGCGACCGTGATAGTTAGGCCTTCAGTGTAGGTTCAAGTGCTTCTCTAAACACTCCTTATCTGTATCACGGTGTATGGGAAAACGATTATATAAACACGATCTCAATTGTAATTAGGTTTTTCAGGCCAGGTCTATTGCTTCCAGGCACAGTTCTTGTTTTATCTACCGAGAGATTTCCTAGTGCACAGACTAAGCAATTTGTTTAATTGCAACCAGATTAAATATACCTGCTGTGCGATTCGATAATCGTACTGTTCAGCAGTGGTTTTCCTGATTTTTAGAAAGACAATGTCGCAGAACAGAAGTGTTTTTTTTAGTAACAGTCACTTCGGGTTTGTTGGAACATTGAGGGCTCAAATGTTTTTATACATTTAGATGAATGAAATTTAATAGCGTTTCTGTTGGAGAATATGAGAAAAATAAACTGCTGTTTGTAAATACAATATTTCAATGTTGTGGAAGTATATTACAGTATAACGGTTTGTTTCCGTCTAGTGATTAAAAACCGAATTCTTAAATGCAATTAGCTTATTTTGACTGATTCACCTGGGTTGATCTATTTTTGGTGTGATGCTTTGGTGGAATCTTGCCAAGATACTATTAAGTCTCCATTTTAATCTTGGGATCTTTGAGAAATCTGGAAATAGGGTATATATTTGGAGGGGCTCCTGCTAAAGAGCAGATTTGGAAGCAGGTGGAATATGAATGGGGTGGCATCAGGCAGTTTCAGCCTAGTTGGATAGAGCAAACAAGACCAATTTTGTTTTTAGAAGCAGTAGTTCTCAATGCTTAAATGCACATATTATGCAGTGTTTTTAAAAATAAAAGGCTATTCCTGCATTAATTGCTATGCATAAGTTATGGGGAAGGTATCCAGCACCTTGTTCATCCTTCTCACTTCTGATTGAGCATCCTGAAACTGAGTGGTCGAGTGGAAAGCTGGCAAAGATTGCCCAACATCTTGGAGTTGTGCTAGTAAGTTGGCATAAATCCAGGTGAACATACTGCCCTACATTTGCACAAATAAGGTATGGCTGTTTATTAAGAAAGCCACATGTGAAAGATGGGCTGCAAAAACTTTACAGTTAACAAAAGCAAAATAATTGCAATTTAGAACACATAAGTGATAACTGGAAAATGGTGTGATATATCCATGGTGATTTCGTTGGCAGGCAGATGTAGGTGATGAACAGAAACCGTGCAAGCTGTCAGAACAATAGTAAACTTATAAAGAAGGCAGTTTGAGACATACAACACAGAAAATGTTGGAGAAACTTGGCATGTCAGGCAGCATCTGTGAAAATGAATAAAGAGTTGATGTTTCAGATCGAGATCCTTCATCAGGACTGGAAAGGAAGGGAGAAGATGCCAGAATAAAAAGGTGGAGGGAAGGGAAGAAGGAACAAGCTAGAAAGTGATAGGTGAAGCTAGGTGTGGGTATGAAGCAAGAAACTGGGAGGTGATAAGTGGAAATTGCAAAGGGCTGGAGAAGAAGGAATCTGATAGGAGAGGGCAGTGGAACATGGGAGAAAGGGAAGGAGGAGAGACACCAGGTGGAGGTGATAGACATGGGAGAAGAGGTAAGAGATATGAGAGTGGGGAATAGATTAGCGAAACAAAAATCAATGTTCGTGCCATCAGGTTGGAGGTTACCTAGACTGAATGAGATGTTGCTTCTCTACCCTGAGAGTAGGCTCATCATGGCAGAAGAGGAGGCCATGAACCAACATGTTGCAATGAGAATGGGAATAGGATCCTATTCTGCCACAGTGAGGCCACTCTCAGGATGGAGAAGAAACACTTCATATTTCATCTAGGTAGTCTCCTATAAGATTCATCTTCCTCCAGCCCTTTACCTTTCCCACACATCTGGCTTCACCTATCACCTTCCAGGTTGTCCTTTTTCCACTCTGCCCACCTTTTTATTTTGGCATCTCCTCCCTTCTTTTCCAGTCCTGATGAAAAGCCTTGGCCTGAAACATCAATTTTCATGGACACTCCCTGACCTGCTGAGTTCTTCCAGCATGTTGTGTGTTTTAATGGAGGATAGGAATTAAAATGTTTGGGCACTGGGGAATTCTGCTTTTGTAGATGGAGTAGAGGTGCTCAACAAAGCAGCCCCCCAATTTATGTAAGAGGCCACATCAGGAGCTCCAGATACAATAGATGACCCCCAACAGATTTGCATGAAGTGTTGCCTCACCTGGAAGAACTGTTTGGGGCCCTGAATGGAGGTGAGGGGAAAGGTGAATGGGCAGGTGTAGCTTCTGCCTCTTGCAGGGATATGTGCTAGGACAGAGATTGGTGTGGAGGGAGCACTGAGGGAACGACCCAAGCAGAAAATGGAGAATGGTGGGGGTATGGGGGGAGGGTGGTAAAGATAATTTTGGTGGTAGGATCCCATTGAAGATGGTGAAAGTTGTGAAGAATGGTGTGTTGGATGCAGAGGCTCATGGAGGTGGTAGTCTTTTCAGGCAGCGTGAAGCTGGGTTGAGTGCTGATGTCCAGGAAATGGAGAAGATGTGTGTAAGAGCAGCATCAATGGTGGAGGAACATTATCTGGGTATGGACTAGATACTGTAATACTTTAATATAGAAGGAATTAGGTAGCCAGATGGTGGAGCTATCTGTTTGGGCCTCATCTCAGAACATGACGTTGTCCACTTCATTCCTTGCTTACTTGCTTCTGCAAGGAAATCTGCAAAGATGAAGGAACACCTTGAGGAAATAAAAGGAGCCGTTAGCTGAAGACATCAACAACAGCAATAACAACATCAAAATCGCACGACAGGAAACAGACCAGAGAAGCAGTGTTTAGTTGATGAGTGCACTGAGTATTTGTCTTCTGGCCAGGACTCTTAGATAAACCACAAGTAATTCTATTGGTGGATAAGATAAAGCTCCTTAATTTCTAGAGGGGTAGTCATTATTAGATTAATGTAGTCCACAGCAATAGGAGATGTGAAATGGCAGAAAGGAGGGTTCCTCCTAGACTTGTTTAAACTGTTGAGAGTTGTTGTAACATGGTAGAAGATATTAATCCTTAGTGAGTTTTAAGCAGGTTGTGGGAGAAGAGTAAGTGGGAAATCTATCTGACAGTCCAGGCTTCCTAGGTGGGATACTTTAAACCCTGGACAGTCAGCTGTTCGGTGAATGTCACAATTCGTTCGTTAGAGGCTGAATTCAATTTAAAGTTAAAAGTAAATTTAGTACCAAATTACATATGTGTCATCATATACTACCTTGAGATTCATTCTTGCAGACATTCCAAACAGTAGTGGAATGTGGACTACAGATTACAACAAGAATTAGAAAAAGTGTGTCAAGAGGACAGTGTTATGATAGGCATAGCAGATTTTAATATGGAGGTGGATTAGGAAAATCAGGTTGGTAATGGATCCCAGGAGAGTGAATTTATTTGAATGCCTACAAGATGGCTTTTAGAGCACCTTTGTCATTGAGCCTACTAAGGGATCAACTATACTGGATTGGGTGTAATGTAATGAACTGGAGGCGATTAGGGAGCTTAAGGTAAAGGAACGTTTGGGAGACGGTGATCACAATATGATTTGAGTTCAACTTGAAATTTGATAGGAAGAAAATAAAATCAGATGTAGCAGTATTTCAGCAGAGTAAAGGAAATTGCAGTATTATGAGAAGGGAGCTGGCCAAAATAAATCGGAAGGAGATGCTGACAGGGATGACAGCAGAGCAGAAATGGCTTGATTCTCTGGGGAAAAATGAGGAAGGTGCAGGATTGATGTGCAGGATAGATAGAAATACTCAAATGGCAAAATAGTACAACCATGGCTGACAAGGGAAGTCAAAGCTAGTGTAAAACCAAAAGAGAGGGCATACAACAATGCAGAAATTATCGGGAAGATAGTGGATTGGGATACCTTTAAAAACCTACAGAAAACAACTGAAAGAATCAATCACAAGGAAAAGATGAAATATGAAAGCAAGCTTGAAAACAATATCAAGGTGGATAGAAAGGCTTTTTCAAGTATTAAAAAAATAAGAGATGAGAGTGGATATAGGACCACTAGAAAATGAGGCTGAAAAAGTAAAAAAAGGGGGACAAGGAGATGGCAGATTGAACTAAATAATTATTCTGCATCATTGCCCACTGTGGAAGACACTAGCAGTGTGCCAGATGTTGAAGGGTATGAGGGAAGTGAAGTGAGTGCTGTTACTATTACAAGGGAGAAGATGCTCCAAAAGCTGAAAGACCTAAAGGTACATGAGTCTCCCAGACCAGATAAACTGCTCCCTAGGGTTCTGAAAGAGGTAGCGGTAGAGATTATTGGTGCATGATTAATGATTTTTCATGAATCATTGGACAGAGTCCAATGACTCTGCATGGTTCCGGAGGACTGGAAAACTGCAAATGTCACTCCACTTTTTAAGAAAGGAGGAAGGCAGCAGAAAGAAAATTATAGACCAGTTAGCCTGACTTCAGTGGTTGAGAAGATGTTAGAGACAATTGTTAAGGATAAGGCTATGGAGTATGTCTAGACACAAGTTAAGATACGACAAAGTCAGCATGATTTCTTTAAGGGAAAACCTTGCCTGACAATCTTGTTGGAATTCCTTGAGGAGATTACAAATAGGATAGATAAAGAGAATGTTGTATATTTGGATTTTCAGAAGGCCTTTGACAAGGTGCCACACATGAGGCTGCATCCATGTTAAGGTCCCATGGTATTACAGGAAAGTTACAGACATGGTTAGGACGTTGGCTGATTGGTAGGAAGCAGCGCGTGGGAATAAAAGAATCCTTTTCTGGTTGGCTGCTGGTGAGTAGTGGTGTTCTGCAGTGGTTGGTTTTAGGGCTGCTTTTTTACGATGTATATCAATGATTTTGATGATGAAATAGATGGCTTTGTTGCTAAGTTTTCAGATGATACAAAGATCGGTGGAGGGGCAAGTAGTGTTGAGGAAATGGGTAGGCTGCAGAAAGACTTAGACAGATTAGGAGAATGGGCAGAAAAGTGGCAAATGAAATACAATGTTGGAAAATATATGGTCATGCACTTTGGTAGTAGAAATAAATGTGCAGACCTTTTTCTAAATGGGGAGAAAATCCAAAATCTGAGATGCAGTGGGACTCGGGAGTCCTTGTGCAGAACACCCTAAAAGTTAACTCGCAGGTAGAGTCGGTGGTGAGGAAGGCAAATGCCATGTTAGCATTCATTTCAAGAGAATATAAGAGCAGGGATGTGATGCTGAGGCTTTATAAGGTACTTGTGAGGCCTCACCTTCAGTATTGTGAACAGTTTTGAGCTGCTCATCTAAGAAAAAATGTGCTGGCATTGGAAAGGGTTCAGAGGAGGTTCACAAGAATGGTTCCGTGAATGAAAGGGTTATCATTTGAGGAACACTTGATGGCTCCATGTCTGTACTCACTGGAATTTAAAGGATGAGGGGGCTCTCATTGAAACCTTTCAAATGTTGAAAGGCCTACATAGAGTAGATATAGAAATTATATTTCCCATGATGTGGGAGTCTAGGACAAGAGGGCACAACCTCCAGATAGAGGGGCAACCATTTAAAAAAGAGATGCTGAGAAATTTCTATAGCCAGAGGGTGGTAAACTTGTGGGGTTTGTTACTACTGGCAGCTGTGGAGTCCAGGTATTTGGGTGTTTTAAAGGCAGAACTTGATAGGTTCTTGATTGGTCATGGCATCAGAGGTTACGGGGAGAAGGTCGGGGAGTGGGGCTGAGGAGGGGGGTGGGGGGAAGGATCAGTCATGATCAAATGGTGGAGCAGACTTAATGGGCCAAATGGCCGAATTCTGCTCCTATGTCTTATGGTCTTATTTACAGGAAAATAAAGAAATACAAGAAGATTTATGTAAAATGATACATAACAAAGACTGACAAATTACCAATATGTAAAATAAGACAAATTGTGTGAATAATAACATTAAATAATACTAGGAACATGAATTGTAGAGACTTTGAAAGTGAGTCCTTGGTTATGGAGTTGGTTTAGCACTGGAGTGAAGTTTTGCTGGTTCAGGAGCTTGATGGTTGTAGGGAAACAACTGTTCCTGAACCTAGTGGTATGGGACTTAATGCTCCTGTACCTTCTGCCTGATCATAGTAGTGAGAAGAGAATATGTCCTGGATGATGGGGGTCTTATGATGCTTTCTTGAGGCAGTGCTCCTTGTAAACGTGCTCAGTGATGGGGAAGGTTTTGCCTCTGATGGACAGGGCTGTATCCACTACTGCTTATAGGCTTTTCTGTTCAAGGGCATTGGTGTTTGCAAGCTATAACATTTCTGATAGCTGTGACTTATCATTAGGATATCTTTACCTCCATAATGAGACTGCCCACCTGCTTCATCTTGCCCAGAAACTTGTAGAGACTTTATGGCTAAGCTAAAATCCAACTAGAGTTCTGTTGAAATATGAGGAGTGATTGATAAGTTTGTGGCCTAAGGTAGAAGGAATCAATTTTAGAAAACCTAACACATTTATTTTTCAACATAGTCCCCTCCTACATTTACACACTTAGTCCAGTTGTTGTGGAGCATACAGATCCCTTCTTTGTAGAAGTGATCAACAGGAGGGGTGATTGATAAGTTCATGGCCTAAGGTAGAAAGAGATGAGTTAATAACTTCAAACTTTCTGCATTATCACTCAAAGTGTTGACCTGCATTTGCATGTAACAAGAGCATCTTGGACCTCCAGGTAGTCCACAGCAGGGGTGATTGATAAGTTCGTGGCCTAAGGTAGAAGGACATGCGTTATACAGCTCTCATTACATGCACATGCAATTCAACTCTTTGAGTGAAAATGCAGAAAATTTGAAGTTAATAACTCATCTCCTTCTAGCTTAGGCCACAAACTTATCAATCACCCCATGCTGTGGACCACTTCTGGAGGTCCAAGACGCCAACTTCTACAAAGAAGGGATCCGTATGCTCCACGACCGCTGGGCTAAGTGTGTAAATGTTGGAAAAATAAATGTGCTAGGTTTTCTAAAATTGACGCCCTCTACCTTAGGCCACGAACTTATCAATCACCTCTCGTATTAGACAATATATTTGGCATTAATCTTGCCACTCTCAGATGAGCACCTCAGCCAGCACTCTTCAGTGAAGAACAGGCACAATCCCACAGGATTTCATCCACATGGGATGTGATAGGTTTGCATTTGCCCCAGCAAGGAATATTCATGTAAAATTTGGATAGAACATTCTGTATGGCACATAAGTTGGTACCTTTGTGGAGTATTTTCTTGTAGCATCATGTTCTAAGTTACAAAGGTTGGCACCTTAGTAATAACTGAGATTGTATCTGACCAATGGCTTCCAAAGAGCGAAGAGGCTGATAGAGAATTGCTTGTTGGGATTGTAAACCAAAAGCAGGCAATTCTTGCGGGCTTCAAGGTTTTCATAGCTGGTTTGAGCATCTTGATTAAATGTATTGACCTGCTGATATTGTTACCCTAATGGGGAGCCATCAGGTGTATAATAATCACCTGTGGCAAAAAGTGACAAACTGTTTGAAGTCTGAATCTGAGCTTCTTTCTCCTCTGAAGTCCATGAAGGTCAAAGCTTGAGGCCACCATCTTCACAAAAGAGTAGGAAAACCAGACTGATGTGTGTGAGAGTCTTAATTTTAAAGTGAACTTGAAATGCCAGGATGTATTGTAAGAGGATAAAATTGTGTATTACATGGGGATGATGTTCATTAAGTCTGGGATTCATTCCCATTTGCAATTTTGTAGATTGTGGAAACACTCAACCTTAGATCAACGTATATAATTTTGAAGGGAATCCATTTGCCTGTCTGAAAAGAGCAGATTATTTACTGCACTAGAAAGGGAAGTAAGAACATTGGTTAAAGTTTGCTGTGGAAACAGCAATTTCTCTTTCCAATGATAGATCCTTTCTGAGTGAACATATGCAGACAGTAGAGATTTAACTGCACAGTGAAAACCTTGAAATGCAGCAATAACAACAATGTGCAGTTAGTTAGTGCTTTGGAGTGCTAGATATCACTGGGCAGTTCACAGAAGCATGACCAGTCTAAGAGTTAGCACCAACTGAAAAATATATACAGTGGATTCCAGTTAATTGGACCAGCCACTTATTTGGGACAATTCTTAAAGAACAAAGAAGTAATTGAGACAATAGCCCTGATTCCCTTTGTTTATTTGGGAGACTATGCTGCTGAACTTGGACAGTTTCTAACTATCATCAGTCACATGCAGTTGCCTGGCCATTAGACGCTCACTGTGCTTTGAGTGAACAGCTTGTAAATAGTATCAGTTGCATGTGTTTGTGTTCAAAAAACAGTGATTTTTGTCACGGATAGTTGGTGAGAAATAAGCAGTACGAGAATTCAGAACAGCTTTGCTCATTGTGGTTTCAAGCATTCAGGCTTGGAGATGCCAGAAACGGCCGTTAGACGTTACAGAGCGAACAGTTTTTAAATAGCATCAGTTAGTTGTGTGGGCTTGTGTTATGGTATCCATTTGGGCTGATGGACACCTATTCTAAAAGCAGTGATTTTTGATTGTTTTGTTTTTTCTTTTGAATTTTGCAGGAATGCAATGAAGGTAAGCCATCATCTGCACTTGGTTTTTGTGCTGATTTTGCTTATTTCCAGTCAATCAAAAGAACGTAGCAGTGATGAATTTCATCTGTTGATAATTATTTTGAATAAATACAGTTTTGTAACATTCTGTATTTCATTTAAATGCATAATTTGTTACTCAGTTAAATGGTAGTTTGTCTTTGCTATGCCTTTGAACTATTTCCATAAAACTTCAGCTAATTGGGGCAGCCACATAATTGGGTCAAAATGTGCTGGTCACGACGTGTCTCAGTTAACACAAGTTTGCTCTATTGGGATTTAGTCATCGGGGGTTTGTATGGAGAGTTCTGGAGAAGGAGGAGATGGAGAGGCAATGTGGTTTGGTGGGAGAATTCAAGAACAAGTGCAAGAGGAATGGAGCTGGAGAGTGCTCAGAAATGATTCACCAAGATGGTGCCTGGATTGGAGGAGTTTAATTATGGAGAGAGATTAGATAGTCCGAGTTTATTTCTCTCAAGTGAAGGAGGGTGAAGGGTGACTTGCTGGGCATAATTAAATAGCTTCAATAATCAAAATCAGAGTATCAAAAACAAGAAAGCAGAGTTTTAAGATGAGAGAAAGTATTTCTAAAGGGGATCTGAGGGGTGGATTTTGGATAGTAAGTGAATGGTCGACATCAGAAGAGGTGGTGGAATCGGGTGCACTCACCATGATCAAATGCCTTTTTAGACAGGCATGGGAATAGGCAAGCTGTAGAAGGATAATGTGGGCAATGTTGATGGGCAATCAGTTGGCATGGACAAGGTGGACAGAGGGGCTTGTTGCTGTGTTGTAAAAGCTACAAAAGTACCATGGAGAGCATTGACTGTATCACCATCTGTTACATCACCATCTGCACTACACAAGGTCGAAGTAAACTGCAGAAAGTTATGAACTCAGTGAGCTCCATCATGGACACTAACCTCAATAGCATCCGGGACATCTTTTTCAAGGAGCGATGCCTCAAAACAGGTAGCGTCCATGATTAAGGATCCCTATCACACAGGAATAGCTTCTTCCCCTCTGCCATCAGATTTCTGAATGGACAATGAATCCATGAACAGTACCTCACTACATTTTCATTTCTCTTTTTTTACACTACTTTGTTAATTTAACTGTATATATATATTTCTTGCTTCAATTTAGTTTCATTATTGTGCAATGAACTGCTGCATAACAATAAATTTCATGACATATGGTACCTGGGCATCCAGAGGAAACCCACATGGTCTTTGGGCGAATGAACAAGCCTGTTAAGGACAGCGGTGAGAATTGAACCCTGATCTTCTGATCACTGGCACTGTAATAGCTTGGCAGTTAGCATAACACTATCATGTCGCCAACTCTATGCTTATTCTCAAACCCTATTGTTTCTTGGGTTCTTTTTATTAAAAGATTTTTAAAAAGATTAGCTTTACTTGTTATTAATATATCAAAACATGCAGTGAAATGCATTGTCTGCATCAAATCAAATCCATGACGATTCTGCTGGGTAGCCTGCAAGAGCTGCCATGCTTCCGATGTCAACATGGCATGTGCACAACACACTGTCCCGTGAATGCGGGAGGAACCTGGAGCAGCCAGTGGAAACCCATACAGTCATGGGGGAGTGTACAAATTCCTTACAGACTGCGGCAGGAATTGAATCCTGATCTTAGAGCTGGAATTATAATGGTTACGCAAACCATTACATTCATATAAGGTGATGAGACAGATGTTATAACTCCTGTGGTTGCGGGGTATGTCCCATGGAGTGGGGAGTGATGAGCAGACCAGGACATTAGGAAGAGATGAGCTTGACCCTATTGAGTTCTTTCAGAGTTCAGTTTAACTCCAGCATCTGCAGTGGCTCAGCTGTGGGGATGAGCTCGAGAAGCTGTTTTTTTGGGATTACTGTACCCTGCCTTGGGACTAACTGAGATAAATGGGCACTGGTGTTTATCATGATCAAGACAGATTAAAATCACTGACAAAATTGAAGCCCATTATCATCAGCAAAACCTAAATTAAGCCTTAGCAAAACAAAAAACTTTGTAATCTCATACTGACTTACCTTCCCCCCTCACATGGTCTCACCTTCTAGCTTGTGCTCCTTCCACTCCCCCCACCTTCTCAGTCTGACTTCTTCCCCCTTCCTTTCTAGTGCTGAGAAAGGACTTGGCCTGAAATGTTAATTCTTTATTCCTCTCCATGGAATCTGCCTCACCAGTTGAGTTCCTCCAGCACTTTGAGTGTTACTTAGAATACCTGGAATACAAAGTTCAAAGTGAGGAAACATCTCAAAGTTCAAATCTCAATAAACTTGGTGTTTCCTAAAAGATTTCTCTCCCGCCACAGCCTGTAACGAGTTTGTACATTCTCCCTATGATCGTGTGGGTTTCCTCCGGGTGCTCAGGTTTCCTCCCACATCCCATTTTAAATCTTTTCTATTAATTATTATTAAAGATTAACAAAAAAATGCATTAAGTCAATATGTCATTATGTACAATAAAGAATTAAATTAGCAAATAACTAATTAACAAAGTTCCTCCCACATCCCAAAGATATGTGGTTAGAGTTAGTGGGTGTGGGCATGCTACATTGGTGCTGGAAGTGTGGATACACTTGTGGTCTGCCCAGTACAATCCTCGCTGATTTGATTTGATGCAAAACTATACATTTATCTGTATGTTTCAATGTACATGTGACAAATAAAGCCAGTCCCTTTAATCTCTTTAACCTTCTCACTTACTTCTATCCTGGGACTAAAACACTCCTTCTAACCAGGGCAGAGATTTATCTTACCTGCTGCAACCTTCTCTACTGTATTTGCTGCTCATTTGTGGCCTCCTATAGACTGATAACACCAGTTGTAGACTAGGCTGACTGATCTGTGGAGACCCACGCTTTGTCTGCAGTCATGAGCTCCAGCTGCACATGTTAACTCTGCTTCCCACACCCACACCAAATGGTCTGCCCTCAGCCTTCTCCCTTGCTGTAGAGAGGCCAAATGCAAATTGGAAGAACAATGTCTCATATTCCACTTGGGAAGTTTACAGGTAACTCACACTCCTGGTGTACTCCTCCCACACACACCTGTCCACATGGTTTTCTTCTCTCTCTTTTCACCTTTCCTATCCTTTTCCTCTTCCTCCCCAGTTTCCATTTGTCACCCACCACCCTCAGCCTCACCCATCCCTCTGGTCTAACGGTCTAATTCTGTTCCTACAGTTTAAAATGTCTCGTACTTTTCTGAACTTGTAAAGTTTCCTCTTCCCTCTCAGTCCTGTTGCAGGGGTCTTGCCCTGAAATGCCTACTTGTACCTTTTGCCTTGGCGTTTGACCTGCTGTATACTTCCAGAAATCAGATGTTGCAGGTCCCGTCATGAGTTGTTTGTGGCTGTAGTTTTAAGCAGGGACCTGTTCTGTTCATGCCCTCACTAAATGAGCCCCGTCATTCCCCTGCCATTACCTACTGTGTATACACTTACTTGGTACCTTTTGCCGGAAGCACTTGTTATCCCTGTTATGACTGTGTTTAATTTTAAATCAACAAGCTAGTTGTTAGGAGATTGGGTTGGCCATCGGACAGGGGAAGATCGGAGGATTGGGGGAAGAGAGCGATCAAAGTGGGATAAGAAAGAACCATCCCATTCATTCAAACTCTACAAACTGTGTGCCCAGAACAGATACCAATCATGTAGCCCACGGCACTCTTCAATACCCAATAGCACAAGGCAGTCAGAATGGTGAGTCTGAAATTCCTTTGCACAGACCTTCTGAACCCAGTTCACCATTCTGATGCAGCAGCAGAAATTAAGTGCATAATAACTTCGCCTTTATAGAGGACTTTTTAAATGTTAAAATATTTCCCTCTCTTGTTTTGCTTTGTTGGGGATGCGTGTATGTGTGTGGCAATTTAGAAAACATCTTCACTTAATTTTTTATCAACCACGGAAGTGGTGAACTCCCTGAATCTTTTGGCAGTAATCAGTCACATCCTTAAATTTAAGGTCAAGATATACTTGATCACCTAACCTGCTCAGTTATGTTCTATGTAAGAAAGAACTGTCATCGGGCATCACAGCAGCAAGGCATATGATACAGATGTTTAAATATTGCTTGATGTATGGCATATCAGGGTCAGATTCAGATTTATTTATCACATGTATATCGAAATGTGCAGTGAAATGTGTTAACACGAGTGAATCTGCAGAGCTGGAAATAAATAAAAACACAAAATGCTGGCATCAGGATGAAGGGTTTCGGCCCAAAACGTTGTCACTACCTTCTCCCATAGATGCAGTCTGGCCTGCTGAGTTCTGTCAGCATTTTGTGTTTTTAGTGAAATGTGTTATTTGTGTTAACAACCAACACTCCTAGGGATGTGCTTGGGGCAGCCTGCAAGAATGGCCACACATTGCAGTGCCAACATAGAATCCTCACAGTGCTTGGCAGAAAAACACAGAACACGACAGGTAACTAAACAACAACAGAACAAGGCCCTTTCCTCCCTCCTATCCATCCGTACACGGGCAGTCCTACAAGTCCAGGACAGGCCTCAGTCTCCAGACTTCAACAATTGGGATTTGACTTCCATACCTCCGAATGACCTTCAAGCTCTGGTCTTTGGTATTGACCTCCAGACTAGCCAGCTCATGAGATTATGGCCCCGAGTCAATTTTAAAGCTAATGGTATATCCTCCTTGGTACCTGTGTTAAACAGAGGAAAATTTTGAAAATTAATCTTTGTTAAGATTGAGAGAGAACCATCAGGAGGCAGGCTACATAAGAGAAAACAATGTTGTCTAGAACATGTGGTTTGACCTTGTTTACTAGACAAGACTTGCCTCTTGCTTTGATCCTTCTCAATTGCTCTGAGTCAACAAATAATTGTCCCAGATTATTAGAAGAAAGATAATGGTGATCTCAAGAGATTCCAAAGATTATGCCTACTTCAAAAATATAACACTGCAGATAGCTTTTATACATTCAAACAATGATTCATTAGTTATTTTCCAGTTTATTTAATGATCCTTCACTGTTGTAGTGAGAGAGAACTCTATTAGTTCCCTGAATATGAGGTAGGTGTTTAAAAACCTGTGGAGATGTAGCTGTCAAACAAGTGAAAGGCTGCTGTAATATATTGTTCAAATTCTTTTGATAGTGAACCAAATAATTTTCCGACAGAGTGGATTGGAAACATATGTTATTTTTACAGCAGTTTTTTTTATTTTAGGACTGAGATGATAATCTTTAAAGTCAAGATATTATAGTCAGTAAATAATAAGAAATATGGGAATCTAAATAGGCAAATCTATAAAGTGCTTTATACTCATTCTGCCGGGAAGTTCCTCATGTCCATAGCAACAGACAGAAAAAATCCTGCATTTTGCCACTGTCAGTCCAGGAAAGTTCTATGAATAGAATGACACAGAATATTTCAATATCATTTTAAATTCTAACGTGAAGAAGTATTGCAGATTTATTTTTATTTCATGTGCAGTGACTTGGTTTTTGCTCATTTGTTCCTAAAGACAGCCATAGAATTCTTACAGTGCAGACAGAGGCCATTCAGCCCATTGAGTTTGCACTGTTCCTTGCAGTGCAATCCTGCTAGTTACATTCCCTTTGCTCTTTCTCCATAGCCCTCATTCAAGTGTAAATCCAAAGTCCTTTGAAAGCCCCAAGGCAGTGACATTACAGGTTATAGGTAATTTTCTAAATAAGACCCCTTTTTTCTCAAAGCCTGCCTTTAAGTCAGGGGTTCCCAACCTGGCTGCACAGCGTAAAACAGTTGAGACTCCCTGCTAACTGTTGCCTATCACGTTGAATCTGTATTTTCTGTTCCTTGAATGATCTGCTCATGTGAACCACATCTCCAGAGTTTCCCTATCTAAACTTGACATGTCAACTCTCCTCCTAGGATCTTGCTCCCAAAACCCTGCCTATTCTTGAAGGGGGAAAAAGCTGTTCCTAGAATATTGACCGTGGGTCTTCAGGCTCCTGCACCTCCTCTCTGATGTTAGTAATGAGAAAAGAGCATGTACCAGAGTGTAAGGGTCCTTAATGAAGGATGCCAAGTTCTTGAAGCACTGGCTTTTGAAGATGTTCTTGACTGTGGGGAGGCTTGTGCTTGTGATGGAACTGGCTGAGTCTACACGCCTTTGATGCCTCCTATAATCTTGTCCATTGGCACCTCCAGGCCAGATGGTGATGCAACCAATCAGAATTCTCTCCATGGTACATCTGTGGAAATTTAAATTTGCTTGACCATATAGCAGTTGGATTATTGCAAAAAGTCTAAATATAAAAGCAACAAACAAAGTTATTAGGAATAAATTAAGAAGGAAACATTGGAGGCCCTGGACCTGACCTTCTAGTGTCCTCATAGCTTCTCCAGTCATGAGCTGGAGAGGGTTTACATCTATTTTACTGATTTATCTCTTGTCATCCTTTGTGCAATGTCTGTGCTTTGCAGCTGCTTATGAAAGTGAGTAACAGCACTGCCAATAGATAGTGGAGTGCAAGTGTCTGCTACAACAATGTCTCATCATACTCTCATCAGCTTCCTTGAGATTCTGCCACATGATTGGGCACTCAGAACAATATACGGTGCCAAATAACCTATCAACTTTCGGTTCCTTGGGATGTGGGAGGAAATCCCTATTGACACAAGGAGAACAAGCAAACTCCGCACGGACAGCACCTGAGGTCAGGACTGTATCTCTGATGCAAGGGAGCTGCTCTACTAGCTGTGTCAATGTGCTGCTCTGACTTAATGATGACTTGGAACCCAAAGTCTGAACATCCATAAGTACAAGAGGACGTGGACTGAGCCATTTCATTTCCCATTTGTCCTATGGATTAACTGCATTCTAATGGGAAGCTTGTCAGAGGTGAGATGCAGGAGTGCAGTGAGAAAGCTTGGAAAATGTTTTGTGTCAAAGAAGTGAGTCTACACAGAAATTGCCTCTGTTGTGAAGAGCACAGCTCACATTGCCAACATGAAACAGGCTGAATTTCCACAGATAACTGAATTTGAGAAATGTATTCCAAAGGGAGTTCAAGAGCTGTGACAGCAATCCAACTGTACCGTACTGCTTCCAAGTGTAGTACTCAACAGAGTGGGCCAGATACACTAACAGTTACAATTCTACCTCCACCAGGATTGATTTTTGTTTAACGTATCACCACTGATGGTTTCCAGAACATAGAACACAGAACAGTAGAGCAGAGTAAAAGACCCTTCAGTCCGCAATGTCTACCATAAGCACAATGCCAAATTAGACTAAATCCTTTTTGATCCATATTCCTCTATTCCTTGCATCATGTATGTATATGTCACCATATACAACCTTGAGATCCATTTTCTTGCAGGCATTTACAGGAAAATAAATACAACATAATTTACAGATAACTACCAATGTACAAAGGAAGATAAATTGTGCAAATAAAAAAAGTATTGAGAAAATGTGTTGTACAGACTTTAAAATTAAGTCTGTAGGTTGTGGAATCAGAGTTGTAGTGAGTGAAGTTATCCACGCTGGTTTAGGAAGCTCCTATTTGTAGGGCGATCACTGTTCCTGAACCTGATTGTGTGAGACCTAAGGCTCCTGCACCTTCTTCCTGATGGTGGTAGTGAGAAGAAAGCTTGGATGGTGCGGGTCTTTGGTTATGGATGCTGCTTTCTTGTAGCAGTGCTCCTTGTAAATGTGCTGAATGGTGTGTCTCTCTGATAGCTGATTGAAGCTTTTTATGGTCATTTTCTGGTCTGTGAGCAGAATAAAATGCATGTTACCTGGAAATGTCAGCATAGAGAACTTCAAACATGTCCAAAATACTCTGCACCTACCATCAACACTTCCACATACCAACTGCTATCATCCTGATCTTCACCTCCCCTAACTCCCACCTTCCACCAACTCCCCAATCTTCAACTCTCCATCTTCACTACTGAGCAGGTGAGAAGGGCTCTGGGGAAATTCAGACATGGCAAAGCATTGGGAATGGATGGTGTGAATCCCAAGGTCCTGAAGGAGCATTCTGAGCAGCTGTGTGGAGTTCTGCAGCGCATCTTCAATACGAGTCTCAGCCTGGAAAGGGTCCCAACTGTGTGGAAAACATGTGTGGTCTCAGTATCCAAGAAGGGCCAACTGAAAGTCTTAAATGACTACTATACAGTGGCCCTGACCTCACACACCATGAAGAACCAAGAGAGGCTGGTCCTGGCTTACCTCCGACCCCTGGTCAGATCAGCCCTTGATCCCCTGCAGTTTGCCAACCAGGTTGACTGTAGTCGATGATATTGTCATCTACCTGCTGAACAGAGCCTACTCCCATTTGGATAAGCAAGGAAGCAATGTGTGCATCATATTTTTTGATTTGTCAATTGCCTTCAATACCATACAGCCCTCTTTGCTGGGAGAAAAGCTCCTTTCAATGCAGGTTGACACTTCCATTGTATCCTGGATAATGGACTACCTGAATGGTAGACCTCAGTTTGTGCAGCTTCAGAGCTGTGTCAGACAAGGCTATAAGCAGCTCTGAGGCCCCACATGGGACTGTACTGGCTTCCATCCTGTTTACCCTGTATACCTTGGGTACAAAATTGAGTTATGTTATCAGCAGAAATACTCTGATGTCTCAGCAATAGCTGGGTGTATAAAGGGAGGATGGGAGGATGAATACAGGGTCCTGGTGGAGGACTTTGTCAAATGGTGCAAGCTGAACCATCTGCAGCTCAGCATCAGTAAGACAAAGGAGATGGTGATGGACTTTAGGAAAGCTATGCCTGTGCTGCTCCCTGTTACTATTGATGGTGGAGATGTGAATGTAGTGAGGACCTAAAGTACCTGGGGGTGTGCCTGGATGACAAACTTGAGTGGAGTACCAACCACCTCTACTTCCTGAGGAGACCGAGGTCCTTTGGAGTGTGCAGGCCCCTCCTTCACATGCACTACCAGTCTGTTGTCACCAGTACAGTCTTCTATGGGGTGGTGTGCTGGGGCAATGGCATCAACATGGGTGATGCCAACAGGCTCAATAAACTGATTAGAAAGGCTGGCTCTGTTATAGAAGTCAAACTGGACCCACTGGAGGCTGTGGTAGGACAAAGGACCCTATGGAAAATCTTGGCTGTTCTGGACAATGTTTATCACCCTCTGCATGCCACCCTGGCTGAACAGAGGAGCACTTATAGTAATAGACTCCAAAGAGCATTCTGAGGTAATTCTTACCCTCGATCATTAGGCTCTATAATGAGTCAACTTATAGCTGGGGAAGTGATGACTCCTTCCTGTTAGACTGTTTGAGGTAACTTTTTTTTTCTTTCTACTTCTCTTCTAATATTTATATCTGTACAGTGTTGGCGCGTGGTCAAGTGGTTAAGGTGTTCGTCTAGTGATCTGAAGGTCACTAGTTTGATCCTTGGCTGAGACTGCGTGTATGTCCTTGAGCAAGGCACTTAACCAGACATGTATGGGTCCTAATGCCCTTTCCTTGGACAACATCGGTGGCATGGAGAGGGGAGACTTGCAGCTTGGGCAACTGCCAGTCTTCCATAATAAAAAGAAACAACCTTGCTCAGGCTTGCACCCTGGAAACTTTCCAAGGCGCAAATCCATGGTCTATCGAGACTAATGGAGGCCTACATATTTGTACACTTGTTATGCTACTGTGACACTGTAATTTCCTTTGGATCAAGAAAGTATCCAAACCTTTTCTTCATTCTGCATAGATTTTGTCAGTGAGGTTTGGTGGCTGGTCCAACAATGCACTAGTAGGTATATTCCATAGTACACACAGTTCTTAAAGGTACACTTACTATTAAAGAAATTGCATTTTGAGAAAAGAATTAATTTTGAAGTTCTGTTCATTGGGATCAATTGCTATAAGAAATCATTCCCCTCATTGCATTAGAAGAGCAAACCATACACAAGGCAGTGAAATGAAGAAGGGAAAAGAGATTTTAGGCTTCTGCTTAGTCTTGTCTATCTCTGAGACTCTCCCTATAGATGGGACTTGAACTGTGACAGAAGCCAACACAGCGTTCATTTTATTGGGGGTGGAAAATTATTTCCCTGGCTTCCTGCTCCTTTTCCCAATTCCCTTTGTAGGGATTGCAAGTGTATGAAGATACACCGATGGGCTTTCTCTAAGAATCTCTCAGACAAGACATTTATTAGTATCCCAATGGTGGATCACTTGAGAAGGGAAGCCATGAGGAAACCTCGATTTGAATATACGTATTCCCCTTGGAATGCTAATAATGTGTGCACACATCCCTCCAAAAGCAGGTCTATTACAAATTCCTGAGCCTGACCTGAATGATTCAGTGTAGCTTCACCTTTCTGTGACTAACAGATGATCCCTGGACTCTTGAAGAGCATATCTTATCCCTAAATTTGTTTAAAAAATGTCATAATTATTCACAACTTTATACATAGAATAGTACAACATAGTACAGGCCCTTTGACCACCATCGTGCTGACGTTTTCACCTACTCTAAGATCAATCTAATCCTTTCCTCCCACATAGCCTTCTATTTTTCATTCATCTATGCACCTGAGTTTCTTGAATGCCTCTAATGTATCTATTTTACCACTAACCTGTCACTCTCTGTGTAATAAAACCAACCTCTAACATCTCCCCTATACATTCCTCAATCACCTTCAAGTGATGCCCTTCGGATTAGCCATTTCTGCCCTGGGAGAAAGTATCTGCCTGTCACTCCATGCCTCTTATCATCCTGTACATCTCTATCAAGATATCTCTCATCCTTCTTCACTCCAAGGAGAATAGCCTTAGCTCACTCAACCTATCTTCATAAGACACGTTCTCTAATCCAGGCAACATCCTGGCAAATATCCTCTGCACCCTCTCTAAAGCTTCATGTTCTTCCAATAATGAGGCAAGCAGACTGAAGCAATACTCCAAGTGTGGTCTAACCAGGTTTTATAGAGCTACAACATTATCTTGCAGCTCTTGAACTCAATCCCCCAACTAATGAAGGCCAACACATCATGAAATATTCTTAAATATCAACTTGTGCTCCAACTTTGAGGGATCGATGGACCCCAAGATCTCTCTGTTCCTCCACACTGTTAAGAACCCTGCCAATAACCCTGTATTCTGCCTTCGAGTCCGACCTTCAAAGGGGAGTTACTTCTCACTTCCCTTGCATCCTATCAATGCCCACTGTAACTTACGACAACCTTCTACACTATCCACAACACCATCAACATTCATGACATCTGTAAACTGACCTTTCCATTTCCTCATCCAAGTCATTTATACAAATCACAAAGAGTAGGGGTTGCAGAAGAGATCCTTGTGGAACACCTTTGGTGTTCCAGACTGACCTCCAGGCAGAATATGCTCCATCTGCCTTCTGTGGGTAATCCAGTTCTGAACCCATGTAGCCAAGTTTACATGGATCCTATGCCCTCTAACTTTCTGAATGAGGTTTTCATGGGGAACCTTCTCAAACACCTTACTAAAATTCGTTTTCACTACTTCTACTGCTCTACCTTCATCAATTTATATTGTCGCTTCCTCAAATAATTCAATTAGGCTCGTCAGGCATGAGTTGTCCCTCACAAAGCCGTGTTGACTATCCATAATCAGACTATTCTTTTCCAAACGCTCATCAATGCTATCTCTAAATATCTGCTTCAATAGTTTTCCCACTACTGATTAAGACTCAGTGACCTATAATTCCCAGGGTTTCCCTCTTCCTTTTCTTGAACAAAGGAATAACATTTACCACCCTCCAATATTCTGGTAGTACTCCTGTGCTTCGTGAGGAGACAGATAATCCCCAAAGGTATAGCAATCTCTTCCCTCACTTCCCACAGTAACCTGGGGTATATGCTGTCCGGCCTCAGAGACTTATCTATCCTATTGTTCTTCAAAAACTACAGCACATCCTCGTAATGTCAACATATTCCAGAATATCAACCTGTTCTACACTGACCTAACATCTTTCAAGATCCTTCTCATTGATGAATACTGAAGCAAAGTACTTCTTAAGGACCTCCCTACTTCTTCTGATTAGATTCACATGTTTCTTTTTTTTACTTGTAAAGAGTCCTAGTCTCACTCTAGTTATTTTCCTGTTCTTCATGTGGAATGCTTTGGGAGTTTCTCTTAATCCTGCTTGCCAAAGCCTTGTCATGTCCTCTTCCAGATTTCCTTATTCCACTCGTAAGCTCCTTCCTGGCTTCCTTGTAACAGTCTAGATCCCTGTCTGATCCTTGCTTCCAAAACCATGAGTATTCATCTTTCTTCCTCTTGAGTAGATGTTCCATATCTCTTGTCAACCATGGTTACTTCACTTTATTACCTTTTTCCTTGCCTCAATGGGATAAACCTTTCCAGAACCCTATGCAAGTGCTCCCTGAACAACCTCCACATTTCTGTTGTGCATTTCCCTAAGTATATCCGTGTCCAATTTACACTCTCAATTTCCTTAATATTTCCCCTTCCCCAATTCAATACGTTTCCATACCATCTGCTCCTACCCCTGTCCATGGCTATGGTAAAAAGCAGGGAGTTGTAGCCAATGTCTCTGAAATGCTCACCAATTGAGCGGTCTGTCACCTGACCAGGCTCATTACGGAGTGTCAGATCCAGTATGCTCTATCCTCTAGTTAGCTTATCTACAGTACATATATTATCAGGAATCCTTCCTGGATACACCTAATAAATTGTGTCCCATCTACCTTCTGAACTAAGGAGGTGCCAATTAATATTAAGGAATCTGAAGTCACCCATGACAACTACCCTGTTATTTTTACATCTTTTCAAAGTTTGCCTCTCAAGTTGCACCTCATTGTCTCTGTTGCTACTGGGCTGTCTGTAGAGATCTCCCAATAGAGTGCTTGCTCCCTTCCTGTTTTTGACTTCCACCCACACTGACTGAGTAGATGATTCCTCCACAATATCCTCTCTTTCTGGAGGTATGATACTATCCCTGATTGGCAATACCACTTCCCACCTCTTTTACCTCATTCCCTGTCACTTTCGAAGCATCTGAACTCTGGAATATCCAGTAGCCATTCCTGCCCTTGTGACAGCCAAGTCTCTGTAATGGCCGCAACACCATAGTCCCATGTAGTCACCCATGTTTTAAGTTCAACACCCATAATCCTGATACTTCTCGCACTAAAATAGACACATTGCAACCAATCCAACCCATTCTTTTAACTAACCATCCATCCTCTCCATCACACTGTGAGGGGTTCCCAATCTTTTTTATGCCATGGAACAATACCATTAAACAAGATGTCCATTGACCTCAGGTTGGGTGCCCCTGCTCTACATGCTACAATCAACCTCTACCCTAACTGCTCCCCATCACCTGACCTATCACTCTGGTTCCTAATCCCATGCCAATCTAGTTTAAACCCTCCATAACAGCTCTAGAAAACCTGTTCACAAGGATATTGGTCCCCCTCAAGTTCAGGTCAATCCATCCCTTTTGTACAGTCCATACATTCCCAGAAGAAATCCCAAATGATCCACAAATTGGAAAGCCTACCCCCTACATCAATTCATCAGCCACCCATTCATCTGCTAAATCATCTGATTCTTAGATTCTCTAGTGCATGGCACAGGTAGCAAGCCAGAGATTATTACCTTTGATGTTCTGCTTTTCAGCTTCCTATCTAGCTCCCTATATTCTCCCTTTAGGACCTTATCTCTTTTGCTACCTATGTCATTGACACCAAAATTTACCACTATTTTTGGTTGCTCATCCTTCCAATCTGATTCTGGCACCTATCTGGGAGTCTCGTGCACATCCATAAAATCGTCTGTCTTTTCCCCTAACTATTGAATCCGCTAGCACCACCACCCTCTTCTTCTCCCCAGTTCCCTTCTGAGCCACAGAGCCAGATTCAGCGCCAGAGATTTGGTTGCTATAGCTTTTACCTGGTAGGTCGTCCAATGTATCCTTAATAGTATCCAAAGTGGTTATTGGGGAGAATGGTCGCACAGGTGCTCTGCCTATTCCTTTCCCTCTTCTGACAGTCACATGCTACCAGCTTCCAACAATTTAGGAGTGAAAAAGCCAGTGGTCATCCAGTTCCAGATCAAGTTCCCTAACATGGTTTGTCTGGAGCTGCATCCGGATGTAGCAATTGGGTAGATCAGTGATGTTGGATGAGGAGCATGCTTCTGTGCTGAGATCCATGCTCAATACATAGGCACTGTTAGACGAAGATAAAGAAACCTGACAGTAACCACAACCTAGCTTCTGCCTTTCCTTGCTGAAGCCTCGTAAGCCAAAGTCTCGGTTGCCCACTCTAACTCTGTCCCACTCACACAATGCCCAGCTTGCCTAAACCTAACTTCTTATCATTGGCACTTGCTAAGTGCCTATTAACCGAAACAGTCTCCATCTCCACAGAAAATCCTGAAAGGCCCTGCTGGCTTTTTAAATTTGGCACTTAAATTCCATAAACAATTATCTCTGTGATCTTAATCGCACCAAATGTCCCGACAGGCTCCACTCACTTTTTAAATTTGGTGCTTAAACTCCACAACCAAATGTCTCTGTAATCTCAGAGAGTTCCCCTCAAGTTTCCCCCAAAATTTCTAGTGCACAAGTGTAATGGAGAATGAAATAATTAGTGTCTTATCAGTACAAGTTGAACGAGCTGAAGCTTTTCTCTTTGGAGCAAAGGAGGATGAGAAGTGATTCTATAGAGGTGACAAGATGATAAGAGACGTAGATAGAGTGGACCCTTCTTCCCAGAGTGGAAATGGCTAATACAAGGGTGGAGAAGTTGAAAGTGTTTCGAGGAAAGTATGAGGGCTGGGATATGTCAGCAGTAAGTTTCTTATGCAGACAGTGAGTGTGGAACATCCTGCTGGGGAAGGCAAAGGCAGATACATAAGGGGCATTTAAGAAATTCTTAGTTGCATCGATGATGGAAAAATAGAGAGCTATGTAGGAGGGTAGAGTTAGATTGTTCTTTGAGTTGGTTAGAAGGTTGGCACAACATTCTGGGCTAAGTGGCTTGTATTGTGCTGTAATGGTGTGTTACTTCAGATCCAATGCAGCACAAAAAAAATAAGGAACACAATAATTAAAAAACACAATAAATATAAATACATAAGATGGTTCATATACATATATCCATAGTACATCCAAAAGTGACACTAGGCATAGGAATGTCTGTACCTAAGGTGACAGGAAATGATAAAGCAGAGGTGGTTGGGGGTATGGAGGGGTGGTATAGCAGGTGGAGGTGTGGATCTGTCTTACTGTCTGGGGAAGGTAACTATTTTTGGGTCTGGTGGTCCTAGTGTGAATACTATGTAGCCTTCTCCCTGATGGGAGTTAGACGGACAGTCCATGAGCAGAGTGTGTGGGATCGTTCATGGTGTTACTGCCCCTTTTCTGGCACCTTTCTGATACACAATATGTCTTTGGTGGGTAGGCTTGTGCTGGTGATGTGGTGATTCATAATAAATACAGAAAATGCAACCAAGACATGTCATTGTCGATGTCCTTCATACCAATACATTCCCTTACAGTGCGTTCATATCATGAAAGCTTCTTTCTTAAACAATACCCCTGTAAAACATTAAAGAGGCTGTTACACAGTGTTTAGTCATGGCAGGACCCTGGACTATAGTCCTTCCCCACAGAGACTTCGTTGGCTGCCTTCATATAGAGCAATACTGAAGTCAAAAGCAGGATGTGATCTATTTGGTTGTGGAGAGCATTGCTCTTGTTTCCTTTCTGACAGGCACTTTTAATGAAGTAAATATAAAACTCTCCTTTAACCACTTTGTATGGCAGCACAGTTGCTTTACAGCATCCACTGTAAGATCAGGGTCTGATTCTTGAAGTCTGTAAGGAATTTACTGTATACGTTCTCCCCATGACCGCATTGGCTTCTGTTTCCTCCCACATTGAAAAGACGTCCGGTTAGGGTTAGTAAGTTGTGGGCATGCAAGTTGATGCTGGAAGCATGGCAACACTTGCAGGTTGCCCAGCACAGTTCATGCTGATTTGATTTGATGTAAGTCACAGATTTCACTATATGTTCTGATGTACATGTGACAAATAAAGCTTACCTCTTCATTCTGCCTTGTCATATTCACTCTCAACTGGATCGGCGAAGGCAATTTGCTGCAGAGATGCAGTCTGATATTTGGATTGTGAGAGTTTTAGTACAATATCTTGTGTAAATCAACTTGAGGTCAGCATTATCTCCAAGTTACGGCTGGACTTGCTCCTGCAACTGATAAGTAGTTTGGACAAGATCCAGAAGGTCTCAGAGGATGTTTGCACTAGTTTATGCATATTTCAGAAATGGAATCAGCTGAGATCAGAACCAGAATCAGGCTTATTATCACTGACATGTGTAGTGAAATTTGTTAACTTAGCAGCAGCAGTTCAATGCAACACACGATAATATAGAAAGAAAAAAAATAAGTAAAGCAATTACAGTAAGAGTATATATGTATATTGTGTAGATTAAAACTAGCGCAAACCCAGAAATATATATTTTTTAAAAAGTGAGGTAGTTTTTGTGGGTTCAATGTCCATTTAGGAATCGGATGGCAGAAGCTGTTGTTGAGTCACTGAGTGTGTGCCTTCAGGCTTCTGTACCTCCTTCCTGACAGTAACAATGAGAAGAGGGCATGCCCTAGGTGATGGAGGTCCTAATGACAGACATTGACTTCAAGGCTTCACTCCTCGAAGATGTCTTGGATACTCTGGAGGCTTATACCCAAGATGCAGCTGACTAATTTTACAACTTTCTTTAGCTTCTTTCGGTCCTGTGCAGTAGCACCCCCTCCCCCCATACCAGACAGTGATGCAGCCTGTCAGAATGCTCTCCATGGTACATCTATAGAAGTTTTTGAGTGTTTTAGTTGACAAACCAAATCTCTTCAAACTCCTAATGGAATATAAGACCATAAGATATAGGAATAGAATTAGGCCATCCTTTTCACATCCACTCTGTTGAGGTCTTTCAACATTCAAAGGTGTCAGTGAGATCTCCCCTCATCCTTCTGAATTCCAGTGAGTACAGACCCAGAGCCATTAAACGTTCCTCGTATGATAACCCTTTCATTCCTGGAATCATCCTTGTGAACCTCTTCTGGACCCTCTCCAATGCCAGCACATCTTTTCTAAGATAAGGAACACAAAACTGTACACTATACTCAAGGTGAGGCCTCACCAGTGCCTTATAAAGCCTCAGCATCACATCCTTGCTCTTGTATTCTAGACCTCTTGAAATGAATGCTAACATTTGCCTTCCTCACCACCCACTCAACCTGCAAGATAGCCTTCAGGGTGCTCTGCACAAGGACTCCCAAGTCTCTTTGCATCTCAGATTCCTGGATTTTCTCTCCATTTAGAAAATAGTCCAAACATTTATTTCTACTACCAAAGTGCATGACCATGCATATAGCTGCAGTCCTGCCTTCTTTATAGATGCATTGATATGTTGGGACCAGGTTAGATCCTCAGAGATGTTGACACCTAGGAACCTGAAATTGCACACTCCCTCATTTACGATCCCTCAATGAGGATTGGTTCATGTTTGCTTGCCTTGCCCTTCCTGAATTCTATAATCAGCTCTTTCATCTAGCTGGTATATCTCATTCCTGTACGCCCTTTCACCTTCTTCTAAGATTCTACCAACAATGGTTGCATCATCAACCAATTTATCGATGGTATTTGAGCTATGCCTAGCCACACAGATGTCTTTCATGGACCTATGAATGAATATGGATGAAAGAAACTCAAGGTGGGATGATGTTACTGAGGTGAGCAAGCTGGTTGAGAAACCACAGTAGTGGTGAATTCACTGTGTATCTTTGTCATTGTTCTGCTGGTGATGGAGACTTGATAATAGGAGTATTGATGGTGTTTGATGACACTTGGAGTTCAGAAGTTTGAGGTAAGATCTCATTGAAATCTGCTGGATACTGAAAAGGCCCAGCTAGAGTGGATGTGATGAGTGTCTTGGCATTAGTGGGAGAGTCCATAATCCAAGGGCACAGCCTCAGAATAAAGTTTCATCTCTTTAAAACTGAGATGAAGATAAACTACTTCTTCCAGAGGGTGGTAAATCATTGCCACAGAGGGATGTGTCATGCAAGCCATTGTTATATTTATGGCAAGAATTATCAGGTTCTTGTATGGAATTGGGTTAAGGATTAAGGGAGAAAGTGTGAGAATGGGATTGAACAATAAATCAGCTGTAGTTGAATGTCAGAGCAGACTTGAGGGGCCAAATGTCTTAATTCTGCTCCTATATCTTATGATCTTGTAGTCATGGGCACCTACATGCCATAAATGATTAAAATAGTTATGTGTATTAATAATAATAATGTGAGTCCATGCAATGTAAGAGATAAATACTTCAGAATTAGCCCAAAGTAAATGAATTATATCAGCATGAGTTTCAAGCTCCATTTCACTTTATCTGTTGTTAATTGGAAGATGTCACGGTAACAGCTAGATTAATATCATTGCACATCTTGTATGTGGATTTGCAGTTAGTGTAAGCAATTGGATCTGTGTTATGATTTTCAAAATGGGTAAATGAAAATCACACCCAGAAGGAATAGAACAAAGGTACGTTTGGTTTTCAAAGGGCAATATTGATGGATTGAAACTAAAGCAAAGAATGTTGGAAGCACTCAGCAGGTCAGGCAGTATCAGCAGGGAAAATGATAAAGCTGATGTTTCGGGTCAAGGCCCCTTCTTCAGAACTGTTCATTGAAGATACAAGTGTTTGAATTTGCAGGGCAGAAGGTTAGAGAGAACAAAGAAAATTTGAGCAGAGCATCATCTTCACCACAACTTCCACTCTGCCCTCAAATTCACCTGGACTACCTCTGACACTTCTCTCCATTTTCTTTGTATCTCTGTCTCCATCTCGGGAGACAGACTGTCCACAATTTTCTACTATAAACCAATTGACACCCACAGCTATCTCAACTATACCTTCTTCCACCCTATCTCCTGTAAGGATGCTATTGCCTTCTCTCAGTTCATCTGTCTCCACCTCTTCTGTTCTTAAGATGAGGCTTTCTACTCTAGGACCTTCAGGAAACATGTCTTCCTCTCTGTCCTTGTTGATGGGCCACTTGAACATATTTCCAGCATTTCCTGCATGTCTGTTCTCAGCCCCTTCTCTCCCATGAGAAGAGAGATAGGGTTCCCATGGTTCTTGCCTTCTACCCCACTAACCTCTGCATCCAGCGTTATCATCTTTCACTACTTCTGCAAGCTTCAATGTTATTTCACCACCAGCCACCTCTCCCCTTCCCACCCTCTGTTTTGTCATCTAGATTTATCACCCTCCCTGTCCGGTGCCATCTTCCCATCATTCGTCCCTTATCTATTTCCACCTATCACTTTCCAGCTTCTCACTTTACCTCCTCCCTCCCCTCCCCACTCTATCTACCTGAAATGTGCTTCTGTTTCCATCTATCACCTACCTGTCTCTGTCTCAACACTTCCCACCCTTCTCTGCCTGGCTCAATCTCCCCCTCATCTGGTTCCACTGATCACTGTCCAGACCCTCTCTCACCTCTATATACCAGCTACCTTCCCTCTTCACTCATGCTGGGTATCAGTCCAAAACATCAGTCGTCCCTTTGCATTCACAGACGCTGCTTGACCTGCTAAGTTTTTCTAGTGGTTTATAGTTTTGCTCCAGATTCCAGCATCTGCCATCTTTTATCTCTAGATCAGAGGAAATGTCTGTGATAAGATGCAGAGGCTGCCCAGGTTGCAAATAATACAAGTCTGCACAATTATTTTCTTTTAGTCTTTAACATTGTATTCCATTATTGGCAATTATTAAAGGAAAATAATATTTTGAATTTCAGGTTGGGGAAGCCAAAGTTCAAAGGTTCAAATCCACCACAACACATGGTTACACTTCCCGGGGCACAGTTTACGATGGATCCTCACTTTTATACTACTCTTTGTACTTGTCTGTGAAATCGCAGAGGGAATGGTTTCAGACAGGTATGGCTTGGATTTCTTATATTGTTAATTTTTTAAAATTGTCTATTTTTAGCAAATTGAAATGTGTTCATTTGACTACAACTAGAGCTTATTTTGAGTACACTGATGTCAGAGTGAGTGAAGAGGTGTTTTTGGAGGTCGAATTTCCAGCCTTTAGTATATTTGTGAAAAAAAACACAGTTGTGTGAAATTAAGTATTAGGGAATCAGTAATATTGTTAATCCTGATGTAGTTTTTCAATGATCTAATTTCTCCCTATTTTCTTTATGTATACTATAGGTGTTCCTCACTGTCCATTCCCTACAATTGTTTAACACTTACTTCTGTTCTTGCCTCTTCTGTTGATAATCACTCATTAAGAAATATTCTTCACTCTCCAAAATGCTCCTTCACCATCTATAACCTATAGCACACTGCTTTCCTATTTTCCTTTTGTCATTCTGCTGCTAGAAGTGCCCCTCATGAGCAAGACAGCCTCCCAATCCACTCTTCTTCATCCTCTTTGTCCTATATAATGATCTACTAAAAGTGACCCTCATGAGCAAGACAGCCTCCCAATCCCCATTCTCTTTGTCCTAAATTTTACAGGGTGAGCCAGTAGTAAGGAAGGCAAATGCAATGTTAGCATTAATATGAGAGGCCTAGAATATAAAAGCAAGGATGCAATGCTGAGTATTTATAATACATTGGTCGGACCGCACTTGGAGTATTATGAGCAGTTTTGGGTCTCTTACCTGAGAAAGCATGTGTTGACGTTGGAGAGGGTCCAGAGGATGCTTGCGAGAATGATCCTGGGAATGAAGGGGTTAACGAATGAGGAGCATTTGATCGTTTTGGCCCGTACCTGCTGGAGTTCGGGCATTTAAAAGAATGTGGAGGTTGGGGTGACTCATTAAAACCTATAGAATATTAAAGCACAAGTTGGACTGAGACTGGAGAGGATGTTTCCTATAGTGGGAGAAACTCAGAGCAGGTGCCATACCCCAGAATATAGAGATGAGGAAGAACTTATTTAACCAGAGAGTGGTGAATTTGTTGCCACAGATGGCTGTAAAGGCCAAGTTATTGTGTATATTTAAAGCAGAGGTTGATAGATTTTTGATTATCAATAGAGGTGTATAAGATGATGAGAAGCATTGATCGTGTAGATAGTCAGAGGCTTTTTCCCAGGGCTGAAATGGCTAGCATGAGAGGGCACAGTTTTAAGGTGCTTGGAAGTACGTACAGAAAAGATGTCAGTGGTAAGGAGTGGTGAGTGCGTGGAATGGGCTGCCGGCAATGGTGGTTGAGGCAGATACAATAGGGTCTTTTAAGAGACTCCTGGACAGGTGCATGGAGCGCAGAAAAATAGAGGGCTACAAGTAGTCCTAGGTAATTTCTAAGGTAAGGAAATGTTCGGCACAGCGTTGTGGGCCGAAGGGCATGTATTGTGCCCTAGGTTTCTATGTTTCTATTACGGTGAAAGGCTGGAGAATGGGTTTGAGAGGGATAAGCACTCAGCCATGGTGGAATGGTAGAGCAGAATTTGATAGGCCAAGTGGCTTAATTCTGCTCCTTTGTCTTGTTAATTTGAAAATATGAGTACTGAGCTGCTAGTTTGAAGCAAGGATATGATTTAGGCTGTGTTTTTCTGTCACTGTGCCATTGCACTTTAACTGTGCCAGTTCAAAAGTCAAAGTGAATTTATTATCAAAATATGTCATGATATACTACCCTGAGATTCAGTTTTTTGCAGGTATTTACAGGAAAATAAATTCTATTTTATTTCTTTATGAAAAAATATACATAAGCAAAGACCAACAAATAATTAATGTGCAAAAGAAGACAAATTGCGCAACAAAAATGATACCGAGAACATAAGTTGTAGAGTCTTTGAAAATGAGTCAATAGGTTGTGAAATCAGTTCAGAGCTGAGGTGAGTGAAATTGTCCACACTGGTTTAACAGCCTGATGATTGTAAGGTAATAACTGTTCCTGAACCCGGTGGTGTGGGACCTGTACCTTCTGTCCAAGAACAGATCATGGCCAAGGTGCTGAGGGCAGTGACAGAGAACAGGATTAGATCTGGGTGTCTGGAATTTTGTACCACTGTACCAATTTATTGTAAACAATGCTGGATGACATCAGCTGGTCAGGCAGCTTCTATGGAAAGGAATTTACCCTGCAATTTGAGAAGGAGAAGCTAAAGTAATGTTTCAGGATTACAGTGGAGTAAAGGGAATTATGATGCAACTGATTCTTTTTATGTTATATTTAAATGATTTGGATGACAGAATTGATGGCTTTGTGGCCAACTTTGTGGTTCATTATAAAGACAGGTGGAGGGGCTGGTAGTGTGAGAAAGCAGAGAGGTTACAGAAGGACTTGGACAGATTAGAAGAATGGGCAAAGAAGTGGCAGATGAAATACAGAGTCTGTAAGTGTATGGTCATGCACTTTGCTAGAAGAAATAAAAGAGTAGACTATTTTTTAAATGGAGAGAAAATTCAAGAATCGGAGGTGCAAAGGAATTTGGGAGTCCACATGCAGAATTCCCTAAAGGTTAATTTACACATTGAATCGGTTCTGCAATGTTAGCATTCATTTCAAGAGGACTAGAATATTAAAGCAAGGATGTAATGCTGAGGCTATTTAAGGCACTGGTGAGGCCTCACTTTTGTGAGCAGTTTTGGGCCCCTTTTCTAAGAAAGGATGTGCTGTCATTGGAAAGAGTTCAAAGGAGGTTCATGAAAATTATTCTCAGATTGAAAGGCCTATCATATGAGGAGCATTTGATGGCACTGGGCTTATAACCATTGGCAGTCAGAAGAATGTTGAATATTCAAAGGCCTCGATAGAGTGAATGTGGAGAGAATATTTCCAGTGGTAGGGGTGTCTAAGACCAGAAGGACTTCCATGTGGAACAGAGATGAGGAGGGTTATGAATCTGTCTAATTCATTGCCACAGACTGCTGTGGAGGCCAAGTCGCTGGGTATATTTAAGGCAGAAGTTGATAGATTCTTGATTAGTCAAGGCATGAAGGGATATGGGGAGACGGCAGGAGATTGAGGCTGAGGGAAAATGGATCTGTCATGATGAAATGGTGGAGCAGACTCGATGGGCCAAATAGGCTAATTCTGCTCTGATGCCTTGGGGTTGTATGGACATATTGGAATGTGAATGGGGACTGGAATTAAAATGGCTGGCAACCAGAAAATCATGCTTGTTGTGCACGGTGCAAAGGTGATCGCAATTGTAAACAGATTTGTCGCAAAACCACTTTTTCCTGCGCTCTGAACAGAAATGATGTGTGGTAGAAGAAGATAATTGATTAAAGCAATAGCGAAGATATTGCATCATGAAATACAATTTACTAGATTACCATTGGGATATTGTGGCACTGGCTATTAACTGATCACTGATTATTGGACAGTGAAATCAATCCTAATGACATCTCCCTCCCATGTGTGAAATCTATTGCACGAAATTTACTACTTGTTTTGAATTGACATTCAGTTTTTGGTAATCAGCATGTGAAACTAATTTAGAAATCAGATGTGGCTGATTGTAGCCCTCATCATTAAGTAATGAATGAGCGAAAGAAACTATCATTGGGCCAGCTATCTCATCCTTTGCACACACACAGTCCATCCATGCAAACTTCAACCACTTGGAGCACTTATTGCTGACCTAAACTACAAAAGCAGAATCTGGTGCAGGTGCGGAGACCACAGACTGCTTTGAGTCTTGTTAAGTTTTTTGCATAAAATTAGCCTATGTTAGTATCTTAACGGCCAATAATAATAATAATTTATTTATAGAGCACTTTTCATGCAGGCAATGTAGTCCCAAGTGCTTTATAATGGGATAAAATGCAAATGCGAAAATGAAAAGTAAAAAGATGTTAGTTAAAATCAAGGTTAAACAAATAGGTTTAGAACTAACTTTTCAAAATTTTAAAACTTCCTCTGCATCCATGATAGTTTTGGGTATTGAATCCCACAGTTTAGGAGAGTAGTTCAAAATAAGCTGACCAGCCAATTACCATTTGACCTTTAAATGTAAGAGACCAGGTGAAGAAGACCTAGAGCTTGAGCAGTGTTATAAAACAAGAGCGATTCTGTGATGTTCTCTGGTCCCAGACTATTGAGAGCTTTAAAATCAATTCTAAAAGATACAGGAAGCTAATTCAGAGTAGCTAGGACAAGAGTGATGTACTTCCTCATCAGTCTGGCAGTAACATTCTGAATGAGTTGAAGTTTATCAATACATTGCTTCGGAAGGCCAGTATAAAGCGCATTGTGGTTATCTAGTCTATTCAATATAAAGGCTTGAATTAGTTTCTCAGCATCATTACATGACAGGAACAGACATACTGTTGAAATATTTCTTAAGTGAAGAAATGTTGCTCTGGTCACTTATGTAGGAATTAAAATTTAATGCTGACTCAAGGATAAACACTCAAGATAGTTGCTTCTGATTTTACAATAATTTATCAATAAATTTATATCTTTTGACTTTAGGACCAACCAAAGGTGTTACAGTTTTATCTTCATTTAGTTTAAGGAAATTATTGCTCATCCAGTTGTTTATTGCAGTCATACTGGAAATCAGAGAAGTAGGGTGTTATTACTAGGCTCAACTGAGATGTACAACTGCGTGTCAACTGCAAAACTGTTGAAATCAAGTTTATGCTCCCAAACGGTGTCTGCTAAGGGGAGCACTTATAAGGAGAAGAATAGGGGACCAAGACAGTTTCCTTGAGCAACACCAAATGGTACATTGTATCTCTTAAAAAATTAGTCTCCAAGACAAACAACAAAAATTCTTTCTAACATAAATGAGTGAAACCAATGACTGAATTACTAAAAGTGGCTGCAACACTATTTATAGATCTGAAACTTATTTTGGAAAACAATGTTACACACTAATGATCAGAAGTGCATAATTTGACAAATTATAAATAATACACAGAATTGTTTATTGAATCATAATTCAAAACTAAATCCTGGCATTAAATTTGAATAGCCATCTAGATATTGCCAAGGATAATAGTGGAAAAAAAGTCTAAAGTAAAACTAAGTGTGTATGCCAGACTCATGAGTAAATATTTTCATGTCATGCCGAGTCATTGGGCAACATCTCTGGCTGGCTCTCTCTGTCAGCCAGATACTCAAGCAGAATTTATTCCAGTAGAAGTGGACTTTTTCACTAAATAAGGAGGTATTCCATGTATCTCTATACAACCATCTTATTGTGTTTCAGTTCTTTTATTTTATAAGCACTTGGAACATTTGTAACATTCCAGTGTATTTGCTCATCTGCATCCGTAATGTTCTTGGTTTCTATAGCTATCCAAAAGAAACTTGCATTTATATAATGTTTTTTGTGACCTCTGTAGATTATATAATGTCCTGGTGCCAATTTTTAAGAGTGACTTTGGGAATTGTGTCAGCTAATTTCCACACAAGGTTTCAGGAAAACAGCATTTGAGATAAAGCACAAGAGTTAGAGAACACAGAACAGTACAGTGCAGGAACCAGCCCTCCAGCCCACCTTGTACATGATACCCAATTCTTTTCCATCAATGCATGACCTGTATCCTGTCTCCTACCCTTCCCTGCTTTCTAACAGTCTCTTAAATGTCACTGTTGCATCTGCTTTCCACTACACACCCCCACCCTGGCACCATGTCCCAGGCCCCCACCACTTTTTGTGTTAATAAAAACGCAACCAGCTCATCTCCTTAAACTTTCCTCTTCTCATCTTGAATCAAAAGTCATGTTGTTTGTCATATGTACAAGTACATGTATGCACAGGTGCAATGAAAACCTTCCAGCAGCATTAAAGGCACATAGCTTCAGACCTGGCATTCATATAAAAATAGTAAATTATATCCCACTTTTACAAGAGAAAACACAACTGGAATTTAAAGAACACACATGATGTCCATTTTAGTGCAAAGTGATCAAAGTGGTCACAGTGATTAGGGTTGTGTAGGTTGGTTCATGAAAAATTGGAGGTGTGGGACTTCTAGCTTCTGTAAATCCTGTCCAATGGTAGCTCCAAGAAGATGGCATAGCCTGGATGATGGGCACCTTCCAAGCTGGACATTGCCCTCCTGAGGCAGTTCCTTCCATAGGTACTACTGATGGTTGGGAGGGATGTGCCCATGATGTATTGGCCTGAGTTTACTATGCTCTGCGGCTCCTTGTGTTTCTGGACAGAACATGATGCAACCAGTCAAACTACTCTCAACAGTATAAATGTAGAGGTTGTTAGTGTTTGGTGACAAGCTGAATCTCCTTAACCTAACCTAAGTGCTGTCCAATGCCAGGTCATCTGCTATGTTAACACCCTGGAATTTAAAGCTGTTGTCTCTCATCTCTGTCAATTTCCCCCCACTGTAGACTGGAGCTCATACACCCTCTTATTTCCTTCCAGAAATCAATAATTAGCTTTTTAGTTTTGCTGATGTTGAGTGAGAGGTTATGGCATGACTCAACCAGGTATCATATCTCATTCCTGTACGCCATCACCACCGCTGGTCCAACAAGTGTGGTATCATCAGCAAATGTTTAATGCCATTTATATGACATGGAATAGTTATGTGTATAGAGTCAAGCAGGGGCCTGAGCCTGCGGCCTTGCTGGTCGGCAAGGAGGAGATGTTACCGATCACCACTGATTGAGGTCTGTCAGTGAGGAGGTTGAGCATCCTGTTGCAGAGAGAGGAACAGAGGCCCAGTTCTTGAAGCTTGATAATGAGTTTGGATGGGATGACATACTGAAATGCACATCCTCTTGAGCTTGACATTTCTACCCTGGGGAAAAGATTCTGACCATCTCCCCTATCTATGCCTTTCATACTTCCAGAGAAAACAGATGAACTTTGCTCAACTCCTGTTTATAGTTTATCCTCCCTAATCCAGGCATCATTCTGGTAAACCTCTGCTGCATCCGCGCGGCTGTGGAAGGGCATCCAGGACATCACCAATTACAAGACAACATCACCTGACTGTGCAGGTGATGCCTCCCTCCCAAATGCGCTGAATAAATTCTACACCCGGTTTGAGGTGGAAAATGACGTGGCGGTGAGGAAGTCCACCCCTCCTGCGAATGACCAGGTGCTGTGTCTCTCTGTGGCCGACGTGAGAAGAACCCTGTGCAAGGTCAACCCACGGAAGGCTGCTGGACCAGACAACATCCCTGGTAGAGTGCTCAGAGGATGTGCAGACCAGCTAGCAGATGTTCTCACTGACATCTTCAACATCTCCCTGAACAGCAACATTGTTCCAACGTGCTTCAAGGCCGCCACCTTCGTCCCCGTGCCGAAGAAGTCTTCAGTGTCCTGCCTAAATGACTACCGTCCCGTTGCACTTACATCCATCATCATGAAGTGTTTCGAGAGGCTCATCATGAGGCATATCAAGACCCTGCTACCCCCCCTCACTGGACCCCCTGCAGTTTGCGTACAGTCCCAACCGCTCAACAGATGACACCATTGCCACCACCCTCCACCTGGCCCTAACCCACCTGGACAAAAAAAACACATACGTTCGAATGCTGTTCATAGACTTCAGTTCAGCATTCAACACAATCATCCCTCAGAAACTGATTGGAAAGCTGAGCCTACTGGTCCTGAACACCTCCCTCTGCAACTGGATCCTAGACTTCCTGACTGGGAGACCTCAGTCAGTCCAGATTGGGAGCAGCATCTCCAACACCATCACACTGAGCACGGGGGCTCCCCAGGGCTGTGTGCTCAGTCCACTGCTGTTCACTCTGCTGACCCACGACTGTGCTGCAACACACAGCTCGAACCACATCATCAAGTTTGCCAATGACACGACGGTGGTGGGTCTCATCAGCAAGAACGACGAGTCAGCTTACAGAGAGGAGGTGCAGCGGC
This sequence comes from Hemitrygon akajei, assembly GCF_048418815.1. NCBI lineage: Eukaryota > Metazoa > Chordata > Chondrichthyes > Myliobatiformes > Dasyatidae > Hemitrygon > Hemitrygon akajei. Next base: position 55,398,956 of record NC_133137.1, read on the forward strand.
TAACGGACTGGTGCAGAGCCAACAGCCTGTCTCTGAATGTGAACAAAACAAAAGGGATGGTTGTTGACTTCAGGAGGGCACGGAGCAACCACTTTCCGCTGAACATGGACGGCTCCTCGGTAGAGATCGTAAAGAGCACCAAATTTATTGGTGTTCACCTGGTGGAGAATCTCACCTGGTCCCTCAACACCAGCTCCATAGCAAAGAAAGCCCAGCAGCGTCTCTACTTTTTGTGAAGGCTGAGGAAAGTCCATCTCCCACCCCCCATCCTCATCACATTCTACAGGGGTTGTATTGAGAGCATCCTGAGCAGCTGCATCACTGCCTGGTTCGGAAATTGCACCATCTCGGATCGCAAGACTCTGCAGCGGATAGTGAGGTCAGCTGAGAAGATCATCGGGGTCTCTCTTCCCGCCATCACGGACATTTACACTGCACGCTGCATCTGCAAAGGAAACAGCATTATGGAGGACCCCATGCACCCCTCATACAATCTCTTCTCCCTCCTGCCGTCTGGGAAAAGGCTCCGAAGCATTCAGGCTCTCACGACCAGACTATGTAACAGTTTCTTCCCCCAAGCTATCAGACTCCTCAATACCCGAAGCCTGGACTGACACCTTGCCCTACTGTCCTGTTTATTATTTACTGTAATGTCTGCACTGTTTTTGTGCACTTTATGCAGTCCTGTGTAGGTCTGTAGTCTAGTGTAGCTTTTTCTGTGTTTTTTTTATTACATAGTTCAGTCTAGTTTTTTGTACTGTGTCATGTAACACCATGGTCCTGAAAAACGTTGTCTCATTTCTACTATGCACTGTACCAGCAGTTATGGTCAAAATGACAATAAAAGTTGGCTTGACTTGACTTGACTTCCAGAGCCCTCTTAACCTTCCTGTAATGAGACAACAGAATACAACATAGAGATATACAACACAGAAACAGCCCACCCATGTGTCCATGATGCCTGTCTATGGTAATCCCATTTGCCCACATTAGGACCTGTATTCTTCTATTACTTTCCTGCTAGTAATCTATCTTATTGTTCCCGATTGGCAAGGTCCACTCTCTGGTCTTCTGCAGGTAATACAGTGGAAAACCCCAATGCCCATTTGAACGGGCAGAGTGGTTATTGTTTGACTGATGTTACATGTATCTCTGAAATAAAGAACTGTAAATGTGGTTTAATCATTAAAAAGAGTAATTCCAACAGTACTACAACACCGCTCAGAAGTTTCATGCCAGTTTTGTGTTCAGTGCAGTGAAATGGATCTTAACATAAAGTTTAGGAAAGGACCTCTCCAATTCCCAGGGGCCCTTTATCAGGGCCAGCATTCTTGTAATGTATAGCCGGTTGTAGACTAACTCCCTTTTTAATCTGTACACAACGCTGGAAGAACTCAGCAGGTCAGGCAGCATCCGTGAGAAAAGAGATCCACAGCATCTGCAGTTGTATTTTTATGTCTCTTTTTAATCTGTTCCCCAAAACATGCCATAGTTTTTTCTAGAGAGGGATGAACTTCCCGTACACTCAGTGAAAGATCTGTAATTAGCATTGGCTCTGTAGAATATCCAGATAAGGCCCTCACACCCAGATAATAGAGGAAATGTTCATTTCAAGCATTCCAGTTACACTTGAATCTGGCTTTAAATGTGTAGGGAAAACATTAGACCTACTGAGAAGACTATTTGTCCAACCCATGTTTGAGGAAGTGTGATGATGTGAATATCTATAATCCATTCTTACACTTACATATGCAAAAAGGCAGAAAAGGAAGCCATACAGCTACTTGTTCATACTGTCTGCCAGCTGAGCTGATCCCATCAGGCCTACACCTCTTCCCTTTTCCATTGCAACCTTCTCTCTCTCACACTCATCAATTCCCTTTTGATCCTTTTGCCTTTTGTTAAGAGTCAATAAACCTCCCAGTGTCATGATGGGATATGGGAGGAAAGTGGAGCACCCTGGGGAAACCCATAGGGCTGCAGGAAGAATGCAGGCTGAACGTGAAGTCGGGACTGAACCTGAGCTGCTGGAGCTGTAACGCAGGAGGGGTTAACTACTGCACCACCACATCACCTCTTGTTTGGAGGGGGTCACTGCAACCTAGAAGGTACCACTCAATTCAACAGCCATTGACACATACTCTACCTAATGGTCACACCATGTGAGAGCATCATTACTAATTTAAACTTCAGCCATGAAGTTCACATAATTCTCTCACCCTGACCTTGTCCTCTTACAGCTCTGCCAGCCCAAACGTACATAAAATGCAGCATAATCTGCATTCACCATTAAGTCCTTTTATAACTGGCACCTTCCGTTCTTAGTAGTTACCCATACAAAGGATTTCGAGAGGAGATCAGGTACATAGGAACCGGGTGAACCACTTGCCTCCTAGTGAGCTCTTCCCCCTTCACTATCATGGGAGATTCATGACTCTGTCTTCCTGTTTTTGTCCCTTTCCCTGGGGAATCAAAGATTTATCAATCTCAGAGTTAAAATTCAATTTTGACTGAAAATTACTTCCTTGATAATGAGTACCCAGGTCTTAACTTCACTTCTAAAAGTTTTGTTTCAAATTTTTGATCTATACATTCCCCCACTCCAAGACATCAATTTGAAGAAATATTTTCTCTCTATTTACCCTTGCAGTTTTCCTTAACATTTTGAAAATTTTGATCAAATCACACTTTAGTCTTCTAAATTCCAGAGGACAGAAAGCTAAACTAAGTAACGTCTCATCATTTACTTTTTATCCAGTGACCATTTTCAGAGTCAGGGTTTTTTAAAATGTTGGTGGTGTAACTCCATGAGTCCTCTGAAGATGAGGGATGCCTGCTCTTGTGTTGGAGACTGTATATGTGTGTGGGTGGGTGGGAAGGAAGGAAGGAAGGGGCTTGTTCTGCTGTTATTGTTTGTCTGATCTCTTTGTTTATATAGTTTACTATTTCAAAGCTGCTTCTAGATGACCAAAACACAACCTCCATCACTGCTTACTTCAAGAATGGTACATTATCATTGAAGTGATTTCATCATCAAACACAATCACTACTTTTTGTGTATTTAACATTTAAGTATTATTTGAGTAAAATATTGTTTCAGTAAGAAATCTTTGTTTCTTTGCATGATTCATTATGGGTTGTATGTAAAAGTATGTGAATGGCATACGTCGTAACACCACCACATCATATGTGAGTGCCTTCACTAGATTTAAAAAAATTAAGTACACACGTCCCATGCTCCAGTGTTTTTCTTTCAATTAGTTTCTGGAGTTATAAAACATAACACTGCCCTTCCCCTTTCTGTCATCTTCACTACCTTTTCTGTAGCTCTAATAACTTGGTATATTTAATCCCCAATCTTGAGCCTCTTTTAGGCAGATGTCATTAATAACTCTAAGTATGCACCGGTATTAGCTACAACCAGTGGTGTCACAACTCTTATTTGTCCTATTTTAGTGTACTCCCTCAATTTCTCTCTTCTTTGTTTCCTCTTGTCCATCAAATTTGTTTTGTGTTATGATACCAGCCCCTTCCTTTGTGAGAATCGCAAGAGCCCTAGTGAAGGGGGGGGGGGGGTCAATGACCCAAGAGAGAGAGAGAGGTGCTGAATAGACACAGGAAATGGGAGAGAGAGAGACGTGCTGAATACCGCGTTCCACCGGGATGCAGAATAAAGCGACCTTGACTATTGTCTCATGAAGACCACGTGTAAAGCCCTCGGGCAAAGTGGGCTGGTTGAGAGAGAGATTGACACCTGCGATCCCGTGAGGAAGTATAAAGGAGGGTCTGGGGGGGACGACCCCTCCAGATGCACCAAGGAGACACGATAGCGATCCCGTCGTAGCGGGAAGCCACGTGCGTTAGATTCCGAATCGGGAGTCTGTGGCTGGAATCATGGAAAATCGTTTTAACTAACAACAGGAAAGCCGGCTCCCCTGATTCCACGGTTTTGCTTCGTAAGGACCCGGGCAAGTGTTCCTTCTCATCAATCTCTCTCTCTATCTCCAACACGGGAAACCCAGCGGTTCCCAAAAGGCTGAAGCCTGCTGACTTTTGAATGACTGTTATATTTCCAAATGGACAAGATATTATCCCCTAGACAATGATAGAGCTTATTTCTGATTGATCATTACTATACCTGCACTTTAGATTGAGTATTGATGATGTATGTTATCAAAATGTTTGTATTAAGCTTCCTTTTGTGCCCCTTTATAAATAAAAACGTTTAAAAATGGTACCATCAGACTTCAGCGGACCTCTCTATCTTTGCTGGTAAGTGATCCAGTTACGGGATACATAACAACATGGGTGCCTCGTCTCGAGATTTGAAACCTAATTGGGAGGGCAGTGAATTGGGTTTGTAAGTCAAAAAAAATAAAATAAAATAAATTGGATCTGGTGCACGGGTAGCCAGACGGGAAACCAGCAAAGATGGACGTGGATGAATTTATGAAAAACCCGACTGTGGAGGCACTAGAGGCGGCCACCAAATCAGACTTGTTAAATTTGGCGAAGGGATTGGACCTCACAGAAGTGAGGTCGTCCATGAAAAAGCGGGAGGTGCGAGGGGCCATAACTCGGTATTACATTGGGAAGAAAGTGTTCGAAGCTGAGGTCTTGGAAAATATCCCTGAAAAAGTACCAGCAAGTGGAATGGATCAGCTAGAGTTGGAGAAATTAAGGCTGGAACATGAATTTAAAATGAAGCAGCTGGAAGCGGCTGAGAGAGAGAAAGAACGGGCTGAGAAAGAAAGGGAGCAACATGAATTTAAAATGAAGCAGCTGGAAGCGGCTGAGAGAGAGGAAGAATGGGCTGAGAGAGAGAAAGAAAGGGACCAGGAGCTCCAACTAAAGGAGTTAGAGGTGGAAAAAGAGCGGGACCAAGCTGAAAAGCAAAGACAGCATGAAATGCAGCTAAAAGAGCTAGAAGTAGCCAAGAATGAGAGGGAACGAGCCGAGAACGAGAGGGAACGAGCCGAGAACGAGAGAGAATGAGCCGAGAACGAGAAGGAACGAGCTGAAAAGCAAAGAGAGTATGAGGAGAGACGAGAACAGAGGGAACATGACTTGGAGATGGAGAAGTTAAAGAAAGAGCGAAGAGATCTAGGGTTAGATGGAGAGGAGAGGTTTAATGTTAGTCGAGAGTTGAGGGTAGTACCTCCATTCGAAGAGTCGGATGTTGATAGTTATTTCTTGCTTTTTGAAAAGGTGGCAGTAAATCAAAAGTGGCCCAAAGAGCAGTGGGTGGCGTTGTTACAAAGTGTGTTAAAGGGGAAGGCACAACGAGCATATGCGGCCTTGGCCGTCGAGGAAGGGGAAGCGGAGAATTATGTCAAAGTAAAAGAGGCCATTCTCCGGAGTTACGAGCTAGTACCTGAAGCGTATAGACAAAGGTTCAGAAATTTATGGAAAGGGTGGAATCAAACGTATACCGAGCTAGCCTACGAAAAGGGTGTGCTCTTGGACCGTTGGTGCACCGCGGAACAGGTGGACGGGGATTATGGGCGTATCAGGGAGTTATTTCTGATTGAGGAATTAAAAGGGTATGTTCCGGAGGAGATCCGGATGTATTTGAATGAGAAGTCGAATAAGTCCATCTCAGAAATTGCTAGGTTCGCAGATGAATATGCCCTAACCCACAGGATACAGATTTCCTCGCCAAAAGGTTACCTGAGAGACCGTCGGAACGGTAGGGAAAGTCCGCCGGCTGAGGCAGAGGTCCTGCCGGGAGCTAGTGGTAAGGTTGAGGGGGAAAGGCCAGGCGGCCCGAGATTTCCGGGCTTGACCTGTTTTAATTGTGGGAAGGGAGGACATATTGCCTCTGGGTGCTTTGCTCCGAGAAAGGAGCCAGAAAAAGGGAGAGCAGCGGTCCCTATCGGGTGTGCCGTGGTAATCAGTAAATCGATGAGAGAGCCCCGGGTAGACAGAGTACGAGAAGGGTCAGAGACTTGGCTGTCACCCGGAACCGTGTCCGTGAAGGGGGGAGACCCACCCATTCCCGTCCAAATCTGGCGAGACACTGGGGCGGAGCTGTCGTTGATCCGCCGTGAAATACTAGATTTCGGTCTGAGAAGGGGAATGGTCACCGTGAAGGGGATAGGTACAAGAATAGAAATGGTGCCCCTACATCAGGTAATTATGGATTGTGAGCTGGTATCTGGACCAGTCGAAATAGGGGTGCCATCAGAATTCCCGAGAACTGACGCAGACGTCCTCCTCGGAAATGATTTAGCCGGGGGGCAGGTTTGGACACGGCTCAAACAGCCTGTGAGGATTGCAGCCCCGCCCCTCGCATCTCCAGTCTGTACCACAGGCGCGAGCATTCGCAGCCTGTCGAGAAAGGCAGCTGAGAAAGCGAGCAGTTTAAATCTGGCCAGTATTGATTTGGCCGAGATGGTCCTACCAACCCCTGTACCACGAGGGTTCCGAGGGTGGTAAACCGAAGAGTAGTAAAGTGAAAGGGGTTAAGGGAGAGGAGCGAGATCTGCCCTTAGGGAAGAGAAAGGTCCTAGAGGTAGGAAATAAAGAGGAGAAACGGAACCAACTGTTAAAAGGTCCAGAGTTGGACATGGATGATCTGTCGGGGGTGGCAGCCCTGTTTGAAGAAGTTAAGAGTTATCAAGGTGTTCCCGATAATGAGATGAAGGCAGTCCTAGATGAAAAGGATGCCATTACCTTGGAGAGGTCTGCTGGGTTGGCAGACGAGGTTGTTTCAGCCCGCGGGGTTGAGTTTACTCCGGAAGGGAGTTGCCCAGAGAGGAACTGGGAGGATCAGGGGAATTTAGAATTTGAAAAGGGTACGGGTATTGAAAGCCTGGAAGAGGCAGATGTCCCGTTTGAGTGTGTCCAAGATGTGGATGCACGTGGTACTGAACCTAGTAATGGAGCTCAGAAAAAGTCTGAGGTATTTGATTCAGTTGAAAAGGAATGCAGTCCCTGTGGGTCAGATGAACTGGGTTCAGTGAAGACAGGGTTAACCCTGGTAATTGGGGGAAGGGAGGGTTCCCAGGTGTTGGTACACGAAGGGGTGGTGAACCTTAAAGTGGAACTCGACCATGGGGGGATAAACATTATTATTGAAGGGAACGGGAAGTTTGTAGTTCCCAAATCGAATGAAGAAAATTTAAAGTTTAGATTGGTGTCAGAAGAAGCAACCAAGCTACAGAAATGAGGGCTTGGGAACGCGGTGCCTGCGCATCGATTACCGGTTGATTTGGAATGTAAAGGTGCCCCACACGTTGTTGTTATTTAGGAGAGCGCTGTGAAAAAGCCGAAATTTAAATGCGGCCTGAGGGAAAGGTTCGAACTGAAACCCATCAGCCTGCATGGTCCTGACAAAAGGGCTAGCCGCCTGGGTAAAATTACAGAATTGGGTGGAAATGGTCTAAGTGGTGTTGATAAGATGACCCCGATGAACGAGACGGGCGGGAGTTCACCACGCCAAATTACTCAAGTTCCCCATGGGGGGACTCACCGAAAAAGAGGCGACGGTTAATGGGGATGCCATTTTTCTTAAACAGCAAAGCAGGTTGTACGGGGTTGCGCCAAAGCCTGTGAATAATAAAGACAGCCCCTTTGGAGACCTGCCGGTGAAGTGAAACGACCGAAATGATTAGTATTCGCATAAACTTTTGTAGATGCACCTAAGCTAAGATCACACCTCCTTAGTTTTGTTGCTGAAGAAAAAAAAATATAAATAGGTGGTTATTGAATTGAAGTCTGATGCTACAAGATTTTTAGTACGGTACACGATGTTAAGATATTAAAGAAAGGGACACTGTAATCGTTAGCTGTTTAGATACTGACTTGAATGTATAACAGTAGTACTCTGTGTAAAGAAAAGCTTGTGTATTGTGGTAGATTCAAAAATCCTGTAAGACTCTATACCACTGTTTTTAACCGCTGGTAAAAAACGTTTAAGAGGGGAGGTGTTATGATACCAGCCCCCTCCTTTGTGAGAATCGCAAGAGCCCTAGTGAAGGGGGGGGGGGGTCAATGACCCAAGAGAGAGAGAGAGGTGCTGAATAGACACAGGAAATGGGAGAGAGAGAGAGACGTGCTGAATACTGCGTTCCACCGGGATGCAGAATAAAGCGATCTTGACTATTGTCTCATGAAGACCATGTGTAAAGCCCTCGGGCAAAGTGGGCTGGTTGAGAGAGAGATTGACACCTGCGATCCCGTGAGGAAGTATAAAGGAGGGTCTGGGGGGGACGACCCCTCCAGACGCACCAAGGAGACACGATAGCGATCCCGTCGTAGCGGGAAGCTATTTTGAAGGAAGCCACGTGCGTTAGATTCCGAATCGGGAGTCTGTGGCTGGAATCACGGAAAATCGCTTTTAACTAACAACAGGAAAGCCGGCTCCCCTGATTCCACGGTTTTGCTTCGTAAGGACCCGGGCAAGTGTTCCTTTTCTCATCAATCTCTCTCTCTCTCTCCAACACGGGAAACCCAGCGGTTCCCAAAAGGCTGAAGCCTGCTGACTTTTGAATGACTGTTATATTTCCAAATGGACAAGATATTATCCCCTAGACAACGATAGAGCTTATTTCTGATTGATCATTACTATACCTGCGCTTTAGATTGAGTATTGACGACGTATGTTATCAAAATGTTTGTATTAACCTTCCTTTTGTGCCCCTTTATAAATAAAAACGTTTAAAAATGGTACCATCAGACTTCAGTGGACCTCTCTATCTATGCTGGTAAGTGATCTGGTTATGGGATACGTAACATTTGGAACTTTGATCAAGTGCAAGGTTGCAACTATTGACTCAGCAACTTGTAGAGAAAAAACTGCAACTTGCTGGTAACTGTTGCTTACTGGAAATAGTTGTATTTGTTGACAAATACAACTATTTCCTTACAGGTTTTAGGATTCAAACATAAGTACCAAATATTAAATTAGATTTCATTGTGAGTTTCTTTATTGTAGAAATCTGCTTTGAGTAATTTCTCACTGGTACATTCTGTTTATGATGGACGGTCTTTAAAACTGTCTTTTGCACATTGGTTATTTGCCAATCTTTGTTTAAGACCACCTGTTTGTGTATAGTTTTTCATAAATTCAGTTCTTTATTTTATTTTGCTGTAAATGCCTGCAAGAAAATGAATCTCAGGGTAGTGTATGGTGACATAAATGTACTTTGATAATACGTTTACTTTGACAACCCTCTGAAACAGGAGGCCATTCTGCCCTTGGCTTTCTCAGCTCTTCTGCTGGACCATGGTTTAACTTTGTCCATGAACCCAATTAAAGCTTGTCACTCTGTTTTGACTAAAGTATCCAAACCCTTTGTTGTGATGAAGGCTTGAACCAGGCATCACTTGCAACCTTTTGGATCACCAGCTATGAAAACTCTAGGGAAAAAAAACATTAATTGAAGCCAAACAGATTAGCAAGTTGTCAAAGGCTTTAAATATTTCTGAATATCTTTTGAAGTGAAACCATTCAAAAACTATTATTTTAAATTAACAGTAAAAAGTAGGTAAAGGATTAGAAACATCAACAATCTAACTAAACTCAACGCAGATTATTTAATGTCTTTTTCTATTTTGACCATTGCTCTCCGTGAATGGAAATGCCGTTCCTGGCATGCTTTTTGTTTTGGATTGATTCACTAGTGCTGGCAATTGCCACAGCCTCATTGGTTTCATCCAAGGGGTAGCTGGGAAATAGCTGACAAACAGCAGCCTGCAAGGTCACAACCACTGAATCTTCTGAACTTGGAGTGGGGAAGCCATCAGATGCATGGTGAATAATGCTGTCATCTTTGGGCAGAGCTATTCTGCTTTGTAAAAATCCAAACTCTTACTTCGTCTGTAATAAACACTGTGGAAAGCTGAGACCATATACAGATACTTGGGAGTAATCACTGGTCATGTTCTAACAGTTTAAATAAACACTTACTATCTCCACATCAGTCTCCCAGTTATTAACCAGTTCCCTGCCCATATCAGCTGGGCAAAGTCACACAATGAGATGGGAACCTGTTGTTTATCTCCTGTCAACATCCTGCTAGCCTCCTATCCCTCACCACCTTGTTATTCAGGTGTCTTCCCCCTTCCATTTCAGTCCTGAAGAAGGGTCTCAGCCCAAAATGCTGACTGTTAATTCACTTCCATAGGTGCTGCCTGACCTGCCGAGTTCCTTCAGCATTTTGTGTCTGTTGTTTAGATGACATTTTGGCATGCAGCACATCGTGTCCTTCTACCTCCAAGGAGTCAAATTTACTCTTTCAGAATGATATTGACTTTGGTCTATTATTGTCACGTGGCCTGAGATAAAGTAAAGAAGTTTTGAATGCATGCTATCCAACAGGTCAGTACAGCGAGGTAGTAATGAGAAAACAAAACGCAGAAAACACACATCAAGGAAAAAAGTAAGAAGTAATGTAAAATTGCCAGAAATATTTCAATTAAAATAAATGATTATGTGCATCTCAGTTTATCAATCCCTTCCAGTTAGTCAGTCCATCTAGGTGATGCTATCTGTCCGGGTACAGGCTGTTCAGTTCCTCATCTCTTTGTCCTGACCCCATCATATTAATTGTCTGAAGATAACTAACTATATGAAAGGAAGTGCCATTTTACACAGCCATTGCTCAGAAGGAAAACAGAAACATGAAAAATACACTTTCTGGCCACTTTATTAGGTCCAGCAGTGTTTGCTCTGAAGAAGGGTCTCAGCCCGAAACATCAACTCTTTCCATGGATGCTGCCTGACCTGCTGTGTTCCTGTAGCACTTTTGTGTGTGTTGCTTTGGACTTCCAGTTTGTGGTCTTCTGATGTAGCCCATCCACTTCAAGGTTCGACATGTTGTGCATTCAGAAATATTCTTCTGCACACTGATGTTGGATGTGTAGTTATTTGAATTACTATTGCCTCCTGTCAGCTTGAATCAGTGTGGCCTTTCTCCTCTGACCTTTCTCATAAACGAGGTGTTTTCGTCCATGGAACTGCTGCTCACCTGATGTTTTTGTCTGCTTTTCACACCATTCTGTGTAAACTCTAGAGACTGGTTTGTGGAAAAATCCCAGGAGATTAGCAGTTTCTGATACTCAAAAAAATAAATGAAACCCTGTCTGGACCAACTATCACTCTATGGTCAACCTCAAACATGAGAAAATCTGCAGATGTTGGAAATCCAAGGCAAAATATTCAAAATGCTGGAGGAACTCAGCAGGTCAGGCAGTATCTCTGGAAATGAATAAACGGTCGACGTTTCAGGCTGAGACCCTTCTTCAGGACTGGGGACAAAAAGATGAGAAGTCAGAACGAGAAGGAATCAACTGTTATTCATTTCCCTAGATGCTGCCTGATCTGCTGAACTCCTCCAGCATTTTGTGTGATTTGCCATGCCATGGTCCAAGTTGCTTAGATCATATTTCTTTCCCATTCTGATGTTTGGGCAAAGCAACAGCTGGACCTGGTAACTATGTGTGCATGCTTTAACGCATTGAGTTGCTGGCACATGATTGGCTGCTTACACCTTTGCATTATCGAGCTGGTGTAAAGTACTGAATGGTCACCCAAGTTTATTGGCCTCTCATTAACCAAGGTTAACAAATTATTAAATGATTATATGTTGAAACAACTTCGCTGAGTATCTGAAGAAAAGAAGCTAAACAGTTTGTAATACTTTTATAAACTAGTGAGCCATGAGCAATTCCTTATTTGCTATTCATAATACTTATGTTATTTATAATGTTATATTATACCTGTAATATAATACTGTACTCCTAATATTTATCAGTAAATTTTTCTACAGTGGCAGAGTACTTTCTAATTTTTCATGGGGCAATGAAGGATTTTTTTAACACCAATTTGGGATTTAAGCATTTCTTTTAAAATTGAAAGGCAGCCGAAGAGGATGACAACATACTAGTCCTGAATTAAGGGCTGGAACATGCAGTTGCTGTGAATGGTAGTGAGCATTGAGTGGGAACCATTGAAGCGAAAAACCTGTCAAAAATGACAGAGACTATGTCTTGTAAGGGCAATTGGAACATATTGGTTCTTTGCTTCTCCTGTCACTCCAAAAATAATTAATATTTTTTCTGAAATGTTATATGTGGTTACAGAGTCCAATATGAAACAAAACTCCCCACACAGTGGCAATTTGGCTGCTGACCTTAAAGGAGAAATGAGGGTATAGCTCTGACAGATGATGTAGAGTGAACCTGGAGCAGGGAGGGCTAGATGGAGATAAGTCTGTGGAATTCATTGCCACAGGCAGCTGTGGAGGCCAAGTCAGTGGGTATATTTAAAGTGGAGGTTGAAAGGTTCTTGATTAGTAATGGTTACGGGGAGAAGGCAGGGAAATGGGCTTGACAGGGAAAATAAGTCAGTCATGATTAAATGGCAGAGCAGACTCGATGGGGCAAGTGGTCCAATTCTGCTCCTATGTCTTATGGTCTTTGGGAACAGAAAGAAGGGTTAACTAAGCAATAAATGTGTAGAAGTAATTGGGCACAAAGTGATGAGAAGTGTATCTTGGTGAGAATCAGAATCAGGTTTATTATCACCGGCATGTGACATGAAATTTGTTAACTTATGTATATGCAATACATATTCTAGCAGAGAGAGAGAAAAATATATAAAATAAAACATGATAATAAATAAACAAGTAAATCAATTACGTATATTGTATAGATTTTTTAAAATGTGCAAAAACAGAAATACTGTGTTTTAACAAAAGTGAGATAGTGTCCAAAGATTCAAAGTCCATTTAGGAATCAAATGGCAGAGGGGAAGAAGCTGTTCCTGAATGGCTGAGTGTGTGCCTTCAGGCTTCTGTACCTCCTACCTGATGGTACAGTGAGAAAAGGGCATGCCCTGGGTGCTGGAGGTCCTTAATAATGGACACTGCCTTTCTGAGACACCGCTCCCTAAAGACACTCTGGGTACTTCGTAGGCTAGTGCCCAAGATGGAGCTGACTAGATTTACAACCTTCTGCAGATTCTTTCACTCCTGTGTAGTAGCCCCTTTGTACCAGACAGTGATGCAGCCTGTCAGAATGCTCTCCACGGCACAACTATAGAAGTGTTGTGTGATGAGCTGGTACCCTTGATAAGAGAGTGGACTTGACAGAGTGGAGCTCAAGTGAAAGTGAAATGGAGAAGGTAGGGTGTGACTTAGGTGGTCCTGAAAGGAAGATGGAAGTTTGAGGGCTCCAGCAGATTGTGTAGGGTGAGTGAAGAGGGTAAACAGTCAAGGAATGGCTGACAGTAATCAGCTGCAGCATGGAGCAGACAGAGCAGGGTGGACTGTAAAAATGTGGAAAATGTGAGAAGGGTACAAACACTGTGGGGTGAAGCACAAATCGATGTGGCTAGATGGGGTAGAATAGTAAGCTGCTAAGGCGGGACAGACACGATGAGGCAAAGGGCCTATTTCTATGCTGCTTGACGCGATAACACCTTTGTTAAGCATGCTCTTTTCGTCCTCACTCGATTTGTGGTATCACTGGAGATCCCAGTTTGTAATGGCTTCACGTACTAGATTTGAGAGGTTGGTGGTGAGCTGCCCTTTTGAGTCTCTGCATTCTACATGATGTCTGTGCTCCTACCTTGACATTAGGTAGGGATCTTTAGAAATGGGTCAAAATCATTGTATACTTGAGGGTGAGTGGGGTCAGGTATTTGTTGCTCTTAACCCCGGAGAAGATGGCAGGCAGTGGTTTCTGGGGACCAGTCAGAAAAGCCTAGATGTGTTGTGCGTGGGAGTGAATGGTCATGCTGATAATGGTCAGTTGGGCTGTTGTGCAGAGTTTCATGTCCATTGTGGAATTTGCATTCATTTAGGCAAGTAAAAGAGAAAGAACTGGCCCATCACCGCCATGATCATCACGGCCCCTTCGGAAGGTGGCAAACCAGTTTGAAGCCCATGGTGATGTGGGACCATGAGCATCGCGGGACCTACAGGGGCTACAGGAGCACAGAGGGCTGTTGGTTGAAGAAATTAGACTGGGTATGTTAAGTGCAGGTAGCAACAAACTGATTACATCTACAATCATGTTGGGCCATCAGAACCAGCAACAGAGAAAATCCATTATGCACCTGGATGGCTGGAGAGTGGAGTGGGCCCACTGGAGTGCCTCAGAGTGCACGGCTGTCAGCACATAGATGCAGTTGTCAGATGTGTCAGCCAGAGTAGGCTCATGCTGTAGGGCCTGGCAGATCTGTTTTTCAAGGTCCCAGAATATCTGGGAGGATGGAGTGATGGAGTGAGAGTCAATCTCTGTTTTAGCTGGGTCGAACAGTCATGATACTGCCTTAGTGTTTTTGGATCCCGGTTAGTTGGAGATGTTGAGATGGTTGAAGAGGACATCCCACTGAGCCTAATTTGGTTTGGGGTGTTGGGTCTGCTAAATGGATGAGGTTCTGGTGGTCAGATCAGATTAGGAAGGGCTTGGTGTTTCCCATCAGACAATGTCTCCATTCTTCCAAAGCCCATTTAATGATGAGTAGTTCCCTGTCTCCTACTCCATAACAGTGCAGTGTAGAGTTGAACTTGTGTGAGAAGGTGGCACAAAGGTGCGTCTTCCTGTCCAGTCCTCGCTAGGAGAGGATGGCCCTGGCGCCCATAACAGATACGTCCACCTCTACCACAAAAGGTCCAAAGGGGATCAGATGGTGGAGAACAGGAACAATGAAGCATTTCTTGGGCTCCTTGAAAGAGTGGTTCATGGCAACAGACCTGGTTATCCGTAAGGTAGGTGATGTGGTGAGGGAGGTGAGAGGAACAGTGAATTGGCTGTAGTTCCTGATGAATTGGCAGTAGAACTTGGAGAGGTCCAAGAAGCACTATAGCTGTTTGAGGGAGTGTGGTCAGGCCATTCAACTACAGCGCACACTTTCTCTGGGCTCATGGGTGTGCCGTGGTGTGAAAGGACGTAACCCAAGAAGGCAATGTGTGGAACTGGCATTTTTCTAAATTGCAGTACAGATATTTTTGAGGAGATACTGAAAGACTGTACAGATGTGACAGACATCTTGAGAGCCCTTAGAGAAGATGAGGATGTCATTGAGATAGACAAACATTACCTGTATGGCATGTCTCGGAAAATCTCATGGATGAAGGCTTGGAAAACAGCTGGACTGTTGGAAAGTCTGAAATGAATCTCCAAGTACTCCTAGTGGCCTGTGAGCACAATGAATACATCTTCTACCTATCCCCAGTGGATGCAGATCAGATTGTTTGCACTCCGTAGATCCAGTTTGGTAAAAATCTGTGTCCAGAGCAGAGTGTTTTAGATTCGCTATCCATCAAGAAGAGAGGGTAGTAGGTCTTAATGGTGATTTTGTTGAGTCCATGGTAGTCAATGCAGGGATGAAGACATCCATCTTTCTTGCTGACAAAGAAGGGGACTGGGATGGTTGAATGAAGCCGTGCTGTAGTGCTTCAGCAATAGTCATTCATGGCTTGGGGGTCAGGGAGAACAGATGACCTCAGTGAGCAGTGGTGACAGGAGGAGGGCAATCGTGCGATCATGCAGTATGTGAGGTGGTAGGGTTTTGGCTTCATTGAAGGTGATGGCTAAGTCATGGTATTTCTGCGAGAGTTTGGTGAGCCCGAGGGTTTCCTTTGTCTCCACAGATCTATGGGGTGAAGTCAATTGAGGGTGTGGACAGGTGTGTACCTCACTCAGTGAACTAGATGTCCAGGCGAAGTGAGGGTCGTGAGTGGAGAGCTAGGGGTAACCCAGGATGAAAGGAGAGTTGAGCAAGTTGATACGGAGGAACTGAATGAACGCACGGTGCACAGACTGTGTGCATACTCTGCCCATCCCAGACCCCAAGAGATGTCCATCAGTGTCCGTGATGTAGAGGGGGTGAGAGATAGGCTTGGTAGGGAGTCCAAGCTACACATACAGAGTCCGGTTTAGAAGGTTGCCTGCTGCATCAGAATTCACCAGAGCCTCCTGTGTGCATAGAGCTGTTGGTGTGTGAAGGAGGACAGAGATAGCAAGTTGGGCTCTGGTGCTGGAATGAGGAGACCAGAGACCTTACCAGATACAAAGCCCCTCTACTCAACCTTTCCCAGAAACAGTGGGCGTTTGATACACAGGTGATCAGTAGCTCTGCAGCAAGCACACAAGTTGTTTCTTCTCCAACACTCATGCTCTTGGGTGGTTAAGGGAGCTTTTGTACCTGCATGAGATCTGGAGGTGTTGAAGATGGTTCTGCAGCCTGAAATATTTCTGGGAATGGAACCGGGGTTCTGGCTAATGAACTGATCCATAAGACACTTGACAATTTGGAGGGCCAGAGTGATGAGGCTTTTGAAGTTGGTTGGCATCTCCTGGGTAGACAGTTCACCTTCCAAGTGCTCCAAGAGGCCAGTAGTAAATTCCACATGTTTATTGCAGATGGTAGTTTTATTGTCACAGTTAGCAGTGGCCCAGGTCAGAGCTCACCCAGTCCAGGGAGAAATGACTGAAGACAATCTTGGCTTTGTCTGTAGAATACAGAGCTCAAAGTTTGATATGCACTGAGACAGGAAGTTGCAGCATTGGATTGGAGATCTATCGCAGCGTTCGGGCGCTGGAATCCGACGCTTGAGGGAGGAGATTGACTGACGGGGTTGTGTATTGAGACAGAGTTGATTGAGAGCAGCAAACAGGTGGTCAGTGGTTTACTGCTGATTCGGGAACCCGTACTCCTATCAAAGGACAACTTCCTTTGGGTAAGAATATTCTGCTGGGTCAATCATGTGTTCACTCGCCCTGTCTGGAAATGTAGAGGAGGCTTGACCCAAAAGCAGTGCCACAGAGACAATAGCAGTAAGTGATATTTTACTAATAAGCTGCAAAAAAACAAGCCACTGTCATAAGGGGACGTGAGACTGGACCCAAATGCAGGACGCAGGCACTGAAGTACTGGGGGCAGGACAGAACAAGCTAAAGGATAGGACAAGGTGTGGAGACTGTGGCGCTTGGAGATGATCCTGGAGTTCAGAGATGCTCTCTAGGCTTGGCTAGAGGCAGGGGTCTCGAGGCTTGAGGCTTGGCTAGAGGCCGGGGTCCCGAGGCTTGGCTTGAGGCCGGGGTCTCGAGGCTTGGCTTGAGGCCGGGGTCTCGAGGCTTGGCTAGAGGCTGGGGTCCCGAGGCTTGGCTTGAGGCTGGGGTCTCGAGGCTTGAGGCTTGGCTAGAGGCAGGGGTCTTGAGGATGGGTTCTTGGGACTAGAAATGCTGGGAGGATAGCCCCCAGGCGGGCTGCAAAACTCCTGGGCAGGGCCCGGATCTCCCAGGCGTGACACAGGGGCCTAGGCAGGTCAGGGGGCACAACCCGTCGGAGGCGAGGGATAGGAAGGGGCAGAGTCCCCTGCTGGGCAACGGCCGTCCAGCCTGGCTTACCTGACGGAGGCAAGGGGTAGGGATGAGCAGGGCCCTCCGCCTGGCAACAGCAATCTGGCCTGAGTTACCCGACGGAGGCAAGGGAGGGGAAGGGGCAGAGCCCTTCACCGGGCAATGGCAATCTGGCCTGAGTTACCCGACGGAGGCAAGGGAGGGGAAGGGGCAGAGCCCTTCACCGGGCAACAGCAATCCGGTCTGGCTTACCCGACAGAGGCAGGGGATAGGAAGGGAGCTCGGACCAGGGTGACTTCAAGACTCACTGTGGCCAGAAGATTTGGGTGGGCTACGGAGCAGCGCAGTCCATAACTCACTCACAGAACTCGTCATTAATGGTGGTACTCCAAGCCGGGACAGACAGGGCGACCCCCCCGACTATCCCAGAGCCCCTTATATTCACAGCCAACCGATAGGCATCAGGTGTGTCTCCTTGAGCCCAACCAAGCTAAGATGATCCTCAGGTGTGACTATTTGAGTTCAAGGTGAAACGAGGGGCAGTCGAAGGAACTGGAGTCCGGAGTCCGCGGATTGGATCAAGAACTGGGATGCGGACTTTGGACCTGACCATAACAGCCACAGGGGAGAACAGAAACTTAACAAGGCAACAGGGTAACTGAAGGCTAGGAGTGACTGATGGATTCAAGTGAGTGAATAATGATTGTGGATGGGAGCTGGGTTTAAATAGGTTGCAGGTGATGAGATGGAAATGAGTAACAGGCAATTCTTGTTAGCTGGGTGGAGACTAGAAAGTTCTTGCCTGTGCAGGCCTGACAGCTAGTCAGTGTGACCCTTAACTCCAGGGTTGGCCAGGGAGCAGAATCAGAAGGGAGCTGTATACATGTTGCTCTTTAAATTGCTTGATTATGACAAAAGAGTAGGACGTTATTACTGACCCAACATGGATAACTTCTGTCACTATAACTCTGAACTGATTCCACAACCTACAGACTCACTTTCAGGAATCTACAACTTATGTTCACAGTATTATTTACTTTTATATTTGCACAGTTTTTTTTCTTTTACACATTGGTTATCAGTCTTTATGTGTAATTTTCAGAAATTTAATTGTATGTCTTTATTTTCCTGTAAAGATCTGTAAGAAAATGAATCTCAAAGTAATATATACACAGAGTGGCAACTTTATGAAGTACACTTGTACATCTGCTTGTTAATGCAATTATCTGTTCAGTCAATCATGTGGTAGCAACTCAATACAAAAATGCATGCAGACATGGTCAGGAGTTTCAGTTGTTGTTCAGACCAAACATCAGAATGCGAAGAGATGTGATCTAAGTGACTTTGACCATGGAATGATTGCTGGTGCCAGGTGGGGTGGTTTGAGTATCTCAGAAACTGCTGATCTCCTGAGATTTTCTCACACAGCAATATCTAGCACTTACAGAGAACGGTGCAAAAACAAAACAAATCCAGTGAGTAGTGGTTCTGTGAACAAAAACATCTTGTTGATGGAAAAAGTCAGGGGAGAACGGCCAGACTGGTTCAAGCTGGCAGGAAGGTGAGAGTAACTCAAATAACCACGTGTCACAAAAGTAGTGTGCAGAAGAGCATCACTGAATGCATAACACGTCAAACGTTGATGGGCTAAAGCAGCAGAAGATGGCAAACATACTTTGTTACATACAGGAGGTACCTAGTAAAGTGGCCACTGATTGTACATAAATTTGCTTTGACTTTGAGATATAGTCTAGTTGTGAACTTCTTGAAAGAAGCAGCACTTATCCATGAACCTCTGTGCCATATATATCCTTAATTTGTATATCATTTCTGCAGTTATCTGTAAGATATCACAATATAGTTCCATGTGTTTCTTACAATTTCTTTTGCTGAGACAGGAAGATGAACACGCGGCACCTGCACCTCTTCATGCCTGCAACGATGGGATTTATAGCGGCAACCACATCTATTGTTTACTATCACAATATAGAAACTTCCAACTTTCCAAAGCTGTTATTAGGTGAGTTTGAATTTCTGCTTTCCCATCTACAAAATGATCTCTCAATAGTCCTTCTTTTACAGTGCTATCAATCTTATTGTATTAAAATCAGTGTAAAATGAATGTCTGATGGCCAGTGCCAACCTGACTGGCCAAATGGCCTGTGTCTATGTCGTATCTCTCTATGTCTGATGGAAGTAAAGGGATCTGCAAACCACCTCACAAAGCTTGTTGTTCAGTGATCCTGTCCCACTGTGAATGCCTGCAAGAAAGTGAATCTCAGGGTGACATATACTGTAAATATTTTGATATTAAATTTACTTTGAACATTGATATAGTTCTCTGGACAAGCTGAAGAAATGTGACTGTTAATGCTGAAAAGGAATATAGGTCCTGCGTTCTCTGTGGAATTTCTCACAGTAAGCTCAAGACCAGGACAGGCCTGACCCCTGCATTGAGAGTCTGCTGTTTTAGAGGCATGGGGTAATGATAACAGAGGGCATTGGTGATTGAATGGATTTCTCTCTGAGTTAGAGGTGGTTTGCAGATCCCATTATTCACATCATTCATGGAGAACTGCTGCACAGATAAAGGCTTTTCACCTTGTCAAGTCGGCACTGATCGTCAAGCTTTCATTTTTACACTGATCCTACATTATCCCATTTACCATGGTAGCTAATCAACCAGCCAACCCAAATGCTTTTGGGATGTGGGAGAAAATGGGAGCACACGTTGAGTCAGCAGGAGAATGTGGAGTCTCCACACCAGCAGTCAGGATCGAACTGTGTTCTCTGAGACTGTGAGGCTGCAGCTGCACTTGTTGAGCCACCATGTCATTCAGTCATTAGAAGGGATTGGGAGTTGTGCTACACAGTCACAGACAATGCAAACTACAGATTGGGGCAGAACAGTGGCACAACTCGTAAAGTTGCTGCCTCATAGTGTCAAAATTCAGTCTAACTTTGAGTGTTGTCTGTGTGGAGTCTGTATGTTCTCCCTGTGACTGTGTAGGACTCCCCAGGGTGCCCTGGTTCTGTCTCATACATACTAGAACCAAAGAGATACACGGCACAGACACAAGACTCTCGTCAGGTCTGTAGTGACTGTTAAGCAGGGACTCATCCTGCACTCAACCTTTGGTTGAGTTCTGATTAGTAGTGAGGACAGTTGGAGACTGGTTTGGCAACAGAGGGGTTTAATGGGCTGAAGTTTAGGAAATAAGAGTTCAATGTGGACAGTTGTGCTTTGCCACACCTGGGGTTAACTAATGGAAAACCAGTATTTTCAATAATTGGTAGGTTTACCTAGTGTAGTTAAACAGAGACAGCTTGATGTTAATAAACTCACACTTGTTACGAAAGGAAATAATGAGATAGATGGCTTGATTTTAAAAAAGCGAGGTATGTTGAAAGTTATTTATTATTTATATATACTGTAATTTTAATATAATTCTTTATTATAATTATTAAATGTTGCTGTTTTTTGTTGCATTTCATGCTCTGACTAACACACCACAACAAATTCCTAATACAGTACATGTAAATGTATATGGTGATGAAAGTTGGTCCTTTATCCTTGATTATGGGTTAAGACGTCACCTGGACAACATCAGCCACCACATTGTAAGTTGCTCAGGGAAGGAGGAGGTTTTTATCAGGCCATGGACAGAGATGAAGTTGTGTTGAAAGCTGTGATGTAACTGCAGGGGTTGACTTGGAGGGATTTATAAAAGGGATTGTCAGAGCTGAGATAGAAAAACTGCTCCCTCTGCTGGGTGGGTCACTCACTAAACTTAATTGGTCAAAGATCTAGACTGGAGATGACGATAACTTTTATCAGGGTTGTTCCTGTCACCCACTGAAGAGATAACGGAGTGTGTTTCCATTGACTTTAGCGGATGACGTTCGGCCAGGGTTAGGATCAGAAAGCAGTGCTGTGTGGACGGATATAGCTGCCGTTTGGAGGAGGCAGATCACACCAGCTTTCTCCATTGCACGTTCCTGTGATTCTCTGATTAGCTGACTGATGTAATGCCCTGCATATGAGCTTGTCCCATACCAGCAAATGAGGTCACTGTTCAGAAACTTCACCAGGCTGGGTGAGATCTGGATCGCCTCCAACCTGATAGTATGAACATAATTTCACTAATTCCAGTAAATTCTCCAACTCCCCCTTTTCTCTTTCTTCATTCCCCATTCTGGCTTCTCTCTTACCCCCTTCTCCTCACCTGCCCCTCCTCCTCCTTTTTCTCCCATGGTTCACTGTACTCTGGCTGTGGCTGATTCCAGACGGGATTCGAGGGGAGCACAGGCTGTGAAAACAGTGTGGATGGTGTGGGAGTTGTACAGGGCATCCTCCTTACAGTGGTTGGGTGGACAGGGAGATGCAGTCTGAAAGTTGCTGCATGGAGGTGTGTTGCTAATTCTCTTTGTTTAAACACCCCTCCCCCAATTTGGTGCAAGGGTATCAGCTGGTGAAGGAAATTTACATTGCCAAAGTATTCATAAAGACCTAAATAGGTACAGGCAGTTTGAAGGGCACCTCAGACCTCAGCAAATCTCTCAATCACTCCTTTCTAGTATAAATGTGACACTTGTGCAAAGGGAATCAAAGTTAAAAGTAAATTTATTGTCAAAGTATGTATATTCTACCTTGAGATTCATTTCTTACAGGTATTCACAGTACATAGAATCAATAAGAAAACTAAGGCTGACAAGCAACCATTGTGCAAAAGAAGACAAACTAAATACAACAAAAACAAAAATATATTAATGAATAATATTGAGAACATGAGTTATCGAGTCCTTGAAAATGAGCTAGTAATCACTTTAGAGTTGGGGTGAGTGAAGTTATCCACGTTGGTTCAGGAGCCTGATGGTTGAAGGGTAATAACTGTTCCTGAACCTGGTGGTGTTGCCACTAAGGTTCCTGTATCTCCTTCCTGATGGCACCAGTGAGAAGAGAGCCTGGCCTGGATGGTGGATGCTGCTTTCTCGTGACAGTGCTCCTTGCCGATGTTTATGGTTGCAAATGGTTGGGAGGGCTTTTCCTGTGAATCTTTAATGATGTCTGCCTCAAAGAGTGCTGAGCCTGGGCTTCCCGCATCCCAGTACATTCAACAGACCTTCAGCCAGGAAATTTATATCCCAAGCTCCCTGCCACTCTTTCCATTTCTAGAATCACCTTTCAAACCATCTTTGGCCAAGTTGTTGCATTATTTCCTCATGTGGTTTCACATAAAACCATGCCAAAGTCAAAGTAAATATATTAACAAAGTGTGTATATGACACTATATATGACCTTGAGAGTAATTTTCTTGCAAATATTAACAGAAAAATAAATATAATGGAATTTATGAAAAATTATAAATAACAAAGACTGTCAAGCAACCGAACTGCTAAAGAAGAAAAGAAAGTATATATTAAAAACAAACAAATAGATAATGCTGAGACATGAGTTGTAGAGTCCTTGAAAATGAGTCCATCGGTTGTGGAATCATTGTTGAGGTGAGTGGAGTTATCCACACTGTATCGTAATGCTTGTAGGGTGATAACTACAATCGGCCCTCCTTATCTGCGGGGGATTGGTTCCGGGACCCCCCACAGATACCAAAAAACACGGATGCTCAAGTCTCTTATTTAACCTGTCTCAGTGCAGTGGTCTTTAGGACCAGGGGGGAGCTCTGGACCCACCACCCACGGCTGCTGCTGAATCTGCAGTGTTTCTGTTCTGTTGACGGAAAACGATCACGATTGAAAATTAAGTGGAAATAATAAAGCAATCAGAAAGAGGTGAAATGCCATCGGTCATTGGAAAAACATTAGGCTACAGTCGGTTAACGATCGGAACAATGATAAAGTGAGAATAATGCAGCATGTGAAATACCCTACCCCAATGAAAGCTACAGTTATTGCTAAGTAATGCAGTGGTTTAATTATTGAAATACATATGTTTCTTAAGTGTTTTATATGCATAGAAAGGTAAAATATATACTATATACTAAGACAAACGTTTGACTAACTGACGCTAAATAATATGAACTGGATGTACTTGTTCTGACTTACATACAAATCCGACTTAAAGACTGCCTGTACTTTAAATCATCTCTAGATTACTTATAGTACCTAATACAATGTAAATGTATGTAAATAGTTGTCATTCTATATTGTTTAGGGAATAATGACAAGAAAAAAAGTCTGTACATGCTCAAACAATGAGTGCTGGAGAGAGAACTTCCGGGGTTTTTTTTCGATCCCGATCCACAGTAACCTATGCACACCCTCCCGTATACTTTAAATCATCTCTAGATTACTTATAATACCTAATACAATGTAAATGCTATGTAAATAGTTATACTGTATTGTTTAGAGAATAATGACAAGAAAAAAAAGTCTGTACATGCTCAAACAATGAGTGCTGGAGAGAGAACGTCTGGGTTTTCCCGATCCACGGATAAGGAGGGCCGACTGTAATCTCTAAACTGCTGGTGTGGGATCTAAGGCTCCTGAACCTCCTGCTTGATGGTAGTAGTGAGAAGAGAGTATGACCTAGATGGTTGCACCTTGGGCTATTTTGCTGATGTAAAGTGCAAGTTTTTGCTGTTGATTATATTTCTTTCCACAGCCCTTTTTATCTACTGGGTCCTGGCTTTTATCACGAAGTCCATTAAACTGGTGAAGTACTGTGATCATGGCGTCACCATGTCCCAACTGCGCTTCTGTATAACACTCATCCTGGTCTTCCTCTATGGGTCTCTCATGGCTGTAGAGATCAACGTGATCATTTTCAGGGTATGTATGCAGGTGGAATTTTCAATGCTTACAAGGAACTGGAATAAATTGGAATTAATTTATTAATATAACATGTACCAAGATATAATGAAAAGTTTACCTTGCATGCTCTTCATACAGATCAGATTATTACACGGCACATTGAGTAAAACAATAACAATGTAGAATAAAGCTTCAGAGAAAATGTAGTGTATATAAACTATAAGGTGCAAGATCATAAATTGTAAAGATTGTAAATTGTGTGGTTAAGAGTCTAACTTATTGTAAATAGTCTTATATTAGCAGGGTAGAAGTTATCCTTAAGCTTGGTGAACTGAGACAGCACCGTGGTGCAGCTAGTAGAGCTGCCCTCACAGCTTCTGTGAGCCAGGTTCAATCCTGACCTTTGGTATTCTGTGTGGAGCTTGCATGTTCTCCCTGTGACTTTGTGGGCTTCCTCTGGCTGCTCCAGTTTCTTCCCACAACCCAAAGCCATGCCAGTTGGTATGCCCCTTGTGTGTAGGTGACTGGAGAAATCCAGGGAAGAGTTGATGACAATGTGTAGAAAATAAATGGAATTGGTATACATGAGTGATGGACAGTTGGCATGGACCTCAGAGTCTTGTTTCCATGCTCCTTATCCTGGAGTTCTGAAGAGAAACTGGATAATGTAGGTTTGTTTGCTCTGAAGCAGAGGAGGCAAAAGGGGGTCTCAGAGATGTGTAATCATAAGAAACACTTCCCTGGTATCTGACACCAGAGGGATTAAGATTTGAAATGTGGAAAGAGAGAACATAGGCAGTGACAGATTCCACCTCATGGACAATAGAACTTAGAACGTTATAGCACAATACAGGCCCTTTGGCCCACAATGTTGTGCTGACTCTTTAACCTATTCTAAGATCCATTTAACTCTACCCTCCCATGTAGCTCTCCATTTTTTTCACTCATGTGCCTATCTAAAGAATCAATTGTCTCTTAAATACCCCTAATGAATGGGTATCTACCTCTACTACCATTCCTAGCACCTACCACTCTTAGTGTGGAAAAAAAAAATGAAATTAGTTCCGAATTCCCCCTCTACACTTCCCTCCAATCACCATTAAATTATGCCACCCCCATTAGCTGTTTCCACTTTGGGGGAGAAAAGTCTCTGGCTGTCCACTGAATCCTGTGGATGGTTACAATCTGGAACATGCTACCTGATAAAGCAATGAGGACAGGTACTCTCAAAAGATTCAGAAGCATAATTTGAGCACTTTATAGAGACTCCATAATTTCATGAGGCAGAGTGTGAAGGGTCAAGTTTGCCGTGTATGTTATGTGTTATGTTGTTTGTTATTACAGTTTGGGGTTTTTTCTGATAGATATACGTCACTATTCTGTTTGCGGGGAGAATAAAACGTATGTTAAAAGTAATTACACTCATTGATTTTTGTTGACACTCCTACAGCTTAAATTGTTATTGGTTGTAGAATAGCATAGATATGATGGGCTGAAGGGCCCTTTTCTGTGTTCTGTGATTCTGTGACACCATGACTCTAACCACTTTTTTGTCCCCCTCTCTCCACCACCAATCTCTGATCATTCCCCCAGCTTTGAGCCATGCTTTTGTTTAACACATTGACAACTTGCAAGGCTGAGTGGCGATCCACGAAATAGTAACATTAATGCCAGCTTTCTAATTAGACTTCAATGATCACCACTTATGTTTGCAGCTTGATTTTCAGGTGATATCATATCAGGAGACATCAGATAATAGTTTGAGAAGTAGGGCAAGGAATGAATAGGTTTTCCCTCTGGGTTGTCAGCCACCCTTTCCAGCTGGTAAAGAGTCCTGATATGAAAGAATAAATGTGGTTATCTCTTTGAACAACACCACACTGAGTCAGTTGCATCACCAATTGTTTGTACCAAGAGCTATCTTTATAGTTCAGAAGTCAATTGCTTGGTTCATTAGAGTCAGAACATTTATTGCCCCCGAGAGAGTGGTTATTCTTGCATTGATATTGTCTGTATGGTGAAGATTACTCTAGAGTGTTGCTAGGTAAAAGGTAAAGGAACACTGGTGTATGTCCAGTTCTATGGGGGTTGAGACCAGAAGGGAAAGTTGCTCATGGCAACCTTCCTGTGTATGTGCTGCCCTTGGTTTCAGTGGTGATTGGTTTGGAAGATGCTGAGGGTGAATGCTGCAGTCTATTTTGGAGATGCTACACTCTGCATCCATGAATTGGAATTGGTTTATTATTACCACATGTACCCGAGATAAAGTGGAACCGCTTGTCTTATTCATACACATCAGGTGAACTGAGGAGAAAAGGGAATCCAATAATGATGCATGATAAAGTGTAACAGCTACAGGAAAAAATGCAGTGCAAGAAAACAAGCTGGTGCAAGATCACAATGAGGTTGATTGTAAGGCTGAGAGTCCAATTTATTGTACCAATGAACTTATAATAGCAGAGTAGAAACTGTCTTTGAGACTAGTGGTATGTGCTTTCAGGGTTTTGTATCTATTCACTGGGAGTGAGGAGAAGAGAGATGGGTGGGGTCTTTAATTATGCTGGTCACTTAACTGATGCAGTGGGAAATAGAGACAAGCCACTGAGGGGAAGCAGGTTTCCATGAGTTGTGCCAACAACTTTGCAGCTTCTTGTGGTTATGTGCAGGGCAGCTGTCATACCAAGCTTTCATGCAGCCAGATAGGATACTGCCTATGGCATATCAATAAAAATTGGTAGGGTTTGCAGGGGACATGATGTGTCATGGTTGAAGGAGTAAGTGTTTAATACAGTGGAGAGGGTGCCAACAGTGCTGATGATCCGGAATTGTGTTTCTTTATGACATTAGAGCTGCCTTCATAAGGGCAAGTGCAGGCGTGCTCCTTGTATACGGCAGAGAAGAGTTGGAGAGTCAGCTGCCACAGAATGCGCCACCTTTGTTAGGTAACCATACTGTTGAAATCACACCGTAGCTGTGCATGTTTCAGAGGAGTAAAGCTGTTAAAACAGTTCACCTAGTGTTCCCTTGTATCTTACCTAATGCAGTTTGGCGTATGACTTCGGTTTTATGCAGAGCTCATTCCCCTGCACTTTCTTGGTTTAGAGGAGATCAGGGTCAAGCATAGCTAATGTCTTTTGCCAATTACTTTGAATCTATACACCCTCTGGATAGAGGATCAGTCTCTCCCTCTTAATTGTGCAAAACTTCATAACTTAGTGCACTTGCTTTGTCTCAAACCATGCTGCTTAAGGGGAATTTAACCTGTTTCTAGAATCTCTCCTCATTTGAGTTGACCCTTATCCCTGGGACCAGTATAGGACTGCCTCCAAGTGTTTGGCATCTTTTCTGAAGGATGGTGTTAGGGATTATTTGGGAGTTATGAAATTATGTGAAAATAGCAGATACTAATTCAATTGAGAACTGGTCCTCAATTCCTAATGACAGTTTCTGTGAGGGCTGACTCTCTGTGAACATAAAGATCCAACTATTAATAGATCAAATCTGCCTGTGACCATGTTTGGTGTGCTAAGTGACATCAATCTGGTCTGCAAGCTTCCTTGAACTTAGTCACAATGGTGCAAATGGTTGGGTGGCTCAGTAGTGTAGTGGTTAGTGCACTGTGTTATCATGTCAGCTTTCACCCATCAGGGTTCAATTCCCACTGTTGCCTGGAGGGAGTCTATATGTTCTCCCCATGTAGATGTAGTGTATATGGATTTCAGCAAGGCATTTGATAAGGTACCCCATGCAAGGCTTATTGAGAAAGTAAGGAGGCATGCGATCCAAGGAGATATTGCTTTGTGGATCCAGAACTGGCTTGCCCACAGAAGGCAAAGAGTGGTTGTAGATGGGTCATGTTCTGCATGGAGGTCGGTCACCAGTGGAGTGCCTGAGGGATCTGTTCTGGGACCTTTACTCATTGTGATTTTTATAAATGACCTCGATGAGGAAGTGGAGGGATGGGTTAGTAAGTTTGCTGATGACATAAAGGTTGGAGGTATTGTGGATAGTGTGGAGGGCTGTCAGAGGTTACAGTGGGACATTGATGGGATGCAAAACTGGGCTGAGAAGTGGCAGATGGAGTTCAAGCTAGATAAGTGTGAGGTGGTTCATTTTGGTAGATCAAATATGATGGCAGAATATAGTATTAATGGTAAGACTCTTGACAGTGTGGAGGATCAGAGGGATCTTGGGGTCCGAGTCCATAGGTCGCTCAAAGCAGCTGCGCAGGTTGACTCTGTGGTTAAGAAGGCGTATGGTGCATTGACCTTCATCAATCGTGGAATTGAACTTAGGAGCCGAGAGGTAATGTTGCAGCTATATAGGACCCTGGCCAGACCCCACTTGGAGTACTGTGCTCAGTTCTGGTCGCTTCACTACAGGAAGGATGTGGAAGCTATAGAAAGGGTGCAGAGGAGATTTACAAGGATGTTGCCTGGATTGGGGAGTATGCCTTATGAGAATAGGTTGAGTGAACTCAGCCTTTTCTCCTTGGAGCAATGGAGGATGAGGGGTGACCTGATAGAGGTGTATAAGATGATGAGAGGCATTGATCGTGTGGATAGTCAGAGGCTTTTTCCCAGGGCTGAAATGGTTGCCAGAAGAGGACACAGGTTTGAGGAGCTGGGGAGCAGGTACAGAAGTGATGTCAGGGGCAAGTTTTTTACTCAGAGTGGTGAGCACGTGGAATGGGCTGCCGGCAACAGTGGTGGAGGCAGATACAATAGGGTCTTTTAAGAGACTTTTGGATAGGTACATGGAGCTTAGAAAAATAGAGGGCTATGGGTAAGCCTAGTAATTTCTAAGGTTGGGACATATATTTCACTGTATGTTTCAAAGTACCTATACGTGACAAATAAAGAAATCTTAAAGAAAAATCAAATAACACCCTGTAGTTGCCTGGTTTGATGCAGGCCAATTAAAATGTATGAAATACATTTGCAGGCCATTTGTTCTACATTTGGCTGATGTGCACTAGAACGTCTCATGCACAGTTGACTTTGCAAACCATCTATTATAACGGCCAACCCCCTCCAGCTGTGGGCCCACAGTCTCTGCTCTTATCAACAGTGCAGTTTGTTCGCAAAGCTGTCCATTTAACTTCAAACTGATTACTGTTTGCAATTTACAAAAATAATTGAAGACTAGCAGTCTCTAGACTTGCTCTCTGCTATATTCACGTAATTTTGTAACTGCAGAATAATCCCTGACAGATGTTGGTTACAACCGGCAGCAATCCCCCAACTAGGATCTGATCAATATCTTACAGCCCCTCTTGCTTTGAAACTGAAGTCTATCAATCAAGCAACACTCGTTGAATCCATCTTATTTTCACTCCTGATAGAAATACGTGTTCTTTAACAACCCAAAGAAAGTGAAACCTCCCGAAGATTTGCAAGATCTAGGAGTGAGATTCCTACAGCCGTTTGTCAACTTGCTGTCGAAGGCTACCTACTGGTGGATGAACACCCTCATTATTTCAGCCCACAAGAGACCCATAGATCTAAAGACCATTGGCAAGCTCCCCATAGCCACGCGGGCTCTCACCAACTACATGTTACTGAAGGAAGCCTATGAAGAGCAGAAGGTAAGAATCACAATGAAATATCGACATTAATGATAAAAATGTATCTCCTGTAGTGTATTTTTTGTCTGTCAAAAATATATTGTTATCTGTCTCTCCATTTACTTAGCCTTTATCACCAGAAATCATGTGACTTCACGTCAAAAAATGGTTTAGTAATACATTATAATATTATCTAAGTATAATACAGTGGGGCAGCTGTTATTGCACAGCTTCAGTGACCCAAGTTAATTCTCACCTCCAGTGTTGTCAATGTGAAGTTTGCATGGCTTCTCTGTGACTATGTGGTTTCTCCTGTGTTCCTCTACAACCTGAAGATGTGCTGACTGATAGGCTAATTGTCTGTTGTAAGTCATTGACTATTGTAAGGTCAAACCTGTGATTGATAAGTCCCTGGAATGAGGCCTTAAGGTGAATTCTGGGCCAGTACTCAAAGATTGATGAAGCCTGGAGGGCAAAGCCAAAGATTGAAGTCCAGAGTTCAGCACAACCAGAGGTAGGAAGCCCAAAAGGCTGAAGATTGAAGTCAGAAAGCCTGGAAGTAGAGGCCCGAAGGCTGAGTCTGGGCCAGAGGATGGAGGATAGAGGCCTGATTTCTTCAGGTTTAGGAGTCTGGGTCAGAGACTGGAGGACGGAGGCCCAATTTCTGTAAGTCTGGGAGTCCAGGTCAGAGACTGGAGGATAGAGGCCTGATTTCTGCAGGTTTGGGAGTCCAGGCCAGAGATAGAGGATAGATGGGAAAAGGGCTTGTTTTGTTGTTGTTGACTTGTTTCATTCTGTTGTTATAGTTGCAGTTTGTGTCATTTTATGTTGTGTGTTGTTCAAGTTGAAGTTTAATTATCATTTAACTACTCATGAATATAGCCAAATGAAACAGTGTTTCTCCGGGGCCAAAGTGCAACACACATAACCGATAGAAAAACGCAGAGTCACGAAGAAAAAGTATATAGAGCCCAAGTCTCTGAGTGGCTGGCTATAGTTCTGGTTCAGCTTGTTTTTGCACTAAGCAAATGCTGGATGGCAACACTGATGGGAGGGGCCAGGCCCCAAACCAGTACCAATTCCAAAGCACCCCACTGAGGCTCGACCACCTCACTTTGGCATCTCCTCCCCGGACGACTGTAACAGGCGAGCCCGCGGCTTGGGCCTCGTCCTCACCACAACCGACGGAACTCAGCAACCCTGCCATCAGTCTCCCCAATAAACCAGACTTAAAAGTATTCTACATTACCCATTAAAAATGTTTAGGACAGTCACTCACACTGCACACCGTTATGTCATAATGGTACCTAACACGTCCAGGTGATGACACACCAACGGTATGCAATAATTTCAGCTCCCATTGCTATCAAGTAATTTGCTCTCAGGATAGTCCTGCAGTACTTGACATGTTAAACGCACTGAGCATGCTGCAGTTCGTTGTTGCTAAAATGCATGGCAACATTTGTGGGCTGCCCCCAGCACTTTCTTGGGTTGCTGGTTGTTAATGTAAATGTAAGTCACTGTAAGCTTCGATGTACTTGCGATAAATAATTCTGAAACCCTTGTGCTTTTGGAGTTGGTGTCCAAATTATGTATTTTCAAGCAATCATCAGATAGTTTGAAAATATAGTAAATATCTGATGAACAAGCACTCTTGGAGAGTGCCAATCATTTTAATCTCTTATTAATGAATGGAAGTTAATAAAATCGGACTTGGAACGGAACAGTAACTTGGTGCAGCCTGCAGAGTCTCTACCTCACAGCTCTGGCAGCCTGGGTTCAATCCTGGTCTCCTGTGCTTTCACATGGAGTTTGCTCATTCTGTCTGTCACATGTCTTTCTTCCAGGTGCACTGGTTTCCTCCCATTTCCCAAAGATGTGTTAGGTCAGTAGGTTAATTTGCCACTGTAAATTGCCCCTTCTGTGTAGAAGAAGTAGAATCTGGGGAGGTGTTGATGGGCAGAGTAAAATGGTTTTGGCATGTACTCAGTGGGCTGCATGGCCAGCTTCCTGATTTATCTCTCTCTCTAACCCTAAGGCTTTTACTCAAACCAGTATTTATCCCTCTTTTCTCCCTTCCCCACCTCTTTTCTCTTGAAGTATACAGTATTTGAAATCAATTTAGCACCTTCATTGATTCTTTCCCGCAGAAGAATGAGGGTGTACCAGAGGGTCGACCTCTGTCCATTTGGCGATCCATGTACAGGGCGTACGGCCGACCTATCCTCCTCAGCAGCACATTCCGCTACCTTGCTGACCTCTTGGGTTTCGCTGGACCTCTCTGCATCTATAAAATTGTCGACAATCGTAGCAAGACACCCAAGTTGAATAGCACAGTGAGTCTGCAGTTTGATATCTTGCCAATTGTGCCCTTGTTACTAGCATGACCATGGTACCTGGATCATCCAAACAAAACAAACTCATTTGGCCCTTTCCATGAACTGTAAGCCTGTTTTGAAGACTTAATATATTATTTTGGAAGTAGTTTGCTGAAAAAGTGACCTTCCTTAGAAATTTGGTTGAATATTGTTTTTCCTGCAACATGCAATTGAAAATTGGTTCTTTTATCCCAGATGACCATTTTAGTTATGAAATGAACCAATAGTATTGAGTAGGTCTGTCACCTGCATTCGCTCACGTTGCTTGGATGATTCAGCTAGGTACTTGCCATTTTTAGTCCCCTTATGTCCCAACGTGATGGGGTTATCGGATGATGCGACTCCCACTGGTGAGATAGTCTTGTTGTTGCCAATTAATTGAATTCTGACAACTTGCACTCATTTTTCAATCGCACTTTATTTGCTTGTGCACAAGGAGAATTGTTCAGCCTCCTTCACTGCATTGTCTAAAAATTCTGCTTAGAATTGTCAATTTTTTTGCACAAAATAAAAACTTTTTTTTTGAAAAGGAAGGCCAAGGCAAATTTACCACAATGCAGAGGGGTAGAGAAGATTAACCTTTCAAGTCAAAGGCAGCCTTACTGTGTACGGTGTCTAGTAGAACTAGCACAAGTGCCTTGACTCTGTGTCTTTGTTTTTGCTTGCGCTTATGGCCTGCTTTTATGTAGTGCTTTTTATTACTGGTGTAAATATTTCTATACTTTATTTATGATCTATGTTATTTGTGTTGACTGTACCTGTGCGCCTGTAATGCTGTCACAAGTAAGTTCTTCATTGCACCTGTACATCACTGTACTAGTGCACGTAACAATAAATTCGACTTGATCGGACCTTAAGATCTGCCAGGCTTTAAGTGTGCTGGGTTTTGGATATAAAATGTGAATCAGCATCATTGAGAGGTTCTGTCAGTTACAGCTATAGAGCCTGAGAGCATGATGAAAGGCTCTTCAGCCCATTGAGATCATGCTCCCCATTGGGTACCTGTACCAATTCCATTTTCCAGCACTTGGTCTGCAGTCTTCTACGTTGTGACATTCTGGCTGCTTACCCGAATGCTCACCAAATGTTGTGAGGATGCCTCTTGCAATTAAGGGAGTTTATTCATCTAAAAATCTGCTTCCCACTTGAAAGTGTGGTAACCCTTTGGCTTTTCCTGGAATGTTCTTTGCATTTTCATGGTTATAGTCAGGAATCTGGGAGCCTGCAGAAAGTCGAGATCGCTGTTGATTTAGAATCCCATTTTCAATTAGCCTCCATGGAAAAGCATTTCCCCTTCAAGGTAACGCAGGCTGCTATTAAATAATACTGTCTCCCCCCACCAAGCATCAGTGTTCCCACGCTCACAAATGGCCACCTGCCTGTTATGATGATGAATCAATTTAAATGAAACTTCTGAAATGTAACATTGATTCTGTGATGCAAAGTTGAGTTTTTTTGTAAATGTTTTCAAGTCCATAAAATCAGCATATTAGCAATCAAGTACAAATTACAACTCTGACATTTGGGTCTCATGTATCTTTTTAATAATACACTCCATAGCTCGTAGAAGTGGACCATTTAAAATTTGATTTTCCTCAGGTCAATGGAACGATCAACATTCAGGAAGGATTTGGCATTGTAGAAAATCAGACAGACAAAGTAAGTAAAAATAATCCCTTTCCTCTCAGTCCATGATGTATTTTAGGAGATTTACATCTTGTGGGAAAATGAGCAAATTCCAGTCCATTACACTTCATGAGTTCAGCAAAGGCGATACATGAACAAATGTATGAAGACATGTTTATGTATGGAACCAGCTATTGTCACTTTGGGTAAAGGAAATTTTCCCTCTCGGAATTCATAAAATATACCAAAACATTTGAAAAGTTGGATAAAAATTCATTTTACTAAATTTATGTGAAAAAGTTAATAAATACAAAAAGTATTTCGAGAACTGAATTAGTTTACCAAGGGTAGCAATTACAGGCTGCTGGTGTAGTGGGAGGTCACTGAAGAGATTTGCGTGAAAACAGACAAGGCAATCTCTTCAATGATAATTTATTAAATTAAAATTAAGCTGTACAATGATAATTTATTAAACAATTTAGCATCCATTTCTGCATACAATGCAATCAGTATTCTCCTGCCTGTTGATCACGGGCATTAACATTCTGAGAAAAAGTTCCCTTTGGACATATATCCATTTATAACAAGGAATTCAATTGGAGAAAAGAGTTTGTGTTATGGAAAATGGCAATATATTGTAAAAAGTTTTATTAGGAATACAATCTCTCCATAATATAGGGGTCTCCTCCCTCCACCTCCCCTCCACCTGCCCTCCACCACTCTTCCTCCCTCCCCATTCCCCTCCTCAGCCCCCTCCTCTCCCTAAATGCTCATAATATATCTGCCTCTACCACCACCCCTGGCAGTGTGTTCTATGCAATTAACACTCTCTCAGTGCTTATTTAAAAAAAACTCTCTGCATTTTCTCCACTCACTTTAAAATTACGTAGATTCATATTACTTTTTGCAACCCTGGGAAAATGTGCACACTGTCGATCAGTATCTATGCCTCTTCTCATCTTGTATACCTCTATCAAGCCAGCTTTCATTTTCCATCACACCAAAGAGAGAACCCCTAGATCATTCAATCTTTCCTCATGAGATATGATCCCTGATCCAGGCAGTGTCCAGGTCAATTTCCTCAGCACTCTCTCTCTCTCTCTGATGCTTCCACATCCTTCCTGTAATGAGGCACCCAGAACTGAACAAGATTGTCCAAGTATAGTCGAACCAGAGTTTTATAGAGATGCATTATTACGTTGCAACTCTTAAAATGAATTGCTTGACTAATGAAGGCCAGCTATCAATCAATTGTGTGGCAACTTTGAAGAATATACGTTCATCGTGTCCAAGATCCCCCTGTTCTTCCACACTAGTAAGAATCCTGCCAATAATCCTGTACCCTGCCTTCAAGTTTGACCTTCCAAAGTGTATCACTTCACCCCTTTCTGGATTGAACTGCATCTGCCACTTCTCAGCCCAGCTCTGCATCCTATTAATGTCCCGTTGTAACCTTCTATCCTCAACACTTTAGGAAAAGGATAATAAAGTGATTCAATATATCTATCTGGTTTCTGCCCACTTTTGTTTCTAACAACTAGATTAATAAGGAAACCCTTCTGTATTTGTCATTGACGAGCCCATCTTCCTCCTCCTCGGTGTCCCTTTTAGCAGTTGCAATACATTGCCCTCTGTTCAGAGACTTTTACAGCCAGATGTGATTTGTAGTGAATTGCTGTCTCCGAAAGTGATAGTGGTCAGATGGAAGATTCTAAATGGTCTGAATGGGTTCTGTGAGCAACTCTTTGAAATAAAATTGTAATGATAATTGGCTTCATTAAATTCCAAACTCACTCACTCCCAAATTTGAAGATTAAAAAAAACACTCAGTAGGTCAGGAAGCATCTGTGGAAGAAGAAACAGAGTTAATGGTTCACATCCAGGATCAATTTTATCATGGACTAGAAATGTATTCTTTGTTCTTTCCACAGCAGCTAACTGACTGCTGAGTGTTTCCAGTGTTTGTTTTCAGGAGCAGTCTAGGTCACCATCAGATATTGCCTTTTAAGTGTTAGTAAATTAATTTATCTGGCCAAAGTCTTGTTTAGAAATGTTGTTTTGTCTGAAGCCTAAGTCAAAAGAGGAAGTTTTCCTGCAGGAGAACATAAACTTTGGTCCAGGTCCACAGGCAAATGCATTTGGATTGGATTAATTAAAGTTGCCTTCCTTCGTCATCCTCACATAGACAACAAACCAAGCTTTGAAAATGGTACATGACTTGCATAGTTAATATTTCCTGTTTAAAACCTGACCTTTATTAAAATAAATAAATGGGACTTAATCACTGGCAGAGGATCCATCTAATATTTGCACATGTCCACCACACATCAGGCTGTAAGGTAATGGCTAACTTTTGTACTGTCGGCTAAGATATTCCCTTTTATAGGAATTTCTGGGAGTCTATTTTCTGTCATCGAAGGAATTCTTGGAGAACGCTTATGTTCTGGCAGTGTTGCTGTTTCTCGCACTCATTCTGCAGAGGACGTTTTTACAAGCCTCCTACTATGTGGCCATTGAAACAGGAATCAATTTGCGTGGAGCCTTACTGGTGCGTAAGAAAGCAAAGTAGACTTTGTTGTTCCTTGTTTACTGTCATGTGATAATTCTGCTTTATCTTAAGGCTGATCATTTTGGTAAAAGTCTGCAGCTCAGTTTAGACTCAATAAGAAATGTTTCAAGTAAGATTGCAATATAACCTTACAGATAGTTAACTGGCTTTTTTGACCAGCAGATATCTGCAAATATAATGCTCTTATAATTGTCCTGATGTTTTTATATTACACCTGAAAGTGTCCAGGACAAAGAAGCAGACAATAATAATCATTGCAGATACTACCCACCCGGCAAACAGCCTTTTTCAAAGATCTCTTCTGGAAAGCACCACAGGACTATTAAAACAAAACTTAACACCATCTTAAAAGTTTATTCTCCCAGAAAATTAATCTGATCAACCATTCTAGTTAGCCCTAACCCCACCCCCTCCATCTGTTACCCCAGTCATTGTACTCCCATGTAAGCAGTTTTAACTACTTCTTATAATGCTGTTTACATTATAAATGCACGCTGGTATTTATGCACATTTTATTCTAAATCCATGCTTTAATCTATAACTTTATATATAAATTATTCTTTATAATTGTTGATTTTTTTTGTTTGTATTGCATGATATGGCAACACATCACATCAAATTCTTAATATATGTAAATGCACGTGGTGAATAAAGTTGATCCTTGATTCATGATCCTTCAGAGTTCAGATGGTCTCTTTGGGTTGCCTTCTTGTGCCTCACAGTCAATCAAGCACTATTGAAAATCCAATCACTTTTGTGTCAGTCACCAACTTGAAAACAGCACACTAAAGATGATCATGCTTTTGTTATTGGTTGAATGTTAAGTATTCCAAGGTTACCAGTATAAACTTGGTGATTTTCTGTGATTTTCATGATTACCTGTAATTTGCTCCTCAGTCAATAGTTAAAAACAACATGTTTTTGCAGGTTTCATCCAAAATTCATTCCATTGATGTCAAGGGTACGAATGGATGACTCAGTGTACTCATGGGCATAATTGGTTGTGTAAAACTTATTACACATGATACATTGGCCCTTGTGTACAGTTGACATTTTAAATAACATTCACATACAAAAATGCGCACTAAGAGCTCTGTTCTCTAGCATTTAGATAGGTTCTTTCCTTTGCCCCATGTGATGTGGAGAGATGAGTATTTTAAAGCAGTTCCAGTCTGCACTTGATTGCAAAGATTGTACAATGAATTATATTGCGCTTCATCCAATTGACTCCCACAAATAGGGGTTATTTTCCAGTCTAAGGATGTTCCCAGATGTTTTGAGATGTCTCTGAGTGTGTCCATTTCATTAAATCTAATGCCTTCAAAAGCTACCCTTGATGATGTTATGTTTCCAATTCACTTTAATGCTTTATTATTATAATAAGTTTCTATTAAAAGGCACTAATGCTTGTAAATCATTTTTAACAGTTTACAAATTGCATTAGACATTACACCAAATGTTTAGAAACATTCACGGTAATGTATGTCTGTGAACATTTGTTTTCTCCTAATTGATAATTTAATCCTTGTATGATTACATAAATACTTCTAACCAGTCTTCTGGGTCTGTGTGTGCTCATTTTTCCTGCCATTATTGGTGATTGTATTTAGATGTTTAGGACCCAATCCTGGTTTTGGATTCAGATTGATTTTATCACATGTACATGTTAACATACAGTGAAAATTGTCATTTGCATTTACAACCAGCACATCTATGTTCAGCAGAACGACACGGAATGCAACAAGCAGTAAAACAAGCCCCTTTCTGCACTCCCACCCACCCACTCACATGGACAGTCACCCAAACCCAGGACCGGCCTCCAGGCTTCAACATTCTGACTTCAGATTGATCTTTGGACTTCGATACCGACTCCTCTGACTAGCTGATGACTCGGCCATGAACTCCAGGCTTGAGATCCACATGTGCTGTCTCTTTAACAAACCTCTGTCTGCTCTAGCTCTCTTACTTTCTTTAACAAATGAGCTTGAAAATATGCAGTGCTTTCTATGGCCAAAGCACTTGAGTGTTAATGAGATTCTGTTGAAATATAACCGCTCTCGGAATATGGGAAATGCAAGAGTCAAGATGCATGCAGTCTGATCATGCAAAATGTATTGTGATAATAACTGCTTATCTGTTGCCTCAGGGTGAGAAATACCATTCTATGTCTGTTCAATCTTTTATTTATCCACTTTCATATCTTCTCCTAATATGTGTTTGTCTGATTATGCTCTAGGAAAGTGCCTTAGGATATCTTCCTATGTTAGACCATAAGACTTAGGAGCAGAATTGGGCCATTTGGTTTTGCCATTCTATCACAGTTGATTTATTATCACTCAACCCCATTATCCTGCCTTCTCCCCATAATCTTTGATGCCCTGTCTAATCAAGAACCAATGAAGCTCCGGTTTATATACGCCCAATGACTTGGCCTCCACAGTTGTCTGTGGCAATGAATTCCATGGATTCATCACCTTTCGTTGAAGATGCTTGGGTTTTTGCTACTTTTAATACTCTGCCAAATCTTAGGACATTGCAATTTTCTGAAGCCCTGCATTTATGAAGTGGAATGCTTTTGTATGGCAAAAATATTGTATTTTACACTCTAATTTTTCTTGCTTGTACGGGATGGAAACTTTGCATAAGTGGTGAAATTGTTGATTACTTACCACCATTGAAATTCTGATATCCATCAACAAACCTTGTGCTGACTCAGCTTCCTTCTCTTAAGGTTCTGAATGATTATTTAAAAGCTTTATTTTATGCTTTTAGTATATTTGAATGCATCAGAAATGTTTCTTTGAAAAATAAAGAACTTTCATTGTCACTAGTTGGAGAGATGTAAATTTTCTTAATCACTAAATGTTGTTGAACTGAAATTTTTTAGTGAAGAAGGATTTACAGCCTTCGATGGACCTACCTTATCCATCAAATTTCTGCCTGTTTATCCTGATTTTAACTCTCCTGCCAATAATAGATATGATTGTTATGACCCAGGAGGCCAGTTGGTTCATTAACATTACTGCTACCTCTGAGCAGCCCCTTTGACCCCTTGTTATTTATCTTTGAACCTGCAATTTAATCTCTCGCCATTAATTCCTTTTGCCACTTATCTACATTAAGGTGCAATTTACATAGTTAATTAATTATCAGTCATGACTTTGAACCAGGGAAATCTACCTGGTCGCAGCGAGAACATGTAAAGCTCACGTGGATAGCCCTGGGGTCAGGATTGTACCAGGGTTTTGGAGCTGTGAGGCGTGAGATCTACTGTGCTATCTATTACCAGGTAACTTGAGACATATGAGACTGCAGATGCTAAATGCAGTTCAGAGAAAGGGATCTTAACCCAAATCATTGACTGTCTATTTCATTACACAGATGCTGCCTGATCCACCTTCTGGTTTATTGCCGGGAAGCTTGGTTTAGGCAAGATCGGTGCTTAATCTGGCCAGGCTTTGGCGTAACATTACAAGAAAATAGTTTAGGAAAATTTCAATATGTTCAATTTACAATAGATCAGCCATATACAGAATCATTAATGTCCATTATGCTGTTTGTGCTTATTTGATTTACATGTTAATTATTGCTCCTACTTGTACCTAAATTTTACATTTTCTCCTCACGAGCACTCTATAGACTTCAAAAATCACAGCTTGTTTTCCTTCTTTAGGCCATGATCTACAACAAGATTCTCTGTCTATCCACCTCCAATATGTCGATGGGAGAAATGACTTTGGGCCAAATCAATAATCTTGTTGCCATCGAAACAAACCAGCTGATGTGGTTCCTCTTTCTCTGTCCTAATCTGTGGGCCATGCCAGTTCAGGTAAAGCACTCTCATAAGATGTTACTAACCATCTAGGTACTTTAAAAAAACGCATAGAGTAGGAAATCATCAGGTAAATGCACTTAGTTCAGTAGAGAGTTGGTTAAGTTATCTTGTTGTCTTGATGCATTAAGTTATCTTGTTGTCTTGGCATTGTAATGCAATGCAGCCTTTGAGCAGACTAGTTAAATTTCTGCTTTTGTGTTGATAACTTTACAGTGACCACTCTATTGGGTACACCTGTACACATTCTTGTTAATGTAAATATAGAATCAGCCAATGATATGGCAGCAATTCAATGTATTAAAGCATGCAGTCATGGTCAAGAGGTTCAGTTGTTGTTCAGAACGAACATTAGAATGGGAAAGAAGTGTGATCTAAGTGGCTTTGACCATGGAATCATAGTTGATGCCAGATGGGGTGGTTTGAGTATCTCAGAAACTGCTGATCTTCCGGGATTTTCATGCAAGCAGTCTCTACAATTTACAAAGGATGGTGTGACAAACAAAAAACATCCAGCGAGTGCAAGTCCTGTGGGTGAAAACACCTTGTTAATGAGAGAAGTCAGAGGAGAATGGCCAGACCATTTCAAGCTGACAGGAAGGCTACAGTAGCTTAAATAACCAGGCATTACAATGGTGGTGTACAGAAGAGCATCTCTGAATGCAGAACATGTTGAACTTTGAAGTGGATGAGCTACAGCGACAGAAGACCACAAAAATACTCAGTGGCCACTATTAGTTACATGAGGTACCTAATAAATGGCTACTGAGTGTAAATAA
Source organism: Hemitrygon akajei (assembly GCF_048418815.1). NCBI lineage: Eukaryota > Metazoa > Chordata > Chondrichthyes > Myliobatiformes > Dasyatidae > Hemitrygon > Hemitrygon akajei. Next base: position 55,439,793 of record NC_133137.1, read on the forward strand.
GATATACAAAGAGAGGAAAAACAGTGAGATAGTTCTCATGGATTCATTGTCCTTTCAAAATCTGATGAGGGAGGGGAAGATACCATTCCTAAATTTTGAGTGTGTGTTCAGGCTCCTGTACATCCTCCTGATGGTAGTAATGAGTAGAGGCATGCCCTGGTGGTGAGGGTACATTGATGGGTGCCACTTTTTTGAGGTAATACCTTTTGAAGATGACCTCGATGGAGAGCAGGATAATGTCCATGATCCTCAGCTGTACAAGCCTAACTGTGACTGCAGTCTCCACCAGCAGTCTACATTCTTACTGACCATTGCTCGGTAGGCAAGCCTTTCAGTTGTAGAATCAAAATTGGGCAGTTAGTGTCAACCTAACCTTAATAGCCAATTTCCATAAGCAGAATTTCCATAGTAATGTGTTGTTGATATCAACGGGCGTGGTTGTGTTTGATTTTGGAGTGTGTGGTGAGATTGCAAGAGCTGGAGGACTGACTCCACCTCAGCAGAGCTAAACTAATTGGGACAGTCAAATGGCAGAAAGACCAAACATGTTAGAGGGGAGAGAGGAAGCTGGCAATGTGAAGGTGAACTCACCTCAGGTAGGGGGTGAATGGGAGTGGGACAAAGCAGATGGTCCTCTTGAGAATATTAGTGTAGCGATCCATTAATCATTTTTGAGTTAGAGATTCAGGTCTTCCTGGGCTGCCTGGTAATTCTTGTCCTCTGAGTTAAGCAGATGTTATGTCTATTGAGACGAACTATGGCTTCAGCTTTTGGCAACAGTTTTACAATGAAGTAAAAGAAAAGAGAATTCTTATGCATCGGGATCACTTTTTTTGCTGTCCTGTTATCATTTTGGTTAAAGCTTCAGGATTTGCCCATTCCAATCATGAGGTGGGACTTGATTGTGTTTCTAAAAGTGTGGGGGTCCATGCACCCAACCTGCTAATTTACCAGGTAGAAAACCAACAAATGCTGTCAAATTCTGGCAAGAGCAGAACCTTTCCCCACCATCACCAGCACACTAGCCACTCTGAACCCTAGTCTTCAGAGATAAAAAGTCTTCAGAGATTACGTATTCACTTTGACAAACAGTAAGTGGTCACGTAGAAAGGGTTTCTATCCTGGTCTTCCAGGCTTGAAAATTATTCCCTTATGTTCTCCTTTTTTAACTAAACCAGGTAACATTTTGAAATCTGTTCACTTTCTAAAATATTGTGCAAATAGACAGCATGTAGAAGTGAAAATAAAGTAAGAGACTACTGGAAATCTGAAACAGAAACAAAAAATGCTGGAAACATAACAGGTGCATCTGTTGAGTGTTTTTGATTGTTAAATTACCTGAAATTTGAACTCTTTCTTTCTTCATTGATGCCACCTGACCTGCTGCATGCTTCCAGCATTTCCTGTTTGTATTAAGTTGTGCTTTAATGCCCCTATACCTTCAGAGGGGAGTAGGCAGTGAGTGCCAGTGGAGTATTCAGGGATTGACACGTCTCTCAAGGGTGCCTGCGAAGGGATTCAGAAATACTGCAAGTTCAAAGGTCTGCAGTCATGATCTTATAGTGTGGTGTGTGCTCTTATTCACAGATCATCATGGGTGTGATCTTGTTGTATTACATGCTGGGAATCAGCGCTCTGATTGGCGCATCTGTCATAGCGCTGCTGGCTCCCATGCAGTACTTCATAGCAACCAAGCTCGCAGATGCACAGAAGAGCACGTTGGTAAGTACCACATTCATGACCTGGAAGACAATGTGGCTTCACCCTGCACAATATTCACTTGCTCCATGAGGGCTTCCATTTATTGATTGGCTAGAAGAGGCACTTGAAGTGAAGAGCGGGATTTCTTTACCAGTTATAGGTTTGGGTCAAAGTCAAAGTGGAGTTTATTGTTATTTGCACAAGTACATGCATGCATAAGTGCAATGAAAAACTTGCTTGTAGCAGCATCACGGTTACATAGCATAATTTAAGCAGTATCACAAGAAAAACATAGAATAAATATGTTTAGTAATGCTCACAAAATGCTGGATGATCTCAGCAGGCCAGGCAGAATCTATGGAGAGGAATAAAGAGTTGATGTCTTGGGTGATACATTTCATCAGGACTGGAAAGGAAATGGGAAGAAACCAGATTAAGAAGGTGGGGAGGAGAAGGAGTACAAGCTGGCAGGTGATAGGTGAAGCCAAGTGAGGGGGGTGGTAGGTGGGTGGGAGAGGGTGGATGAATTGAGAAGCTGGGAAGTGACAGGTGGAAGAAGGAATCTGATGGAGGAGGAGAGTGGACCATTGGAGAAAGGGAAGGAAGAGGGGGTGATAAGCAAGTGAGGGGAAGAGAAGAGGTGAGAGAAGAACCAGAATGGGGCTTGGAATTGGAGAGAAGGGGCGAGGGAATAAATTACTGGATGTTGGAGAATTCAATGTTAATGCTGTCGGGTTGGAGGCTACCCAAACAGAATATGAGATGTTGCTCCTCCAACCTGAGAGTGGCTTCACCTTACCAGTAGAGGACCTTGTGGAACAATGTCAGAATGGGAATGGGGTGTGGAATTAAAATGGTTGGCCACTGGGAGATCCTCCCTGTTGTGGACTGAGCAAAGGGGCTGGACAAAAATGTCCCCCATTCTATATCGGGTCTCACCGACGAAGAGGCAACAGCGGGAATGCCGGAGACAGTAGATAGCCTAGAAAGACTCACAGGTAAAGTTTCACCTCATCTGGAAGGACCGCTTGGGTCCCTGATTGGTGGTGAGAGAGCAGATGAATGGACAGGTACAACGTTTGTTTTGCTTGGAGGGATTAGTGCCAGGAGGGTGATCATTGGGCTGGGACAAATGGACAGGGAGAGTTCCCTGCTTAAAGCAGAGAGTGGGGGGAGGTAAGAAGTGTCCTACTGAACATGGTGGAAGTTGTAGAGAATGATGTGCTGGATGTGAAGGCTCATGGGATGGTACGTAAAAGGAACTCTATCACTGTTGGAGTGATAGAGGAAAATGAATGAGAGTGGATATCCAGGAAATGGAGCAGATGCGGGTGAGAGCAGCATCAATGGGATTATTAATGATGTATAATTAATTAAATAGCAATTAATAAAATGGCAATTACAAATAATACTATTTTTACAAGAAGGAAACAATTAGAACAAAAAAAAAAGTCCATTCAGGTGCAAAGTGATCAAAGTTGTTAAAAGTTGCTAAACTGTGTTGACTAGAGATTTGCCAGTTGGTTCAACAACTGGATAGCTGAAGGAAAAGTAGCTGTAGTTGAACCTAGTACTATGGAATTTGAAGCTTCTGTACCTCCTGCCTGATGATCGCTGTGAAAAGATTGCACGGCCCAGATGGTGAGGATCTTCAACCATAGGTGTTACCTTCCTGAGGCAGTGATGTGTGTAGGTACACCAATGGTGCGGAGAACATGCCCGTTATGTATTGTGCTGTGTAAGCTGTTCTTTGCAGCTTCTCGTGTGCTTGTGCATTTGAATTGCCGCACCAGATTATAATGCAACCAGTCAGGATACTTCCAACAGTACATCTGTAGGTGTTTGTTCAAGTTTGGGGACAAGCGAACCTCCATAACCACCTAAGAAGGATGAGACACAAGCACACATTCCTTATGATTCTGGGCCTAGCACAGGTCATCCAGTATGTTAATCTCCAGGAATTTAAATCTGCTGATTCTGTCCACAGCCAATCCTCCAATCCTCCAATGTGGAGAGGCATATCACCCTTTCCTAAATCAACAACAGTCTCTTTCAGTTTTACTGGCGTTGAGAGAGACTTTATTGCTGTGGCACCACTCAGGCAGGTGTCCTGTCTTGCTCCAGTAAATGTCTCATCAGCAGGGTGGGGGATTTGCTCAGGTGGTTAGCTTCATGGATTACCAACAATTACTAGTCTCCAAACTCTAAATTATTAACCAAATTCAAATTAATCAGACATTTACTGGTTGCCCGTCGCCCTCACCTTCAAGCTGACTATCCCTCCTCTCCACTGCATCTCTGAACTGACCATTTGCCCCATCTGACCTCCCAGCACAGGATACTGGTCAATGAGCAAATTGCATGATGAGTTCAAGGGCCCAAACTTCCTCCCTACCCTCTTCTTCTGCATGGTGACCACCCATTCCCTCTCTGCCTGAATGCTCTCAAGTTACCGGATGACCGTCTCACAAAAAAACATGCTGTACATGTAACTCTTGGCCTCTGGGGACACACCGCATCCACCGCTCCAACTCAAACACGTTGTGTAAGCTGCCTAGTAGAATAGGATATTTCATTGAAAGAAATCTCTGTTGTTCATTTGGATAGACCAACTCTGCTGAGCATTTTCACTAACTGCCTGATGCAGTCCTGTTGCAGCATTTCAACACAAAATGTCAATAATTCCTTCCCCCCACCCCACGCCCAACGATGCAACTCAACTTGCCAAGTTCCTCCAGTAGATTGTTTGTTGATCCAGATTCCAGTGTCTGCAGTCTCTTGTGTCTACTTAACAGCAGCAGTGAAACATTATGCACAAGATGTGCACAAAGACAATATACTTAACATTTAGAGTTGAAGTGGAGCCATACATCACAGTGTTTTGATATTTTTGTTTGGCTTCTATTTATCCACAGGACTACTCCACAGAAAGACTGAAGAATACCAACGAGATTTTGAAGGGCATCAAACTTCTGAAACTCTATGCCTGGGAGCACATATTTTGTAACAATGTGGAAAAAACACGAATGCAAGAGCTAACCAGTCTCAAGAGCTTTGCACTCTACACATCCTTATCCAGTATGCATTGACCACAATTGCCTTTTGCTGCAGATATCATTAACATTTTAAGATAAAAGTTTGGTGGGCAGGCTGGACGACATTGAGCAGGTCGGGATGCAGCTCCCTGATTCACCAATCCCACTTTACTATGTTAACGTTAATGTGTTAACAAATCAGAATCAGGTTTATTATTGCTGATGTGTTGTGAAATTGATTGCTTTGCTGCAGCAGTACAGTGCAAGATATTTAAAAAAAGCTCTATAAGTACACATTTAAAGAAAACCAGTGTAAAGTCAAATAGTGACTTTGACCCATAGCTCATGGGTTCGTAGCTGTTCAGAAAACTGGTGGTGGAAGGGAAGAAGCTGTTTCTAAAATGTAGAGTGCAGGACTTTAGGCTCCTGTACTACATCCCTGGTGGTGGTAATGCGAAGAGGACACATCTTGGATGGTGAGGATAATGATGGATGCTGCCTTCTTGAGGCACTCCCTCTTGAAGATGTGTTGATGGTTGAGAGGTTTGTGCACATAATAGAACTGGCTGAGTCTCTCACTCTCTGCAGCCTCTTGTAATCCCTTGCATTGGAGTCTCCATAGCAAGCAGCACAGCAACCAGCCAGAATGCTCTCTAGGGTATATCTTCAGAAATTTGTCTTTTGTGACATACCAAATCTCAAAGTCTTACTGAAGTAGAGCTACTGGCATGCCTTACAACAATGCTCTATGTCTACAAGGGTCATTGCCATAGGAAGGAAAAACTGCTAGTGTCACGTGCATTGAGCAGATCAGCACCCACTCGAAACATTTTACAGTCATGGTGCCCTGCAACACAGGCCTACAGGAAGACCCTGATGATCCTTGGAACAAGGTTACTTGGCATCAGAAGTGCAGTGTATTGCTGGTACTTTCTTTAAGATGGTCTCAGTTATGGTTTGGGTAAACACTTTTGCATCTAGATCAGAAGAACCTGATCAAGCTAGACTCCAAAGACATAGAATCAAGTACTAGGCTGATACAGCAGTTTGGTACTGAGGGTGCATGATATTGTTAGAGCTGCTGACAGTTGGATATGGACCTAAGTTGAGGTCCCATCTGCCCTCAGGCAGATATGAAAGATCCCATTGTACTAGAAAATTTCCATTAATCTGGTCATTATTAGCCAATATCTAAGCTCAATGGTCTTGCTGTTTATGGGAGATTGTTAAGTGTGGTTTCCCACAATATAATAGCAGCTGCACTTTTGAAGAGATTCATTTGTTGTAAAACTCCTTTAGAGGTCCTGAAGTCAGGGACTGGACTACGAAAATCATCAATTTCTTTCTCAAGCATTTTTATTTTCGTACACCTATAATTGGACCCACTGTTACAGTACTTGTCTGAAGAATCTTGAAGGGACAGGAGACTGGTATTCCTAAAAGATCAGAATTCTTTCCCATAACATATATGCTGAAGTGACTAATCCAGTTGCTTTTTGGTCACCTCTCACTCAACCCTATGTTTTTTTCCCTTCTCCAGTGTTTATGAATGCAGCAATACCGATTGCGGCTGTATTGGTGGTAAGTTAAAATGTTATCAAAACTTGGTATTTTCTTCTGTCTTCCTGAGTTTGAACAAGGTTTCATCATTTTGAGTTTTGCTCTGTAGGTTTGCAACCATAAGTTAACAGATAGTTTATATTCTACCATTGTTGTTATAAGTAGCTAAAATAATGTGATAATTGAAGTCTTGAAATTCCATAAGAAAATGCAAAATTGGAATTGTCAGGTTACACATTAGTTCACTGGACACATTGAGGTAAAAAGCTGACTTGTGTAGTTCTCTCCAGCATCCAGTAGATTGTTTTTGACCCTACTTTGACCATTGCTTCTGTGACTGTACTAATGGTTTATTGCCACAGGGCAGCCACCATTTTGCAACTGTCCTGAAGGTGACAACCAGGTTTCTCAGTGATACATCATAAAACATGGGCACAGCTTAGCTCTCGTCACCTCTGACCCATTTCACTGTACCTGGGTTTTCTGATAAATGATAGATTTCTCTGATAATTGGGCTTTAATAGTAGATACAATTGATTTACACAATTAACACATCTAAAATGTTTAAAAATTAAATATTAACCATAATTGATATTTTTAAAAAACACATCAACATGTTGTTGATTGGTTTAAACAAATTATGTAGAGAAACAGTGGAAAATGAAGCTGAAGTTAGCTATTTTGACTTTTAAATAAGGCCAGTGATTTCATTCAAATGAATGGAGCCATACTAGGTGTGAATTAAAATTGTAGGTGTGATTAACATGAGTGACCTGATGTGAGGTGTATGTAGTTCCTCACCCTGGTATGTTACAGAATCTTCCTGGGCTCAGTGGATTGTCCAGGGATAGAGCAAGTGGGAAGGAACAGGAACTTCTGCCCTTCTGCCAATCCTCTACTGTTAATGGTTGCAGTGTGAAAGTGCAGGAATCTGGATTACAATCAATGTTTTGTACCTAATCAGTGGTTGGATATGATCTATTCGCCAGTGCAGCTAGCCCTGTAGAGCAGGTAGATATTAAGTGTGAAGGTCCAGACAGTTCACTTCTATCACCTTACTAGACACAGATCTGCTAGTGTTGGACTTGTTGACTAAGTAAGGTCTGGGTCAATGGTATTGATGTGATATACCAAACATCCAGTAACAGATCAGCAGCTCATCCTAGACTTCTATAGAGTTAAAATTTTTTGTTGGTATTATCCAATTAAACCTACTCATTTCATCTACACTGTGCTGGACAATGATCTGAAAGGAGAACCATTAACAGCAGGTTATGGCTCTGAGGCAGAACTGGAAGTTTTGTCAGTGCAGAGAAACTAAGACAAGTTAATAGTGATATGACACCTTGCTAATCAGAAGTCAGCATTGCTGTAACATCACCAATAGTGTAGGAACATGGTTTGAAGAAATCTTTCTGAAATCATTGTAATGATTTTAATAGTTTTCAATTGGTTGTCAATGCACAAGCCATTCACTGAAACCTAAACTGGATCAAAAGCAAAAACATCAGAGTATTAGGCTATGTCCACACTACACCAGATAAATCTGTAACCGATGCTTTTTCTCTTTGTTTTTACCCTCCGTCCACAATAAAATGACGTTTTCATCCCCCAAAAACAGAGCTTTTCAGAAACGCTCTCCAGAGTGTGTAATTTTGAAAACGCCGGATTGGCCGGAGCAGTGTGGATGGGATAACCGGAGAAATCTAAAATCGCTGTCATGACGTGCCGGAACAGATGGTGACGGCAGCGCGCCATTTCATTGTTTTCTTGAGCGCAACCTAACAATTTCAGAACAGACGGCAACGAGACTGAAGCCAGAAGAGTTAGAAATGTACTCACCAAATACTTTGACCCATAACTTACTGAATAAATAAGTATACTCACTTTGCCCTGTTTTCTGTCCTTGCTCGTATGAAGGTGGTTTACCTATTTATGCAAGTACTTCTCTGACAATAGATGTAACATTTTATGGAAATACAAGATAACACTGATGCAGACATGTTTTATACATTTAACAAGGGGCTTTATTGATGCAACAGAGTTCGTCAGTTATTCAATGTTCGTTGTCAGCCAGGTTATAGTGTCCGTGAACTCCATTTCAGTTGCCTCCATATGCTCCAGTATTAGTTTTTTTAAAACTTTTAAGTCCTCCTGCGCTACAGCCAACAGCTGTCCGTTGTTTAAGTTTTTCTAGTCTGTAACTGCACAAACGCGCACTTTCATGGCGAGATTCGACAACAAACACGTCGTTGTTTTTGGTAGATGTGTCCTGCGCTTGCACAGTAGGAGGAGATTCACCAAAATATCCGTTTTAATGTGGACAGAGATATTTTTAAAAACGCATAATGTGGACGCCTATCGTTTTTACGCAAAACTGGCGTTTTCAAAATTATCCGGTCTAGTGTGGATGTAGCCTTAGTGACTGTCCAGACACTGTCCTTTAATTCAAATAAAACTACCCACCAAAGCCATTGTGCTTCCTTTCTCTATTGGAGAATGAGTTAATGGTGCAGCGATCAGGTGAGAAATGTTGAAGATCGTAACTTTTAGTGTGATCAATAATTAGAACTTTATTCTGTTTTCCAGACCTTTGTGGCGCGCACACACTTCGACTCATCGGATCTGTCCTCTGCTGTAGCCTTTGCCTCTTTGTCCCTTTTCAACATCTTGGTGACCCCCCTATTTCTGCTGTCCACTGTGGTCAGATTCACAGTTAAAGCTTTAGTCAGGTACAGTACTCATTTGTAACTTTTACAATTGCCATTCCTATTTCACCAGCTTGGAAAACACGCTTTGCCAACAAACAATTGAACTCTAATGCATGGAAGCTTAAATGGAAGCTGACTTCTACTTCCAGAATTACTGAATTGTATAAAACAATGGAAGATGCAAGTGTTAATGGCCACATTTCAACATTAATTTCATTAATTTTTGAATAACTAATTGTTAAATAGGCAACCTCAATTTTAAACAGCAAACAATCCTACTCAATTTAATAACAATAAGAAAATACTGGATACACTCAGTAAAAAAAAAGATTAGTGATGTAGAAGTTCTTTGGTCCCTGGAAAGGTTTATTAGGTGTGGTTGATCCCCTCAGATAAGTGAACATTTTTATGCTGAGGGCACCGTGCTGCAGAATGCCTGTTGCACATGAGGGACGTGCAAAGGAAAAAGTGGTTCATGTTTCTGAAGAGGGATCGTAGGGACCAGCTCTGAACATTTGTGTGTGGTGTTGAGTGGTGAACAGTTGGATGTTGGGTTTGTCATTGGGCTTGAGGGATGCTGGTTTTGCAGCCAGCATTTGGGAAGGGTGGGGGAACGTTGTGCTGGGAGATGCAAAGACACACTGGTCTGAGGGGTACCTGTAGCAGACCTCACTGACATGGACTTGCAACATCAGCTTGGTTAATTCTAATTTAAGTTTGTGCGTCATGGTAGCATTGCAGTTAGCACATCGCTTTACAGTGCCAGTGGTGAACAATCGGGATTTAATTCCCATCATTGTCTGTGAGGAGTTTGCATGTTCTTCCCATCACCACATGTGTTTCCTCCCACACTCCACAGATGTACGGTTACTGTTAGTGAGCTGTGAGCATGCTATGTTGGCGTTGGAAGTGTGATGACATTTGTGGGCTGCCCAGCACAATCCTCACTGAATTGATGTGATACAAAACAGTGCATTTCACTGTATGTTTTCATGATTCAATATGCAGGTGACAACTAAAGCTAATCTGTCTTTCAAGTAGCAACGAAGCCAGCTGAACTGATGTTTTGAAGGCCTGTACCTGCACTACTTGTGAGGCCACACATACCATCCGAATATGGGATGTTCTGGCTTGGCAGGTACTGGATGCTACTGAGCATGTATGTGGCAGAGGTGCGAGCTTGCCTTCATGCACCAGTGCTTTGCTTCAGATGTGCAGAGAAACTGGAATGAATATCACAACTTTACTAATAAGTCTAGATATTGCCAGACAAAAGGCATCAGACAAAATTGTAACATTTTGTGAACATAAACATTGTGCTACACCATATCTTTTTATATTTTAGAGATGCAGTACGGTAACAGGCCCTTCTGTCCTAACGGGCCTGTGATGCCTCATTACACTCATGACCAATTAACTTCTAACCTATACATCTTTGGAATGTGGGCGGAAACCAAGGCACCCATAGAAATCCCATGCTAAAGAAATTCCTCCCCATCCCTGTTCTGAAGGGACATCCTTGAATTCTGAGGTTGTGTCCTCTGGTCCTAGACTCCCCCACTATAGGAAGCATCCTCTTCATATCCACTCTATCTAGGCTTTTCAATATTTGATTGGTTTCAATGAGATTCCCCCTCATCTTCTAAACTCCAGTAGGCATAGGCCCAAAGCCATCAGATGCTCTTCGATTGTTAATTCCTTCATTTCTGGCATAATTCTCCTGAACCTCCTCTGGACACTCTCCCAATGCCAGAGCATCCTTTCTTAGATAAGGGGCCCAAAATTGCTCACAATACTCCAAATGCTGTCTGACCAATGCCTTATAAAGCCTCAGCACTACATAATTGTTTTTATATTCTAATTCTCTTGAAGAGTTTTTGGGAGAGAAAGAAAATGGCAGCTCAAGCCGGAGTCAGATTCAGCCTGAGATATAAATAATGAGGATTTCAGTCCACTGCGACAATATTCCAATAGTTTGTTAGCTATTGTTCAATTGGTGCCACTTTTGCCTTGGTGGGAGATAGAAGTTAATGATTGAAATCCCAGTTGGGAGGTTTGCCCATTGAATTCAGGTTGCTGCTTAATTGTTGTCTTGGGAGTTTCTGTATTGTTGTAGTCATTATCCTTTAGTTGGGACATTGAATGTTGGCTCCAATTGCCTCATGAATGGATGTGAGTATCTAATGCTGCCAATTTGATGAGGAACATTTTGTGTGATACTTCCAATATTTGGTCCATCTGAAGTTGCAAACTGTAATAATCAGCTAGTTATTTATTCTTTGTAGGGTATTGCTGTGAAAACTTTGGTGGTATTGGTTTCTATAGTACAAAACCTTATTAGCTTTGTAGGAACTAGAGATAACCTGGGAAGAGGCACCATTTGGTCAAATAGCTATGTGAGTTAAAAGATTATTCTCTTTGGTAGGAAGAATGAAAAAGCAGAAATATTTTGAGAGATCATGATTCAAATTGAATTGAATGGATCTTGCATCCAAAATACAGGAAGCTGTTTTGCATATATGACAGGTAATTGAGATGGAAAATGATCTGTTTACCTTCACTGTCAAAGACCTGCAATACAGGGGTTATGGCCCCACTGAACTTTAGAACCTTGGAGCAGCCCTTCATGTAGAAATTAAGTGAGTGAACCCATATTTCCTAATTTGAAAGAACTCTCATTGAAATGTATAATGCTTGATAAGTGGGTTGATGAAAGGCAATTTTCAGTTAGAGATTCCAGGGTTATGGGCAGACATTTAAGTTAAGAGGTGGGGGTTTAAAAGGGGTGCAAATGGTTAGTATTCTCAACCCCAAGCATTGACAGATATTCAACCATGGGCATATTAATCACGGTAATTCTTGGATTTTATTCACCAGGAGAAGCAATGAAAGATGAGGACAGAGTTGGAAAGTAGGTTAGTGTAAAAGTGCTTCTATGATCGTCATGAACAGTAACACAGATTTGTGAGTTGTTAGATTTGTTCTTTCCCCTTCTTATGCACCTACTTGGGTTAATGAACTATCACGTTAAGCCATACAAACAAGGAGATGTTCAGTTTTGGTGCCCAGTCTGTGGTGAGTTAATTGATGTCTCATTCTGACAGTGAAGGTAGAATAACAGTCCTTAAAGAATGTCTTATTGTAATCTGATGCTTCTATTAAGAACAGAGAATTCAAGCATCACAGTTTCATAGTGACTACATGCCTTCATCTTGAGAAGACCTACCCCAGATGGCATTTATGGTCCGCTCGAGACCTGCCAGTGAGTCATGGCGTGGGTTCATGAGGTGTAAGAAGAGAGGAGAGGAAAATATCTTAAGAGATCCTACTAAATCCTGATGAAGGGTCTCAGCCCAAACCATCAACTATTTATTCCTGTTCATAGATGTTGCCTGATCTGCTGAGTTCATTTAGCATTTTGTGTGTGTTACACTGGGTTTCCAGCATGTGCAGGATCTTTTGCATTTACATCCCACTAAACCCTTCTGCTTTTCCCACTTCAATTCTTCACAGAGATCCTGGATTCATACAACAATCTCAGGTGTTATTCCCAGAATTTCCATTCAGTGGTAAGATGCAGAGAGAAGCTGCCATCAACACTGACAATGAGGCAATAAGCCCATCATACAAAATGCTGATTAATTTTAACATTTGGCCAAACCTTACATCATGACATTGATGCCTTTATGTCGAGTAGACAAGATGACTGAAATGCAGTTTTTACTGGCCTTCGAAAGCAATCTATTGACAAACTTTCTCATTCAGAACGCCACTGCTAGACTTTTAACTAAAACTAGGGTGAAGAAGCATATCATTCCTGTCCTAACTATTTTGAAAATTAGAATTGAACTACTTAATTTTTATGGAAAGTGCTCTATAAATAAGTTGTTGCTGTTATTATTATTTGACAACCCGATACTTCGAAAGTTTTCAAAGTCCAAATGTTTTGATATTTAAAACCACTCAAGTTATTGAGAGACTGTCAAAACTAATTCACATCTTAAAATCTTAAAGCAATTATGATTAGGAAAAACTAAACCATTCAAAAATGTTAACCTCTAACCTGATGGAAATTTTAGAGTTCTCCCACTTTGTCTGATGTGGAGTATTGAAAATTTCATGCTCCTTCCAGGAATCGAACATTAGAGTGCTCATGAAAAATACCACGAACGGCTGAGAACAACAGTGGTAGCACAGTAGCGTAGCAGTTAGTGTAAATACTATTACAGCACCAGCAATCACCAATTGGGTTTTAATTCCTTTCGCTGCCTGTAAAGAGTTTGTATGTTTTTCCAATGACTGTGTGGGCTTCCTCTGGATACTGTGCTTTCTTCCCATATTCCAAAGATGTACAGTTAGGTTAGTGAGCTGTGGGCATTCTTTGTTGTCTCTGGAGGCAAGGCATTAGTTGTGGACTGCCCAGCACAATCCTCACTGATTTGATTTGATGCAAATGATGCATTTCGCTGTCTGTTTCAATACACATGCAACAAATAAAGCTAATCTTAATCTTTTGAAGCTTGTATTAGTGTGTTGTGAAGTTACCTGAGGAAATAGCAGCTGTAATGGGGGGTAACTGCTGGTCTATCTCCATCGAATCTGGGCCTCTGATTTCCAAAAGCACAGTCATAAAGGTACTTGTGACAAGAGAAAATCTGCAGATGCTGGAAATCACCAAATGCTGGAGGAACTCAGCAGGCCAGGCAGCATCTATGGGAAAGAGTAAACAGACTGAAACCCTTCGGCAGGACTAACTGTTCTATTCTTGTATCTTGCTTGAAATTTCAGTTGGATAAATGTCAAAGAATTTGAATCCGTGCCCCTTTCACACATTTAGCTCAATGAGCAGCAAAGAAATAAGAACTTTTACAGGTTCTTATCTAATTGTACAGGCATGAATATAGTACTGGGGTCAGATTACAAGACCAAGGATGGACTAGTAATCTGAGTGGCTTTGTTCAAATGTCATCATAGTATCCTAGAATATGAATTATGATGATTAAAACAACCAGCAGTAAAATGCTAATCTCAGGGAGGCATGGATGCTGCCTCACAATGACTTAGGTTTGATCCTGACCTCCAGTGCAGTCTGCGTGGAGTTTGCATGTTCCCCTGTGACTGTGTGAGTTTTCTCTGGGTGTTCCAGTTTGCCCTCTCATCCCAAAGAAGTGCAGGTGACTGAGTCAATTGGCCCCTGTCAATTGCCCAAGAATACAAGTGAGCTGGGGGCAGCTGATAGGAATTAGTGGAGGATTCATCTAAGTGGATGCTTAACGGTTGGCAGGGACTCGTGGGCTGTGTGACTATGGTTAATAATGACCATAAAATTAATCAGTTAATGTTAACCAGAGCTGGTTTTAAAAACTTGGCTAAAATAAGTTGATATCTGTGATATCAATTGATTAATTTTATGGTCATTAAAACTAATCAATAGCACTAGGGATATCAATATAAATACATCATGATGTGCCAACATTAAGGAACATTTGTGTGATCCTGATCACAAAGGGAATCATTGCTGGCCTCAAAGATGTTGCTTGATGCTTTGTTAAGAAGTTGTTTGGAGTGTTGGCCTTTATTAGTCGGAGAATTGAGTTCAAGCGCCAATAGGTAATGTTGCAAATTTATGAAGCCTGCATTAGACCACACTTGGAATATTGTGTTTATTTCTGGTTGCCTCATTATAGGAAGGATGTGGAAGCTTTAGAGAAGGCTCAGAGGAGATGTACCAGGATGCTGCCTGGACTAGGGGGCATGTCTAATGACAATAGGTTGAGCGAGCTTGGGCTTTTCATTTTGGAGTGAATGAGGATGAGGTGACTTGATAGAGGTGTACCAGATGATAAGGGGAATAGATAGAGTGGATAGCCAGAGACATTTTCCCAGAGGAGGAATATCTAATACAGGGTCTGTAATTTTCAGATGATTGGATGAAAGTGTAGGGGTAGGTTGTTTTACACAGAGTGGTTGGTGCATGAAACGCCGTGACAGGGGTGGTGGTAGAGGCAAATACATTAAGGGCATTTAAGAAACTCCTAGGCACATGGATGATAGAAAAATGGAGGGCTATGTAGGAGGGAAGGGTATGATTGATCTTAGAGTGGGTTAAAAGGTCAGCACAGCATCGTGGCTGAAGGGCCTGTACGATGATGTAAGGTTCTGTGTTCTATGTTTTGTAAAGCTTCTTGCTGATTACAAAGTGCACACGGTATCGACAAATTAACCTCCTATTTTTACCCTGAGTCTTGATTCTTTGTGTATGATTCTTTGTCTCACTCACAAAATGCTGAAACTAGTTTTCCTTTGGCACATTTCCATCAGTGAACAGAAGTTGAACGAGTTTCTGACCAGTGATGAGATTTCAAATGATGAATTTCGGGGTGGCGAGACTTCACTGAATGTAGAGACCTGCAAGAAGCATTCAGGAGTTGTAAGTAACAGGTTAAACTGAGCTGATGTATGGATGAGTTTTTCCAGAAACCAGTGTCAGCAGAATAAACATGTTCAATACTGATGTGACCAATGCTGGATAAACTGCTGTGCTTAAGATGAAAAACTGGAAATTATACAGAGCCATATAAAACAAAGATAACATCAGACAAATTGCCTTGCACTTAAACATACTTTGCTCTAGTTTAGAAGACAAGACTCTGAGTTTGCAATACAAGGACAATTGTTTCATGCAGTTTCTCAGTCAAACATAAATCTTCTGTTGATTACATATCAGAGAGCCCTTTAGTTTTTCTTGAGCTTTGCTACTACAGTGTTAAGTGACTTAACTGTCTAAAATATATTAGCCCAATGTTGAAGAATGATAAACTATGAAGCTATAAATTTAATTTTCACTAAATCTGAAACAGTGAGGTCATCCAAATGTTATTCATGTGACTTATCAAAAATCTGGCACCCTGCTTGACAATCATCGTTCTTGTTGCTGTATTTCAATGTTAGGTAACAGTTGACTCATGTGATATTTAGTTAAATGTTTCATTTGAAAGATAATTTTTTAAATATAAAATAGAAGTTTGGAAATGGATTTTCATGGTGGAAATTTGATTTAAGATCTGAGAGGTAGATCAAGGATAATGGCAATAAAGTCCATTTGGCAGGGCATTGTTGTGTATTTGAAATTTCAGTAATATTTGAATAATATTGTAAATATTTTGTTTGATTAAGCATTCTTTGTTGTTTACCTAATTCATTATGGGCTTTATGTAAAAGTACGTCAATTGCATACCTCATAATGCCACCACGTCCCAAGTACGCACCTCACTAAAGTAGATGTAAGTAGACATGCATCTCAGGTTCCTGTGTTATTCTTTTGATTAATTTGCGGAGTTACAAAACATAACAGTGGCAATGAGGAAGTTGTGAAAATGTTCCCAGGACGACTACGTACTTGTTGAAGTGCAGCATGGTTTTTCTTTTTATGTTGGAAGGGAGGAGAGAGACGTTCCATTTAAAAAAAATACAGCAAATTTTTTTCTCCTTGGAAGTGGGTGAGAGACTGTTAAGAAAAATGGCAGAAAATGAATGAAATTCACAGATTCATAAATAGAGAGTAGCAGATGATAACTATAAATAAAGAATAAGTGTAGAAATGGCTGGCTACATCAGAAAGATAGATGTGTTCAATTGCACAACAGATAACTTGATTATATATATTGAATGAATTGAGCAGTATTTTAAAGCAAATGGAATTGCCGATGTGAAACAATTGTCAGATTCACTGATTTCAATTGGTGGAAGATCATACAGTTTGCTTAGAAGTTTGACAGTTTTTCAGCCAAAATTTGCTTTGCTGATATCGTCAACATAATGTAGGATCATTTAGAACCAAAACCACTGTTAATTGCAGAATGTAATGTTTCATAAACATAATCAAAAGATAGGGGGTTCCATTTTAGATTATGTGGCTGAATTGAAGAAATTGCCTGAGCATTTCCAGTTCAGTGAAGGGCTTAATGATGCACTGAAATCATTTAGTTTGTGGAACCTTACAAGAAAACATTCAAAGATGACTCCTAAATGAAGTACAATTCACATTTAAAAGAGCAGTTCAAATTGCTGTATTAATGGAAACAGCGGCCAGAGATGCAATTGAGTTGCAAATAGGAATGAAGGTGAGCCTGAACAAAATTGCACTGTCTAAACAGAAGCCTGTCTGGCCAAACCAATTGTGTTACCATTGTGGCAGGGGCTTACATACACTAGACCAATGCAGGTTTAAAGGCGAAGCTTGCAGAAAATGCACAAAGTAGGACACATACAAAGAACATGTCTGACAGACAAAAATAAATGGACTGCACAGAGAAAAGAAAAATATAACAAGTCAAGTTGCAGTTTCAAAAAGAGCACTAATGTACATGCTGTTGATGAAAAATATTATAGTGATGAGAGTGACACAGGACTGAGTAGCCTTGAGATTTAAAATGTGAAAACTAAATAGACAAGCAATATGGCTTATAACAGAAGCGAATGGCAAATTAATTAAAATGGAATTGGACACTGGCTCAGCTGTTTCAATCATTCCATAATGAGTTTGAACAGCATTTCAAAGATACATCCAGCATTTGCATATCTCATATCCTACAATAGAGTCAACTGAATTGATTTCAGAAAGGTACTGGATGATGATACAGCAGCATTTAAGGATGGCATTGGAAAGCTCAAACATATCAAGGATAAAATTGTGTTAAATGAAAATGCCACACCCTGGGTTTGCAAAGCCTGTCTGGCTCCTTATACCATCTGTGATAAAGTAGCTGTGAGGCAGATCACATGGAGGGTGAAGGAATTCTTTCCAAGGTTGATGGGAGCCCATGGGCAATCCAAGTCATCCCAGTAGCCAATAAGGATGAATCTGTAAGGATCTGTGTTGATTTTAAGGTCACCGTCAGCCCAGTACCTAAAGTAGATTCATGCCCTCTGCCCAGGATAGAGGATATCTTTGTAAACCTTTCTGGAAGAAAAGACATCAGCAAAGAGGACATAGCTAAGGCATACCTACAGATGGAGATGCAAGTCCAAAGTGTTTCTTGCCATAAGCCCTCACAAAGGGTTTCTTCCACTATAATAGGCTTATTTTTGGAGTAGCATCCGCACCTGCATTCTGACAGAAAGCTGGAAGGTTGCCCAGGTACTCAGTGTTACCCAGATGACATTGTTAACACTGAGGATATCAAGGAACATCTCTAAAATCTCAAGAAGGAGCTAAAAATATTAAAAGGTTATGGGCTCAGAGCATAACGCGACAAGTGTGAATTCTTTAAACCAAGCATCACTTACTGTGGTCACACCATTGATGCACAAGGATGGCACAAATGTACTGAGAAAATTCCAGCAGTGTTGGATGCCCCAAGGTCAAAGACCATGTCACATTTGCAGTCCTTCTTAGGATTGGTCAATTACTGTAACATTCCTGACAATCCTGGCTGCTGTGCTTCACCCCTTGAACTCATTAGTACAGATTGGGAAGAAATGACAATAGACAAAGCAGTGTGAGTTGGCTTTCCAAAAGAAAATGTGATGTTAGACACTATGCTCACACATTACTATCCACATCATCCTGTGAAGCTTGCCTGTGACACCTCACCTTGTGGTGTAGGTGCAGTCAGGCTACATGTTATGATTGATGGAAGTGAATGCCCATAGCCTTTGCATCACATCCCCTTCCTGCTGCAGAGAAAAATTATGCACAGATTGTACCAGAGGCCTTGCATCTGGTTTGGGGTGTAAAACATTTCAACCAGTACTTCTATGGGAAAGAGTTTACCCTCATTACTGATCATCAACCACTAGTGTCCATTTTCAATCCACAGAAGGGTGTTCCACTAACAGCAGCAGCACAAATGCAGAGATGGGCTCTGTTTCTTCGAGGACACAATTATAAGATCGAATTCAAGAGGACAACTAATCATGGAAATGCTGATGGATTGTCCCGTTTACCCTTGAAAAAGGGAATACTTGTGAAATTTACTAAAAATACACTCCTCTTGACGTATTCTGTGTAGTGCAAATTGAAAGTCACCCTATTACGGCAGGGAAGATCCAAAGGGAAACCAGAAATGACCCCATTGTGTCTGAGGTCTACATGGCTACCAAAAAATGGATGGAATGTGCAAGAGAAATTCCAGTTTCCCCCAATTTTACCAGTGCCAGGGTGAACTTGCCCTTGAAGGGGGTTGCTTTAGGTAGGGATTGAGAGATGTTGTACCATCTAAGCTGAGGGATAAAGTGTTTAGGAAAATATATGCTGGTCGCAATGAAAGCATTGGCTGGAAGATTTGTCTGGTGGCCTGGGATAGATCAGTAGATCAAGCAGCTTGCTATGCACTGTCTGGGATACTAACAAGTCCAGAAGATGCCAAAAGCAGTGCCTCTCCATCCGGGATTCCCCAGCATTGCCCTGACTAAGGATTCATATGGATCCTGCCAGATCATTCGTAAGTAGTAGTGGGCGCAGCTGCAAAGTGGCCAGAAGAGTTTCAGGTAGCCTCCACTACAGCCTCACACATTGTTGATGCTTTGAGAAGCATCTTCTAAGGACTGGTGTTCAAGGACGCTTAGTCAGTGACAATGGGCCACAGTTTGTAGCAGAACAGTTTCAGTCATTCCTGTGAAAATGAATGGAATAAGACATGCTGCATCGGCACTAAACACCCAGCTACAAATGGTTTGGCAGAAAGATTTGTCCGGAGTCTAAAGAGTGAACAGTGAGCACTGTCAGCAGAACCACTACACTGACACTGAATCAGAAGCTCACCAATTTCCTCTTTGCACCTCATAATGCAGCACACTCCACAACCAACAACTCACCAGCTATGCTGTTTCTAGGTCGACCTTTGCGCTCGGATCTCCTCAAACCCAATTCAGAGGACAAACAGCCGAGACAAATTGAGGGCTCCTCAAACAAGGAGGTTCAATGTGTCACTTCTGGACAAGCAGTCGTAGTGAGGGACTACTCACGGTTCAAAAGTGGGTGCTTGGACTGATTCAGGACAGAACTGGATCACTCTCCTACGCAGTGGAGGTTGCGTCTGATATCATCTGAAGATGACACAACGATCAGTTGAGGAGAGCAGAGTTAGTTGTTAGAGAAGAAAGGAGCCCAGAGCTGTTAGAACCACTTCCTGCAGTCCCAGAGTCAAATCCTGCAACCAGCATGGACTCAGATCGTAAGATAGTTTCACAGTCACAAGTCTCACCTGCCAAGCAGAGTGACTTCCCTCCCCACCTTGTCAGGAAAGACATTATCCCAGAAGAGTAAGAAATCCTCCAAAGCAATTAAACCTTTTGGCCTGAATGGGACAATTTAAAATTTACTATGCTATGGACGTCTATATAGTAGGTGTATTTCCTATTATTTTGTGCATATAATTGAGATACATTCTATATTGAGTTGGAGTTTATAGCCAAGCAGGGTAATGCATTTAATATTTGAGTAATATTGCATATTTTTGATTAAACATTGTTCATTTACATAATTCATTATGCATTATATGTAAAAGTACTTGAATGGCATATGTCATTAAGCCACCACATCATAAGTGCATGTCTCACTAAACTAAAAGTAATTAGACATCCATCTCCCGGTTCTTGTGTTTTTCTTTTGATTGATTTCTGGAATTACAAAACATAACAGTGATGACTAATGGTCCTACCCCCCCTCAGGGATTGGTTCTTGGGCCACAGCTTTTCATGTTGTTTATAAAAGACCCATACATTTCCAAGTTTGCTGATTCTAAGTTAGGTGGTGCAGTAAGTAGTGTGGTTGGAATGGAAGACAGCAAAAACAGTCTGTGCTGAATAGAGGAAGTCAGTAAATCTGAGGTAGATGAATTCCAAAGTGGGGAAGTGCAAATTTTGGATCTTTGAAAGACCAAGCAAACTTTTATTTACGATTAGTCTTATGCCCATTGGATGAAGCAAAAGAGATGGGCCTAACGATATTGCAGATATTATGCTGGAAGCATGGGCCACAACTCCAGCCAAACTGTTGCACACCACTGACATCTACCCAGCAGAAACAGATAGCTCTCCCACCATGTTCTCTCCTCAGAAAGCAGCGACAGTCGAGTGAGACTCTCTCATTGCCAGAGTGATGGAGAATGGATTAGCCAATCTACACTGATGAAAGGATGCATAGATGAGGAAAGATCAGAAAGGTTGTTCTGAGGAGGGATAGAGTTCAGTGGAGGAGATACCGAAGGATGAAAATCAAAAATAAAATGCAGAAGCTGGAAATCTTAAGTAAGTCAGAAACCTGGGGGGAAAAATAACTCAGGAGGCTAGGCTGATTCTTTCCAAGGGCTAATAGAGGAATGTGAACCAAGATGCTTAAACATGATGGATAAGCCTGTTGTATTTAAAATTCTGTTCTGCTGATGCTCAACTCCCCATCTCAGGTTCATTAAGTTAGAACAAGGTAACCAGAGCGTTAATATTTGTATTTCCCACTTTACCCAAATCCCCCTTGTGCTCACAATCTCCTCCCAAAGAAAATAGGGTTGCATAGATATGACAAGGATTTGGATTGATACTGCGTGTGTGTGGTGACTGGGAAGGAGACAATAATTGAGATAAAGTTGGAGATTCCACAATGGGATGCAAGTAAAAGTTGAACTCAGTCGGCATTGAGTGGGTTTGATTGTAAAAGTTTTCTTTTGTTACAGCACACCAAGGCTTTTCACAGAAGACAGGCCCTGAAAGGGAATCTGGAAGGATATGAGCAGCCACAGAGGAGATACTTTCGGTCCAGGGATACTGAAGATGTGTTGGTCAAGGTGATTAACATAATTGTTTCCTATCTTAAATCAGTGGTTCTCACGCAACTAATCACTGCTTATCTGTGCAGACAGGAATAAAAATGCATGGGCAGTCCCCACTGTGCCTCGGGAATTATAAGGGAGGCAGGACATGTCTTTCCCACAATTAGGACAGAGGCATTCATATCCGGCCTTTAATCGCAATAATAAAATTTTAATTCAAACAATGTAAAATTCTTGGATGTAATGTACATTCAGTGCTATTTGCTTTGTTAATTTTAAATTGCATACCAAACAAAGAAATCCTGATTTTTCAATAGCTACTAATTGCACCATCAACAAGGGATCTCAGTTGCATGCCTAGACTAGAGAAGCAGTCTACAACACAGGCCGAATGGAGATTTGGTAGAGGTGTCTTTAATGGAGGAAAAAAGGCATTAGTGGATTGTCAAAATAACCATTTTTTTTTACACAGACTAGGCTATATTTGCAGAACCACTGGATTGCTTTTTGAAATGGTGTACAAACAGGGGCAGTCACAATATTCTAAAAAGAGTTGGATAAATTGACCAATGTCAAAAGTATTAGGGAGGGGGATTAGTTGAGAATTTCCACCAAAGATGATGACCTTTGTGTTGCAACATTCTTTGATTCTATAATTCCTAAGCTAAACCTGTTAGATTTTAAAATGCAAAAACTCTTTGTAATGTAGTTGCTGCTTCCAATGTGAAATAATATCTCACTCTAATTTAATTTTAAAATTACAGGTCACCCATGGATCCTTTTCTTGGAGTAGTGGTGTGGTAACTCTTTCAGATATCAGTATAAGAATTCCAACAGGTAATACATGTAATTCACATTTATTGAACCTTTGGTAAAATATTCAAATTACTAACAACTGAATGAATTTATAGGTCCTCCCTATGTTACAACAGAGAACTGTTCAAAATCCAAATAGCTTGCAAATCAGAGATGTAGTAACCCAGCAATATATTTAAATAAAATCATAGGTAAACCAAAGGCAGTGTGTCATTAAACCAGGATATTTAACTCAGCCATTCAAATTTCTCTTGAGTCTTTCAGAATCAAGTTCATATGTGGTAGAACATGTTGGCAGGCACACGACAGCTGGCAAATCCCTCTCACCAGTTCCTCAGCTGCTCAAACTGTATAAATCATCTGTTTGTAAGAGGGGGAGAACCTGTATTAGAACATACAAGGATGTGAATGGGCCAATTTTGTTGATTGAATCCTACTGTTTAAAATCTACTGCGGGCTGATTTAGATGACGTGTAAAACCTGGGATCACCATGCCCTACTTCGATTCCTACTTCACCAAGGGTGCGGAATGAACCAAATTTTTATTGGCCACTCCAACTGGATAGAATGCCACCTTGGTAGCCTCCAACCTGACGGCATGAACATCGATTTCTCTAACTTCAAATTTCAAAGTACATTTATTGTCAAAGTACATACCATATACAACCTTGAGATACATCTTCCTGCAGGCAGCCACAAAACAAAGAAACACAATAGAATCCGTGAAAAGCCCCACACAACAAAAACAGTCAAATGCCAAATTTGCAGGAAAAAGGAACAAATCATGCAAACAATAAAAAGTAAATAACTAATATAGAGAACATGGACTACAGAGTCCCTGAAAGTGAGTGGACAGCCACCGAGCCAGTTCAGCACTGAGGCGAGTGCAGCCAGGAAAGAATCCTGCACCTCACACCCGTTGATAATAACGAGAAAAGAGGGAGATGGATCAGATGCAGGCAGGCAGGACGGTCTCAGGTGGGGGATCCTGCCTGACCTGGAGCAGTGAGCTGAACACCGGTTCACCTTCCACCTTTTGGCTTTGACGCCTTAATTTTTAAAATCTGGTTCGGTGCATAACAAACTAATCTTGACGAGACTTTCAGAAGTAAAGTTAGGAACAAGCTGTATGAACAGAGAATGAAAACTCTTCGGAACTCAATTACACAAATGGTAAATAAAATCACTTGTTAATATTAAACCTGAGGCTGATACGTATTTGATAACTTGATATGAAGGAAGTAGAATTTGGCACATGGATCATCCATTAGCGCTTTGAATCGTGGATCAACTAGGATGGATGAAGCAGCCACCTTCTCTCCTTAGATTTTGTGGTTCCAGTCTCAGCAACAGTATATAAGGAAATCATTTTGGTTGAAATGTTCATTTATTAGCAAAGTATACAACTCTGAGATTTTTCTTCTCTGGATAGCCATGAAACCAAGAAAAAATGAACAGCCATTCGATCATCCACCCTCAAACTGGACCCCCACATGAAATGCAAATGAACATCTGCCCAAAAATACCCCCTCCCTGCTCAAAAAATCAATCAAAAACTCAACAAGATCATCGGCACTCCCCCCAAGCCTGCTCCTCTCTGCATAAAATGCAAAGAGAACATTGGCCTTCAAATCTACCTCTCCCGGCACAGAAAAACGAACAAAAAAATGCAACATCGAACCCCGCAGAACCCCCTCCCCCTCACAAAATAACACAAGAACACCAACCCCCAAATCCCCCCTCCCCGCACAAAAAAGAGAAAGAGTGGGCGAGAACACAGAATAGGAAAAAAACTGTAAGATTGAAAAAAATTCCATTATCCATATCCATATCGAAAATGCAGAAAAGCTTGGGCACAGCGGAAGGCCGCATAGGCTCCCCTTTCCAGCAGCAGAGCGATCAGAAAGGTCACCTTCTGCATTCGCCCCAATATTTCAATCTCCCTCGTTGCTCTAATCAGCAAACAATGGAAACTTTAATTGGCAAAATGTAGTCAAACAGCATGAGGCTCACACTCCCTGCCTGCTGGAATCCTCCCAGAAACAGCAAAGCACTGGGTCACCCAAACAATCACCAAGCTACAAATCACAGGCACCAACAGTTTCAGAAACATGTTCAAGATGAAAAACAGACGTAAAAGACATAAAAGAAGTGAAATATATAGTTTTGTGGTATATCCAGAAGATGTCAACCATGGGAGCATTGCCATCTTGACTGGAAGTCGTGATTTTTGATTATTTTTGATCACGTTCTCACATTGTCTAAACCGAAGTAGTGAAAAAAATTACTAGGAAATTTAGTCAAGAGATTACCTGATATCAAACTGACAAAATATTGATCTGTATTTGGTGTTTATTTCCAGGCCAGCTGACAATGATAGTAGGGCAGGTGGGATGTGGGAAATCTTCCCTTCTCCTGGCAACACTTGGAGAGATGCAGAAAGTTTCTGGCAACGTATACTGGAGCAAGTAAGTAAAAATGTAATGTTGAAGGAAAATATATTGTTAAAATTTATTGCAGTGAAATAAAGAGATACGGAACCCTATGTGCCAAATTTTTAGTTAGAAATCCTTTGTTATTAGTGCTCAGTAAAACGCACACATTTAGCTACATCAAATTCTTAAATTCAATTTAATGGCATGTACAGGGCCATATTTTGGAAACAGAATACTGTTCACATATGCTACTCTCTGTGCACATTTCGTGGAACCATTGAGGATAAACTTGTTCATCTGATCCAACCTTGATGGGGTACAGCTGGTGACTTTGAAACTCGTGTGTCATGAGTCCAGTCCCAAGTTCTGAAAGTGAACTAGACAATGTTTTTGATTTATGGTCTAGTGCCTGAGATAATGACCATTGAAAACAGCCAGCAATGCCATAACTATGCTAGTTCAGGGAAACTATCCAGCTCACCCACCTGATCTGGCCTGTAAGCTGTCCCACACTATTATTAATTGGATGCCTGAACTGATGAGGGATACAAAACAACATGTCAGAGGAGTTGTATTTTGAAACCTATCTTCCCAACCAAACATTTGATCATCACCAGACTTAATCTTCTCTGACTAAATGTTCATTTCCATCTGAATCACATTCTTTATAGTTCCTTGTGATTTTTTACTTAGTCACAGACACCATATAAATTTAAGTCATATTTATTCTGAGAAGTGAAGTCTTTTTTTTTGAAGTGGAGGCTTAATGAATTATCATACACGATTAACAGTGACATAAAGAGAAAGTGATAGATATGAATGGTTATGTTGTCACATCCATGAAGGTAGTTAACATTATAATTTAGCCTTTTGAATTCTATATTATTCTAATATTCTCAGTTTTATTTTTTTTATTTGCATGATGTGCTTTCTTTTGCACATTGTGTTCACCAGCCTTAGTTCATGCATAGTTTTTTTCATAAATTCTATTGAATTTCTTTACTTTCCTGTAAATGGTTGCAAGAAGATGAATCTCAGGGTAGTATACGGTGATATAAATGTACTTGGAAAAAAATTCCTTTGATATTGACCTAATTCTGGTATGGTTGTGCTGATTTTCTTCCTGAAGGCACCATCTTACAGACAAACTCTACAGAAGCTCTGTTGGTAAATGAACACTCTTCTTGTGTTAAGTGATCGCTGATACAATGGAACCTGCAGTTTGTAATGCTCACTAATCCTGACAATGGTGATTTTTTTTTTGGCACAAACTTTAGGGAACCTGAAAATGAGATGAACCAGGAAACATCATGGAGGTATTTTGAAGTACTTTATATGTGTGTTTCGGTCTACATCTATGAGTGGAATCTTTGTTTTTGGGATTGAAATTTTCTGCTTTGAGGAAGAGGAATGCACACTGCCATATTAGGAATTTATTTTTCCCTTTGGATGTTTTCTTTTCTCACCTGTTGTGTTCTATAACTCTGCCCCTTCCTGATCCCTTCGTACCATAGCCTTATCTCCATAGATATCTAAAATTCTGACCCAGATCAAAATATATTGGTCTTCTTGACCTTCATCTTCACCCCTTTAGGATTTTGCACCCATTTGTGCAAGGGAGGTGATTACAGACTTCCCTTCTGAGGTTAAAACTGCAGCTCCTCCCTTGTGAGGCTTCATTTACCTATTGTGGTTCAAATTCCATCCTGCAAAAGTGTATCGATCCAATTTCAATCGGGCACCAGCTCCAACAGACAAGGAAGTTTCAAGTTTGCACAAATCTTTTCATGAGTTTCCTAACACTACTTTTGAATAATCAAGCTCATAGTTTGTTAGATTCCTTCATACAAGGACATAGCATCCTCTTGCTGATAAACTCTGGATTAACTATTCACAAAGCATTATAGCTCACTACAGAAGAATTTGTTTTTTTCCCTGTCCCTCTCTTTTGTTCCCTGATTAACTTTTGAGCAGCTTTTGGGTAATGGGAAGAAAATAAGATCTATCTGCAAAATTTAAAAAAAAGAGAAGCTCTAGGCTGTGAAATAAATTCTAAGTGAGTAACCTATTGCCTCAAACACATTTTTGTCGCTAACTTGGTTTTACCGTAAATTGCAGTGCACATGAGGTTGAGCCTGTGTTGGAGGCGACTGGGAGGTACTCTTTCTTATTCTTTACCCATAACTAATTGTGTGCTGTATTATTTTTCTAGTGATACTTCATCCTGATAACCATCACACCAGTGGTAATGCTTTTTACACTTGGAACTAAACAATCCTATTCCATGTATTAGTTCTTCTCTAGTCTCCTCAGCATTGCTTTCTCCTGCTTAGCTGATATTTCATTAATTCTGTCAAAGCTCCTGCCAATGGCTCCAATGGGAGGGCTCTGTCCATTCTCACTGCATGTGATGCTGGTCATTTGTAGTCACACTTGGTCCTATCTGAAATAATAGCGATGATGTTGGGCTCTTCCTGTTCTTGGCTTGGCAGTACAAATCCTTAAGGTCAAGCACAAAGGGCATAGATGATGAGAGGCTAATCTACAGAACTAATGGTACGCTTGAGCGAATTTCATATTTCGGACAAATGTGAGCTTCGAACCTAGAATACAATGGATGGTTGGAAGTTTCAGGTGGAGACCCTTATTCCTCTTCATAGATGTTGCCTGACACATTGAGCTCCTCCAGCATTTTGTGTGTGTTACTCTGGATTTCCAGCATCTGCAGAATCTCTTGTGTTTATACAATGGATGGTGTGCTTTGAGAGAATTCTATGCCTGTTATCTCCCAAGAGTCAGGACTCCACTTTGTCAGGGATTGGGTTCACAATTGAAATGTCCATCAAAATTCCCAGTGCAAATGTTTGAATATCAGTAGGTAACAGGCGGGCTAGCCCTGAAGGGCACATAGCAACACTTCATAATCAAGGGGATGAATAATCTGTAGCTCATCGAGTGGCAGACACACCTCTTGTAGATACTTCCGAGTGAGGGTATTCGACTGTGGGCTGCCCAGCACAGTCCTTGCTGATTTGAATTAATGCAAATTGCACATTTCACTGTATATTTTAAAGTACATGTGACAAATAAAGCTAATTTAAGTCTGATCAATTTCGTCTTTCTCCAAGTATTAGATGCCCATTACCAGCCAACACTTATCCTTCCTATAACATTACAAACCAGAAGCTGTGCAAGGCCCACTGTCATTCACTAGACTAGTGACTGACACCTTCATAAACGTTCCAATAGGTTAGCTTTGTCCTATCCAGGGATTCCCAACCTGCAGTCCATTGACCCCTTGCTTAATGGTATTGGTCCATGGCTTAAAAAAAGTTTGGGAACCCCTGTGCCAGACTAAAGAGCCACAATTCATCAATCTTAGTTGTATGTTTCAACCTCTTTGCATAAATTTCTGTTGCACTTGATTCCCTAGCATTATAACTGGAGTTTAGAAATGTATACAATATTGTCGACAAGTTTCTGACCAATTTATCACCTCCAGTTTTCAATTTATTCCTCCAGAAGCTATCCACGCTTTTAATTCATTATTTCTGGTCTTGTTAGCCTACATTGCAACTTTCATTGACAGGAAAACCAGTGAGCTTTGCGAACAGGATACATTTTTTTACTCCCGGGTTTGCCACACATAAAGCAGGGAACTGAACAATGAACAAACAGAATCATTTAGAGAAAGGAAAATTAAGCCAAATCTGACTTGGGTGAACAACAAAGGGGGAACATTAACAGTAAAGAATAGAACCCAAGAAAGGAAACACTTTATATAGGTGCTGTGCTTGGCTCTTTTTTTTTAAATTGCTGTGTCTGTCCTTTAGCATTTGAGTATGCTGTACAATGTGAACTAAGTATTTTGTGTCAGAAAAGAGTGTGTCTTGCTCATGATTGCTCTGAATCAAGGCCCTGAGCTCCTAAATGCTTAATGTTTTCTGTTTTCAATAAAGGTGAAATTCATCTCCTTAACTGCCTTTAACTTTATCTCAAGCAGAACACGAAATTCTGTTGCTTACTCTGCTCAGAAGCCTTGGCTATTAAATACAACGGTGGAAGAAAACATTACGTTTGGGAGTCCTTTTATTAAACAAAGGTAATTGTTCCTGTTCATAGAAATGGAACTGAAACTCTTACAGTGGGTCTCTTTAAACTCCAACACGTCCACCCGTTAACCCCCCCACCACCACGACTTCATTATTCCCTGTCAGAGACATCTAATGTACAGACACTCCTGTACCTAGCATCACTTTATATACATACAATCTGTCTATATACTGTATATAAGCTAATTGTACATATTTATATTTGTGTTTTTATGCTTATTGTGTTTTTTCATGCTGAATCAGATCCGGAGTAACAATCATTTTATTTTCCTGAAGAATGACAGTAAACCATCTTGAATCTTAAAACAACCAACAAAAATTGTACTCTATAACTCGCTGTTCATCTCTCATTGTATTTCAGTCAGGTCTGCCCAGTCATCATTCTCCTTAATCAATGAACAGGAGGAATGATGGGCAAGTGAATAGGATCCATTAGCATCAAATTAATTTCAAGAAAAATAAAGAAAACAGAGAGAAAATGTGAAGTTATCTAATGATTAATGTAAACTGCAAGAGGGATTGGTTGATGTAAATTAATGGTGTCTGAGCTTTAACAAGGTATTAGGTAAAGATGCAAATACTTTTCACCAGAACTAATGGACCAACGGTTTTGGAAATTGGTTGATTATTGTCATACGTACTGAGATCCAGTGAATTTTTTTTCTTTGCATACCATCCAAACAGATCACTCCAAACATTAGTACTTTGAGGAAGTAAAAGAAAAAAACCCAATGTAGGATATAGCAATAGTTATAGAGAAAAGGCAGTGCTGGTAGACAAATAAGGTGATGTAAGCTGAGATCAAGGGTTTATGTTTATCGTATGAGAGATTGAATCAGGAGTCTGATAACAGCAGGGTAGAAGCTGTCCTTGAGCATGGTAATACTTGTTCTGAAACCTTCATATTTTTTGTCTGAATGGAGAAGGGAGAAGTGAGAATGACCAAGTTGGGAATGGTCCTTGATTATGTTGGCTGCTTTCCTGAGATCATTATCATAGATCATAGAATTATTTTCACAAGGAACCTAGAATTCCTAGATTGACAAAGACCATGGTCCATTGAGTTTGCCTTGTACATCTTGATGGTTTTGGGTAATTTGTCACTGTTAAGGGACTTAGAAACATTAATTGAGGTAAGATGGACCCTTAAATCTTGACCTCACAATCTGCCTAATTATGATCTTGTACCTTATTGTTATCTACGCTGCAATTTATTTGGCATTCTATTATTGTTTTATCCAGTTCTACCTCACTGAATAATGATCTGATCTTTATAAACAATATGCAAGGAAAATTTTTCACTGTACCTTGAGACATATGGCAGCAATAAACCAATTCCAATGTTATTATTACAAGCGACAGTACTGTGCAAATGTATTAGGCACCCTAGGTTATTTTGGTTTCAGATGGTATGGCCTCCACAGAGCCCTGATCTCAACATCATCAGGGCTATCTGGGAGAGACAGAAGCAAGCGAGATGGTCAAAGTCTGCTGAAGAATGGTGGCAAGTTCTCCAAGATGCTTGGAAGATCCTACTAACAGGTTTTTTTTTATAAAACTGCACGCTAGTGCACTTAAGAGTATTAATACAGTTTCAAAGACAAAGGGTGGTCACACCAAATATTGATTTGATTTAGTTTTTACTGTTTACTGCTCTTTATAGTGAATTTTTGATATATTGATATTCATTTCATTATTTTGAAAGCATCTTCTCTTTACAGTATGTGCTGGAGACTTTTGCACAGTATTGTACATCTAGCTTTGCTAATGTTATGACACCTTCCTGTTTCATTAACTATTTACTTTTTCTCTTTCCTGCTGTGATGATCGTATTTTGCCATCCTAGCATAAAGTTTGTAAGAGCCAAGTTTTCCAGCCCCCTTTGAACCTGCATGTCCCTTGAACAGTGGCGGGCACTATTGCTGCTGAATTGTCTTAATGCAGTCACACCTCTCATTTCTCGCCCTCTCAGGTACAAAGCGGTCATTGATGCCTGTTCACTTCAGCCTGACATTGATCTGTTGCCATTTGGAGACCAAACTGAAATTGGAGAGAGGGTAAATATAGGGAAATGTATGATCTTCACCATGCCGTTCACCTTGTAAATTTGATTCAGACTGGAATGCTTTTCTCACTCAGTGCAGTTCTGATTTCACATGTGGGTGGAATGTTATGGCCATCATAAATCAAGTGGTGCAGGGTGACCTGTTTGTCACACCACTGAGTTTCTGCCATATCATCCAAGCTGCATTGTTAAGGTGATAAGGAAAGGAATAGAGGGTTATGGGCTGAGTGCGGGTCGGTGGGACTAGGTGAGAGTAAGTGTTCGGCATGGACTAGAAGGGCCGAGATGGCCTGTTTCCATGCTGTAGTTGTTACATGGTTATATGAGAAGATGTTTTTAAAATTGTGACTGGCTGGGTGGGCACTATGGTTGTTATGGACTGGTTAGTGTATGAAGGATTTTTAAAATTTCATGTCTGCTAATCATGTTACCTTATTACTCTAGGGGATTAACCTGAGCGGAGGTCAGAGGCAGAGAATCTCTGTAGCTCGAGCTTTGTATCAAGACACTGGTACAGTGTTCCTGGTAAGAATCCAACACATCTTGCAATGAACATTATCTGTTTGTAGCCAATTGCAGCTGCTTTGTTGATGAAAATAAAATGAACCAGAATGTTCACTGCTCCATCCTTATTAACATCTGCCTAACACTTTAATCTGTCAACTGTGTTGTTCGTAATGGATGGGGTATTGAGTCATATAGCATGGAAACAAACCCTTTAATTCCACCTGCCCTTGCCAACCAGATGCCCATCCAAGCTAATCCCATTTTCTTCTGGTTGACCCATATCCTTCTAAGCCTTCTAAACCATTCAGATCCATGTACCTAAGGAAGTGATGTTGTTTATACAGACTTCAGCAAAGCTTTCAAGATGGTCCCTTGTGTCAGGCTGGTCTGGAAGGTTAGGTTCCATAGCGCTAGTTATGTGGATTCAAAATTGGCTCAGAGGTAGACAGCAGAGGGTGGTGGTTGAAGGTTCTTTCTTGGAATTGAAGTCAATGACTAGTGATATGCTGCCGGGATTGGTGTTGGGATCCTCATGAGTTGTTATAAGTGATTTGGATGAGAATGTAGAGACTTAGCCAGTAAGTTTTCAGACGAGGCAGAGTTAGTGAAGATGTTTATTGTAGATTGCAGGGGATCTTTATCTTGATTACTGAGAAGTGGGTCAAAGAGTGGCAAGTAGATATCAAACAGATGAATGTAAGAAAGTCAGTAAGCATAAGGCTTGCAATATGAATGATTGGGATTGGGGATGCAATGGAACAGAGGGACCTAGGAGAGGAGTGCCTAGCTTGTTGAAAGCAGCCACACGACTATGCAGAGTGGTGAAAAAGCTGTTTAGCACTTTGGCCTTCATTACGGGGCATTGACTATAGGAGCTAGAGCAATATGTTGCAGTTGTATAAGTTGTTGGTGAGGCCACAATTGGAGTATTGTGTGCAGTTTTGGTCACTGCGTTATAGGGAAAATGTGGGTAACCTGAAAGAGTGCAAAAAAGATTTATCAGGATGTTGTCAGAACTAGAGGGCCAGAGTTGTGGAGAGAGGTTGGCAAGTCTAGGTCTTTGGAACACCAGCTGGCAGGCACTTCCCAGTCTCCACCCAGTTAACAGGAGTCACCTGCCACTTGTTTCTAACGCATTAGCTGCAGCCTATTTTAAACCCAGCTCTCATCCACAATTGTTGTTCACTCATTGAACCAGCCAACCTCAACCAGTTGTGCCTCACCATGTCAAGTATTCACTCTCTCTTGTTTTGTCTTCATGAATTGCTATTTTGCAGTTTATTATTAAAGTGATTGCACACTACTAAATCATCTCCGCTGCTCTCCATTTGGGTCAAGCTTCCTCTACTTTTCCTGACATGGAGAATGAGGGGTGACCTCATAGAGGAGTTTAAATTATGAGAGGTATAGATAAAGTGGACAGTAATGGACTTTTCCCCAGGGTTGGGGAGTCCAACACTAGGGGGACATATGTTTAGGGTGAAAGGGAAAAGGTTTAAAAGGACTTGGGAGACATTTTTCACCCAGTGGGTGGTGAGTATATAGAATGAGCTGTCAGAGGAAATGATTGAGGCAGGCATAATAGTATAATTTAAGAAGCACTTAGATGGGTATGTGGAGGTGTGAGGATTAGGGGGTATGAGCTAAATGCAGGAAATTGGGACTAGCTAGGTGGACAGGTTGAACTGAAGGTCCTGTATCCATGCTGCATTGTTCTATGAGTCTATGGCCTGCCAAATTCCTTTTAAAAGAAGATGTCATTGTACCACTTCCTCTGGCTGCTCATTCCGTATAAGCATTATCTTCTAAGGAAGGACCTCTGAGTCCTTTCTCAGTAATCCCTTTCTAGCACTCCCTCCTAGGAAAGCTACCTAGCACACCTCTGTTTGAGAGAGCAATGTCTCTGGCAACTCTTTTCACAGCTGTGCCTCCGAGGACTTTCAGCTGTTATTTCTGCTGCCTCACTTTTGCTTGTCATCAGGTTGTTCATCATATTAGTGCTGCGGTGAAAGAATTGGGTTCCACCATTTCTTCATGTTTAATCCATTGCCAGCACTTCCTGGTATTGGTTGTGTTGTTATTCTCTTGATTGCTCTGATTGGTTTGAGATTGTGCTGGGACAAAGGATACAAAGAATTTTCCTGAAGTGGGTTGTATGCGATGAAGTCATGTCTTACTGCCATCCCCTGAAGTAGCTAAAATTGTATAATAAACAATATTTCTGTTCTTTGTCTCAATCTCTAGTGTCATTATGTTTACTTTATTGCAAATTTTGCACAGATGTATGTTATGCTTGTCTTCATCCTGTACTGTGATACTGCTGCAAAAAGTTAATTTTCATGAAATTTACATCCTGTGTGTGTATTCCTAAGAGAACAATAAATTGTACTTGGACAAAACTTTTTATAAACTCGAAGTGCTTCATAATGATTGAAAATGTTTGCTGTTGAATCAATATTGTGATGATTCTTGTCTTTTCAGCAATGCAACACTGGGAGTATCAGACACACAGCCTGTACAAGAGCCTATGTATTGTTCCTCCCTGCTACCAGTTATTGTCCCAGTTCCACTTAATTATA
Source organism: Hemitrygon akajei (assembly GCF_048418815.1). Classification (NCBI taxonomy): domain Eukaryota; kingdom Metazoa; phylum Chordata; class Chondrichthyes; order Myliobatiformes; family Dasyatidae; genus Hemitrygon; species Hemitrygon akajei. The sequence continues at coordinate 55,474,084 of NC_133137.1, forward strand.
CATGGAACCAATGTAAATAGAGCAAGTTTCCAGAAACCTACTTTTTAAATTATTTGTGCCATTTCAGTGCTATTATTAAGCATTGTGCTTTTTGATCAACATTTATAACTGCTGGAATATCTTTATGCCACAGCTGAGAGAATAGGAACTTGGGATCATCAGTTATGCAGTTTAAGAGATGGGAGTTGAACAGTTCTCCAGGGAGAAAAATTCTTGTCTCACTTTGAACAGTGGAATATTTCACCTGATCAAGCTCCAGAAATGAATTCTTTGGTATTTATTTTTAAGAAAAACCGTTATGATCTTGAATGCACCAGGAGCATTGGAAAAAGGAATTTGGTATTAGAAAGGAAAATCTTGGAGCATTGCAGAGAAAAAGAAGAACTGGTACAGGCAACAGTGATATTTTTTAGACCATAAGATGTAGGAGCAGACGTAGGCTGTTCAGTTCATCAAAACTGCTCCACCGTTCCATGGCTGATTTATTTTCCCTCCCAGCCCCATTTTCATGCTTTCTCCCTGTAACCATTGACAACCTTGCTAATCAAGAACCTACCAGCCACTGCTTTGAATGTACCCAATGACTTGGCCTCCACAGCAGTCTTCAGCAATGAATTCCACAAATTCACAATACTGCTCACAATACTCCATATGTGGATTTATCAATGCCTTATAAAGTCTCAGAATTTTATATTCTATTCTATTCCTCCTGAAATGAATGCTAATATTTGCATATACCCCCAGGCTATAGGCCATCTGGTCGAGGTGACTTGTCTACCTTCAGATCTTTAAACTTTCCAAGTATCTTCTCCTTAATAATAGTAACTGCACTCTGTCCTGACACTCTCAAAGTTCTGACATACTGCTGCTCGCTTCCACAGTGAAGAGTGATGCTTAATATTTAGTCAGTTGTCTGCCATTTCTTCATTCCATTACTACTTCTCCACCATTATTTTCCAGTGGTCTGATATCTACTCTTACCTCTCCTTTACTTTTTATATATCTGAAAAAGATTTTGGTGTCCTCTTTTATGTTATTGGTCAGCTAACCTTAATATTTCAACTTTTCTCTCCTTATTGCAGTTGTAATTACCTTCTGTTGGTTTTCAAGGTTCCCAATCCTCTAGCTTCCAACTAATTTTTGCTATATTGTATGCCTTCTCTTTTGCTTTTATGCTGTCTTTGATTACCCTTATGAGTCTTGGTTGCCTCATCATCCCTTTAGCACGCTTCTTCTTTGGGATGAATCAGTCCTGTGTCTTCTAAAGTTCTCCCAGAAACACCAGCCATTGCTGCTCTAGTCATCCCTGCAAATCAACTTTCTAATCAACTTTGGTCAGCTCTTCCCTCAAGACTCTGTAGTTCCTTTTACTCCACTGTAATAGTAGTACATCTGATTTTAGCTTCATCTCAAACTGCAGGGTAAAATCTGTCATATTATTTTTGACTCATAAAGGTTCCTTTTCCTTAAGCTCCCTGATAAAATCTGCTTCATTTCACAATATCCAATCCAGAATTGCCTTTTCCTAGTGAGCTCAACCACAAGCCACCTTGTAGGCATTCTCCTGGGATCCAGCACCAACTTGATTTTCCACATTTAGCTGTATATTACAATCCCCCAACATTGCAGCAGAATTGGGCTACTTGGCCCATTGAGTCTGTTCTACTATTTCACCATGGCTGATCTATTATCCCTCTCAACCCCATTCTCCTACCTTCTCCCCGTAGCCTTTGATGCCCTGACTAAACAAAGCACATACAAAATGCTGAAGGAGATCAGCAGCTCGGCAGCATTTCGTGTGTGTTACTCTGGACTTCTAACATCTGCAGAATCACGTGTGCTTAATTAAGAACCTGTTAACCTCTGCTTTAAATATACCAATGACTTGGTCTCCACAGCTATCTGTGGCAACGAATTCCACAGATTCACAATTCTCTTGCTATAAAGAAATTCCTCCTCAACTCTGTGCTAAAGGGATTTCCTGAGGCTATGTCCTCTGGTCCCTGACTACCATGCTACTGGAAACATCCTCTCCACAATTCCAAGTTAATGAATAGTTAACATTTCCTGTAATTCTACTTCTGTTTAATGTCTTATGTTATGTAAACTAACTGTACTTAATGAGTATTTTACAAGCGTTTAAAATGAAATGAAATTTGTTCGTGATATTCCTTTGCTAACTAACAACACTTCTATTTCTAAACTGCTGATCTTCACTGGATTCTTGAATTAACTAAAGAACAAGATTGCTGTAGTAGTGAGTTTGCTACCACAATGATATTGAGCTAATGGGCTGAATTTGCTTGGGTTGTATTCATTTGTGGTGGAATGTGAATCATTCCCAGTTTAAGCTCACCTTCCAACACCACACCTGGCATCAATGAATGCATAACGTGTCAGATCTTGGTGGATGGGCTACAGTAGGTGCTACCTAATTAAGTGGCCACTCTTGATCATGGCCCCTCAAGTATTCAGCTCAGTGGCACTTTATTAGGTGCCACCTGCTGTAGCCCATCCACTTCAAGATTTGACATGCTGTGCATTCAGAGATGCCCTTCTGCACACCACTGTTGTTATGTGTGGTTATTTAAGTTTCTGTCACCTTCCTGGCAGCTTGAACCAGCTGGCCATTTTCTCTGCGCTCTCTCATTGATAAGGTGTTTTTGCCCACAGAACTGCCATTCACTATATCCATATGATTAGCACACCATTCTCTGTAAACTCTAGACACTGTTGTGCAGGAAAATCATTAGGAGATCTGAGATACTCAAACCACCCCATCTGGCACCAACTTTGTTTCTATGACTTCTTATCCAATTCTGATGTTTGGTTTGAACAACAACTGAACCTCTTGACCATGTCTGAAAGCTTTTATGCATCGACTTGCTGCCACATGATTGGCTGAATGTATATTTGCATTAATGAGCAGGCATACCTAATAAAGTGGCCACTGAGTGTCTATCTAAACACTTGATAAATATGATGAGACTCTGCCTGTGCTGCTCTGTGAGGCCATAAGTTCTAGACCATGCTACTCACAGGGAATGAGGAGACAGTTGTTCTTTCTTCTCCCTTCTAATCCTTCAATGGATTACTTTAGGCTTCTTGGCTTTTTGACCCAGCTACTAAGAGAAATTAATCCACTCTATTTATACTCTTCTAGGCCTCACATTCCAAAGTAAGCAGCCACAGCCTGTGGATAAATGGGGGTTAAAATGCAGAATAGCTAAAATCAACCTGAGTGATTAATCCTCCCCATTCTGGATCGAATCCACAAGTTTACCTTGTGTTGCCTCTCAGTTCTTGTGCCTTTGAGTATTTAAGTAAGCCAACTCTCCCAAACTATCCCGGATATGGAAGGAATCCCTTCAATTTGTGTTGTTCATGCTGGTTACAAAAGAAACCTCCATCTAAATCGATCCTTCCAACACTTGGTCCAGATCTGTGCAAGCCATTGTTCTTCAAGTACACATGAAATACTATTTAAATGTTATGTGTGTGCCAATACCACTCTTTCAGGCACTGAGTACCAGACCTCTCCCACCCTTTACCCTCATTCCCTCTCTAATCCTTACAATTATTTTAAATCTATGGCCCCTTGTTTTGGCTTCCGCTCATGAAAACCGGTACTTCATATCTATTCTGTCTTGATCCTTCAAACTTCACACAAGTCAGACATCTCTCCACTAGTCCTTGTCCAAGGGAAAACAATCTCAAAGTTTCCAACCTTAGAGCTGTTCATTTATAGTCCTGATAACATCCTCCTCTCCACCTACTCCAGTACTTTGATCAGGGTAGTGCAATGGTTGTTGTCTATATGGACTTGAGTAAAGCATTTGATAAAGTTCCTCATAGTCAGCTGATCCAGAAATTTAAAGTGCATGGGATCCATGGAGAGTTGGTAAATTGGATTCAAATTAGCTTGGCCGTAGAAGATAGAGGGTTGTTCCGGAATGTTGTTATTCTGACTGGAGGTCTGTGACCAGGAATTAGATTTTTTTTAAAGTTTGTGACTTGTACAACAAAAAATCGAAACATACAGTGAAATGCAAGCAACACACACAAAATGCTGACGGAACTCAGTAGGCAGGCAGCATCTATGGAAAAAGTACAGTCAATGTTTCAGGCCGAGACTCTTTGGTGCATTGTTTGTATCAGCTGTCAGCACAGTCTGTGGAGAGCCTGCAGGTGTCACCATGCTTCCTGCCCTAAAGTAGCATGCCCTCTACTTGATAACCCTAACCTGTATGTATTTGGAATGTAGGAAGAAACAGAAGGACCTGGAGGAGATCCACATGGCACAGGAAGAACATACAAACTCCTTAAAGACAGCATTGGGAATTGAACCCCAATCATGATTGCTGGCGCTATGAAGCATTGCACTAACGGCTACACTATCGTGTCAACCTCCCCCCAAATCAAAAATAGCGATAGTCTGATCTGCAAGTTTGCAGCTGACGTAAGATTTGGTGGAGTTGTGGATGGCGAGGAGCATTGTCAAAGAGTACAGAAGTAATAGATCGGTTGGAGATGGGTGGAGAAATGGCAGATGGAATTTAATCTGGACAAGTGTGAGGTGTTACGCTTTAGGAGATCAAATGTAAGAAGAAAGTAGACAGTAAGTGGCAGTACTCTTAGTGATGTGCAGTGAGAGGTATCTTGGGTTGCAAGTCCATACCTATCTGAAAGAGACAACACAAGGAGTTCCAGTAAAGAAAGCATGCAGTATACTTGCATTTATTGGTCAGGGAATTGACTATAATAGTTGGAAACTTTAAAACTTTGGTCAGGAGTAAAGTGCGCATTTCTGGTCACTGCATTATAGAATGTGAAGGCTTTGGAGAGGGTGGAATAGAGATTCACCAGGATGTTATCTGGATTAGAGAGTATTAGCTATAAGGAAAATTTGGATAAATCAGGATTGTTTTCTCTGGAGCATCAGAGGGTGAGGGAACACCTGAGAAATATATGTAATTATGAGGGGCATAGATAGGGTTTTTTTCGCAAGGTGACAATGTCAGATATTTGGGATGGGGTAGATTTAAGATGGGGAGGTAAGTTTATGGAAGATTTGTGAAGCAGAGATTAGTAGGCATCTGAAATACCTACAGGTGAGGCAGTGAAGCAGATATGGTAGCAACACCTGAGAAGCATTAACAGGCAGAGATTGGAGGGATACAGACCATGTGCAGGTAGCTGAATTTAGTTCAAATTGGCATTATGGTTGGCTTAGACGTTGTCGGCTGAACTAACTATTCCTGTTCTATATTCTATGCACTTACGCCTTTAGGAATCAAAGGTAACTCTCCTTGACATTGCCTATGGCACAGATCATGAGGTAATATAGAATGTACAGTAACTGGAGATGGGGGAAGAAAATTTTGTTTCACAGCTATTCAGTGGGTTTTGTTTCACAGTTATTCAGTGGGTTTTGATGAAGATATGACTCTGAGGGGCCAGGAGATCAATGGCAAAGATATGGCAGCAGAAGAGTTAGGTACAGGAGATCATGGGGTGAATTTTCTAGCTTATGTCACATCAGAGTTATCGACCCTTGGACAACTAAATGAAATGCTTTCACACTACAGTCACTAATTAAGAAACGTTTGAACATAGGGCTAAAGCACTGGTTTATTTCTGTAAATGCACAAGTGCCCCATTGTTTCACCCCCACCAGGACGATCCATTCTCTGCCCTGGATATTCACCTCAGTGATCACCTGATGCAGGAAGGAATCGTCAAGTTCCTCCGAGAAGACAAGCGGACTGTAGCTCTGGTGACACATAAGCTGCAGTATCTGACACATGCTGACTGGGTAAGCAAGAACACTGAGCAATTCAGACTCATGTCATGCAGTTGACACCTTGATGTAGATCTTGATTTTGTATCATCCATGTAGTGTGACGTCAGCAAGCTGCAGCCTGCATGCATTTTATTACCGCCTTTCTGGTCTTCCTTAATTTCTATCTTAATCCCTTCAAATCTGCCTGTGGAGCTTCTTGTTGTCTTTATATCACTGACAACAATACTGCATGGACCACGTCCTCTAACAATTTACATCCACCCCATCCTGGCCCAGAACATTTTGCCAAATACTCAATGATACCCTTAACCCTGGCACAGGGATCTTGGAGCCAGGATCCTGATCCTGCCAAACAGCATCCTGGAAACATGTCTGATTCAGATTGACGTTAGTTTAATCTCGTATACACCATGCTGTAATGAAATTCCTTGTTAGCAGGAAGTTCACAGAGTATATCATCTACATGGTGATTATAAATACAGGAAATACAGTGACAGTTGCAAAAGACAATGGAAAGTTGCAAAGTATTATAGAGCAAATATCCCCTTGCCCATCCCCATCTATCTCTAACTCTGTAACTGTACTGCACTGTAGACAATTTAAACCCCTTATTATAATACTGTTTACATTGTAAATACATGCTGGCATTTATTTATTTATGCTCATTTATTCCATATTTGTCCTTTAACCTCTAAATTTATTAGCCTTTTTTCTATATTTATTTATACGTAATGCTATACTTTTTACATAATTCTTTTTAATTGATGAATGGTGCTGTTATTTTGTTGCATTTTGCATCCTGACCAACACACCATAGCAAATTTTGAGTACATGTAAATGTATATGGTAAATAAAGTTGATCCTTGAAAAGAAATAGAAGAGACAAAATCAAGAGTTCAAGAATGTGGTTTCAGTGTTCTGTCTATCATTATCCTGTCACTCTTTCAAGCTGAGCATGAATGACACTATAGAATTGGCCCTGGTTGCACACTAGGGAGAATCTCTCCCTGGAAAAATCTCTCTGCTAGCTGTGCCCAGAACTGAACACTGGTTTAAGCACAGAATGCCCCTGGGAGTCTCCTGTACTGCCTGCCTGCTCCTTTTTCTTGTCTGTGTGCCAGTCCCCCGTTGCCCCTCTGCCTGCATTTTTTTTGCACTGTATCCTGAAATGTACTATCCATAAAACACTCACTTCATGGATATACTGGGGTGACATCAACTGTTACTCAAGTTCCAAAACTTAGAACTCCTCCAGCTGATGACACTTTCTGCACCTCTGGTTGTCCAAGACACAGAAGATGGCCTGGAGTTCACTCATTGCACAGGAGGTTACTTGAGTTAACCTGCAGGAACTTGTAATGGCCTTGATCTATGTTTAAATCACATTCTAGTTACTCATTAGGCCAGTTTCCTGCATCTCTTACTTGCCAGAGTTTATTTTCCCAGTGTACTAAACAATCTTGCAACATTAATATTGTTACTTATCTAATTTTCTCTTTTATACCATTTGTTCCAAATTTGATGATGGTGGTGATTGTTACATTTGACACTTCTTCAAATACCCAAATATACAACCTTGGTACTTGATCAAAATTGGAATTGTCTTACTATTGTCAAATGTACTGTCATACAGTGAACATCTTCTGTTTGTGTGTCGCTCAGGCAGTTCATATCATGCGTAAGAGCTCTGATGTAGTAAATGTTCAAATTAAATTTATGATCAAATTTGTATATGTCACAATGTTCTATCCTGACATCTCAGGACAGTATATGGTGGTAAAAAGAAAAGAGAATGCAGAATATAGGGTAGCAGACTCTGGAAATGTTTAGTCATTTACAAATTCACAAATAAGAGAAAATCTGCAGATGTTGGAAATCAAGGTAACACATTCAAGATGCTTCGGAACTCAGCAGGCCAGGCAGCATCTATGGCAAAGAGTACAGTCCACATTTTGGCCCAAGACCCTTCATCAGTCCACACTAGCTTTCATCAAATTCACATTAGCTTTCTCTAACCAATCCATGAATCCAGAAGACTGCTATTTCTGTCTTTGATTGTTGTTTTGAAATCTCCCCACTATTAAGGCTAAATTGACTAGTCTGTATTCACCAGATTTATCCCTGCACAATTCATTGAATGAGTTTGTAACCCACCATTTTCACAATTTGAATCTTCTTGACCTCTAGAAATAAAACTTAGTATTCCAGAGGCCTTTCTGATTTATTTTCTGTACCTATCTATGAAATTTCAATGGCTTTTAAAAAATATGTCTCTGGGGTTCTAGTTTCACTTGGAAGACCAGCATTTATTGCTCATCCCTATTTGCCTTTGTGAACTGTTTACAGCTTTGTGCATTACAAATCACTTTCAGCATCACCCTCTTGGGGTAGGTCTACCGACACATACAGCAGATTTTCAAAGACACTTCACTGTATCTTGGTACATATGACATAACATTCATAGCATGATGTAACCTATCTTTCAAGCCTGTGACTCTCAAAGAATAGTAGATGAATTTCAGCTTGGCTAAGAGGCTGCCATTTCTTTTATCATCCAGATAATTGCTATGAAAGATGGAACCATCATTAGAGAAGGCACCTTGAAGGATTTTCAGCACCATGACGTAGAACTGTATGAGCAATGGAAAACCCTTATGAATCGACAGGATCAGGAATTTGAGAAGGTAATATGTGAACCTCCGGGAAGCACCACATGCAACCAGCCTCTCGGATGAACAACTTCTAAGTTTGATTGCTAAGATTTATTTTCTGTTAACTGTAACTGAGAGAAAAATACAAGGCAGCAGCATGCCTCTCATTTCTGGATTTAACTCCTCTCCTTCTCAAGGCCCAACAAAGGCCCTTCATAAGCCCAAGCAAAGCAGCAAGGCATGGTGAATGTGTAATAGAAACAGAAAATGCTGCAAATAACTTCTGTGGAGAGATAAACAGAAATAATGTTTGAAGTTTAAACCGTTCAGGAAAAAGAAGTTAGTTTAGATGACAAGGTGAGAGAAGGTATTGGAGGAGCAAAGGAAATTCCCTTGTTAGGGTGAGACTAGATTACATTATGTGGGAGTTAAAGATTAGTTTATTTTGAAACATACAGCGATATGCGTCATTTGCATCAAATCAAGTCAGTGTATGTTGGCACACTTCCAGTGCCAACGTACAAGTCTTCAATCCACTAATCATAATTTTTTTCTTTTGGAATGTGGGAGGAAACCGGAGCACCTGGAGGAAACCCAGACCATTATGGGAGAATGTATAAACACCTTACAGATGGCGGTGTAAATTGAACCACTGTCTTACTCAATAACATATTGCACTAACTGCTACACTTTATAATCAAATTATGTTTCTTTATTTGTAGCAGAGTCTGGTTTTGCAATTGTGGTCCAGGCTAAAAATCCATGAAACTGCCAATAAAAGAACCACATTGGCAGCAAATGTCCATGCCATGGTCACAAAGAAGGCTTTTGCTATTCTTCAGCGTCTTCAATGCCAGTGAAACACAAGGGCAAGCAGTTTCAAAAGCCATCAAAATCTACAAGGAGTTTAATGGTCACATTCAAAGTTGACTTTACCAGGAGATAGAACCCTGCTGTCTATCTTCGGGAAAGGCATCCTAATGTATAGTGCTAAATATCTTCAAAAGTGGGCAATGATGTTATTAGCCTATGATTTTGACATCAAGTACAGATATGATTTTGAAATCAAGAACCGTGGGTGTTACAGTGGCATAGCCCTGACTGACGCCTATTCCAAATAGCCAGAGGTCAACAAAGACAGATCCTACCATTCAACATCTGCTGGAAATCTTCAGCCCCTTTGGGATGCCAGAAATGTTTGTTTCTGACAATGGTACCCAATTCAGTTCACGGCAGTTTGCTGTATTCTGCCAGAATGGTGAAATTATCCACATCTGCTCACCTCTTATTATCCACTGCCCAACAGTGGATACCTTCAAACAATCACTTCTGAAATCAAGAGGGGAAGGAGCATTGGCTGAGTCTCTTTACACATTTCTGCTGACATATCGAGTTACAGAGCATCCAAGCCTCGAGAGGAAGTCTGCAGCTGAAGTGCTTTTGTGAAGAAGACTCTGCACAGTATGGATGTGTTACCATAACGTCCACATCCAAGACAGCAGATGGTCAGGTGCTCAAAGGAAGCCACACTGACCTTGGTTGATGGGTGAAATCATTCATGTCTGGATCTGCAACGTGGGCCAGACAGTATCAAACTGGGCAAGACCCCTGGATACCAGGCCAGATTGTCAAACAAATGGGGAAAGTGGTCTACAAAGTTATCGTAGATAGATATCGCTTGCGTCACTGCATCAACCAGTTGCGGCTACGTGCTTCCAAAGGCACAAGTTTGTCGGACAGATCATCAGACACAGAGCTAGACCTTTCATCTCTTACTGGATGTGTTTGATTTACCCTGACCGAACTAACCCCCAGACCAGCACAGTCACAAGCAACATCGCGACAAGAAAGTGACAGCCTGCTACTACTAAGAAGGACTGGTCACCAACGGAAGCAGCTTGTTCCAATCCAAATCAACCCTAGTCTCAAATCCTGCAGATAATCATTTTCATGAGGGAGGTGTTACAACGAGCTGAAACCACCAACACTCATTGGTCAGCGGAAACCAATCCCAGGCTGACTTTCTCTGATTGGTCATTGTTCGTATCAACATCTCACATGTTCTTGGGTAAAATATTTAAATAGTCATACTTTGCGATGTACTGTTGAGTTTTGAGATTTTTGTAATTAAGTAGTTTTACTGAATAAAGGTTTATTCAACTTCTGGCTTTGATCTGTCTCCTGGCTTCAAGTCTCATCTGTGATTATACATGAGTAAATACAACACCAATGATCTGATCTTGTCTAGTCTGTGCAATGTTCTTGGGAATATTTATGCCCTAACCTGATACACTATTTGTTGGTGTTGAGTGGGCAGCAAAGCATTAGCTCACTTTGTACTCCCTTGACTGCTTCCAGATTTTCAGTTCCAGTGGTTACTTCAGAATGGAATATCAGGATTGGAATTCAATAAACAGTTGATATTACAGTATCTAGATAGATTAGTGAGCAAAAGCAAAATCTACCCCAGCATTTAAGTTTTGTTTTGTCATTACTACTGACCTATTGTAAAATAACATCCTTTCTGCACCTGATCATTCTGAGCCTAAGAATGCCTCTGCACTGACATTTCTCATTTGTTTATGAGATGTAGATATTGTAGGCAAGTTAAAATTTGATTAACCATCACTAAATGCCCCAGAAATCAGTCTAGGCAAATGAGCTAACCCAAAGTGCAATCTGTTTATCTCTTTCGACAGACACTGCCTGACCTGCTGAGTGCCTCCAGCAGCTCTTTCATTTGATTTCCAAATCACAAGTCTCTTTGGTCTCTAATTTACATTTGAACTCATTGACTTGTTTGGCTGTATAGAATATAGTTTTAAATCAGTGATGCTGTTCTGTGGTGAGAGTCAAGCTTTTGTCTCCAGGTCTTGGGATTCTCATCTAATCGTCAGACTGCTACGGAAATGTAAATGCAGAGAAGTGTAGAGTAAGTGCTCGATATGATGTTGTTTTTCTAACAGTATAGCTTAGTTTTAAGAAGTATCCTCCCAAAAAAATGTAATGTTTGGCAGTAAAAGTGAAGATAGCTGTAACATATCATTGGATAATGTAATCATACATGCACAAATACCCACTGCCTTTAAATTCAAGAAGCTTTAGTGTGAACCATGACACGTAATGTGACATTATTTTAATTGAATTTAACAAGACCCTTTCTGTGTTGCTTCAGGAAACTGAAGGTGAAAGTCAGACAATTCTTGAAAGGAAAACCTTGCGCAGAGCGATGTATTCTCGAGAACCCAAAGGTCAAATGGATGATGAAGATGAAGGTTGGATTTTTTGGTCCTTACTGCTTGCTTGCTACTGAATAGTGCCACTCCTTTCTGGTCAAGAACTATTAGAAAAGGAGGGTTAAAATAGCTGTGGGTCATTTAATCAATGACATCTCATGAGGTGGGCACCATTTGGCCTACCTTGGCAATTATTTGGGTGGGTTGGCCCTGAGATAAAGGCGATTAAAATGACCACCAGCCCTATCTCCACCACCTTCACCAACTCAAACTCCAGTTCTTGTGTACCCTGGTCTAGTCTTATGCAAACCAGTTTTGACAAAATGTGGACAGAGATCAGAGAGGAGATTCTCCAGCATTCTCACTGTCCCATGTCTCATCTGTACCTCTGGATGAGGTAAATGATAGACACTTATAGTGTCCAGAAGTTGAGTAGAAACAAGATGTACTAAAACTTCAGTACATTTCTTACCAGCAACCATTTGCCAGTTTGGTGAGAAGTGGATGTCACCACCATCAATGACCCCACCAACTCCATCTCACCACATGCTAGGGTCATGTTTCTTTAGGAGATACAGGAATGCCAAAGCAGTTCCAACTAGGATGATGTTGTAAAGCTATAACAGGACTTTTACTGGTAAAGAACATAGAACACAGAAATTTACAGCACATTACAGGCCCTTCGGCCCACAATGTTGTGTCAATCATGTAACTGGCTCTAGAGACTGCCTAAAAAATGCATAGCCCTCTATTTTTCTAAGCTCCATGTACCTATCTAAGAGGCTCTTAAAAGACCCTTTGTATCCGCTTCCACCACTGTCGCCAGCAGGGCATTCCACACACCCACCACTCTCTGTGTGGAAAAACTTACTCCTGACATCCCCTCGGTACCTATTTCCAAACACTTTAAAACTATGCCCTCTTGTGTTAGCCACTTCAGCACTGGGAAAAAGCCTCTGGCTATCCACACGATCAATGCCCATCATCATCTTACACACCTCGATCAGGTCACATTTCATCCCCCGTTGCTCCAAGGAGAAAAGGTCAAGTACACTCAACCTATTTTCATAAGGTATGCCCTCCAATCCAGGCAACATCCTTATAAATCTCCATTGCACTCTCTCTATAGTATCCATATCCTTCCTGTAGATAGGTGACCAGAACTAGAGAGTTAGTGAAAATTCTGTAGAGGTCCCAATATAAGCCCCAAATCTTTCATAACCAAAAGTAAGCAATCCAAGAGTGCACAAAACACAAGACAATTGTAGGATTAGGCCACACGGACCTTCAATCCTGCCCTACCATTCAATATGGTCATTACTGATTCAAGCTGGCCTCAGCTCCTCTGTGCTTCTTTCTCTTCTTCTTCCCCATAGTCTTCAATTCCTCAATGTGTCAATTGTTATCCTTCCCCTCCTCACATATATCTAATGATCAGGCCTCCACTCAGGGGCAGAGAATTCCATAGATTCACCACCTTCTGGGAGAAGAAATGTCTACACACATAATTGGCCCCTTATTTAGTCTTTGTAAATAAATAAATGAATAAATAAAGATACATATCCTTGATTAATCATAAATCCATGATTAGATTGCTGGTGTTAATCCAATGGAAAGCTAACATTTCAAATGGATATTACTGATGATATATAAGCAAAGTGTTCTTTTGTTTGGGCTTTCCTCATTGCCAAACATATCAGTTAATTGACAATCGTTGCCAAACTTTAACAAAGGTTGATCATTTGTTCAGACACTAATCTTCTGAAATATATTCAGCTGGAAAGCATGTTGGGGTACAAGGAATGTGGATATACAGTACTGTGCCAAAGTCTTAGGCATAAATATATAGGGGAAGGTGGGTGGGTGAGGGGATAAAAAGTAAGAAGTTTGGTGATGATAGGAGGAAAGATTAAAGGGCTGAAGAAGAAGCTGTTCTCCTCACCTATCCATCACCTCCCTCTGGTGTCCCTCATCCTATCATCTCTCACATGGCGCACTCTCCTCTCCTATCAGATTCCTTGTTCTTCAGCCCTTTACCTTTTCCACTTAACCCCTCCCAGCTATTCACTACATTGTCTCTCCCCCACCCACCCATCTTCCCCCTCACCTGGTTTCACCTGTCACCAGCCAGCCTGAACTCCTTCTCCTCCCCCCACCTTCTTATTCTGTGTTTTTCCCCTTTCTTTGCCAGTCCTGGTGAAGAGCCTCAGCCAAAAACCTCAACAGTTTATTTCTCTCCTTAGATGCTGCCTGACCTGATAGTTACCCCAGCATTTTATGTGTGTCGCTCTTGATTTCCAGCATCTGCAGAATCTATGAGCTTTAAAGATATGTCTTCTGCTAGCTGGTATTCTCTTGAGTAGACAATGGCATATAGCTTTGTATGCTTAAAGAGAAATGGGCTGTAAGAAGTGAAAACTTAAAGTAAAACTCTCTTTCTTCCAAGAAGCTGTGGGTCACCTGGTGTGTTTGGAGTTGGGGAGGGGAGTAGTTGTCAGCTGCAATCTTTAAAACCAAATCTGGTAGGAGTTAGGAGGATAGTTGCTTCAAAGGTCACGAACAGAAGGCAGTCACAGAGTAGCAGTCAGCTCAGCCGCAACCCACTTCAATCTAGAACAGATTCAAATGGCTTTTGTTTCTACACTTTGATATAAAAGACATTCACATGTTAATTGGTTTTTGAAGAGGTTATTGTGTATTATTTTATGTGCATGCTACTTTAAAACCATGCTGAATTCTCTTTTTGCATTATCATAAATGAAATCCATTATAAATAAAACATAATCAGTGTATCAGTTTTCATTTTCAGCTTGTTGGAAGCACTTCTTCACTTCTGCAATAGGTACTTCATGCAAGGTACTATTCTTTTATAGTCAAGGTATAGTATCAGTCAAAATAAATGTTTCTTTCATACTCTGAGGGTAGAAGAAGATGAAGAAGATGATGAAGATAACATGTCTACAGTGATGAGACTTCGGACAAAAATGCCTTGGCGAGCTTTCTGGAGATATCTGACCTCAGGAGGGTTCCTTCTGCTCTTCTTGCTTGTAATTTCCAAGTTACTGAAGCATTCTGTCATGGTGGCCATTGACTTTTGGCTGGCAAAGTGGACATCTGTCCATGCGAGCCAGCCACCATCAGAGAATGGTAACTCAACAGACAAGGTAGGAACTTCCTCTCTCAGTGGTTGATACAGAGGGACTCAGGAGGAGTGTACTACTTGGGAAACAAGTTGTTAACGTGAACCCAATTTGGTATTCACCTGAAATGACAACGGCTTGCACTTAGTTGATATTACAGTAATTGGAGGAGGTAGGGGAACAGTATGGAGATAGTTCAAATAAGTGGAACTGGTGCAGAGTTTCACCAATTAACTTATTGAACGATAGAATAACTCTGATGAATGGAGTTGTCTACTTTGATGCTTTTTCTTGTGACCTTACATATTTGGGTTGATGTCCAACTTGCTATGCAGGCATAAAGCTGGTATTGTATAATGCAAAGCTCCCTAACTTCAGGATATAATATGGCTGGAGTAGTTTCTCAACCTGTTGGGTGACTCTCCCATAAGAGGCAACATGATAAAAAACTAACCTGTGCCTTACATAGAGAAAAGCATCCTGATACAGTGCATAATACACAGCAGGGAGATGTGGACACTGGGCCAGAGAAGAAGCAAAAGCTTAATCCAAGAGGTGGCTTTTCTGATGAATGTTTGAGATTAATGATGTTGTTGTTCTTCCTTCAAATGAGAATGTTCATAAGCCACAGATTTGGAAGCTCTTAACAGAGAATTATTTAATAGGATGAATGGGAAGAGGTGAAACGAAGTTTAGGTAAAGATGCAGGGCTTGGAGAAGCCAGTGCCTCATATATGCAAGTTACTAAAAGTAGCAGGAGGATGTTGGGATCCTTATTTTGTCTCAATTGAAAAGCAATAGATTAGAAAGTAAGGAAGTTTTTGACAGTTTCATAAATTACTTGCTAGTCTTTGGAGGAAGCATTCAGTTCCAAGAATTGTACGATAGGGTTGATGTCAAGGTCTTGGTGGGTGAATTTACAAGAATGATACCAGGCATAAATTACATTTACCCATTGGACTGTGTGAGTGGGATGATGAGATCTATGGAGGTTGCATCAATGTCCAGATGAACTTGACTGATAGACCATTTGCACTTTTCAAACCCCTTCTGTATGTTTTTAATAAATGGACAGCTTGTTTCCATTTAATCATGATGAAGTTCCCACATGATGTCAGGTTCTGCTTAAGTTTCTGAAAATGATTGGGATAACATTTTTGTCTTCCTCCATGTGGTGTTTCTGCGGGGAATCCAAAGCGAAGCACTGGAAATCCGATTGAGTAAAATGAGTTCAGAGAGTGGTGAGAATGTGGAATTCATGTCCACAAGGAGTTGCAGAGGTAGCCAGTCACGATAAGTTAGAAGTGTAAGATATGTACAAAACATAAAAGTACATGATGAAAAGATGCAAATGTATCAGGTGTACAAGATGATAAGACGAATATATCAAGTGGAACCACCGGAGGCTTTCCCCCAGGGTAGTAATGGGTAATACCAGGAGGCATGATTTTAAGGTGATTGGAAGAAAGGTTTTTACGGAGAGTGGTGGGTGTGTGGAACCAGAGTGGTGGTAGAGGCAGATACATTATGAACATTTAAAAACTCTTAGATAGGCACATGGATGATAGAAAAATAAAGGGCAATGCAGGAAGGAAGGGTTAGATTGATCTTGGAGGAGGTTAAAAGATTGGCACAATATCATGAGTTGAAGGGTCTGTACTGTGTTGTAGTATTCTGAGTTCTATGTTCCAACCAGTAGGCTGTGTGGCTGGGATGGGAGCTGTCTCCTGGAAAGTGCATACTGTCATTGGTTTGTTGGGTTGAATGGCTTGTGGCTGCACGGTAACACAGAGCATGGGAGCAGAACGTGGTTGTTTGGCCTTTTGAGCCTGTTCCACCATTCAATTTGATCATGGCTAATCATCCAAATTCCATATCCAGTTTCAGCTGCCTCCCCGTATCCCTGGATCATAAACATAGCTAATACTTTCTTGAAAATGTTTATTGATTTGGTTTCAGCTCCTTTTTTGTGGTAGTGAACTCCACTGGTTCACCACTCTCTGAGAGAAGGCGTTTCGCTTCAACTCAATCCTAAATGGTTTACCCTTTGTCCTTAGATTATAGCCCCGGTTTTGAAATCCTTTTCCATTCAGAGGAATAATAAGTCAGTTATGATGGAATGGTGTAGCAGACTCATAGGGCCAAATGGGCTGATTCAGCCCCTGCATCTTATGGCTTTTTGGCAATCTGGAACGTCCTCCCTGCATCTAATCTGCCTAGTCCAGTTAGAGTTTTGGAGGTTTCTATGAGATCTACTTTCATTCCTCAAAACTCTAGTGACTGTAAGCACAATTAGTCCAGTATATTTTGTTACATCAATTCTACCTCGGAGAAATCGGTATGGTGATTCTGATTGTAATGTGTAAGTGCAATATAATTTACAAAGAAAGTTTAATGCCTGTAGTATTTTTTTTTTAAAAGGGGGCGGGGAAAAGATTGATTTATTTAGTTGTCATTTTATCACTGGGTGAGTTTTTGATTATAAGCTTTTGAGACTCGTTTAAAAAACTTTATGATAGATTAAGAAAATGAAACTTGATTTAATAAACTCATTTTAAAAGTCCTTTTTGATGCATATTACTGTGTATGATTAATTACTCAGTACAGATTATATCTTCAGTTTTGTCAAAAATATTATGAATTCTTGCTCTTTAAATATCCTCTGAACAATCTAGAACTTCTCAATTTTGATGCAGTGATGTGAAATTTAGCCCTTTTGCTGGGTAATGGTTATCGAATCAGATTAGACCCCAAAGAGTCCAAATAACTGTGTGGATGATCTCTTTCAGGATGTTGACGCTCTTTCTCTATGCTCCTTAGGCTGAACAAAATGACTACAAAGTATGGTATAGCATCCTGTGTAGTGTGGGGATCGTGTTGTGCCTCATTACATCTCTGACTGTGGAGTGGATGGGCCTAATAGCAGCCAAAAATCTCCACCGTAATCTCCTAAACAAGATCATTTTAGCACCAGTGAGGTAAACTGCAAAAAGTCTTGAATTATATTAATGGAAGAGAATTAATGGAGCATTAATAAAAATAACATACTTTTTGGCACCTTAGTGTAGTGAGATGTCTCAAGCACTTCAGGGGACTATTATCTAGCAACATTTATTCAAATGTCTCCATGCCATATAAGGAAATGTTAAGGCAGATCAAAGAGGTTGGCTTTAAGTGTGTTAGTGGAAGAGAGGGAGAGAGAGGAACAGATATTTAAAGAATGAATTTCAGAGATTAGGAATTGGGTGTTTAGAGGCAGTTGTTAAAAGAAATAAGGGATGTACAATAGACCAGAATTCAAAGGACACAGAGAAGTTTGTCTAATATGAGGGGGCATAATTTTGAGGTGGAAAGTATAGTGGGATGTCAGAGGTAATTGTTTTTTAAACAAAAGTGTTGGGTGCAAAAATGCTGACAAAGGTGGAGGTAGAGGCAGAAAGATTAGGGGCATTTCAGAGACTTTTAGATAAGCACATGGGTGATAGAAAAATAGAAAAATGGAGGGCTATATAGGAGGGAAGGGTTATTTTGATCTTAAAGTATGTTAAGAGGTCAGAAAAACACTGTGGGTACAGGGCTTGTACAGTGTTCTATGTTCTAAGCTGAAGTAGGATTATTATTTATGAATCAGAATCAGGTTTATCATCACTGGCGTATGTTGTTTTGTGGCAGCAGTACAGTGAAAGACAAAAAATACACTATAAATTATAATCAGTAATATTGTAAGAAGCTGTTCCTAAAACATTGAGTGTTGTGTCTTCAAGCTGTTGTACCACCTCTCTGATGGCAATAATGAGAATGTTCTGGGTGGTGGTATCAACCATTTAGATTTGAACAGACAGAACACGATTAAGAAGTTTGCAAATTATATAAATATTGCCTTGCAGTTGATAGGGATAAAAGAATATCATTAAATAGGAAGAGGTCCAGTAGGGAGAATTGATAAATAAAATTATCTTGCCAGAAGAATGGGGTATTCAAGACAAGGGAATACATGATAATTTTGAGGTATGCATTAACCATGTATCTTACAACGTTTATCTTCAAGTTTCTTGTGGTGATGGGACCAATAACTGTGTTGGTTAGAGCACAGAGTATATGACCAGAATGGTATAAACCATTGGTTAAGGTGCAACTGGATATAGAATATAGTTCTGGTTACCACATTACAGGAAATACTTGATAAAACCCGAGTGGATGCAGAGAAACTTACAAAGGCAATGTACAGTTGAAGATAAGAGGGGCAGAGGAGAGCTTCAGCTGAGGTGTATGCAAACCTGAGGGGTCTGAATAAGGTTAACACAAGGAACCTTAGTGACCAGGTGGTTTAGAATGAAAAGTCATTCGAAGAACAATTAGAGGTGAATTGGGTGAACATGTATCGCCACAGTATGGTGGAGTCCCGAAAGAGTGGTAGAAGTAGACACCTTTACCACATTTAAAAAGCACTTGGTTCTTAAAGTGCCATAGCCCATAAGGTACAGATAGAGAGCTGGAGTATCCAGGATAACTTTCTTCTTCACAGCATGGACTGGGGTGGGTCCAGTGACTTCCTTTCTGCCATACGTTCCCTGAATTTAGTGGTTCTGTCAGCAATCTGCTTGGTCTACACCCAATACTCAGGTCCACAGCATTGTTCAGGGCTTGGCTTCTAACTCCTTGCTCCAGTGTATGTCCTTCTGACCTCTGGCAGGGACAGAACATGAAAAGGCCCATCAGCCCACAATGTTGTGCCTCACTAATTAACCTAATCCTAAATGCACTCAGCCTGCACATGATCCTTATCCCTCCATTCTCTATATCTTTATGTGCCCACCTTGGCATCACTGTTGTTCCAGGCACAATCCAGGTGCAGACCACATTCTATGCCTCGCAAGGCTCCTTTTAACCTTTTTCCTTCCACCTTCAATGTATTTGTTGTTGTTCGACTCATAGGATCCATAGGGTTTTCATAGCAAGATATGGAAGTAGATTGCCGGGCCTTTCAGCTGCTGCCCAGGTTGGGACCCGGCTGGGTTTGAACTCAGGACCATCTGCCTTGAAGCGCAGTGCTGATGCCACTACACCATCACCCAGACCCTTCAAGCTGTCTGTAGGGAGCTTGTATGTTCTCCCCATGACATGTGGGTTTCCTCCAGGTGCTCCTATTCCCCCCCCCCCCCACATCCCCAAGATGTACGGATTTGTAGGTTACTTTGTCATATAGGTGTAATTGGGTGGTTTGGGCTTGTTGGACCAGAAGGGCCTATTAACATGTGGGCTCTCTAAATGCAGTAAAGTACAAAAGGTGACCAGGTAGCTAAACTGAGTAGAGTCTGGTTCATTGTTATCACATTTATTAATGTGATACCACCTTTAAAATTTTGTGCTCCATTTTGTAATTATAAGGAGATTGGGGATTGGAATTTTTACCAGACCTTACTCATTTCTACCTCAGAATCTGCCAATTCCTTCCTAATCAAATTGGCCAAAGATTTCCTGGTTGTACATATAGGCCCAGCCCACCAACGGTGGGAGTGTGTGTAGCATGGCACACGGACACTATACTGACAGGGTGAACTGAAGAAATAAGGTGCTGCATTTCCGTCTCTGGTCCCAGTGTTACTTCCCAGGACGGGTGAATGTGAATGAGACTGGTCTGGCATGGTCTGAAAATTTTTTCTAACGATCCCTGAGAAATGAATCAAAGAGCTTCACATACATCAGCTTGCTTTAGAACATAAAACACAGAACAGTACAACCAAGAAGAAGGCTATTCAGCCCTCCACATCTGTGCTAACCATTATGCCCACCTGAACTAATCCCATCTGCCTGCAAGTGGTCTGTATCCCTCTGATCCCTGTCTGTTCATTTGTCGTCCCTTAATGCCTCTTAAATATTGCCATCTACAGCCTTCTGTAGCAACACATTACAGGAAGCAACCACTCTTTGTTTAAAAGAAAAACTTGCTTCACAATGTAGCACTATTCTATCAGTTCACCCACCTCCCCACGCCCCAGAACTCCAAAGAAAGTTTAAGGTTCTCCAATGTCTCATTACAGCTAGTCACCTCTAATCCAGGAGAGATCCAAGGAAATCTCTTCTGTAACCTCTCCAATGCCTTCACATCAAAATTGCATACAATATGACCAATGTGGCCTAATTGATGTTTTATACAGCTGCAATATGACCTTCCAACATTTTACTCAATGCCCCAATGATGAAGGCAAATAATGTATATGTCTTCTTAACCCTGTGTTGCCATTTTCATGCACTTCTAGATCCCACTGTACATCAGTGGCCCAAAGTCCTGCCATTTTGCTGTGTATTTTCCTCATACATTTGACCCTCCAAATTGTAACAGCTCACATTTATTTGGATTGAACACCATTTGCCTCTCTTCCACTCTTATTTTCAGCTGCTCAGTATCCATCAGTAACATTGGCAACCTTCGTCACTATCCTCAACTCCACTATTTTTCATGTCATCTGCAAACTTACTAATCAGATAATTTTGATCCAAGTGAATATATTAATATATATTGCAAATAACAGATGTCCCAGCAGAACACCACTGGTGTCAGAGACCTCCAATCAAAAGAACACACCTCTGCCACTATCATTTGTGACCACACCAAATTTAGATCCCTGTTAGCAACTCGCACAATCTTAAATGATGAGAAAAAGAAAATGAAAGCAAGTTTGTGAGGTGATTCCATATAGGGAAGGAATGGGGGTGAGGAAAATGGGAGATCCCTCTGCTCAATCTTCAGATTTACAACTTTCACATATAGTACAGTACTTGAGCAGATAGAAGTCAATTCCCCTTCTCCTCTAATGAAGGAAAACTGTACTGGGCTTCGACCACTTGGCCCAATTAAGTCTGTATTCTCTGTCTTATTCGCTAAACCACAAAATAATGTTAATGTAGCGTTTTAGCAATCTTGGACTAACAATCAAATGACCCAAATGTCAATACATCAAGACAGCTGTGGTATTTAACTAAAAGGAATAAGCTAGAATTTCAGAGAAAAATAACTTCTTAAATTGGCATGAAAAATCATCTGGTCCACAGACGTTATTCCTGGGAGAAATTTTGCCATTCCTGATTGGTCCGATCTGTTTATGGCTTCACGTATATCCCATTTCATTGACCCTTAAATACTTTCCATAAAGAATTAGCAAACAATTCAATTGTACCATTATCTCTATGATTAAACAGAAAAAGACTACAAACATAAAGGGTCATGACTTCAAAATGCAAAATTGTCGAAGTTGTGCCCAGTTCTGTTGATCTCACAAAATCCTCCTCCCAAAGATCTGGGGACTTTTGCTTAAGTTAGAAGAGCTGTTCCACAGGCTGGCATTCTTGCAGACAAGGTACCAACCTCCTCTGTCGCAATCCCTGGGCACGGTCTGTCCCACCAACAGAACTAGTCCACCTACAGTGACAGGACAGACAGAAAGGTGTGGGCCAAAGAGCCTTTACATTCATCTCACACACTCTTCCGCTAGCCAATGAAGCAACACTCCTCTGTTTTAAAACATTTGGAAGCAGTGCTGAAAGTAGCAGAGGCACAGAATCTACTAGGTGTGGAGGATTTCATTCCCCATCACCAAGCAT
The DNA here is from genome assembly GCF_048418815.1 of Hemitrygon akajei. NCBI lineage: Eukaryota > Metazoa > Chordata > Chondrichthyes > Myliobatiformes > Dasyatidae > Hemitrygon > Hemitrygon akajei. The sequence continues at coordinate 55,496,516 of NC_133137.1, forward strand.
GATAGCAGGACCAATGAGTGAGCTGGTTGAGACCTGAAGGGTAGAACTACCACATCAGATCTGAGACAGAGTGACTGGGTACACCTACTCGTGTCAACCTTACCAATCCACCTGTAGCAGTTGCATCTGTCAAAGACAGTATCAGCAGAGGAGACCGCCACACAGATTTTCTGCTGACTAAGTCCCATTTTCACACTGAGGTTACACACTATCCTGGTGTGTGGCACTACAGTCAAGTTTTAAAGCCTAAAGAAGATTAGCTCTATTCATCACATGCACATCGAAACACACAGGGCGAATTAAACAAAATAGACTCTGAACAGATTTGGCTGACAAATCCACAGGGCCCAATAATCTGCAACAGAAGGTCATTGTATTGCGGTTATTGTCCAGAATTCTTAGGATTCTGGAGCATGACTCATAGATTGAGGGGTGACAAATGTAAACCCATTATTTCCAAGTGGAAAACGGAAGAAAAAGTACCGGGAGTTACAAACTAGTGAACCTAACCTCGGTACTGTGTTGAATTCTTAATGATGTGCTTACACTTTTTAAAAAGCTCATACAAAGGACGATGGTTGTGGTGGTTGGAGGTCAATCATCTCCACTTCAGGACATCACTGCAGAAGTTCCTCAGGGAAGTGTCCTAGGACCAACCATCTTCAGCTGCTTTATCAAATCCTTCCTTCCATCATAAGGTCAGAAGTAGGGATGTTCACAGATGACTGCAGAATGTTCTGCACCGTTCGTGACTCCTCAGATAGTGAAGCAGTTCATTCCCGAATGCAGCAGGACCTGGACAATATCCAGGCTTGGGCTGACAAGTGACAAGTAACATTCGAGCCATGCAAGTGCCAGGCAATGACCATCTCCAACAAGAGAGGCTCTAACCATCATCCCTTTACATTCAGTGGCATTGCCATCACTGCATCCCCTACCAGCAACATCCTGGGGGTTACCATTGACAGGAAACTGAACTGGTCTAGCCATATAAAAATCATGGCTACCTGAGCAGGTCAAAGGCTAGGAATCCTGTGGCATGTAACTCACCTCCTGACTCCCCAAGCCTCTCCACCATCTACAAGGCTCAGGCCACTCACCTGGATGAGTGCAGCTCCACCAACATTCAAGAAGCTTGACACCATCCAGTACAAGGAAGCCCACTTGATTAGTACCCCTTCCACAAGCAACCAATCCCTCCACCATCGACAAACAGTTGCAGCAGTGTGTACTATCTACAAAATGCACTGCAACACCACACCAAAGTTCCTAAGGCAGCACCTTCCAGACCCACGGCCACTAGGATGAGAACAGCAGATACCTGGAAACACCACCTCTTGGAAATCCCCCTCCAAGTCACTCACCGTCCTAACTTGGAAACATATTGCTGTACCTTCATTGTTATTGGGTCAAAATCATGGAATTTCCTCCCTAACAACACTGCGGGAGTACCTATACCTCAGGGACTGCAGCAGTTCAAAAATGCAGCTCATCCCCACCTTCTCAAGGGCAACTAGGGATGGGCAATAAATGCTAGCTTGGCTGGCGAAGCTCACGTCCCGTGAATGAATTTTAAAAAACACTTTGAAAGGATTACCAGGAATTACAGGACTTTGTTGAGATCCCATATGGACTCTCATTGTCTGAGAAAAGATGTTGTTGGCATGAACATTGAACTTATCAACACTAAATTAATTCCACAACTTATGGACTCTACAACTCATGTTCTCAGTATTATTTATTTGCTTGATTTTTGTATCTGTACAGTTAGTTTTCTTTTGCACATTGGTTGTTTGTCCTTACTTGTATGTAGTTTTTCATTGACTCTATTGCATTCTTTGTTCTACTGTGAATGCCTGCAAGAAGAAGAATCCCAGGGCAGTATTTGGTGAGATATATATACTTTGAACTTTGAATTTTGGAGGGAGAACTGAGAAGGTTCATTAGATCCAGTTTCCTGGGACGGGAGGGCTGAAAATGTGAGGAGAGATTAAGTCAATTCTCTGAATGGGGTTCACTGAGAGGGGGTCCCAGAGACCTATCAAATTCTAACTGAATGATGACGATGCAGGAAAGATGTTCCTGGTGGCTGGAGTTTCAAAACCATGGTTCAGAGCTTTAGGAAGGCTGGCATGCTATTTAGAACAGTGAAGTATCTGTGTCAGTGGGTGGTGAACTCTGGAATTCTCTACTACTGATGGAAGTAGAGGTTAAACCGTAAATTTAAATCAATATAATTTGCATATCTTAAAGCTTAATGAATCATGAGGTGAGGGGAAAGCAGAAATGGGGCAGTGAAGTGGACAGAACAGTTCACCCCAGAAGCATGCCCTTTGGTCCGCAATGTTGTGCCAACATAATGGAACTGGTTAGATAGATCTCCTGTTCTCTCTGTTTCTATGTTTACATCTCCGCCAAAGTGAGTATTTCCTCTAATAATCTAGAGCATTTGTAGTGAGTTAACAAAATTGAACCTCTTGCTCGGTTCAGTTGCTGATTTTGCAGAACACGCTGGACTAATTATCAAAATCAGCCACCATCAGCAGATCCAGTACAAAGTTTAGACTCACATCCAAGAAACTGTCAGTTTTATAAACCCTTAAAACAATTTAAAAATAGAAATTACATCACCATCTCTTCAGTGAAAGCAATTTTCCATCCACTTTGCACTTAAGCATATTCTATGAACTTGTCTACAATCTCAGAATCTCCACTAATTCACTTCTTTTTCTTTAAAATAATATTACTTTTCACTTAGTTAAGTTCAGTGGGTATTGCTGCCATTGTCCACCCTTAATTCCCCTTGAGTAAGTGGTGGCAAACTGGTACAGCTCATGTAGTGAATGTGATGAGTAACTCTGGACCTTCGATCTAGCAATGATAGAGGAGATGTGAGTGACTATCTAGTCAGGATGATCTGTGACGTGGTCCATGTTATTATTTATGTTGCCCCTGCAGGTGGTAAAGCTCACAGTTTTTGGATGGGGCATTGAAAAGTTGTGGTGAGATATTGCAATGCATCTTGTACATATTGAAAGGATATTTTGCTGGTGATGGGCAGAATGGACAATGAAGGTGGTGAGACAAGTGGACTGCTTTGCTCCTTGAGTATTGCATTCATCTAAGCAAATGGAGGATGTTTAATTACACTCCTGGTCTTGTAGGTGTTGTGGAGGCTTTGAGGGGTCCTGCAGCAATTCATGCATTCCAGAATACACAACACTGGTTCTCTCTTGTAACCAGATAATTAAAGTGACCAATCCTGTCTATGAGACTCTTGAAGCTGGTGAATTACACCATGGTTATACTATTAAATGTCAAGAAGAGGTTTATTTTATTTATTTTTATTTAGAGATATGACACTGTAGTAGGCCCTTCAGCCCAACAAGCCCACACCACCCAATTACACCCATTTGACCAATTAATTTACTAACCTGTACATCTTCGGAACATGGGAGAAAGCTGGTGCACCCGGAGGAGACACGTGTGATCATGGGGAGAGCGTACAAACTTCTTACACAGAGTAGCAGGAATTGAACCCAGAGCTGGCTGGCACTGTAAAGCTGTTATGCTAACTGACATTTCCTGATACTTGTGTGGCACACGTGCCATTTGGCTTTTTCAATTTGTGTCAGAATGTTGTCTGTGACTTGTTCCCCCCACATGTTCTGCTTCATTGCCTAAGAGGTTATAATCAAATCTGAGAACCATCCCATTATCAGTCCTGAAGAAGGGTCTCGGCCCGAAACGTCGACAGTGCTTCTCCTTATAGATGCTACCTGGCCTGCTGTGTTCCACTAGCATTTTGTGTGTGTTGTTTGACCATCCATTATCAATGTGAATCCCCAGGAACTACTGCAGGGAAGACCAGACCAACATAATTAGTACCCAGCCATCACAGACTTCCTCTGCTACAACCATCAAAGCACATATTATTATTGCAACTTCAATCTAATAGGGTTTTTGAGTGCTGCAACTGGTCAAAAGTTTGATATTTTGGGCTGTGACACCCACTTGAAATTCAGCTTTTTTCTGCATGTTTGAACCTAGGCTGCAAAGTCCCAGGTCACTGTGTCTAAAGACAATTGATGCCTTAGAGTTACTGAGCTCAGAATTGACCTGGGATTTTGCATGGGTTAAAAAGTGTCCATTATGGGGGCAGTCAATATTTTATTTAGCTCAAGGGTACCTAGCAGTGGTCCAAAGCTATTTACAAATTGGACACAGTGGTACAATGATATTTTCAAATTGAGCACAGCTACTTTTGACATGTTTTATTGAAGAGGAGAATGCATCCTAATTCCACAGCATTGAATATGCATCTAGCTCCACAGACCATGAACTCCAACTGGAGAAGAATGCAATGGTCAGAAAGGGTGACAAAGTTTAATTGCTTTGCATAGATTCTTCAGAATGAGCTCAACAGTTGCCTCGCTGTACCAGTGGCCTGGGTTTGCTCTTGACCTCAAGTACTGTCTGTACTGTATTTACATATTCTTCCACAGGTTGTGTGGGTTTCCTCTGGGTGCTCTAGGTCCTCTCAAAGTTGTGCTGGTCAGTTAATTGGCTAACCCGCAGTGAGGTAAAATGGTGAAAAGAATCAGAAAAGTGAAGCAGATTTCAGTTTCAAGTTTATTTATCATGTGTACATCGAAACGTACAGTGAGATATGGCAATTGTCTCAATGACCAACACACCCAAGAGTGTGCTGGGGACAGCCTGGAAGTGTCATGCAGATCCTGGCACCAACAAAGCAAGCCCAGATGGGATATGTGAGAGGTATTAAGCGGCAGCGTTAGAGGAAGAGGGGAATGGAACTGATAGATTGCTCTTCTAGGAACGATGAACCAAATGATCTCTTTCTGTGTTGTATTAAGTACTAAAGATAGCAAGCCAGCACATTATTCTACCTCTCTCATTGAAGTCAATGGCAGTAATGTTTGGGAAACTTATAAAACTTATGGTTACCTATTTCACACCAGCAAAAGCTACCTGTGTGCTCCTGAACTGCCACATAGTGCCAGGAGAGTGCAAAGCCTGCCTATATATTCTTCATGTTTAAAATGATTCAAGGTGGAACGGAACTCATGAAATGAAATAGAATATAAATGTTTAAACTGGAACAACTCAATTGGCTGTATACTTTGATTTAACATTTTTACCATCTTTGCTACTTTAAGAAATTCCGAAACCTCTATCAGAATGCATCAACTCAACTTCTGAAGGAGTTTTGATGTTAATGCCATAATTATTTATGTCTTGACATTACTGTTTTAACCTAGTGTGAAAGTTCTGTGCTATATATTTGGGGTTCATTGTCAGCTTTAATTGATTTATTTTCCTTGTTTTCTGATCCTTTAGATTCTTTGATCTGACACCACTGGGCCAAATCCTCAACCGCTTTTCTGCTGACACAAACATAATAGATCAGGTATGAATGTTTGCCGTTGCAGCAGGTTGGATTGACCTGCACGCATTTGAGTGCAGAGGTTTAAGGTAACAAGTGATTGAGAACATTAAAGAATTTAATGGTGTAGACAAATTGAAACTATTTTCACTGCCAGTGGAGCCAGAACAAGCAGCTTAACCAAAGTAGATAAACAAATGAGTTGTGATATTGATCTGAACGGGCAAATGACTGAAGGATTGAATATTTTACAATTCCTATATATCTGGATCCACTTGGTAAAGTAGAGCATCAAATCTGAACTGGGACCAGTTCATTGGAATCCTCTATGAAATTAGGAAATTTGGCTTAAATCTTCAGCTGATAAGTTGAGCTAGGCTATACTGAATGTGTTTTGTTCCTTGTGCGATGATTGTTCATTAGTCAAGTCCAAACTGCTGAAGTGTGTTATCGTATTTGGGTCAGAATTCAAGATTAAAGTTTATTTATCATTTGCGCATAGAAACATACAGTGAAATGTGTCGGTTGTGTTAAAAACCAACACACCCAGGGTGTGCTGGGGGCAGTCCACAAGTGTCGCTTCACATTCTGGTGCATACCTGCAGTGGTTGGCAAAACGATGCACAGCACAAAAAGCATCAAAAGGACAACAGCAAAACAGTCCCCATTCCTCCCTGACAGCCACGCACATACAGCCCTCTAACTCCAAGGCAGTCCATATTCTTTGGCCTCCAGCCTCCGGTTTCAGACTTGGACATGGATTCCGACACGGACACATAGAAACTGGGCCTTCGACTACCCCAGGGGACCTGCAGAGATTTGCACAGAGCTGGGGCTCCGGCCAACGTGCCTCAGCTTCTGAATGTTTGATGTCGGCTTGAAACAGGAATATGTGCACAGACCTGAATAAATTCTGAAACTTAACCTTGCACTTAAAATGAAGGAAAAGTGTTCACACATCATTAACACGTTTGCTCAACTTAAAATTAAATCATATTTCAAGGCAGGATAACTGTACAACTGTGATTTGGAAATAAAACAGATGGAACTGCATTTCCAAATTTAGACTCAGCAAGAGAATTTGGTACGAAAACATTTGGACAATAAATCCAGCAGATGAAAACAATCTCACTTACTTGCAGCCTTGGGAAGAGCTGCATCAATACCAAGCAGTGATGCATCCAGATAGGATGTTTTATGGTCAGCTGGAAGAGAACGTTGAACATAGAACATCACAGCACAGTACAGGCCCTTCTGTCGACCTTTTAGCCTACTGTAATATGAATCTAACCCTTCCCTCCTACATAGCCCTCCATTTTTCTGTCATTCTTGTGCCTATTTATGAGTTTCTTAAGTACCCCTAATGTATCCGCTTCTGTCACCACCCTTGGCAGGGTGTTCCACATACTCACCACTCTCTGTGTAAATAAACAAATAAATAAATAAATAATTTCTTATCTCCCCCTATACTTTCCTCCATCACCTTAAAATTATGGTGTTAGCTATTTTTGTTGGGGGAAAAATGGTGTCTGGCTATCCATTCGATCAATACCTCCTATCATTGTGTGCATCTCAGTCAAGTCACCTCCATCCTCCTTCACTCCAAAGAGCAAAACCTTAGCCCACTCAACCTATCTTTATGCTCTCTAATCTGGGCAGAATCCTGGTAAATCTCCTCTGCACCCTCTCTGATGCTTCCACATCCTTCCTATAATAAGGTGACCAGAACTGAACAGAAATAGGATATCCATTTGGCACCCCATAATTCATCAGTCCCACGGCCATCTCTTTGACACACTCAGCTGCACAGTCCTGTATAGGGCAGTGCATTGTGGGAACACAAATGGCTGATGGGACGTGATACAGCCTGAAACAGTATGTGAAATGGCATCCAGTAAGAATGTAGGGTATGCTGACATGTAAACCACACACTTGTGTGACCGAAAGCAGTGTTCCTGACCACATGATGTTGCAGTATCTTGCTTCCAACAAAAACAAGGCTGTTCTGTTATTGCTGATTCCCTCTCAGTAGAGTGAGCCAAATGTTACTGCAGAAGAGGTCATTTTGTATTCTTCCACTGCAGTTCGCAGTCCTTTAGGAAGAACGTTGACCTTGCCAGGGCAAGGAGGAATTCGACAGGTACTACTGTTGATACATAATTAGCATCTTGTGATGGCCAGAAGTGTTAAGATAGTAGAGATGAATTATAACTGTTGCCTCTTTCTGTACAGCATATTCCCCCGACACTGGAGTCCTTGACCAGATCGATCTTCCTCTGTCTGTCAGCAATAGGTGTTCTTTCGTACGTCACGCCAATCTTCCTCGTGGCTTTATTGCCTTTTGGCGTTGCTTTCTACTTTATACAGAAATACTTCCGGGTTGCTTCAAAGTGAGTAAGAATCAATGTGTCTTAGTTTGCATGGAGGGAATAGAACCGCAAGTGATGGATGCTAATCTTCCTTCAAAAATATTGGGCATCTTGCATAGATTTCACTTTTGTCCACCTGACCTTTTCCGTTTTGTGGACAGGATGTAACAATTCACGGTTGACTGAACTTAAAGCATAATTTTGTAACTTTGAACACTGAAGAAAATGGCACAATGGAATAAAAAATCAAATCACCTGGCTTATTTTTACAACCATCTACTATCTATTTTTATTCTCTGAGTTTTCTATACTACTGTTTATAAAAATGAGATCCAAAATATTCACAATTTGGGGCTCCACTCTCCACCACTCTATTTCATCTCACCAATAAAATGACCCTATTCCTGGCTCAAAAATTTTGACAAACATTGATCTTTAATCAAGACATGAGAGTGGAGATTTGATTAGGAGAAAATAACATCCTTCTGTGCCTCATTTTATGCAACAACTTAATGTGAAAAACATTTTATGCATGTTTAAAGTGTTGACTGTGATAGGATTGTTACCCATTGGAAACAGGACTTGGCGATTCATAAAACATGAAGCATACGCCACAGGAGCAGCCTGTGAAATCTGTGCTGAGCACGATGCTGAAATAATCTCAATCTCTTCTGCCTGCACTCCATGCATAATCTTGTGTCTGTGTAACAACCTTTACTACTCCACTATGGTACAGTATCTGCCTCTACCACCCCCACCGGCATCCTCCGTTCTCTCTACAAATAAACTTGCCCTGTACATCTCCCTTAAACTTTCCCCCCAACACTAACGCATGTCCTCTAGTGTTTGGCATTTTTTTCCCCTGGGAAGATGATTCTTTTTACCTTATCTATACCTCCCATCTTTCTTATAAAAGTCTGTCAGACTCCCCTCAGAATCCAAGGCTCCAGAGAAAACAACCCAAGTTTGTCTAACCTCTCCTCTAGCCGCACTTTTAACCCTGGTGTAATATTTTGCTGATGTGATGAAGTCACCTTGGGTTTTGCGTCACTGTTTCTGACTCACTGACAGGAATTGGCCCAGACGGTCATAACCCATGATATTTGAGATTGTTGGGAAACTAGGAAACCTATGGGAACCAAAGGTGATTCACAGGGCCTCATTGCAATATTGATTCTATGACACTAATTCCTCCATATTGGTTTCTCTGTGTTCCTCTTTTACGCACAGGCAGCACTGATAACTATTTTAAGATCTGTGAGTGTCAGTATGAGATGTAGCAATCTGTGGCTTTGATGTCCATCCACCTGATTGAAGAAAGATAACCAATGAAGTTTTTCCATTGTCTGGGAGAACCCTACCCCATCATGCACCACCATAATACCTAAATGTCCCACAATTTAACACTTTTCCCTTTGTCTTCTCAACTGCATGGCTGTTGCTTCAGAGAAGACAGCATGCACATACAATGGCTGCTGTGAACTTTAGAAGCTGAGCCCCATCTGTGAATACACACACTGGTTTCTGCATACCTCAGACATGAGTTATGCTATCTGGCCCATCAGTTCTGCTCTACCATTCCATTGTGGCTGATTTAATATCTCTCTCAATCTCATTCTCCTGCCTTCTTCCCGAAACCTTTGACCCCCTTACTAGTCAAAGACCTGTAAATCTCTGCTTTAAATATACCCAATAATTTGGCTGTTACAGCCATCTGTGGCAATGAATTGCACAGATTCACCCCCATTCTGATGCTATGCCTTTTGGTCCTAGACACATCCACTATAGGAAACATCCTCTTCACATCCATTCTATTTGTGCCTTTCAATATTTCAATAGGTTTCTGTGAGATCCCCTCTCATTCTTCTAAACTCTAATGAGTACTGGACCAGAGTCATCAAATGTTCCTCACACATTTTTACATTATGGGATCATTCTCATGAACCTCCTCTGGACCCTCTCCAATGTCAGCACATCGTTTCTTCGATAATGAACCCAACACTGCTTGTAAGTATGTTCTGATCAATGCCTTATAAAACCTCAGGATTACCTCCTTGCTTTTATATCCCAGCCCTCTTGAAATGAATGCTAGCACTGAATTTGCCTTCCTTACTAGTGACTCAACTTGCAAGTCAACCTTTGGGGAATCCTGCTCAAGTACTCCCCATTCCCTTTGCAACTTCGATTTCTGATTTTTCCTCCCCATTTAGAAAATATCCTGTGCCTTTATTCCTTCTTCCAAAGTGCACAATCATACACTTCCCAACTCTATATTCCATATGCCACTTCTTTGCCCATTGTCCTATTTTATCAAAGTTCTTCTGCAAACTCACTGCTTCCTCAACACAACCTGCTCCTCCACCTATCTTCATTTCATCCACAAATTTGCCCACAAAGCCACCAACCATCCACATCATTGGCATATAATGTGAAAAGGAGTCCCGACACCAACTCCTAACGATGAACTCCTACAGAAGTTATGTGAGGGAGAGAAGCTGAAGAAACACAGGAATGGAAAGATGCAACCATTTTTTTCAATTTTTGTTAAGAGTTTGCATTGTGGAAAATAATGATTATGGATGAGCTTCTCAGAATGTATCCTCTCCGTAGTGTGGGAATGTACTGTCTAGACACATCTGTCTTAACCCATCCTAACTCTTTATTTCACTGGTAAAGGGATCTCCAGGAGCTGGATGACAGTACACAGTTACCTCTATTGTGCCATTTCTCGGAAACCGCTGAAGGGCTCACAACGATCCGAGCATTCCGGTAAGACAGTGGTTGCAAAGTCCCATTCGATCTCTAGCCTGTTGGAAGAAGGGAACTGAATAAATTCTCCGGGGTGGGTTAAGAAGGCTGTAGACTTTGCTCAGCACTTACCGTGCAGAGGAGCATTCTGATCAGGACAGGGTCCTGCTGGAAACTCTGAAGATCATTAGGTATCTTATGCAGTCTCACACACAAAACAGTTAAATGACTTGTGCAAATCCTAACTTGAAGTGTAATAAAATATATGAAATAGGGTTCTGTTATGGAGCTTTGAAATAATGGATTAATCTGAAGGGAGGAACCTGTTCTATTGCAGACATGAATCGAGATTTAAACAGCGAATGCTGGAGCTCACTGACGCCAACAATATTGCCTACTTGTTCCTGTCAGCTGCCAACAGATGGCTGGAAGTTAGAACGGTACGAGGGAACAGATTTATACTCAATCTGTGTTTATAGTTGCAAGCAATCAGGCCATTGCTATCACAAGTTGTAATAAAGGAGAATAAATATGTTTCAATACTACAGCATCTTTTTATAGCACAGGCTGCTTTTTAAGCCCGAGTAACAGGACTCTGCCAATCTAAATCTTCCCTTGGTTATGAACAATTAAATCTTTTTCTCTTTATATCACTAAGGTAAACTGCTACTTTGCTTGAATGATATATTTCCTCCTTCCGTAGATTCAAACCCTCCCGTTTTAGAATGTGTCTTTCCTATATATGGTTCAGTTCAAAAATAAGTTTACCAGACTGTTATGTAGTATATGTGTGTATCGTACAACTGTGAAGGGAGAGACATCAAAAATACTTGTCCCTGCTCGCAATGACACATTGACAGAATCTTTAGATGAAAAACTGTCTATTGTGGTTACAATGAACAGCCACAATCTGTGTTTCTCATCATATTTTATTGGTCAAAAGCATCCAAAAAGAATTATTGGCAGGTTAGGCAATAACCTGCCAACATTTCAGTCTGTCGAGCTTAATCTTTTTTATAGTTTACGACGGTGGCTTATAATGTTAATGTAAACTGACTGATTCTTCCTATTGAAATAAACAGGATTATCTTGGTGCCTATATTGTACTTACTGCAGCTTTGGCCTCCATAATGTATGCCTCTTACTACAAACTTTCATCTGGTCTTGTAGGATTTGGTCTTACCTACGCATTAACGGTAAGCTGAGCTTTTTGACAAAAACAGTAGTGCGACAAACCCTTGACAGTCACACAAAGCATGCTTTGACTTCACCACATTCCAGAATTACACTGAACATTTCTAAAGTGTTTGAATTAGGTTGTACACTACCAGTGCTGCATGATTTTCTTGAGTTTATTCTCTCGGTTAAGTCTTGTCCAGGTCTTAACTTGGTTTCTATTAAGTACATGCCAGTAGTCTAAAAGTTAATGTAAAAACTTTAAAGCTTTATTAAACCCCAGTAAAGTATATGCCGTGAAAGACTGTATACAAAACTGCAACATACATTTATTTTTTAAAGTGGGTCCTATATGGTGTGAGAATTCCCTTATGTTTGACTTGATCTTGCATGGGTTGTTGAAGCAATATCCTTTGGTTTTTTGAAATAGTGCTTTGGACAGTAATCTGATAGCACTGATTCAATGAAGAGTTGGGAGGTCCCTTTTGCCATGGTCAAAACTTATCCACAAAACAGATACTTCTTTGCTTGTCTTTACAATATATCAACAACTGTTTTTCAATAATAAAGTTAATTAGGTCTGAAGCTCTTGAAGCATCTTGGAAAGAACTATTTAAATGAATTTTTTTAAATACAGGTTTGTAATTACCTCAACTGGGTGGTAAGAAATCTTGCTGACCTGGAGGTGCAGATGGGAGCTGTGAAGAAGGTCAACAGTTTCCTGAACATTGAGAGTGAAAATTATGAAGGAACCATGGGTAGGATTCAGAAAAGTAACATGTTCCCCTGAACTCACACCTAGAAACAGCGATATTTTTGGTGTTCTTGTTAAAGGATAACTGTATTAATGTGTGCCTTTCAAGTGTAACAAAGTCTTTGTTCTATATTTCATGCATGGCCATCAAGCATAACCAACTCTGGTATGCCATTCTACATTTGTATAAATATACACACTCAGTGGCCACTTTATTAGGTACCTCCTGTATGTTTGTGGTCTTCTGCTGCTGTAGCCCATCCGCTTCAAGGTCCGATGTGTTGAGCATTTTGAGATGCTTTTCTGTACACCACTGTTGTAACATCTGGTTACTTGGGTTACTTCAGCTTACATAGAACAGTATAGCAGAGGGATAAGCCCTTCAGCCCACAATGTTGTACCAAACCAGCTAAAAAACAAATCAAAAACACCCAAACACTAATCCCTCCGACCTACACAATATCCTTATCCCTCCATCTTCTTCACATTCATGTACCTATATAAAAGTCTCATAAAAGCCTCTAACGTATTTGTCTCCACCACCATACCAGGCAGTGCATTTCAGGCATCCACCACTCTCTGAGTAAAAACTTACCCCTCACATCCCTTTTGAACCTAACCCATCTCACCTTCAACTTATGCCCTCTGTATTAGCCTGTATTAGACATTTCAGCCCTGGTGAGCAGATACTCCCAGTCCACTCTGTCTATGCCTCTCATAATCGTGTAAACCTGCATCAGGTCTTCCCTCAGCCTCCACTGCTCCAGGGAAAACAACCCGTTTATCGAGCCTCTCGTGATAGCACACGCACTCCAAACCAGGCAGCATCCTGATAACCCTCTTCTGCACCCTCTCCAAAGCCTCAACATCCTTCTTATGGGGGGAGGGGGGGTGACCAGAACTGTATGCAATACTCCAGATGTGGCCTAACCAGAGTTTTATAAACTTGTGACACAATCTCTTGACTTTTGAACTCAATCCCTCGACTAGTAAAATCAAGCATTCCATAAGCCTTTTTAACCACCTTATCGACCTGGGCAGTTCCTTTAAGGAAGTTATGAGCTTGGATCCCAAGATCTCTGTGCTCATCAACTCTGTTAAGGATCTTGTCCTTAACAGTGTTCTGTCTCCTTACATTTGCCCTATCAAGGTTCAACAACTCGCATTTATCTGGGTTCAACTCCATTTGCCATTTCTCTGCTCATATTTGCACTGTATATCAATATCGCACTATATTCTTTGCCAGTCTTCTACACTGTCCACAACTCCACCAATCTTGGTATCATCCACAAACTTACTAAACCACCCATCTACATTTTTATCCAGGTCATCTGTATACACATGATGACACAATCTGGCCATTCTCCTCTAACCTCTCTCATTAAAGGGTGACTTTGCCCACAGAACTGCCACTCACTGGATTTTTTATTTGTTCTTCACCACCATTCTTTGTAAAGTCTAGAAATTGTTGTGCGTGAAAGCCCCAGAGGTGAACAGTTTCTATGAAATTGAATCCAGTTTTTCTGGCACCAACAATTATTCCATGGTCAAAGTCACTTAGATAACATTTTCTTCCCTATTCTAATATTTGGTCTGAACAGCAACAAAACCGTTTGACCATGTCACCTCTATGCATTGTGTTGCTGCCACCTGATTGGCTGATTAGATATTTGCATTAATAAGCAGGTGTACTGATGGACCTAATAACGTGGCAACTGGGTATATATAATCCCTAGACTATATAACTAGATAACCTTGTACACAAACTAACAAAATTCACTAATGGAGGAGCAGCAACTGATTAAGAAGGGAAAAGGGGAAAAAGTATGATCTTTACGATGTATGTATTTTAATTTATGAATATAGATCATCTACTGCAATTATTTTTGGCCTTGGTGAGGCTGCACTTGGAATATAGTGGTCTCCTAGCTAAAAACAAGAGAATGCACAGTATTTGCCCCAGACAGAGTGCAGCAAAGTTTTAGACCATAAGACATAGGAGTAGAAATAGTCCATTTGGCCCATCGCATCTGCTCCACCATTCAGTCGTAGCTGATCCCTTTTTTTCTCCCCCTCCTCAGCCCCACTCCCCAGCCTTCTCCCCATAACCTTTGATGCCATGACCAATTAAGAACCTATCAAGTTCTGCCTTAAATACACCTGTTGACTTGGCCTCCACAGCTGCCTGTGGTAATAAATTCCACAAATTTTCCACCCTCTGGCTAAAGAAATTTCTCCACATCTCTGTTTTAAATGGATGCCCCTCTATCCTGAGGCAGTGCTCTCTTGTCCTAGACTACCCCAGCATGGGAAACATCCTTTCCATATCCACTTTGCCTAGGCTTTTCAGCATTCAAAAGGTTTCAGTGAGATCTCCCCTCATCCTTCAAAATTCTAATGAATGTAGACCTAGAACTATCAAACATTGCTCGTACAATAACCCTTTCATTTCCGGAATCATCGTTATGAACCTCCTCTGAACCCTCTCCAATGCCAGCACATCTTCCCTCAGATGAGGAGCCTTGAATTGTTCACAATACTCAAGGTGAGGTCTTACCAGTGCCTTATAAAGCCTCAGCATCACATCCCTGATCTTGCATTCTAGACCCTTTGAAATAACATTACATTTGCCTCCCTCACCACTGATTCAACCTGCAAGTTAACCTTTGGGGTGTTCTGCATAAGGTCTCCCAAGTCCCTTTGCATCTCAGATTTTTAGATTTTCTCCACAATTAGAAAATAATCTGCACATTTATTTCTTCCACCAAAGTGCATGACCATGTGTTCTCCAAAATTGTATTTCATTTGCCACTTTCTTGCTCATTCTGCTAATCTGTCTAGGTCCTTCTGCAGCCTACCTGTTTCCTCAACACTACCTGTGCCTCCACCAATTTTCATATCATCTGCAAACTTGGCAACAAAGCCATCTATTCCATCATCTGAATCATTGATATAACCATATAACAATTACAGCACGGAAACAGGCCATCTCGGCACTACTAGTTGGTGCTGAACGCTTACTCTCACCTAGTCCCACTGGCCCGCACTCAGCCCATAACCCTCCATTCCTTTCCTGTCCATATACCAATCCAATTTTACTTTAAATGACAATATTGAACCTACAATATTCTACTGGAAGCTCGTTCCACACAGCTACTAAGTAAAGAAATTCCCCCTCGTATTACCCTTAAACTTTTGCCCCCAACTCTCAACTCATGTCCTCTTGTTTGAATCTCCCTTACTCTCATTGGATAAAGCCTATCCATGTCAACTCTATCCCCTTCATAATTTTAAATACCTCTATCAAGTCCCACCTCAACCTGCTACGCTCCAAAGAATGAAGACCTAACTTGTTCAACCTTTCCCTGCAACTTAGGCGCTGAAACCCTGGTATCATTCCAGTAAATCTTCTCTGTACTCTCTCTATTTTGTTGACATCTTTCCTGTAATTTGGTGACCAAAACTGTACACAATACTCCAAATTCGGCCTTACCAATGCCTTGTACAATCTTAACATTACATCCCAACTCCTATACTCAATGCTCTGATTTATAAAGGCCAGCATACCAAAAGCTTTCTTCACCACCCTATCCACATGAGATTCCACCTTCAGGGAACTATGCACCATTATTCCTAGATCACTCTGTTTTACTGCATTCTTCAATGCCCTACCATTTACCATGTATGTCCTATTTGGATTATTCCTACCAAAATGTAGCACCTCACACTTATCAGCATTAAACGCCATCTGCCATCGTTCAGCCCACTCTTCTAACTGGCCTAAATCTCTCTGCAAGCTTTGAAAACCTACTTCATTATCCACAATGCCACCTACCTTAGTATCATCTGCATACTTCCTAATCCAATTTACCACCCCATCATCCAGATCATTAACATATATGACAAACAACATTGGACCCAGTACAGATCCCCGAGGCACATCACTAGTCACCGGCCTCCAACCTGACAAACAGTTATCCACCACTACTCTCTGGCATCTCCCATCCAGCCACTGTTGAATCCATTTTACTCCTTCAATATTAATACCTAACGATTGAACCTTCCTAACTAACCTTCCATGTGGAACCTTGTCAAAGGCCTTACTGAAGTCCATATAGACAACATCCACTGCTTTACCCTCGTCAACTTTCCTCGTAACCTCTTCAAAAAATTCAGTAAGATTTGTCAAACATGACCTTCCACGCACAAATCCATGCTGACTGTTCCTAATCAGACCATGTCTATCCAGATAATTATATATACACCATCTCTAAGAATACTTCCCATTAATTTACTCACCACTGATGTCAAACTGACAGGCCTATAATTGCTAGGTTTACTCTTAGAACCCTTTTTAAACAATGGAACCACATGAGCAATATGCCAATCCTCCGGCACCATCCCTGTTTCTAATGACATTTGAAATATTTCTGTCAGAGCCCTTGCTATTTCTACACTAACCTCCCTCAAGGTCCTAGGGAATATCTTGTCAGGATCCGGAGATTTATCCACTTTTATATTCCTTAAAAGTGCCAGTACTTCCTCCTCTTTAATCGTCATAGTTTCCATAACTTCCCTGCTTGTTTCCCTTACCTTACACAATTCAATATCCTTCTTAGTGAATACCGAAGAAAAGAAATTGTTCAAAATCTCCCCCATCTCTTTCGGCTCCATACATAGCTGTCCACTCTGATTCTCTAAGGGACCAATTTTATCCCTCACTATCCTTTTGCTATTAATATAACTGTAGAAACCCTTTGGATTTATTTTCACCTTACTTGCCAAAGCAACCTCGTATCTTCTTTTAGCTTTTCTAATTTCTTTCTTAAGATTCTTCTTACATTCTTTATATTCCTCGAGCACCTCATTTACTCCATGCTGCCTATATTTATTGTAGATATCTCTATTTTTCCTAACCAAATTTCCAATATCCCTTGAAAACCATGGCTCTCTCAAACTTTTAACCTTTCCTTCCAACCTAACAAGGACATAAAGATTCTGTACCCTCAAAATTTCACCTTTAAATGACCTCCATTTCTCTATTACATCCTTCCCATAAAACAAATTTTCCCAATCCACTCCTTCTAAGTCCTTTCACATCTCCTCAAAGTTAGCCTTTCTCCAATCAAAAATCTCAACCCTGGGTCCAGTCCTATCCTTCTCCATAATTATATTGAAAATAATGGCATTTTGTTCACTGGACCCAAAGTGCTCCCCAACACATACCTCCGTCACCTGACCTATTTCATTCCCTAACAGAAGATCCAACACTGCCCCTTCTCTAGTCGGTACTTCTATGTATTGCTGCAAAAAAACTACCCTGCACACATTTTACAAACTCCAAACCATCCATCCCTTTTATAATATGGGCTTCCCAGTCTAAGTGTTGAAAATTAAAATCTCCCACAATCACCACCCTGTGCTTACTACAAATATCTTCTATCTCCTTGCAAATTTGCTCCTCTAATTCTCACTCCCCATTAGGTGGTCTATAATACACCCCTATAAGTGTTACTACACCTTTCCCATTCCTCAATTCCACCCAAATAGCTTCCCTAGATGACCCCTCTAATCTATCCTGGCAGAGCACCGCTGTAATACTTTCTCTGACAAGCAATGCAGCACCTCCCCCTCTTGTCCCTCCAATTCTATCACACCTGAAGCAACGAAATCCAGGAATATTTAGTTGCCAATCACACCCCTCCTGCAACCATGTTTCACTAATAGCTACAACATCATATTTCCAGGTATCAATCCATGCTCTAAGCTCATCCACCTTTCTTACAATGCTCCTAGCATTAAAATAAATGCATTTAAGAAATTCTCCACGTCTTCCTCTCTGTTTATCTCTAACAGTACGAAGAACTTTACTGTCTTCTTTTTCTTCCTTCTCCCATAAATCTGTTCCTACACTCTGGTTCCACTCCCCCCTCGTATCTAGTTTAAATCCACTGGAGCCTCTCTAGCAAACCTACCTGCAAGAATATTTGTCCCCCTCCAGTTCAGATGTAAACCGTCCCACTGGAACAAGTCCCACCTTCCCTGGAAAACTGCCCAATTATCTATAACTCTGAAGCCCTCTCTCCTGCACCATGTCTTCAGCCGCGTGTTGATCTGCACTATCTTACTATTTCTAAACCCACCTGCACGTGGCACTGGTAGCAATCCTGAGATTGCTATCCTGGAGTTCCTGCCCTTTAACTTGACACCTAGCTCCCTAAACTCACCTTTCAGAACCTCCTCACTCTTCCTACCCACGTCATTGGTCCCTACATGGACCACGACATCCGGCTGCTCACCCTGCCTCTTGAGAATACTGAGAACTCAATCCGAGATATCGCGGACCTTGGCACCAGGGAGGCAACAGACCATCCGGGATTCTCGATCTCTTCCACAGAACCTCCTATCTGTTCCCCTAACTATCGAATCCCCTATCACTACTGCTCTCCTTTTTTCCCTCCTTCCCTTCTGAGCTGAGGGTCCAGTCCCGGTGCCAGAGATGCAACCACTGCAACTTGTCCCTGGTAGGTTGTCCCCACCAACAGTATCCAAAACAGTATATTATTGTTGATGGGAACGGCCACAGGGGTGCTCTGCTCTTCCTGTCTATTCCCCTTCCCTCTCCTGACAGTCACCCAACTACCTGTCTCCTGACTCCTAGGGGTGACTATCTCCCTGAAACTCCTGTCTATTTCTGCCTCTGCCTCCCGAATGATCTGAAGTTCATCCAGCTCCAGCTCCAGTTCCCTCACACGGTTTGTCAGGAGCTGCAGCTGGATGCACCTTTTGCAGGTGTAGTCATCAGGGACAGCTGTGCTCGCCCTGACTTCCCACATACTGCAAACGGAGCACTCAACTGCCCTAACTACTGCCTCCATTACCTACTCCTAAGCTAATTAGATTCATTAAAGGAGTTTACCTGGCCTTACCTCACCCGGGGTGAAGCTCGTACTCAGCCTCTGCTCGCTTTTTAAAATTCCCCCACTGATCTCAGAGGCCGACTTTCACGCGCTTGCACAGTCGTGCCCTGTTCAACCTGCTCTGCCTGTTCTCGCTGAAACCTGATTAAGCCAAAGCCATCCCACTCCGACGATGGCTGCTACGACGATGGCCGCTGTATATGGTGGTCTTTCCTTTAAATCTTTGACGTGCTACATCACGCGCCTGCCCAGTCTAGCCTCTTTGCCTCGATCAGTTTTAAAAAAACAGCTTCTCTCCAAGCTTCTTTTACCTCTTCCCTTTCCACCTCTTGCTTCGATTTAAATACAGCACAAAAAGAAGTGGTCCCAACACCGGCACCTGCAGAACACCAGTAATCACTGGCAGCTAACCACGAAAGGATCCTTTTATTCCCACTCACTGCCCGCTGCTATCAGCCAATGCTTTAACCATGCCAGTAACTTTCCTATAATACCATGGCTCTTAAATTGGTAAGCAGTTTCATGTGTGGCACCTTGTCAAAGGCCTTCTGAAAGTCCAAATATAGAACATCCACTGCATCCTTTATCTACCCTACTTGTAATCTCCTCAAAGAATTTCAACAGGTTCGGCTAGCAGGATTTTCCTTTAAGGAAGCCATGCTGACTTTGTCCTATCTTGTCCTGTTTCACCAAGTACTTCATCACCTCATCCTTAACAATTGACTCTAACATCTTCCCAACCACTGAGGTCAGGCTAACTGGTCTATAATTTCCTTTCTGCTGCCTTCCTCCTTTCTTAAAGAGTGGAGGGACTTTTGCAATTTTATTGGAGAGACTCCAAGAATGGAAAGTTTGCTGTTTAGGGAAAGATTGTGTCAACCAGGCCTGTGTTCTCTAGAGTTTAGAAGAATGAAATCTCACTGACATTTATAAAATTCCTACAGGGTTGAAAAAGTTCAGTGCAGAGAGGATGTCTCCCATTGCTCCCATTCTACTCTCAGTATAAGGGATAGACTACTTAAGGATGAGATGAGGAGAAATTCAATGGTGTATCTTTAGAATTCTGACCTCCAAAAGGCTGTAGAGACCTAGGCAATGGGTTCATTCAAATTAACTTGGATAGATTTTTAGAGATTGAGGGAACCAAGGAATGTGGGTATGGAAAAGGAAAATGATGTTTGGGAGGTATATTGGCTGTGATCTTGATGAACAAGTGAGTCAGGTGGCTCACTCCTGCATCTAATTCTCGTGCTCTTACCCCACCCCCCATGTTAATTCCAATTGATTTCTATGAGTTATGATTTGCTTGAATGCTGAAACAGGTACAAGGGGCTATAACTGTTCCCTCACTATCCAAATGGGGTGCAATACGCCAATTAACTTTTATTTCTGAAGTTTCTCTGGACGTGCTCAACTTTGGAGCATTGGAGCATGCACAAATTAAGGTACAATCTATATGACCTATGACTCTCTACATGTAGAGTTCTCTATTGTCTCAATCTACAGTAGAGCCTGGAGTTACCTTGTATGAAGGGAAATATTTAGAATGATCTGCTCTAAGTTTGAAGCAACTAATTGAATCAGAGTCCGTTAAATGAACCTGAACTGATTGAAGACCCTTCATCAGAATTCCACTCCAGGTTTATTTATTTACTTATTTTTTGGGCTAGAGCGTGGAACAGACACTTCTGACCCTATGAGCCATGCAGCCAGCATCCCTGCTTTAACCCAAGCCTAATTACTGGACAATTTACAATAATCAATTAACCTACTAACCAATATACCTTGATTCTGTGGGAGGAAACCCATGTGTTCCACAGGGAGGACATACAGACTCCTTACAGATGTCATTGGAATTGAACTCTGAACTTGGTCATCTCAAGCTGTAATCGCATTGTGTTAACCGCTACGGCACTGTGGTGCAATAGTCAGGTTCATTAACCTGACGTATTAACTCTGTTCCTTTTTCTGCAGATGCTGCCTGAGCAGCATTTTCTGTCTTTATCTCAGATTTCCAGCATCTGCAGTTTTCATTTTTGTTTTGAATTAAAAATGCCTGTTTGAGGTTCTGTATTCAATCGGGATATCTGTATTCTATTTAGACCCATCCCAGGTCCCGGAAGACTGGCCGCAGCAAGGAGAGATAAAAATTCAGGACCTCTGTGTTCGATATGACTCATCTCTCAAACCGGTGCTTAAACATGTCAAAGCCTACATCACACCTGGTCAGAAGGTGAGAAACTGCACAAATCTTGCTGACTTACTGTCCTTACAGATAAGAATATGGCAATAGCATGGGGGCAAGTGAACACATCAGGGAGAAATGCAGATACAGAAGAATGCAAGTCAACCGATATGAGAAATTTCAAATTCAAAGTAAAGATGCAGCTTGAATTTTATTGACTGGAAGTATGCATCAAACAGCAAGATTATTTGAATGGATCTCAATAGTAGTAGAATTTTATTTGTTTTGCCCTTTTATTAATATGTATTATACTGTGTTAGACCCACAGTAAACACATCTGGTGTCTGGTTATTTTGTCTCGGCCAACGGAATGCTCTCACTTTCACTGTTTAATTTCATTGCCTTAAGGTGACTGAAAGAAATAATGTGTAAACAATGCTATGGATTTTGCAATTTTTTTTACCAGAAGAAGCAGCAGAAAATATATGCAAGCATTTCATTGTCTCATGTTTTCCTCTCTTTGGGGTTTGTTCACTGTGCCCTCCCACTGTAGTTCAAGTTCATTGTCACCTGACTGTACATATATACAACCAAACTAAACAACGCTCCTCTGGACAACGGTGCACCCACAAAACATGTTTCACACACAGCACAGAAAACCGAATATTACCATAAATACATTAATAAAATAGAATTCAATATTCAATTAGTCAACAGCACAGGTAAAACATGCAGTAAAAAGTAAACAGCTTACTGTCCTAGGGATATGACCGTAATAGTGGCATTCATTAGTCTCACAGCCTGAGGAAAGAGCTGTTACCCAGTCTGGCAGCCCTAGTCCTGATGCTTCTGTACCTCCTTCCTGATGGCAGTGAGTCAAAGAGGTTGTGGTATGGGTGGTAGGGATCCTCAGCTGTGCTTCAGGCCCTTTGTCTGCAACACTTCCAATAAATGTCACAAATAGGGAGAGGTAGACCCCATTGATCCTCTCTAGAGTCTTGCGATCCAATGCCTTGCAGCTTCCGTACCACACAATGATGCATCCAGACAGGATGTGTTCCTGTAGAAAGTTGCTAGAATGGGGGCAGGGATCCTTACACACCTCTGTCCCCTAAGAAAACGTAACCACTGTGTGCCTTCTTGACTAGTGAAGAGGTGTTGGTGTCCAGGTTAGATTATCCATTATGCACACACCAAGGAACTTTGTGCTATTCACTTTCTCCACAGCAGAGCCGTTGATGTGCAATAGAGAGTGGTCGACCTGCGCCTTCCTGAAGTCCACCATTATCTCTTTTGTCTTGTCCATGTCGAGACTAGGGTTGTTGTTCTCGCACCATTTCACAAGACTGTCTACCTCCTCTCTGTATGCTGACTGTTCATTGTTGCTGATGAGGCCAAGCACTATAGTACTGTGTGAAGTTGGCCGGACTCTGCAGGCAGGGTGCTAAACGGAGGCTTAAGTTTGTTCTCACCTGTCATCGCATTTGGTTAAAGCTCCAGAAGATGATGGGAAGCAAAGAGATTGTTCAGTAAAATGATCTGCAAGAAAGCTGCTGCAGACACTTTGCCAAAGCAAACAACCTAGAAGGTAATTTGATCTATGTGTTTAGATGTAATGGAAAAAGCCAAATTGCGAATGAAGACATGGAGATATAGAGCACTACAGCGCAGAAGCAAGCCCTTTGGCCCATCTGGTCCATGCCAAACTGTTATTCTGCCTAGCCCCATTGATCTGCACATTGGACAGAGCTCTCCATACCTTCCCGACCATGTGCTCATCCAAATTGCTCTTAAATGTTGAAACCCCACCCGTATCTACCACTTCCACTAAATGAAGGCATCTAGATCTGGAGAGTATTTGAAAGGCATCATTGCCGGGGAGAAGAGTCCACAGGATAAAATGCTCAGAGAGCATACAAACATGCAAGCATTCAAATTAGGACTTAGCCATTCAATACTGTTTGCAAAACTTGATTTGAGGCTAGAGTCAAAGTCAAGTTTATTCTCATATACATATTCAACGAGAAACTTACTTGCAGCTGCATCACAGTACATAACATCAGATACACGACATTCTCAGAGAAAAAACATAAATTATACACAACTTTAATAAGAGAGAACACAATTAGAACAAAATTAAAAGCAAAGTCCATTGTATTGTAAAGTGGTCATAGCATTGCTATACTAAGGTATATACTGAAGTAATCTATTTTTCTAGTTGTGTTCTGGAGTATTTAAATATATTTTTTCCTGGTTGTTTCGGTGATAAGCTGAGCAGTGTAGTGATACTGGTGATTTTATAGTACTGCTAATTTCCTCAGACCACTGAGAGATAAGAGTCTAAAAGAAAATTTAGAAAGAAAACAGCAGACATTAGAAATCTGAAACAAACACTGAAAATGCTGAAAACACACAGTGTCTGTGGAAAGAAACCGAATTAATGTTTCAGGCTTGGTCGTTCCATCAGAACTAGGTAAGTGGAAAAAAAGTTAATTTTCAGTACTAGAAGAGGTGGGAAAGGAATGGGTAGAAGAAAGTGAACATCTCTGGTAGGTTGAGACTAAATGATTTAAAGTAGCAATTAAGCAGCAGTTAAGATTAAATTGAGTATCTTTTCAGGAAATGTTGCTTAGAGCAAGGCTGTGTGACAGGTCCAGCAGGCCAGTCTACACAAATAGAAGAAACAATAACACACAAACAAGGCCAATGTGATAAAGAAGGGGAGAAAAAAAATAATGAGCTATGTAAATTTGGAAATTGAAACCTGAAGTGATCTAGCATTCAAAGATTAATATGTTAATTCTCCTTCTTCTAAGTTGGAGCTTTGTGTGAAAGCTGCAAAATGTTTTTGTCTTGTGCTGTCCCATTGTCCTTTGACTCACCTTTATTAGGCAAAGTTTCCAGTAATTTTAGTGCAAAAAATTGAAGAATTATGGGGAACTGTCTGATGAATAAATTTGCCACACAGATTTTGGGCATAAAGGATAATGTTCCATCTTTTAAGACAGAGAAGAGGAGGCAAGTCTTCACTGGAAGCATTGTGAAGCTTTGGCATTTTCTATTTTGGAGAACAGTGGATGTGTACTTTTCTAGTTTGTAGGGATATAGGTAGGAAAGTGAATCTCAGCTAAGTTTGTATCGGCTGTGTTTGTTTTTGATAGCAGTACTTCATCATATGGTCTAAATTGTGGAATGCTGTGCCCAGCCGTATTGTGAAAATATCTCCACCAGGAGGATAGCAGCTCTTCAAGGCTCACCACCACTTTTTCATCGAATACATATCAGTGACCATTACTGGCCTTGTCAGATCCCGTAAAAATGAATAAAAACAAAAGAAAAATGAGTTACCAGGGAAAGTGAGGGGAAGCCTTAGATGTGGGTGGGAGACGATCTGGGGTAGGCTCAGGACTGGAGTTGTGTGCTTCATTGGGTGAGAAAGTGGGGTCTGGAGATAAGGGCATTGAACAATGCAAACAGGTGTATGTTAACTCACCACTCTGAGTAAAAAACTTACCCCTGACATCTCCTCTGTACCTACTCCCTGCCTACTCCCCTGTTGGCGCGTGGCCAAGTGGTTAAGGCGTTCATCTAGTGATCTGAAGCAAGGCACTTAACCACACATTGCTCTGTGACGACACAGATGCCAAGCTGTATGGGTCCTAATGCCCTTCCCTTGGACAACATCGGTGGCGTGGAGAGGGGAGACTTGCAGCTTGGGCAACTGCCGGTCTTCCAGAAAAAACCTTGCACAGGCTTGCGCCCTGGAAACTTTCCAAGGTGCAAATCCATGGTCTGTCGAGACTAACGGAGGCCTACATACACATACATACCTACTCCCCAGCACCTAAAACCTCTTGTGGCAACCATTTCAGCCCTGGTACGTATTTCCAAGCCCTTTAAAACTATGCCCCCTTGTGTTAGCCATTTCAGCGCTGGGAATAAGCCTCTGGCTATCCACATGATCAATGCTTCTCATCATCTTATACACCTCTATCAGGTCACCCTTCATCCTTCGATGCTCCAAGGAGAAAAGGCCGAGTTCACTCAACCTATTCTCATAAGGCATGCTCCCCAATCCAGGCAACATCCTTGTAAATCTCCTCTGCACCCTTTCTATGGTTTCCACATCCTTCCTGTAGCGGGGCAACCAGAACTGAGCACAGTACTCCAAGTGGGGTCTGACCGGGGTACTATATAGCTGCAACATTACCTCTTGGCTCCTAAATTCAATTCCACAAATAATAAAGGCCAATACACCGTATGCCTTTTAAACCACACGGTCAACCTGCGCAGCTGCTTTGAGCATCCTATGGACTCGGACCCCAAGATCCCCCTGATCCTCCACACTGCCAAGAGTCTTACCATTAATACTATATTCTGCCATAATATTTGACCTACCAAAATGAACCACTTCACACTTATCTGGGTTGAACCCCATCTGCCATTTCTCAGCCCAGTTTTGCATCCAATACATATTAGTAATGAAATACAAAAAGGATGCAATCCCAAAGGAAGAAACTTTCAGGAATAAAAATGTGCAAGTTAGTATACACAGATGGAGATGAGGGAAGGGTGGCCCCTTTAACTAATGCTGAAGCAAGCCTCATCTCTTGCAGCATGCAGTCTTTGCACAATCCAAAGCAGTTACTTGCTTCTTTATCTGAGGTTTGCTTTTAAAGCACCTGGTGTCAGGATTTCATTGTAGAAAGGCAAGGTCAAAGGAATAACAGCTGGAAAATGAGATGGCGATATAGCCAGATTGGCAACCTTCATGGTTTTACTTGCATCAAGGTAAATTTGTGGATGTAGTTGGTGGCATCATATGTCCAACCTATCCACCACTAGCTATTAAAAATATTTTATGAGCTGCATTTGTCTATGTTCTTTATGTTCTCATTCCTTGCCTGCTTAATTCACTTGTTAACCAGGTAACCATATCTAAACCTTATACCAATGATCACCCATTTTTTTACCCTCTTTAAGGCATCCCTCATCCTCTACTCCTTCTCTAATTTGCAGGCTTGTTTACTCTCCTTCCCATTCACCATTTACTGCATTAAAGCCCATTTGATGCTGAAACAACGTGCAGTACCAGATAATCTGCTACATATGTTTTCCAGGTAGGGATCTGTGGACGCACTGGCAGTGGGAAGTCATCCCTGTCTCTGGCTTTTTTCAGAATGGTGGATATATTTGAAGGTAAGATTTTGAATACACTGGGCACTTTGTTAATGGTATAAGACTCTCAAATACATGGCAACCTTCTTATTTAATCACTGCAAAACATTATCTCAGTAACTAATTTACAGCATATTTTCTACAGACGGGAGTCACTTAGTTGTTATATGATGGTTAAACAATCTTTTTCCACTGTCTGCTCCTGGTTTGGGCTCACAATGAAAGGGCATATGGATTTCATCAAACTGTAAACATAGTTTCTTTAAATGGTGAAATAACAAATGATTTGAATAACAATAAATTTAGGGAAAGGTTTTAGCTTGAATCATAATCCTTATTGTGTTTTATATAATTGTTCTATGTTAATACAATAGGCAAAATTGTCATTGATGGAATAGACATCAGTAAACTCCCTCTTCATACTCTCCGCTCCAGACTTTCCATCATTTTGCAAGATCCTGTGCTGTTCAGTGGATCTATTCGGTAAGCATTACTTACAACCACTGCACACCCCACATCCAAAGGAATTCATTTCTTGAACTTGGAAAGCATCCCAGACTACTGTAAATAAGAATGTTGGATCGCTTTGCTATCAGATGTCAACTTGAAATTTACAGCCTGCATTAAGCATAGAGCCTCAATGTAATGAAGTCCGAGCATCAGAAGAACTGGGGTGTGGGGGAGAAAGAAAGGTAGACAGTGAATTAAGTGAGTTTTTAGTTCCTAGTACTTCTCAATCTTACACCTAATTGTCAGATCTGTAAGTCTTAAAATCTTTGTTACCTTGTTGTCTCTCAAAATTACCATTGGAATACAAGGTAAACACATGGATATTGTCTGTAGAAATAGATAAGAAATAAGATAGAAATGAAAATACATATTCAACTGAATTTTTGAACTATAAGGAGTAGACATAAATGCAACATGGCTTTTTTAAAACCAAAAATTCAGAATAGAACTAACCTAATAATAAAAAACGGTCCATGCAAAACAAAGCAACTTTTGATTAGCTGTTTGTTCAGTTACCCATTTGATTAATTTCTTGGCAACTGAATGTCAAAAAGGCTGTAGATGCTGTAATCTGAAACAAGAAACAATCTGCTGGAGGTACTCAGTGAGCCAAGCAGCATCTGTGAGTGTGTGGGTGGGAGTGGGGGGAGGAGAGGAGAGGAGATTTGGAATGAAACCCTGGATCCAAGTCCTGCTAGTCTTGATGTAGGGTTTCTTCCTGAAATGTTGACAGTTTTTTAACCCCCCCCCCACCCCACAGATGCTGTTTGATTTCTTGTTGCTCTCAGTGAACTTTGTATATCTTGCCCGTCATCTTACAACTGATCATTTGGAGAAAACTTGATCACCTGTGTGAAACAGAGTATGAAGTTGATCCTGTGTGGAAGGAACAGATAATCATGGACCAATGGCTCCCTAATCTCTCCACCCCTAGTGCTTGTAACTGGATTATTTGGCATAATTACTCAATAACTCCACCATTGCTGAACTACACAACCATTAGGAAGGTAGATCAGATGGAAGTTAGGGTTTTCATTCGGCAATTCCTATGCCTCTATTTTAGACAATGTTAGCAACATTACCCTGAAATGATTGGTTGTCTTCTCAAGGATGGCAAATTGTTTTTAAATGTACTTGCAGTATTCCTACTGCAGGAGAACTTCGGATAAAATTCAAGAGTAATAAATAAATAAATAGTTTTTCTAACCAAGGGTTGATGTTTTATAGGAAATGGAATTCCTGATCCTGAAGTTGCATTACCAATATGATGCAATGTATGATCAGATTGGAATGGGGAGAGGGAACTAGACTGTGGTAGTTTCCATTCAGAATTTCTCTCATGCCTTTTCTCCTCTATTGCCATGGCATTGATGGTTTCACAGGCATTGTCCAGTTTAACACTCTATATCATTAAACTCTGCAGGGAAAAGAAAACATTAGATAGGGTGTTCCCTGCCTGCTGATTTGGTGGCACCTGCCTTGGACCAGATGTGTTACCCCAGGCAGGGTAATGAAATTCCAATAGAGCTGTTCGGGTCTCTCCTGCCAATCTTAACTGCTTTCCCTATTTCTTTGAGGGCTGCTCTGACTTCTTGAGTATTAGAGAGAGACATCACAGAAGTAGTTTTTAGCCCACTGAGGCCTCATCGGCCATCAGCCACCCATTTGTACTGATCCTACATTAATCCCACAGTTATTCTTCCCACAATTACACAATCCCACAATGCCACTCATTACACACTAGGGGCAGTCTACAGTGATAAACCTACCAACTTGTAAGTGTTTTGGGATATGGGAAGAAATCTGAGTTCCTGAAGGAATCCTACATGATTACAGGAAGCATATGCAAACTCCACACAGACAGCACCACGGGCAGAATCTAACCTGGGCTTTTGGAGGTGTGACCTGTGCTGCTCTTTCATTTCCCTTTCACTTCACCACCTCATGAGATTTTGTGGTCTCTTGAGCGATAAATACGATTTTAATTAATAATCACCTAAAATGGTTATATTATGTTCTGGGGGTTTCAATAATCTTTTGGCTTGTTTACATGGTTTTGATTTTACTAAATGAACGATCTGTGAAATGGCATCTCAAACACATTAACCAAATTGTTAACAACCTTGAAGTAGGAGAACAGGCACCTGCCCCACTGTTCTACAATTTGCCAATTTACACTAGACTCATTTGCCATCAGCCCTGCTGGGAGTAGGGGGATGTCACTGCTAACTTGCATTGGTGATTGTATTTTTTTTAAAGTTTACTTGATCAAGACTCTCAGCTAAACATAGGGCCAATTCAAGCTAGATCCCATCCAACAGGAGATATGTGCAAACCCTGGTTTCTCCATTTGATGCTGGTGCAGCCCTCTCATCGGGGCTCGTACACCAACTTGGCTCGCTAGCTAACCCTGCTAACATCCATGTGACTCAGCGGTGAGAAGGCTGCCTTACATAAGCAATACGCGTCTAGGGTCATTATGATTTGGAGATCAACCAAACAGGAACGTCATGATGTTCTGATTAAAGGAACCTCAATTTGCGTGAATGCTGTGTAGATACTGCTCATACACAATTATCAGTCACCAATAAATAACAAATCATACATGGCATAAAATTATAAATATTTACCAATTTCAGCTTTAGCAAACAGTTAATAGGTACAGGAAAGAAAAAGAAAAATGTCCATCACAGTTAAACCAGTCCAATGTGCATATAAACATTGCAGCTAATTCAGCAGTGTATCTCTTTACTCATGGTGCTGAATTCTCATCACCAACAGCAGGTAGAACTTCTTGAAATCCTCCAGGCATCTTCCCTGATGCTCTTCCCTCCGCATCTCCCACCAAAACGCCCAAGCCAGGCTACTGTCCTTCCAAAAAGCTCTGCCCCGCTCCAGAATCTGATCCTGACTGGCAGACGCAACATTCCTAAGTTGGCCAACATGGCTCCTTATCATTAGCCAAAGCCAACACACACTTCTCAGCAAGGCATGCTGCTTTTTACAGACAACAGCTAAAATAAATTACCTCTCAGCATAGCAGTAGAAATGTTAACCAGGGTGTTACACGAGCATTTGGCTTCCCCAAGATCTTGCAATAAACATGGTCAAAGCAAATCACAAAAACAGCATGAAAAAAATGTAAAACTGAAATAAAGTGGTATCTTTGTGAGCTTTTCCTTTCCTTTCAGTTTTAACTTGGATCCCGAGTGCAAGTGCACTGATGACATGCTGTGGGAGGCACTGGAGATAGCTCAGCTAAAGAACGTGGTCAAGTCGCTGCCAGGTGGATTAAGTATGTGGCAAGTTCCCTCTCTTTCTTTTTCATGTGCTAGTATTTGCAATATGAAGATTATATATGAACATGCAATTAGCTGCAGGAGTAATCCACTCAGCCCCCATTTACCAAGACACTGACTGATCCGATTACAATCTCAATTCTCCATTTCCATTTATTAGCTATTTTTCAAACAGTCTTAAAATATTCAATGATTTTTCTTCCATTGCACTTCAAGGAAGAGAATTTCAAAAATAATAACCTTCAAGAGAAAAATAATTCATTTAACTTGTATGAAAATGTTGGCACTTATTTTTACACAGTGACTCCTAGTTTTAGATTCTGTCCAAAGAGGAAAACTCTCTCCTCATCTACCCTTCCAAAGCACCTCAGGATCTTGTATGTTTCAATCAAGTCCCCTCTTACTCTTCCAGACTCCAGCAGATTCCTACCCAGCCTGACTAATCTTCTCTCATAAGACAATTTACTGTGTATCACTCTAGATCTGTGCATGTAACATATCATGCTACATGTGATAATAATAAACCTTCACCAGGACATACTCTTGCCACTGATCCAGGCTGATTTCTCACAAACCATCTCATGACATCTCTGTTACTCAGATTGAAGAGTAGTTAACATAGAGTACAGGCCCTTCAGCCCATGATGCTGTGCTGACCTTTCGGCCTACTTACCCTTCCCTCCCACATAGCCCTCCATTTTTCTTTTTTCCATGTGTCTATCTAATAGTTTCTTAAATTTCCTTAATGTATCCACCTCTCCCCACCCCTTACTGTGTAAAAAAAAAACAAACTACCACTGGTACTTTCCTCCAATGTACACGATAGCTTCCAAAAGATTTTGGTGAACTAGATCATTTATTTTATAGTTTTGGGAAACAGGTCCTTCCAATGGAAGTGTAGTACAATATGTCCAACTCTTGGTTGCTTCACTTAATCTCTTCGGTAGCATCTTATTTCATAAACAGTCTGCTTAGGTTTGAGAATAGCTTGCTTCCTCTCTGGTTTTGTAAGAACATGGGAAACTGGAATAGGGGTCAGCTAGCCATCCCTTTGAGCCTGCTCCATCATCTATCAAGATCATAGCCAGTCATCAACTTCACATTATCTTCCTGATCTTTCTCCATATTCCTCGAGACTCATTATTGCTTTGGATCAACTCAAAATCTGATTGTGGTTTGAAGCTAACTGTTGTGGGAACTGCAGACTCTTCCACAGACCGGGCAGGAAGCACTTGATAGGATATCGGTTTGGATAATTTGTGAGATGGTGAGCTCTTTCCACCATTATACTGGTCTTCTGCTTGCTCCCAATGCAAGAACTCAAGGTTGTCGTGACCATCTTGAATGCTGCTTCTTCATGGCTCAGAGATTCCCTAGGATCAGTGGGGATATTATATTTTATTGAAAAGGCTTTAAGCACATTCTTGTTTTTTGACCCTGTCCCATGAAAGAGCTCAGAATAGAGTGACAGAAAGCTATGTGGCATGGGAACAATCTACTGACTATCAGGCATTTATTTACATTAATCCTATTTCTCTAATATTCCCATCAAATCTCTCCAATACTCCCACACACCTACACACCAGGGACTAATTAAATGGCCCATTAAACTACTGACCCTATGCCTTTGGAATGTGGGAGGAAATCAGAAAATGCAGAAGAAACCCAATCCTAGAAATATGTGCAAATTCTACTTAGACTGGACCAGAGGCATGACTGAACCTGGGTGACTGGCACTGTGCAGCAGTGGCTCTACCAGTACACCACTCTGGCACCCTCAGTGTCGGGCACCCAAACAAGGGAGCTTGCCCAACTAAGCTAATGCTGTATAGCAAGAGACAATTTGCAGATGCTGGAAATCCGAGCAATACACACAAAATGCTGGAGGAACTCAACAGGCCAGGCAGCACCTATGGTAATAGATGCTGCTTGGCCTGCTGAGTTCCTCCAATATTTTGTGTAATGGTGTATAGTTAAGTTTCAACTATACCTCAGCAGAATGCACACTTGTCTCAGACTTTGTCAGTCATGGGTTCAAGCCCCACTCTGGAGACAAACAATAATCATCTTGGCTGACACGACAATGTTGGACTGTGCAAAGCAGGATTTTAAATAGAATGCTAAGTAAGAGGCCCAGTTTGCACAGTTAGGTGGTCCTAAAGAACCTCATTGCTTTGGTATTATGGAGTCAAATGAATTCATAGATAATGACTACTAACATTAGTGTTAGAGTCTTAGAAAAATACAGCACAGAAACAGGTCTTTCAGTCCATCCAGCCTGTGACAAACCATTATTTGAGAAGGGTTTTATCTTTTTGTTTAATCTCACCTCTGATGAAAAAAATTAAAAATACATAAATTATTACAACCAAGTAATTTATTTATTATGCATTTAGGGACCTTGCATTACTACTGGCAGCATAGTAAATCATCCCAAGATACTTCAGTGCTGTAGTGTTGGACAACAATGGGAGCATGTCATGGGAGGATCAGAATTAGAATCAGTTTCATGACATTTGTAACTGTAACATCTGTCACGTATCATGGTGTTTTGTGGCAGCAGTACAGTGAATACATAAAATGTACTGTAAATTACAATAAGAAATATATAGGGTCGAGAATGTCTCTCAGATCGGATCCAAAGCATTCTAACAGGAGAGAATGACCAGATGGAAGTTGTGGTATACAGTTGGCCCTCCTTATCCACGGATTCCGTATGCGCAGATTCAACCAACCGCGGATCGGGAAAACCCGGAAGTTCTCTCTCCAGCACTCATTATTTGAGCATGTACAGACTATTTTTTCTTGTCATTATTCCCTAAACAATATAGTATAACAACTATTTACATACATTTACATTGTATTAGGTACTATAAGTAATCTAGAGATGATTTAAAAGTAGGTATATAGATACCAACAGCATAGGTAGGAAAAGGGAAGAGGTCCTGAAGAGAGGATATAGGGAGTGAGATAAGAAGCTGAAAAGCAGGCCCTCCAGGATAGCAATCTCTGCATTGCTGCCTGTGCCAAATGTCAGTGAGGGGAAGAATCAGATGCTTTGGCAGGTGAACGCGTCACTGAGAAATTGATGTAGGCGGCCAGGTTTCACTTTACTAGATGATTGGGATCTCTTCTGAGGAAAGGATGACCTTTACAAAAAGGACGGATTACACCTGAACATCAAGGGGGAACCAATATCCTTGTGGGCAGGTTTGCTAGAGCTGTTGGACAGAGTTTAAACCAATTTGGCAGAGGAGTGGGAACGAGTGGGAAAGTGTGATAGGGCTGAGGAAGAGGCAGCTGGTATACAAGTAGATGCAGTGTGTAGAGAGACTGTCAGGAAGCACACACAGATGAAGGGGCATAATTGCAGTCAGTGGGATGAATTGAAGTGTAACATGAGGGAACATTGAAAAGGGTGATGAATACAGGACAGAAAGTGTTATATTGTAATGCACACAGTATACAGAATAAGGTAGATGATCTTGTAGAGCAGTTAGAGATTGGCAGGTCTGATGTTGTGAGCATCACTGAGACAGGGCTGAAAGAAGATCATAGATGGGAACTTAAAATCCAGGGATATACCTTGTATTAAGCTGGAAAGCAGGTGGGAAGAGGGGTAGGGGTGGCTCTTGGTAAAATGTGAAATCAAATCCTTAGAAAGAGGTGACATTGGATCAGAAGAGGTAGAATCCCTGAGAATAGAGTTAAGAAAGTGTAAAGGGATCCTGGCAGGAGTTATATACAGGCCTCTGAACAGTAGCCAGGATGTAGGATACAAATTATAATGGGAGACAGAAAAGGCATATAGAAAGGGCAATGTTATAATCGTCATGGGGGATTTTAATATGCAGGTAGATTGGGAAAATCAAGAGAGGGAATTTGCACAATGTCTATGAGATACCTTTTTAGAGCAGCTTGTGATTGAGTCCATTTGGGAAAAGGCAATTCTAGACTGGGTGTGGTGTAATGAACTAGATTTGATTAGGGAGCTTAAGCTGAAGGAACTCTTAGACAGTGATCATAATAAGATAGAACTCACCCTGCTGTTTGAGAAGAAGAAGCTGAAGTCAGATGAATCAGTATTAGAGGAAATTATAGATGTCTGAGAGGAGCTGGTCAAAGTTGTTTGGAAGGGGACACTAGCAGGAATAGCTGGAGGTTCTGGGAGGAAATTTGGAATGTGCAGGATAGATACATCACAAAAATGAAGAATTATTCTAAAAGGGGGAGGGCACAGTTATGGCTGACAAAGTAAGTCAAAGACAACATAAAAATATAAGAGAGGATATACAGTATTGCAAAATTTAGTGGGAAGTTAGATGATTAGGAAAGCAAAAAAATATGAAGGTAAACTAGACAATAATATAAAAGAGGATACCAAAGGTTTTTTCATTTATATAAAGAGTAAAGGAAAAATGAGAGTGGATATTGGATCATTGGAAAATTATTATGCAGAGGTAGAAATGGCAGAGAAACTTAAGAAGTATTTTGCGTTAGTTTTCACTGTGAAAGACACTAACAGTATGCCAGAAATTTGAGAGTGTCGGGGGTAGAAGTGTGTGTAGTTGCTATAACTAAGGAGAAAGCTGAAAGGTCTGAAGGTAGATAAGACACCTGGACCAAATGGACTACAGCCCAGCGTTCTGAAAGAGGTAACTGAAGAGATTGTGGAGGCATGAGAAATGATCCTTCAAGAATCATGCAGGATTCCCTAATGGTTAACTTGCAGGTTGAGTTGGTGGTAAGGAAGGCATTGGTCATACCACACTTGGAACACTGTGAGAAGTTTGGGCCCTTTTTTCAAGGCAAATGCAATGTTAGCAATCATGTTGAGAGAACTAGAATATAAAAGCAAGGATATCATGCTGAGACTTTATAAGACACCTGGACCAGATGGACTACAGCCTAGGGTTCTGAAAGAGGCAGCTGAAAAGATTGTGGAGGTATGAGGAATGATCCTTCAAGAATCATTAGTTTCTAGGAAAACTGCAGATGTCCATCCACTCTTTAAGAAGGGAGGGTAGTAGAAGAAGGGTAGGGCAGAAAATTCAAAAATCAGAGGTGCAAATGGGTATAGATAGCGTAGTCTGCAGGAAACTTTCCAGCTTTTCAGAGGTGGATGAAATAAGAGGACATGCATGTTGGAGAAGGAATAAGAGATTTAGAGGAGATTTGAGAAGGAGCCACAAGAGTGCAAATTTTGGAATCTGGAGCAATAAATAGTGTGCTGTAGGAACTCAGTGGGCCAAGCAATATCTGTGGTGGGGGTGGAGTGTTGGCAGAGTGCGAGGAAAAGGAATTGCTGACAATTCAGGTCGAACCCCTGTAGTCTTGATGCAAGGTTTCAATTCTGAATATCAACAGTTGCTCTTAACATCCCCCCTCTTTTCCCACAGATGCTGTTTGAATGGTTGAGTTTATCCAGCAGGTTGTTTGTTTGATCTGAGGGAAGGGGGGGGGGGGGTGTCTTTTTCCACCCAGAGAGAGGTGAGTACCTGGAAAACACTGCCAGAGAGAGTCACTGACAACAGTTATGAAGTGCCCGACAAACACTTACATCATTGAAGGCTATGTGCCAAGTGCTGTAACTTGCATTAAAATAAGTTGGTGCCCACTGATAGGCACAGTAGGCTGAATGGCCTGTTTCTATGTTCTCTAACTCTGTGACTGTATTCTGAGTTTGGCTGAAGTTACGTTGTTGGCTGCTGCATGTAACTGACCGAAGACTGATTATGGACTGTGCTTGAGTTTTCCAGTGAAATGATGATTGTTTTTTTTTACAGTTCCATCTATACCCCTGTGGAACCTTTCTTCATGTGTACGTCTTGTGAGGAGCCTACCCTCTTCCAGTCATTTGCAAAGAATTCACAGAATTGACAATCTTTTTGGCACCAGGAAATAATTTTTTTCTTTTGGCAGTACAGAATATAGTACAGTATATTAAAAAAGCAATGAATGACATAGTGATTAATAAGTACAAGATCGAGCTAGACAGAAATATAAAAATATAGTAAGAGTTTCTATTGATGTCTTGAAAAGAATGGAATTCACAAAGTGAGTGTTGGTCTTAAAACTTGAGCTTGGGGAATTTATGGAGGAAAACAAGATTGTGCCAGGTGAATTAGACAGATATTTTACATCAGTTTTTATTTAAGAGGATACAAGTAAACATCACAGAAGTGCTCTTAATTGGAATGAGAGGAAGGAATTCAGGAAAATTACAAGGAAAGTGGTACTGCGCAAATTATTGGTGCTACAGTTTGACTAGATCCCATGTTTGCTGGCAGCATAGAGGAGACTATTCAGCCCATCCAGTCAGTGACAACACTCAGAGCAATTCCATTCCATTTCCCTATAATCTGTTCTCATCAATTCTCCCTGTACTTGTGGTGAATTACATATACCTGTCTGGACACGCCCCCCCCACTGACTGCTCCTGTGGCTCCTCCCACAGACCCCGGTATAAAGGCGATTGGAGGCACTGCTCCTCCCTCAGTCTCCGGGATGTCGTATGGTGATCACTTGCTGCTGACTGCTCTCTTGCAGCAAATAAAAGCCTATATCTCGCCTCATGTCTCCGAGAGTTATTGATGGTGCATCAGTATCCTACCATCCAGCTATACACTGGAGCAATATACAGTGGCCAATGAAGCTACCAATCCACATTTCTTTGGGAATGTGGGAGGAAACAGGCACTCCCTGAGGAAACACAATGGCGACAGGAAGAACATGCAAACTCCATGGAGACATCACTGGGACCAGGATTGACCCCAGGTCACTGGAAGCAACTCTGTTAGTGGTGCCCCTACATTACTTTGTGGGTCCTGATGGATCTTGGAAGTAGATAAAAAGATAGCTGATGTATATCAAAATAATATCAGATTTTGGGAATCTGAAATGAAAAACAGAAAATGCTTGAAAAACTTAGCAGCTCAAACAGCATTAGTGGAAAGCAAAACAGTCAATATTTTCGGTCTGAAGCCCTTTGTCAAGCATTATTTCTTCTGAAGGCAGTGTATTGGACTGATTTTTCCTGTAATTTCCCAGATCTTGGAAAATTTTGATTAGATTGGAAAATGGTGAATGCAACCCCTTTACTGACAAAGAGATGGAGGCAAAAAGCAGGAATCTATTGATCGGTTCTCTTAACATTTGTCTAGAGAAATATGGTACAAGCCGTTACTATGGCGGAATAAATTATAAAAACTTAAGTTAATCTGGCATCGTCAGAATGGTTTAGTGGATACAGGGATATCTTTGAATGTACTAAGCTTAGATTTCTGGAAGGCATTTGATGAAGGTGTTACATCAAAGGTTATTGTAGAAAGTCAGGTCTCACAGTGTGGGAGGTAACATTGGCATGCATGGAAGATTGGCTGGTTCACAAGAAACAGTGTTGGGAATATATAGACTTTTTTTTAGTTAGAAGCAAGCTGTAGTGAGTCTGCTATAAGGATTGCTGCCAGGGCCCCCAACTCTTTACAGTTTATATAAATGATTTGGATGTTGGCACTGTAAGTGTGATTACTAAGCTTACTGATCACGAAGTTGTTGTGATCAAAAGCAATTTGTGGAGGCCACAAAAGATGTAGATAGCAGAAATAAGGAGGCAAAGATCTGGTAAATGAAATATACTTGCATCCTACAAGTGTAGTAGCTATGTTTCTTTCTCCAACATAGCATACCTACAACATGCTAACCCTAACTGTATATCTTTGGAATGTGAGAGAAAACTGGAGCACCTGCAGGAAATCCCTGAGCTCACAAGGAGAATATGCAGACTTCTTACAGACAGCAGTGAAATTGAACTTTGATCTTACAGCTGGTGCTAACTTCCATGGTACCGTGCCACTACAGCACCAGTTAGGTTAGAAGGTTTCTAAACCATTGAGGGCCGAATGGCCTGTACAGTGCTGTATCATTCAATATTCTAACACCTGCAATAGGCAGGTTGTATTATGAGGAAATGTTGGTCAGATTAGGCTTGTAACTGCTGGAGTTTAAAAGAGAAAAGGGTGACTTGATTGATATATGTAAGATCTTGAGGGTTTGTAGAGTCATAAAAAATACAGTGAGAAACAGGCCTTTTGGCCCATCAGTTTTGTGCCAATTACATCCATTTACACCAATGAAACACTACTGGATGGGTGTAGAGGCAGGATTTTGATTGTGGGGGGAATTCTAGAATTAGGGTTTACTATTTCAATTTACATATTGCTCATTTAAGACAGATGAGATTAATGTTTTCTTGCAGAAGGAGGCTGAAACTCCCTTCCTGCACAACATGTTGGAGGCAGAGTCTGAAAAATTTTAAGGCGGGGGTGATAGATATTTGATAATGAAGGGATTGAAAGGTTACCAAGGAAAGGCAGCAACGTGAAATTGTAGTTAATATTTGCTCAGCCATGACCTTATTAAATGCAGGCCTAAGGGACCAAGTAGTGTACTCCTGCTCCTAATTCATATGTTTATATTGAACTTAGCAAACCGCTGAGCTCATTCTAAATCTGTCATTTTAAATATTTATTTATCCAAAATGAAAAATGTCAAAGTTGCAATTGTCAAAGAATACGATTCTAATTATATAACTGAATATTATTCAGAGAGAATAGCATTTTAACTTGACTTTGAATACAAAATCTATCAACTTTAAGGTCGAGCATTAACTCTACCCTGGTACTCCAGTACAGCTCTGAAGACGTACTGCACGGCTAGGAATGCTGTCTTGTTCGATAAGATGAGGTCCATTTTGCTTGTTCAAGTGGATATGGATGGTGAGTCCAAAGACACACCATGGCCATCTCCTGAGGTCCTGGCCAATAGTTACCAAACTGATAATTTCTTTCTCTTTCTAGCTGTTGGAACTTGCTGGGAATAGGTTGAGTGATGTGTTTTTCTTGGGTAATAATGGCCAAAAATTTACCAACAATTGAGTGCTGTGCTTCCATCCTTTGCCGACTGGCTGTTTTCTTCACAGATGCCATGGTTACTGAAGGTGGAGAGAACTTCAGTGTTGGACAGAGACAACTCTTCAGTTTGGCCAGGGCCTTTGTACGAAAGAGCAGCATTCTGATTATGGATGAGGCTACAGCTTCCATTGACATGGCAACAGTAAGTTAAGCATTGGATGAGAACCCAGCTGTTTCTCATGGCATTACAAAGCATAAACCTTTGAGGGATATACAGAATGAAATATTTCACTTATTTTTATCTAATGTGGCAAAATGTATCTTCATTGGAAAAAAGGAGGGAGCAGAGTCATAGAAAAGTACAACACAGGAACAGATCTTTTGGCCTACCACATGTACACTGATCCACTGGCTTGTATAAATACCCTTAAATATAGTAATTATATCTGATTCTACTATTTTCTCATGTCCCAGATATCAGCCACTCTTTGTGTAAAACAAAACTTACCTTGAGGATCCCCTTAAACCTCCTACCTCTTACCTCCTGCTTTCTGTTCCAGGTACCATGGGAAACAAAGATTAAATATCCACTATGCCTTTAGTAATTCCTCTCCTTTCACAACTTCTATTGACCTGGCCCACCAGTGGCATTCACAGTGAGCTTGTTGCCTCCTCATGACCTAACTGGATCAACTTAGCACGATCCTGTTCGTCCTCAGGTTCAGTGTTGGGGGTGGGGGGAGGGCAAGGTCATGGCCACTCCTAGGTTGGTGTCAATGTAGCTTGGAACCTGCTCTAAGCAAAAGCAGAGAAATAACCTCTTGATAAAGTATCAAAGGTCTCTGAACTACTTGATCTTTCTGAAGCCAGTTTTGGGATGGTTGGCACTGGAATGTGTGGCGATGCCTGTGGCTGCTCCGGCACCACCTTGGTTGTGTTGGTTTTTGATACAAATGACACATTTCACTGTACATGTGATAAATAAACTTGAACCTTGATAGGGATTGGTTGTTAAAAATGTTCCCTTGTTAACAGAAACTGCATTTCCTTTGAAAAACTGCATGTCCTCTGAGAGTGCTACTGTCTTCCAACTCCATCCCAGATCACCTCCCCTACCTGTCGCAACTTGCCTGTCATCCTACACCCCTCCTCAATCCACCATCACCCCAGAGTCCTTTCTTGCCACTCCCCTTCACCTCTTTATACCAGCCGTCTTGCCTGTCTGCTCCCAGTCCTGGCGCCAGGTCTCGACCTGAGGAGCCAACAAATCCTTTTCTCCCATTGACGCTGCTTAACCCATTGAGGTCTTCCAGCAAAATGTTTGTTGCCCCAGTGTTTCCTTTTAACTTAAGCACTCCAGACCCAGTAACATCCTTGTAAATCTTTTCAACTCCTTTTCCATCTTAATGACATCCTTTTTGTTGCTGACTAGAACTGCAAACAAGTTTGATCTCACCAACGTCTTGTACTGTTGTAACACAATGTACCAATTCTTCTGTGTCAAGCTTCCATTCTACATCTACCATAGCTTAGTAGGGTGAGCTGGCTCAGACCTGTTTTGAAGATGAGCTTCCTGCATTTTTTTTAAATGAGCCTAGGGAGGAGCTCTGCCACAGAGAAAATTGAAATTCCTTTAAAAAAAAAATTCTGACAACTTTATAGTGAAGACATTCTTTCTGAGTTACGTTATGATGTATAAATCTGTTATTGTTTAATAGGAGAGCATTTTGCAGAAAGTAGTGATGACAGCCTTTGCCGATCGGACTGTGGTGACAATAGCAGTAAGTACAAGGGCTATACTGTGTATTGTAGTGTCCATGTGGCTTTCTTTTAGTAATGAATCGACTTTTTAATCCATCCTTTTTCCCCTTCTTATCATGCATTGACCTTTGTTCTGATCGATGTTGGAGTATTGCATTATTGTCTTTGTTATTATATTATTTTGATTTTCCCTTCTACTTTGGAATAGTTGATATAGCTGAAATGATGATCACAGCTATTAAGTCAGTCAGTGAGGCAAAGGCATTAAATGTTATTTTGCTGAAATCTCAGAGGTAAAATAGTGGCGAGCTGCAGGTTGGGAGCAAATGAGGGACTGAAATAAATTAACATTAGTAACACTAGAAGACTGGAGAAGTTTATGGGACTGTGAATTAATAAAACCCTGGATCTGATGAATAACTTCTGGAATGACCCCCGCAGACTGGATGGTGGGAAATGTAACCCACTTTTTGAGAAAGAAAAGTGCGAAGAAAAATGCTGCCACAAACTAGGTAATAATTGTAGAATAAATGTTGGATATTATTCTAAGTAATAATGGGACACTTACAATACATAATAAGTGGATTAGGCAGATTCTCTTATGAAAGAGATAACATATTTGGCATACCTGTAGGAGTTTTGTGGTTGTAATAAGCAGAATAGAAAAGGGGAAGCTGGTGAATGTGCTGTATTTAGACTTTCAAAAGATCTTCAGTAAGGTTAAACAAATACAAGAGAACCTGCAGATGCTGGAAGTCAACGTCACACATACAAAATCCTGGTGGAACTCAGCAGGTTAGGCAGCATCTATGGAAAAGAGTGAACAGTTTACATTTCAGGACAAAACCCTTCATCAGGATGGACAATGATGAAGGGTCTCAACCATTTATTCTTTTCCATAGATGCTGCCTAGCCTGCTGAGTT
This sequence comes from Hemitrygon akajei, assembly GCF_048418815.1. Lineage (NCBI taxonomy): Eukaryota > Metazoa > Chordata > Chondrichthyes > Myliobatiformes > Dasyatidae > Hemitrygon > Hemitrygon akajei. The sequence goes on from NC_133137.1 coordinate 55,538,659, forward strand.
CCTCCAGCATTTTGTGTACATTGCTTCAGTAAGGTTGCTAAATTAAATTGGAGTAATTTATTGGTTTGAACTGAGGATTGGTTAAAGGACAGGAAACAGGAATAGATGGGTAAGATTCATAGAATGTTACTGAGGCCTCAAAGGATAGATACAGCATTGTTGTTTCTTCAAGCTAGGGCTTAAGTAAAAAGTCAGCCATTCAGAAGTGAGATGAGGGGGAAAAAATCATCCTTAGGATAGTGAATCAATGGAATTCTCGACTTAAGGGAGATGTAGAGGCTCAGTCACTGAGTATATTTTTTTTAGTTATTGATAGAATCAAGGGGTTTGTGCAGGAAGTTGTCACCAAGAGTTCAACTTCGACCTTACTAAATGGTACAGCATATATGAGGGGCTGAATGGCTTACATAATCCTTTATGTTTTAAAGTGTCTAGGTATAAAATGTTACAGATCTGCCTGCTGTTTTAGTGCAATTAAATGAATAGATATTAAGGCCAAGAAAATTAGTTACAGACAGCATCATTTCCTAGTGACGTCAGACTTGAAAGATCCATTATGGTACAAACCTAAGAGGTATGATTTTAATGATCAGTTTTGTCCCAGAGAGAGGACATACCCGATATGAAATCTTTTTAAAACTAACAAACTTCCAGTGTACTCCACAATCATAGGAAGCTCTTCTTTCAGTGGCTTTACAAATGTAAGCAACCTTTATGCCCGGTAGTTAGAATGAATTGGCATCACTGAAGGTAATGGGGTAGATTTAAACTTAATGTGCTAACATACTGTGTATCCTAACAACTAAGCAATTAGGCAAGATATAAAGCAGGCCCCCAGTTCACTGTTTTAACTGTTAACTTCTGCCAAGGTTGAAAGAGGAAAAAGAAGCATGGTTAATGAAGTAAATACTTTGAATAAATGTGGCAGTTAATAACACATGATCAAAGAGTTTGAACAAGTAATTTAAACAAGGACCAAGATGGGAAGCAGTACTTTCCCGGGGAAGATATGTTCATTAATAAGCTAGTTGTGTCAGCTCAGTTTATTAGCCAATGGCTCTCAAGTAATGTCCCTCTGAAACAGGTAGGTTCTTACGGTACCTCATTACTTGGGAAGCTCAGTGGTGCGGCCGCTGTGAGCATTGTTGCCGTGGTGTTTGCACATTCACCCTTTGATCACACAGGTTTCCTCTGGGAGCTCTGCTTTCCTCCCACATTCCAAATTTATGCAGGTTGTTAGGTCAATTGACTGTGGTAATTTGCCCCTGGTGTTAAGGAAGGGGTAGAGTTTTGAGGGGGAGTTAATGAGAATGTGGGGAAAAGCAACTAGAATTTATGTACAGTATATGGGTGTTTAATGGTTGGCGCAGATTCTGTGATTTGTGTTCAGCATCTTTATGCTTCTCCCAAGTTTTAACAATTTTCTGTTCAGTTCATATTATTATTCATCTCTCTCTTTCACCATCTTGGCCATTCATTTTTGTGGTTTTTTTTTCTCTCTGCTGTTTTTCCTTCCAGCATCGCGTGACTTCCATTCTGGATACAGACCTAGTGTTAGTCTTTTGCAAAGGTATTTTAGTGGAGTGTGGCAATTCCTCACAATTGCTCTCTCAAGAGGAAAGCCCCTTTACCTCTCTGGTGAACTCCAGCAAGTAGAGGAATCCATTGCACAGAGTCTAGCTCTTGGGTTTGTAGATTTGATGGATATTGGCACTGGCAATGGCAGCTTTGACGGTCTTGTTGTTTTGCTAGAATCTTTGTGTTAACACACTAGCTTACTGCACTTTACCATAGTTTCTGTACTGCTGTTGCACATCTTTTATAGTGTGACTGTTCTGGAACTTTTGTATTCAAGACATACTGCAGGTTTATAAAAAACAAAATGTCCTTTGACTTTCACATAATTTTATCCTGAAGATGTGACTTGCTAACCCCTAATTCTACAAATCCTCAAATTCAGATTAATTTGGCATTTCTCTGACATTCAGAGAAAGCATTTGGATATTGTATTTGGCTCTCAAGCAGCTGTCAAGTGTAATAGATTAGCTTGTTATTCATCTTTGTCTTAAAAGCTGTACTGAAAGTAAACATTGACTGTGTAATGACAAAAAAAAAGATCCTTGAGGAGATTGGCAGTTTTTTTGGATTTCTTAATCAATTTGTGAACTTGATGGGTAGATGGAACATGACAAATTGATGAACTGTGCTTGCTGATTGCAAACTAATTTCTGCTAACAAACACTACTAAAATTTTTATGTATTCACAATGACAGTATCAACCTCATAACAGTTTTCTTCCCCCAAATCATGCAATATGTGTTTTGATGAGTAATCAAGACAAGTACTAGATGGATATTGGCCAAAACTCTTAGATACGGCACTGTCTATATTGTACTGCCAATTTAAGAACATTCATCAAATATTGTGAAACTTACAAAAGAGGCCAATCTGAAACACACTATTGTGCAACTGCCTAAGGGAATGAATCCTGAATTCTCAATTAGTTGTTCTGAAGTAGGTGAAGAAATAATCTTCGAGAGCTTCAGGTGGGATCCAGGTTCTAAACCCTCGACCCAATTCTACTCACAGTAACAACCCTGATTAATTTCTCTCACCCAGCTCAACTAAATGAGCCTACAGCTGAAAATCAGCTGTTTTCAACAGGGATTTTTTGATAAATATTGAAGGAATTTGTTTAAGATATATAACTTAAAGATAAGCACACAACTCAGTGAATATCTATAACTTGAATGTATAAAATGTCTTTAACACTACAAATGGCCCAAGTCATTTTACAAGAGATATCAATAAAAACGTTCTTGACAGAGGGTTAGAAGGAGAAAGCTTGGCTAAAGAAGCTGATTAAGTAACCATCTTAAGAAAGCAAAGGGAGTGGCAGGGATATTTGAGGAGGGAACTTTGGAGTCGAGAGCCAAGGCAATTGGAATCAAAGCTGCTAAGGATGGAATGATTATTAATCTGGAATGTTCAAGATGTCTGCATTTCAACAGTGCAAAGGCCAGAAAGGCTGGAAAAGAAAGTGAGGGGGCAAGATCATGACGGGCTTTGAAAATACGTGAAAGGATTTTTAAATTGTCCAGAAGACACTGATATGATGAGTGAACAGTATTGAGAGTAAGTTATGGTTTGGGCAACAGAGCTTTAAATGAACACAAAGACAGCTGGGTAATCAAGAGTACAAAGGAATATTCACATGGAGATAGAAGATTGCAAAGCCATCCAGGAAAATCCATCGTACTTTTAAAAACACTTCTCATGGCCTAATTCAGATGAGCTCTGTAGGTGCTACCAGACATGACTGAAAAATCAGAAGTATTATTTCAGAACCACAGCGAGCAGACTAACTGAGAGGCTTCAGTTAAAATTTTTTTTAAAGACCTGCAGATTCTGAAAATCTGGAATAAAATTAGAAGATACTGAAGACACACATATTTAATGGGGAGAGAAACAGAGTAAATGGTTCAATGTTGCCGGCTTCATTGCTGGGCTAGCAGCTGATGTAATAGTTCCACTGTAGCAGACCAAAACATTGAATTGAACAAATCTTGCAGTTTGTAACTAGATCATTACAAAGCTGCACAAACATATTTGTAATAAGAAATGGAAGAGGGATCTCAACCCATTTACCTGCACATGACAATAGTCTCACACTCTGTGATTGGGTCTTTGTTGTCTCAGAGATAAATGACATCACTTTGTTTTGCCTGGGTTGGATCACCTCCGATTATCTAAATTAATTTCAGGACCCCTACTCTATTGATTGTCAGGCATTCCATGAAAGAAAGTGAGTTAACTTCCCTTAAGGCCGATGAAGAAAGTATAACCAATAAACTCTAAATTTCAAGAAGAGCTAATTCTCCAATTACCTATTGGAAGGTTTATCGGGGAATCACAGGTGCATTGCCTCTTGATTTCTAGCTAATGCAAATAAACTTGTGAAAACAAGAACAACTTCTCTAGTAAGTGCAGTCACCTGGTTCCACCTGCTAACGTGATGAAAGTTGAGCGTTTAGCAGTTGGTAATTTTTTCTTGCTGTTGTAGATAGGGGTGAAGATATTTGTGCATTCACTTGGTATGAAACTAACAAAATGCAGGATAACTGCATTGAAGCATCAGCTTTCCCTCCGTTCCTCTTGGCTCCCAGCCTCACTACACAAGGACTCGTGTCAATAAATTTCAGGTGGGACTTGCCTTTTCATAGTAGGTGGAGAACTCGCTCAGTTTTCCCAATATGAGTTGCTGCTGGGTGAGACTACTTGCCAAGAGAGCATGTTGAAGAAAGTAGCCCTTACATTGTCACAAAGGCAATCATCTGTCTGACTTGTAAGCATTTGAAAACACATTGAGTTCAGCTTCTCTGCATCTGTGAGTGCTGGCGTGAGCTTGCTGTGCACCTTTTGTCTAATCTTCACACAAGTGTTTTAAATCTCTGATTGTTGTAAAACAAATATTTCTGAGCTGTGTTCTCTTCCTTTAAACTGCATCTAGTGTTAGTTGGATCATCCAAGCATTTTTCATAACAACATTATAGTGTATCAATGGTTTAAGTCTCAGCAACTGAGAAGGGTAAACAGGATTGGTTAATACTAGAATAGACTTGATGAGCTAAATGGCCTGGATCTTTTCCTCCTCAGAATGTGTAAGAGACTTAAAACTTGTGATCCACAATTAAGTATTTAAGTTCGACCATTTCAGTGGACGTGGGCTGCATTCTAATTGTTCCTCCTCTCCCCACAGCACCGAGTGCATACCATCCTAACTGCAGACCTGGTTATTGTGATGAAACGAGGCAACATCCTTGAATATGATAAACCTGAAAGTCTCCTGGCACATGAGGGAGGCATCTTTGCATCCTTTGTAAAGGCTGATATGTGAATAATCCGGAATCCTGGTATTCCACGTTAATCTTCTTTCACTCAACAACCATGTTTTTTTTTTGCTTTTTATTATCTAAAGTTATGCAATCTTCTTTAAGTCAAAAAACATACTTTCATACCTTCTCTCCAAGACCGTCTTTGCTTTAATCAGTGTCTGTCAGTATAACATGTCACATCCAACTAGACTATGCAAGGATTAGCCTTAAAATGATTGATTTTTCACCTTAATGAACCACAGAATGCACTGCAGTGCTAGAGAAATGTCATTGTACAAGAGACTGAATGGATTTATTCTAACTTCTCAGAATTACGTGTTGAATTGTAATCATAAGTAAGTTTTTTTGTGGTAAAAGTGTTGCAATTCAACTGGGATTAATACCAATACATCCCCTTACTTATTACGGTTTGCATTGTTTCAAATATTTAGTTATTCGATTTATAGATAAATTATGAACATGAGCAAGTCGACAGATGCTGGAAACCCAGAGCAACACCCACAAAATGCTGGAGTATCTCAGCAGGTCAGGCAGAAGTCGATTATCTATTCATTTCCACAGATGCTGCCTGACCTGCTGAGTTCCTCCAGTATTTTGTGTATGTTGCAAAAGATGAATTGCTCGTGTTTGGAGATGCATGTTGGCTACAGATATATATTGAAGGGTAAGATGTTTGTATTTATATAGGTTTACTCATTGGAAAATGTTGGGTTTAGACCAGTCAGTAACTACAACCATCATGCAATGGAGCCAGTCTAGCCTCAGGTCAAGTAAATAAAGTAACCCAGCAGACAAAGCCATTGTACTTAGCAAAAGGTGATGATCAGAAGTAGGATAGAGGAAATACTTTGGCTGATGTATGCATTTCTTCATCTCCATTGTTGTGTTTGGAAGTATTCACATCCAACAGTTCCACTTTCAGCTACCAGGATATCCATACAGAAGAGGCAAACAGATTTACTACAGTCCAAGCAAATGATTGTTGCGTACCAGCTCAAGATACACGGCTCTCAGGTGTGATGTCAGCCGTGCCTGATAGTGACCTTCTTGAGATTCACAGCCTTCTGTCTCCTTCATATCACACTTCCTTTCCTTGCCCTTGACTGTACCCAGACTTTGTGGGCTTTAAACCTCATGGTGGAAGAGCTCTTCCAGCTGATATCCAAACAATAACAATGCCCCATATACACAAAATGCTGGAAGTAAATAACTAGACAGGTAGCATCAGAATTGAGAGCGTCACAGAACAACACAGCAATGCCCCCCGCCCCCGGATATTGTGGTGACCTTTTAACCTACTTCACAATCAAACTAACCCTCCCCTCTCATATAGCTCACACCCCTCCACTTTTCTTTCATCTATGTTCCCATCTAAGAGTCTCTTAACTATCCCCAATGTACCAGCCTCTACCACCATAGCCGGCAGGAATTTCCAGGAGCTTGCCATTCTCTATGTATAAAAAGCTATTTTGGCATCTCCCTCAAACTTTCCTCTACTCACTTTAAAACAGGGGCTCACAATCTATGGTCCGCAGGCCCCTCCATTAAAGGGAGGGGCATAAAATGGTTGGGAACCCCTGCTTTAAAAGGATGTGTTCTGCTACTGAACATTGCTGCCTGGGGAGAAAGTCTGTCCACTCTCTCAATCGTATAACTTTATGTACGTCTATCAAGTTGCCTCCCGTCCTTCGTCACTCCAAAGCCCTAGCTCACTGAAACTTTTCCATAAGGCATGTTAAACATAGAAACATAGAAAGCCTACAGCACAATACAGGCCCTTCGGCACACAAAGTTGTGCCGAACACGTCATTACCTTAGAAATTACTAGGCTTACTTATAGCCCTTTATTTTATTAAGTTCCATCTACCTATCTAAAAGCTTCTTAAAAAAGACCCTATTGTATCTGCCTCCACCACTGTTGCCAGCAGCCCATTCCATGCACTCACCACTCTCTGAGTAAAAACTTACCCCTGACATCTCCGCTGTACCTATTCCCCAGCACCTTAAACCTGTGTCCTCTTGTGGTAACTATTTCAGCCCTGGGAAAAAACCTCTGACTATCCACACGATCAATGCCTCTCATCATCTTATACACCTCTATCAGGTCACCTCTCATCCTCCGTCACTCCAAGGAGAAAAGGCTGACTTCACTCAACCTATTCTCATAAGGCATGCTCCCCAATCCAGGCAACATCCTTGTAAATCTCCTCTGCACCCTTTCTATGGCTTCCACATCCTTCCTGTAGTGAGGCGACCAGAACTGAGCATAGTACTCCAAGTGGAGTCTGACCACGGTCCTATATTGCTCCAACATTACCTCTCGACTCCTAAATTCAATTCTACGATAGATGAAGGCCATTGCACCATACGCCTTCTTAACCACAAAGTCAACCTATGCAACTGCTTTGAGCGGCTTATGGACTCAGACCCCAAGAGCCCTCTGATCCTCCACACTGCCAAGTGTCTTACCATTAATGCTATATTCTGCCATCATATTTGGCCTACCAAAATGAACCACCTCACATTTACCTGGGTTGAACTCCATCTGCCACTTCTCAGCCCAGTTTTGCATCCTATCAATGTCCCGCTGTAACCTCTGACAGCCCTCCACACTAACTACAACACCTCTAACCTTTGTGTCATCAGGAAACATACTAACCCATCCCTCCACTTCCTCATCCAGGTCATTTATAAAAATCACAAAGAGTAGAGGTCCCAGAACAGATCCCTGAGGCACACCACTGGTGACTGACCTCCATGCAGAATATCACCCTGTCTACAACCACTAGGGAACTAGGGAAGCCAGTTCTGGATCCACAAAGCAATGTCCCCTTGGATCCTATGTCTCCTTACTTTCTCAATAAGCCTTGAATGGGGTACCATATCAAATGCCTTGCTGAAATCTACTGCTCTTCCTTCATCACTGTGTTTAGTCACATCCTCAAAAAATTCAATTAAGCTCAAAAGGCACGATCTGCCCTTTACAAAGCCATGCTGACTACTCCTAATCATATTCTACCTCTCCAAATGCTCATAAATCCTGCCTCTCAGGATCTTCCCCATCAACTTACCAGCCACAGAGGTAAGACTCACTGGTCTATAATTTCCTGGGCTCTCTCTACTCCCTTTCTTGAATAAAGGAACAGCATCCGCAACCCTCCAATCCTTGGGAACCTCTCCCATCCCCATTGATGATGCAAAGATCATCGTCAGAGGCTCAGCAATCTCCTCCCTCGCCTCCCACAGTAGCCTGGAGTATATCTCGTCTGGTCCTGATGACTTATCCAACTTGATGCTTTCCAAAAGCTCCAGCACATCCTCTTTCTTAATGTCTACTTGTTCAAGCTCATCAGTCTGCTGCAAGTCATCACTACAATCACTAAGATCCTTTTCCATAGTGAATACTGAAGCAAAGTATTCATTAAGTACCTCTGTTATCTCCTTCGGTTCCATACACACTTTCCCACTGTCACATTTGATAGATCCTATTCTTTCACATCTTATCCTCTTGCTCTTCACATACTTGTAGAATGCCTTGGGGTTTTCCTTAATTCTGCCGGCCAAGGCTTTCTCATGGCCCCTTCTGGCTCTCCAGTTTCCTTCTCAAGCTCCTTCCTAGTAGCCTTATAATCTTCTAGATCTCTTAACATTACCTAGCTCTCTGAACCTTTTGTAAGCTTTTCTTCTTGACTAGATTTATTACAGCCTTTGTACACCACAGTGTCTGTACCCTACCGTAACTTCTCTGTCTCATTGGAACGTACCTATACAGAGCTTTACACAAATATCCCCTGAATATTTGCCATATTTCTTCCATACTTTTCCCTGAGAACATTTGGTTCCAATTTAAGCTTCCAATTTCCTGCCTGATAGCTTCATAATTCCCCTTACTCCAATTAAACACATTTCTAACTTGTCTGTTCTTATCTCTCTCCAATGCTATTGTAAAGGAGATAGAATTATGATCACTATCTCCAAAATGCTCTCCCACTGAGAGATCTGACACCTGACCAGGTTCATTTCCCAATACCAGATCAAGTACAGCCTCTCCTCTTGTTGGCTTATCTACATACTGTGTCAAGAAACCTTCCTGAACACAATATCTAATATCCTCAATATCCCTGTTACTATTAGACGGCCTATAAAAAACACCCAGTAAAGTTATTGACCCCTTCCTGTTCCTAACCTCCTGTTCTCTAATCCAGGCAGCATTCTGGCAAATCTCCAAGGCACCTTTGAAATGAGGCGAGTGATTTTTTAAAATTCTTTTTTTTTCCAAAAATGAATGAGAAATGATACTGCAAGTGTGGTCATAAGTGGTAAAAGCTGAAGATCAGCTTTATGTCACAGTGGGGGGGGGGGGGGGGGTTAGTGGGTGGTGAGGATGTCGGGGAAGCTTTGTGCCAAAAGGTTGTTGAGCCAGCCTCGAATTCTAATGGAATAATCAGAGGCTGGAGGTGGACGGCAAGGTGGGAATCGGAAACAAAATTGAAGGGATAAGCAAGTGGAAAGGGTTGCCTGTGGATCTCAGAGCTATCTTCCCTCCTCATTCTCCAAACTCATAGATCCCAACCACTCATTGTCACCCAAGTATGCCTCTCTATTTTGCTTATGAAAAATATTTGAGACATTTTTCATGGAGTTATAATATTGTTGAGTCAGTAATTGGCATATCATGCCCTTGCTGACCATTGTACTTCTGCATGCTGATCTTATTTACCTGCATTAAGTATACAGTATTCTATGACTTGATCATTTATGTACTTGTTTAGATGCATTTTAAATGTTGTGAGAGCATCAACCTTCTCCATCCTCTCAGAGGATATGTTCCAGATTTCAGCCCCCTCTGGATTAAAAAAGAACTCCCTCTCAGATCCATTCCAAACCTTCTGCACCTCAGCCTGGATCTACGCCCTCTAGTCTTGGACTCCCCCCACCATGAGGAAAAGATATTCACTCTGCACTCTACTTTTTCCCCATCATTGTATACACCTCTATCAGGACACCCTTCGGGCTCCCCTATTCCAGCAGAAGCAAACCCAAACTATAGCTGTGTGCATACATCTACTGATGTTTCTGGACACATCATCAGTGATGTTCCTGGAATCATCAGGTGTTTCGGATCTTTCAACATCATACAGCCTTCTCCAGGTGACCCAACCGGGGCTGATCAGACTCCAGCTTGTGTCCAGATGGTTAGCTACACTGACTCCATGCCTCCCCTCTCTTGAGCCACAGCACAGACTCCTCATAACAAAATGGTCCCATCCAGACAATTTGCAGGTGGATCTCCTCTCAACCTTTCCAGTGTAATCATATCTATCCTATTCAGTAGCAACTAGAACTGCACACAATATTCCTGATGTAGCCAACCAATGTTTTATAAATGATGTCGCAGCTGTTATACTCTATGCACTATCGATGAAGGCAACCATTCCATATGCCTTCTTTACCACTTTATCTACTGTGCTGCCATTTCAGGGGTTTATGGAGATGTAGCCCAAAGTCCCTCTGTTCATTAACACTCGCTAGGGGTCTACCAATAACTGTGTATATGCAACTCTTGTTTGTCCTCCCAGAAAGCACCACCTCTCACTCGTCAGGATTAAAATCCATTTACCAGCTTCCAGCTGATCTATATTGTGCTGTGGACTTGGACAGCCATCCTTGTTATCAACTGTGCCACCAATCTTCATATCATTTGCAAACTTAATTATCATTTTTCCATTTGTATCCAAGTTGTTAATGCATATCACAAACATAAAACTTCCCTGTGGTGTAGAAAAATGTGTATGTTTGTAAAAGCCTATAGAATTATTACTGAATGCTGCAATAAATACTTAAGCAGCAGACTGGTTGCACTGAGGTACATATCTGCAACTGAGGTTTCAGATTGGTTGTCTTTGAAGTAAAACTCATCATTTGCATGTTGTCACAGAGGCCAACAATATTGAAATAAGACATGGACATTGTTACTCTAGAGTTAACCTATAACATATTCGATAAGAGTGACAGCCCTCACAAATAATTCATGGGCTGTAAAATACTTGGAGGATGTAATGGAGAGTTCGAAAACTTGCTTTTTTACTGGCCTCTTTCTTTTAATCCCTTTCTAGCATAGTAGTTGGAAGATAATTTTCCACAATTTGTGCTTATTGGTATAAATACTGATTTAAGAAAGATCTTAATATTATCATTGCTAACAATTAAGAAAGGACAAATTGCCTTGAAATATCAAACGTGTTCTTGTTCTGCAGTGCAAAACACAATGGAAAAACACCTGGAATAATTATGCTATACATACACTCCTTATATTTGTCAGTTATTACTGATCAATCTGCCTTTTCTTTACCCCTTTGGTGATTGTAAAATGTTAAGAGACATGTATTTAATGTGTGGATATTGTTACTTTGGAAATTAATGAGTACTGTATCTTAAATTAAAATCAAATGAGAAGCAGGTGTCTAGGTATAACAAAAGGAATTTTAAGAATGGTAGAAAATACAAGGTAACTGAAATTAGTTTGGAAAGACTTGTTTCACTTGTTGAAATTGTACAAGATGAAAATAGTGAATAGGCCTCCATGGCAGACTTGGGATGAATGAATGCATTCAGATTGGTATTGGTTTCTTTAAGGCTCTACACCAGCCACTATTGCACTATTGTAAATATGTAATTCAAGTTTCCTTGAATGTTTGCTTTACACTTCCTTATCAATAAAATGGAGATTTTACACGTTCAAACAGTGTGGTCTATTGAAATGAGCAGTAACCGCATTACAAATGAATATGCTTTAGAGTTGAAAGGAAAAATGGGACAAATTAAGTGTTAACACTAAACAGGCACTAAAGTATCATCTCATTTCAAATATCAGGTGCGCCTAGTTCAATTGAAATACATGTACATATTCAGGGGCACCCAGCAACTAAGCTGCAGGATATGATGCAGCAGGCGTGAAAGGGCTTTGCTGTTGTTTTCAGACGTGGGTGCATTAACATATATTGCCCCAAAATTCAATCAGACTGAGAAGATGAGCATACAAAGTAGGACACACTGATAGAATAGGATTCAATCAAAGTTGAGGTTATTGTCATATGCATAAGTACGTGTGCACAAGCGCAGTGGAAAAACTCGCCTGCAGCAGCATCACAGGCACAGCGTCAGACAAGCAGCATTCACAAAACATAAGTGAAACCAAAGTATATACAATTTTTACAGGAAAGATACACAAATAGAAATAAGACATCCATTTTAGTTCAGATAAGCAGTAGTGATTTGGGTTTTGTGAGTTGATTCAAACCTGACTGGTTGAAAAGATGTAATTTGCTGAACATGGAGTTGTGGGTCTTCTGCACCTGCTGCCCAATGGTGGCTGCAAGAAGATGGCATGGCCCAGATGATGGAGATCTTTGATTATGTATCTTGCCTTTTAGTGGCAATGCCTCCTGTAGATGCTACCAATGGTGGGGAAGAATATGCTTGTGATGTACCGGGCAGATTCCGCTAGCCTCTACAACTTCTTCTATTCCTGTACTGTCAGGTTGCCATACCAGACCATGATGCAACCAGCCAGAATACTTTCAACAGTACACCTGCAGGTTTGATATACAATGAGAAGTGACAAATCTCAGTGACAAACCAAACCTCCTAAAACAGTTAAAAACACTGGTGTACTTTTCTTCTAATTGAGTCAAAGTACTGGGCCCAGGACTGGTCCCCCAATATATTAACACCCAGCAATTAAAGCTACTGACTCTCTCCACCACCCACCCCCCCAATGCAAACTGGTGTTCCTTCCCCTTTCTGAAGTCTAAAATCAGATCTTTAGTTTTGCTGATGTTGAGCGAGAGGTTTTTCAGGTTCAGATTCCAACTTATTCATCACATGTACATTTAAACATACTGTGAAATGTATTATTTGCATTAATGACTTACACACATAAGGATGTTCTTGGACAGTTCCAAGTGTTGACACCAAAATAGCATGTCCACAATGTTCAGCAGGACAACATAAGCAGCAGCATCATCAGCAATGGAATAAAACAAGACAAGAACAACAGAACAAGCCTTTCCCACTCGTACCACCCATGCACCCCCTCACACAGACGTTTCCAACCCCAGAGCAAACCACCTCCAGTTGCTGTTGTGGAAACATCCAACCATCTTGCTCTGGTATCCTGACTCATTGCCACCTGTAATTCGTCCAACAATAATAGTGTCATCAGCAATTTTGCCTTTAGCATTAGAGCTGTGCTTAGCCACACTGTCACGTGTACATAGAGAGCAGGGCATAGGGCTAAGTACACAGCCTTGAGGTGCACCAGCGTAGATGGCCAGCAAGGAGCAGGTCCCCGTGGATTACAGTGTGCTTATAAGGAAACCAAGTATCCAGTTGCAGAGGGAAATCCAGAGGCTCAGGTCTTGAAGTTTGATGATGAGTTTAGATGACATGATTATATTAAACATATGGATGAATTATTTGTGTGTGAGGTAAATATGCTGCAATTAGGACATTCTTCCTGAAACATGCTTTCTACTCTTAGAGCCATTGAGTTATACAACATGGAAAGAGCACTTTGGCTTAATATTTCATGCTAATCAAGTTGGCTAACTGGGCTAGTCTCATTTCAGATTCAGATTCAGATTCAGTTTGTTGTCATTTAGAAACCACAAATGCAATGCAGTTAAAAAATGAGACAACGATCCCCCAGAATGATATCACAAAAGCATATGACAAAACAGAATACACCAGAAAATCCACGTAACATTTGGCAATCCCCAATCCAGAGTCCGGAGAGGCTGCTGCGTATTAATATCGCGCTACTGTCTAGTGCGTTCCCTGGAAAGGAGCCTCTGTTTGGCCCATATCCTTCTAAACCTTTCCTCCCCCTTTTCTCTCAAACTGCCACTTAAATGTCATAACTGTACCCAACTTGGTGACTTCCACTGGGAGCTTGTTCCATATGTCCAACACCCTCTGTGTGAAAAAGTTGCCCCTCGGATTCCTTTTTAATCTTCCCTCTCTCTTTAAAACTATGCCCCCTAGTTTTGAGCTCAACTATCCTGAAGAAAAGACTGTGACTACCCACCTACGTCTCTCATGATTTTATAAAACTCTACAATATAAGGTCACCTCTTAGCTTCTAAGCTCCATGGAAAATAATCCTAGCCTATCCCGTTTCATCTTTTAACTCAAACCCACCAGTCCTAATAACAGCCTTACAAATCATTTCTGCCTCCTTTCTAGTTCAATGAAATCCTTCCCCTAGATTAGGACTACCCAACCTGGTGTCCTTGGTAAGGGTCCAAGGCATAAACAAGGTTGGGAACCCCTGCTATAGATGGAAAACTGCAACTGCACAGAATCAGCATCAGAATAATTTTTATTATCACTGACAAATGTCATGAAATTTGATGTTTTGCTGCAGCAGTACAGTGCAATGCACAAAAGGATACTCCAAGTTTGGTTTCACCAACATCTGGAGCAGGGCAAGGACCTTATTACCAGTTCCTATGAATCTGACAATGGTGCTGACCTTCTATGTATCTAGATTTACTGGCCAGAGTGGATAGTTTTTGCAACATATTAAGATTTACCACATGATGCTATGTAGGTAAGGGCAATGATGCTCCCTGTTCAATTAAAGTGAACTATATTGCATTCTCTCTTGCAATTGATTATAGCAATTGGAGGAAGCATACAACTTTCCCACAATTGCAGATCTCTCCATGCTGCAGGGCAGCATTTACTTCATACACATGGTCTCCCTGATGAGGCATTTGAATTCTCCCAAGTAATCAAGTTCTAGTTTAATTATCATTTAACCACGCATAAATACCTGTGAACACAGCCAAAAAACTAAACAGTGTTCCTGCAGGGCCATGATGCTAAACACAGTACCATCAGTCATACATAGCACAAGGCACATATAGCTCATATAAGATAACAATAAACATACAGTCACACAGATGTGTGTGTGTGTGTGTGTGTGTGTGTGTGTGTGTGTGTGTGTGTGTGTGTGTGTGTGTGTGTGTGTGTGTGTTTGTATACCAAGTCCCAACTGGTATGTCCTATAAATTGATGGTACATGGATGACATGGATGTTGTCAGCAAGAATAAGCAGTTGTCAGCAGTCCACAGACAAATGTACACACACACACACACATGTGGAATGCAATTATCTTTCACCAATTGAACACTGGAGGGCAGCACCAATGGATGGGGCCAGCCCTAATCCAGTATGGACATCACTTCTGGACTCCCTTCCTGCATTGCTGCAACAGGCAAGCCTGTGGCATAAGGCCTAGCTTTCACTGCAGTCGAGGCCACACAGCTCCCGTGCCAGTAAACCAGTGATCCAGACTTGCAGTACCAATGTTCAAGGGAGTCCTGCGATCGCAAGAAAAACATCCAAGACAATCACTTGTTGTTAGAGTCCGTACTGCCTTCGCACAACAATTCTGATGCCTTTCTGTAGCAGGCAGCAAACCAGTCTGGAGCAAGCCCAGCTCCTCCAGCAATGAGCAACTCGCTGATGGGATAGACCTGTATCATTTCAAGTTCTTAATGTCCAACATTGCCTTGCGGTCATAAAAAAGACATTTATAATAAGACAGAAACATCATTCATTGGCCCTAGAGAGGTCACTGCACCTGAGCATGCCACCATCTTACTGGAACTGGAAATGAAATAAACTAAAAATGGAATAACTTTCCTTAATGATTCACTGCCAGTTTGGTAATCGGGTAATTATTGTCACATGTGCCAAGGTTCAGTGAAAAAAAATTATTTTGTATGCCATCTATACAGATCATTTCACAACAGCATTTTAAGGTAATATGAGGTCAAAGCAATAACAGAATGAGAACATACTCTTAATGGCCACTTTATTCAATATCTCCTCTACCTAATGAAGTGACCACTGATTAAATGTTTGTAGTCTTCCACTGCTGTAACCCACCCACTTCAAGGTACAACATGTTGTGTGTGCAGAGATGCTCTTCTGCACACCTCTGTTGTAACGCGTGGATTTTTGAGATGCTATCACTTTCCTGTCAGCTTGAACCAGTCTGGCCATTCTACTCTGACATCTGATTAACAAAGCCTTTTCAACCACAGAACTGCCATGCACTGGATGTTTTTCTTTGCTTTTTTGCTCCATTCCCTGTAAACTCTAGAGACTGTTGTGTGTGAAAATCCCAGGAGATCAGCAGTTTCTGAGATACTCAAACCATCCTGTCTGGCACCACCAATCTTTCCACAGTCTAAGTCACTTAGATCACTTTCTGATCTTCGGTCTGACAACAGCGAAACCTCATGACCATGTCTGCATGCTTTTACACATTGAGTTTTCAGCCACATGATTGGCTGATTAGATATTCGCATTAATGAGCAGGTATAAGGTGTATCTAATAAAGTGGCCACTGAGAGTAGTGTTGATGTTACTGAGAAAGTGCAGTGCCTCCTGAGAAATAAATGGCAAGGGCCATGTCATAGTCATTGATTAATATAGCAGGCCCTTCAGCCCAAATGGTACATGCTGACACAGCATCCTCTCCGCTAGATCCAGTTGCCTGCGTTTGGCCAGAACCCACCATATGTACCTATCCAAATGCTTCTTAAATTTTGCAATTGTACTCGCCTTGAGTACTTCCTCAGGCTGCTCATTCCAGGTAATCACTGCTCTCTGTGTAAAGAAGTTACCTAACTGTTCTCTTTCAAATCTCTCTCCTTTAATATTGTATCTCGTTTCGGATTGCCCAACCATAGGGTAAAGACTATGGCCGTCCACCTGATCCATACCTCTCGTGATTTTATAAAATTCTATGAGTCATCCCTCATTCATCTGTATTCCAAAGATCCAGCATAGCCATTCTCTCCCTATAACTCAGGCCAAGCGGTGTCTTGTAAATCTCTTCTATACACTCTTCAGCTTGGCAATGTCTTTCCTATAAGAAGGTGACCAATACTCCAAGTGAGGCCTGACTAATGACTTATAAAACTGCAACATATTGTCCCAACTCAAAGACCCTGACCTACAAAGGTCAACATAGTAAATATCTTTTTCACCATCCTCTCTACCTGTGTGCGTGAGTGGTAGAATCTGGGGAGTATGTAGGGAGAATAAAATGTGGCCTTGGTGTAGATGGGTGGTTGATGGCTGGCACAGACTTAGTGGGCCGAAAGGCCAGTTTCAATGCCATCTCTCTCTATTCCCCTACAACTCTTTCCTTTCTGATACGACACTCACAGGCTTCTAAAAACAAAATGGCCTAGTTATTTCAGTTTTCAGTTTTTATTCCATTTACCGTTCAACAAACTGTGATGACACAACCCTATGTGCTGTGGTTTTCTTTAATAATCCTGTTTCGTGGCTTCTGAAATTCCACCACATCAATTTTCTAGTCTGATAGTTACATAGTCAAAAGCCTCCAATAGATTTTTCAACCACAATTAGTCTTTCAAAAGTTCATTTTTATCATGACATTTCCCATCATTTTTCCTAAGTGCCCTGTTGCCACTACTTTAATAATGATTCTGGAAGTTTTAGCATTTTGGAGTTGCTAGGATTTACAAGAATGTGGAGAGCAGGATTGGTAGTGGCATCCGGATCCGAGGAGAGACCTAGATCTGAGGAGAATAGTGTTCTGTGGAGATCCAGGATTGAGGAGAATGGGATTAGTTGGGAGAATTAAGTTAAATGACTTAATGCTGCTGAATTATAGTTTTATCTATCTGTACCAAATGCAGAGCAGACTCGATTGGCCAAATGGCCTAATTCTGCCCCTAGGCCTTATGGTCTTCTGGTCACATGAAATGCTGGGAAGCATATTTCCATTCCAGCTTCTGAGTTCCAGTGGGAGCATACAGCCATGAAGGTTAAATTCGTAGAAAAGTCAGAAGGTAAAGCCCTAGGGGAGAGATGGGAATGCACAGCTCCATTGTTGCAGCTTTTAGCTTTACTGCAGGCTTGTTCTGATGTGTTTAATACAGCTGTTAGAAATGTGTGAACATTGTGAAATAAAAAACCCTGAGCAATGTTGTCCTCTTTAACTTGCAGACACATTTATTCAGACTATCAATTCACTTCGGTTTAAGGGCATCGAAGACTTTTGACTCTTCAGCTGAGACAGGCAAACAGGACTAAGGCACAGATAAGACCACGAGTTCACTGAATAACAAATCATAGACAAATGAACTACAACAATTTTTAGAAGTTAACTTTTCACCATGAATAAATGAATTAAAACTTGCAGTCCACAATGCAGACATAAATATTCTGAGGCTGATCAATTCAAATGATTTGAATACTCTTATTATCCCTGTAGCATCTCAGTAACTGTGAAACTGACACTCAGAATGGGCAGGGGCAACAAGGCGCCAATGTCCAATATCAGAGCATATCCCCTTCAGGTGAGTAGAGGAAAGATCGGGGCAGATATCAAAGGTAGGTTTTTTTTATACACAGGAAGTGGTGGGTGCCTGGAACACACAGCCAGGGTTGATGGTAGAGCTGGATACAAAAGGAACATTTAAGAGTCTCTTGGATAGGCACATGGATTTAAGAGAAATACTTATTTTTATTTTATGTAGAGATACAGTGCAGAGCTGCCCCTTCCGTCCCAATGAGCCACACTGCCCAGCAACCCCCCCACCCCCCCCCAGCCCAATCACAGGACAATTACAATGACCAATTAACTAAATAAGTGCAACACACACAAAATGCTGGTGGAATGCAGCAGACCAGGCAGCATCTATAGGGAAAAGTATAGTCAATGTTTCGGGCCGAGAGGGCAAGGGGAACCCTATCCCGAGTGGGGTGGCGGGAGGATGGGGTCAGATCAGATGTGCGTGAAATGGGACAGATGCGTTTGAGAGCAGAGTTGATGGTGAAGGAAGGGAAGGCCCTTTCTTTAAAAAAGGAAGACATCTCCTTCATCCTGGAATGGAAAGCCTTATCCTGGGAGCAGATGCAGCCAAGACAGAGGAATTGCGAGAAGGGGATAGCATTTATGCAAGAGACAGGGTGGGAAGAGGAATAGTCCAGGTAGCTGTGAGAGTCTGTAGGTTTATAGTAGATATCAGTAGATAAGCCGTCTCCAGAGATGGAAACAGAAAGATCAAGAAAGGGGAGGGAGGTGTCGGAAATGGATCAGGTAAATTTGAGGGCAGGATGAAAGTTGGAGGCAAAGTTAATGAAAGGGGCTTCCCTTCCTCCACCATCAACTCTGCTCTCAAACACATCTCTCCCATTTCACGCACATCTGCTCTCATCCCATCCACCCGCCACCCCACTAGGGATAGGGTTCCCCTTGTCCTCACTTACCACCCCACCAGCCTCCGGGTCCAACATATAATTCTCTGTAACTTCCGCCACCTCCCACTACCAAGTACATCTTTCCCTCCACCCTTCCCCTTTCTGTAGGGATCATTCCCAACACGACTCCCTTGTCCATTCATTCCCCCCCCCCATCCCTTCCCACTGAACTCCCTCCTGGCACTTACCCTTGTAAGTGGAACAAGTGCTATACCTGCCCTTACACTTCCTCCCTCACCACCATTCAGGGCCCCAGACGGTCCTTCCAGGTGAGGCGACACTTCACCTGTGAGTCGGCTGGTGTGGTATACGGCATCCGGTGCTCCCAGTGCGGCCTTTTATATATTGGTGAGACCCAACGCAGACTGGGAGACCATTTCGCTGAACACCTACGCTCTGTCCACCAGACAAAGCAGGATCTCCCAGTGGCCACACATTTTAATTCCACATCCCATTCACATTCTGATATGTCTATCCATGGCCTCCTCTACTGTCAAGATGAAGCCACACTCAGGTTGGAGGAACAACACCTTATATACCATCTGGGTAGCCTCCAACCTGATGGCATGAACATTGATATCTCTAACTTCTGTTACTGCCTCTCCTCCCCTTCTTACCCTATCCCTTATTTATTTATTATTTCCCCACCTTTTTTCTCCCTTTTTTTTCTCTCTCTGTCCCTCTTACAATCACTCCTTGCCTGCTCTCCATCTCCCTCTGGTGCTCCCATCCCCCTTTCTTTCTCCTTAGGCCTCCCGTCCCATGATCCTCTCCCTTCTCCAGCTTTGTATCCCTTTTGCCAATCACCTTTCCAGCTCTTAGCTTTATCCCTCCCCCTCCTGTCTTCGCCTATCATTTCAGATTTCCCCCTCCCCTCCGCCTCCTACTTTCAAATCTCTTACTATCTTTTCTTTCAGTTAGTCCTGACGAAGAGTCTCAGCCCGAAACGTCGACTGTACTTCTTCCTATAGATGCTGCTTGGCCTGTTGCGTTCCACCGGCATTTTGTGTGTGTTGCTTGAATTTCCAGCATCTGCAGATTTCTTTGTGTTTGCAAACTTAATGACTGGTACATCTTTGAACTGTTGGAGGAAACCAGAGCACCATAGGAAACCCTTATGCTCGCAGGAAGGACGTACAACCTTCTAACAGAGGATGCCAGAATTGAACTCCAAGCACCAACTTCCCAAGCTGTAATGCATCAAATTGGAGGGCTATAGGCTGCATAGGAGGGAAGGATTCGATGGATTATGGAGTAGGTTTATATAGGTTGGCACGATATCGTGGGCTGAAGGACCCGTGCTGTGTCCTATGTTCTTTGATAAAAACAGGAAATGGGAGAAACACTTAGGAGGTCAGACAGCATCTATGGAGAGAGAAGTAGAGTTAATGTTCTAACTTGAAATATTAACGCTGATGTTGCCTGACCTGCTGAGTGTTCCTACCACAAACAAGAGAAAATCTGCAGATGCTGGAAATGCAAGCAACACACAGAGCTCAGGAGGCCAGGCAGCATCTATGGAAAAGGGTACAGTTGATGTTTCAGGCTGAGACCTTTCAGCAGGACAGGAGAAAAAAAGATGAGGAGTCAGAGTTAGAAGGAGGGGCAAGGGGAGGAAGAAACACAAGGTGATTGGTGAAAACAGGAACGGGGGGAGCTGGGAAGTTGATTGGTGAAAGAGATACAGGGCTGAGAAAAGGGGAATCTGATAGAAGAGGACAGAAAAGCATGGAAGAAAGAAAAAGGGGAGGAGCATCAAACAGAGGTGATGGGCGGGCAAGGAGATAAGGCGCGAGAGGGAAAAAGAGATGTGGAATAGAGAGGGGGGGGGCATTACCGGAAGTTCAAGAAATCAACGTTCATGCCATCAGGTTGGAGGCCAGCTAGATGGCCTTCGGTTACCTTGTCATGTTATCTATCCATTCTCCCTTGTTTCGAGGCTCCTCATGGCTTGGTTATTTTGCTTTTATTATTAAAGTGATTCTTCCTGCTAAATTGTCTCCGCTGCTTTGTTTGGTTTAAACCTCCTCCATATCTCCTGACAAGATGGGTGAACCACCATCTGAGCCAGCAGAGTTTGCTCACCACGCTCAACCAACTCTCCATCTCATTACAGCAACCCTGCACCAGTCATCTCCTTCCTTGGAGCCCCAGACCATGTCTGTCACATTCATTCAGCATCTCTTCAAAAACCAATTGTATTGCAAACTAGAGAAATGCCAGTTCCACAGCCCAGTCATTTCCTTCCAGTTACGTCCTTTCAACCAAAGGTGTAACCATGGACCCAGTGAAAATGTACGCCATCGTTGCATGGCCCCTCAAACAGATATAGCACTTCTTGGGTTTCTCCAACTTCCATTGCTGTTTCATCCTCTCACCTCCCTCACCATTTCACCTACCTCACAGATAACCTGGTCTGCTGCCATGGACCACACTTTACCACCACTCTAACTCTCCGCCATTCAAACCTCTTCAGACCATTTTTTGATAGAGGTGAATGCATTGGATGTGGGTGCCATGGCCATCTTCTCCCACTGAGGACTCAATGGGAAGACACAACCTTCTGCCTTTTACTCACACAAGTTAAACGCAAATCCATCAATTTAACCCACACCAGGCTCACTGGGCCCTCTTCTTCATGCATTTCAACTTGATCTCCAACTGGCTTGGTTCCAAGAACACTAAGGTGAATTCCCTATCCCACCAGTTTGACCAGATGAAATGCAGATCGACCCCCAGCCCATCATTTCATCATTACAGATCCTTGCCCCAGTCGTCTGGGATCTTGAAAACCAGTTTCACCAGGCCCTACAGTATGAGCCTTTCATGGCTGACACACCCGACAACTGTATGTATGTGCTGCTGCCTGTGCACTCTGAGATACTCCAGTGGAAGAACTTCTTACTCCTCTCCAGCCAACTAGCTGCAAGACGGACCTGGATCTTCTACAACACCAGTTCTGGCAGCACACCATGATCACAGATGTACATCAGTTCATCACTGCCTGCACTCAATGTGCAGAGTCTAATTCCCCCAACCAGCAGCCCTCTAGGCTCCTGTGGCCCCACCACCTATGTTCCCACATCACCATGGATTTTATCATGGGTTTGCCACCTTCTGATGAGGCCATGACAGTGGTGGGCCAGTTTTTCAAGGGCAGCCCTCTTCATCACCCTTCCCATACTTCCATCAGCTACTGAGACAGCAGATTTGGTTCTCCAAAATATAGTTCGCCTCCACGCTTTCCCTCAGGATGTTGTGTTGGATAGAGGCACACAATTCATCTCATGCCTCTAGAAAGCCTTCTGCTCCCTCTTCCACTGGCTATCATCAGGAGACCAGTGGTCAGTTAGAAGGACTCAGTCATCAAGTGGAGAAGTTTCTATGATGCTTCACCACCTCTAACCTTTCTATATGGAAGAAGAATCTGCTCTGGACCAAACTATCTCACAATCTACACACCTCCTCTGCCACAGGTATGTCACCCTTTGAAATGCTTCATGGCTACCAGCCCATGTTGTTCCTTGAGGATGAGCCAATGATGGAGGTCTAGTCCTCCAGGCATTTGTTCGCCACTGCCGGAATGCTTGGAAAAGGGCAAGGAAGGCCATCCTCGCTATCAACCCACGTCCACTATCACCAGGCCAACCACGGATGGCTCTCAGCCAGAATACTCCACCCTGAAGTAGTCTAGACCTGAGATCTGCCCCTGTGTACTGACTCCTCCAAGCTCTTGCCCTGATTCTCCAGTCCCTTCAAGATCACCTATCGCATCACTTACTATCTCAAGCTGCCACTGCCCCTCAGGATCACACCTGCTTTCCTTGTGTCCTGCCTCACGCCTGTTGACCACTCAATTCACCTGGCCTGCACCTTCAGAACCTAGGATGGTGGAAGATGGTCCCATGTACACGGTTTGCCGGTTGATGGATTCATGTCATCGTGACTGGTGGTGTACAGTACCTGGTCAACAGGGAAGAGTACGGCATAGAGGAGAGATGAAACAGGGTGCCATCCAGTTTCATTTTGGATCCATTGCTCATTGAGAAGTTCCACTGGTCTCATCCGGATCACCCTGGTGCTAATTCCCAGGCATATCCCAGTTTCCACCCAGCTAACAGGCATCACCTGCCACTCATTTCCAACTCATCACCTGCAGCCAGCTCTCATCCCCAGTCCTTCTTCATCCATTGCACCAGCCAGCCTCAACCAGTTGCCTTGTTGCCCTGTCGGGGTTAAGTATCCATTCTCTTCTGTTTTGTGGTCCCTCGTAGCTTGTTATTTTGTAGTTTATTATTAAAGTGATCACTCACCACTAAATTGGCACCACTGCTGTACATCTGGGTCAAGCTTGCTCTGATTCCTGACACTGGTAAATGCTTTGATTAAATCAAATGAGAACTTGGCTCCGCAAAAGTTATGTTAGTGAACCATTCAGTGTAAAGGAAAAACAACTTAGCTGACATAATTTTGGAAAGACTGGCTTCACAGTTGAATTAGTAGAACAGGACAAAATGCAATGTTTGTAAAACCACATCTTCATTAATATTTAGTGCATATAATTAAATTCATTCATTAAGGCCGCTGTCACCATTTGCTTCAAATCGGCCACCACCATCCCTATGCCTGAGAACTTTACACCTTCAGAAAAAAAATGACTACTGTCCAGAGATGCTAACAACAATGGTCATGAAGTGCTTTGAATGGCTGGTGATGGTACTTATCTAAAAGTCTATTACTGCCATAACTGGACACTCATCAATATGCTTACCAACAAAACTGCACCTGTCATTCACCTGGCCATGACACACCTAAAAAACAAGGACACTCATATCAGAATGCTGTTGCTGGATTTCAGTTCGGCATTCAACACTATTGTCCCACAGACATTGGATTATAAAATCTCCTACTCCTTGGTCTAAATATTCAACTGTGCAACTGGTTGTTGGATTTCTGAAACAACAGACATCAAACAGTCAACTGCTCCTCCTTCTCCGTTATCCACAACACGGGAGCCCCCCGAGGCAGTGTGCTGAGCCCTTTGCTGTACACTCTGCTCACAATTAACTGTTCAGCCAAACACCCCGAGCAATCACATTGTCAAGTTCGTTGACGACGGCAGTGGTAGGGTGCAACACCAACAATGATGAGATGACCTACAGAGAGGAGGTGACAGAGCTCAAGAGCTGGTTCCAGGCAAATAAGCACTTCCTTAATGTGAATATCAATTTGGGAGTGGTTACTGACTTCTGGAGATCTCACACCGGTCTCACCCCTCTATACAGCAGTGGATTCTGCAAGGAGCTTCAAACTCCTGGGAATGCATATCTCACACAACCTCTCATCGTCCCGGAACACAGCCTCCAGAGCCAAGAAACCTCACCAATGCCTCTAATTTCTGAGTAGGCTGAAGAGAGATTGAGAGCATCCTAACACACTGCACCACTGTGTGGTATGGTAACGGCACTGTGGCAGACAGGAAGGTTCTACAGTGGGTCATTAGTCTGCCCAACGTATCACCAGCTCCAAGCTGGCTGGCGTTAAGGGCATGCACACAGAACGGTGCATGAAAAACACCAGCAATAATGTCCACCCACACTGCTTATGGACTACTTGCCTCACCTCCAATCAGGGAAGAAGCTGTGTAGCAACCATGCCATGACCACCTGACTCAAAAGCAGTCACCACACTCCTCACTATCACTACTTTATCATTTCCTGTAGTCTCCTCACTTACAGATGTGAGTACCTTATTTTCCTGTACTTACAATCAGTCCATTTGTATAAACTGTTTATGTATTTATATGTATTGTGTTTTACTGTGTTATTTTTGCTTATTGTGTATTTTTATGCTGCATCAGATCCAGTGTAACAATCATTTCATTCTCCTTTACACTTGTGTGCTGAAGAATGACAGTAAACTATCTTGAATCTTGAAAAAAAGAACATTGACCAACTGCAGTATAATTGATCACTTTCATATACAGTCTCACAATACCAGCTACCACTAATTTATTGTAAAAACACAACTCAAAGTTTTGTTTTAATTTTGAATTTGAACACTAACGGTATACTTGTCCCCCTCATGCGAGTGGAACAAATTTGTATCTAAGGCTTCTGCTGTTTACTTGTTTCACAATAGATCTAGTTGCTGAGCTTCGGTTTCATGTAATCTTGGTCGAATCACTTCATACCCTATTGAATTCAGCCCATGTCCTATTAACAAATTCTCTTTCAGAGAGCACTGGCCCATTACCAATCCGAGCCTCAATCACTATTTGCCAAGTGTTCCTCTCACAGGGAGGCTAGGCCCAGTTTAGAGTCAAACATTGTTGTAAAGCACAGAAATGCTCCTTTGGCCCACCATGTTGAGACCAACCTTTCTGCCCATCCTTGCAGATCCCACTTGCCTGCATTAAGAAATATCTCCTTCTATGCTGTGCCTTGTTCCGCACAACTAAACCCAGTAATATGTCAGAATCAGAAGTAGAATCAGAATCAGGTTTATTCTCACTGATGCATGCCATTAAATTTGTTGTTTTGTGGCAGCATTGCAGTGCAAAACATAAACAATTACTATAAGTTTTAAAAAATAAGTACAAACAAGGGATAGTGAGTGAGGTAGTGACCATGGGTTCATGGACCATTCAGAAATCCAATAGCTGATGGGAAGAAGTTGTTCCTAAAACATTGAGTGTGTGTCTTCAGGCCCCTGTACCTCTTCCCTGATGATAGACCATAATGAGGGCATTTCCTAGATAGGTGATGGTTAGACATGACCTAGCATGCATAGAGCCATGTTGACTATCCCTAATCAGTCCCCGTCTACCCAGGTACTTATACATTCAGAAGCCACTTTATTAGGTACACCTGTACACCTGCTGATTAATGTAAATATCTAATCAGCCAATGGTGTGGCAGCAACTCAATGCATAAAAGCATGCGGACATAATCAAGAAGTTCAGATATCATTCAGACCAAATGTCGGAATGGGGAAGAAAAATGACCCAAGTGACTTTGATCGTGGAATCATTATTGGTGCTAGATGGGGTGAATTGAGTATTTCAGAACCTGCTGATCTCCTGGGATTTTCAGGCACAACAGTCTCTAGAGTTTACAGAGAATGGTGCAAAAAACATCCAGTGAGCAGCAGTTCTGTGGGTGAAAGGTCTTGTTAATGAGTGAGATCAGAGGAGAATGGCCAGACTGGTTCAAGCTGTCAGGAAGGTGACAGTAACTCAAGTAACCGCCCAATACAACAGTGGTGTGCAGAATTGCATCTCTGAATGCACAACATGTCGAACCTTGAAGTGGATGGGCTACAGCAGCAGAAGACCACACCAGATTCCTCTCCTATTCCTAATAAAGTGGCCACTAAGTGTAAAAGGATCATAAACTACTTATACGCAAGTTCCTTGGACTTTTATGACCTTTCTAGGTATGATGTGTGCTTCTTGTAGTCAATTGGTACATGGTGTACTATCTACATCACAAACATTGGATACGGGTTAATTGCACATCACATTCACTCTATGCATTTGCGAGGGTTATGAGACTTAACCCCTGTCATCTCTTATAGTAGACCTGCTGAAAGACCTTACAGCTACCACATGCTGCCAGCTTCAGTCAAGATCGCTGCTGTGTTTACATATTTGCCATCAGCTCCTTCCTGCTTTCAGCCAAATTATCTGTCCCTTCTCCCATTGTGAGGTGTCTAAAATTACATTAACTGAAGCAAAAGCTCAGTTAGCACTTTCTTCATCACTTAATTGTAGCTCAAAGACTGGGCATCACACAGACTTTAAAGCTTCCTGAAATCCAAGATTTTATTCACTACAGTACATCCCGAAGTGTCTTTACATGGTCCCACTGCCTTCAGTAAAAATTAGGCCTATTGATAGCCAATTGACATACAGTAGCTGTGCACCTTATCATGCCACACTTGCCTTACAACAATCTACCACCAACTTTCTAGAAGAAGAGATGGGGCAAGGGTACTTACTCACAACACACCACACACGAGTCCTCCCAAAAGTTCACACTTGGCATATACATGGGTTTACTAACCCTTGATAAAGCAGATCATTTGAATCCTAAATCACCCTTCCTATTGGCTGGGAAAAAGCTCACATCCATTCCCTTTGCACAAGAAATGTACCAAAGGGTTTGTGCTATCTCCTTAACTTTTAGCAAAATCCATTGCTCTTTGCAAAGTCTGGTATATCTGAGCCTCAAGGAGCCAAACCAGATATTGTAATCTGTGACTGAGAGCTCCAAAATCTGTGTGGTTAATTAGACAAACTCACTACTGCAAATCACGCAACAATAGCTGTCTTCTTTATTACTAGATAGATTACAAGTCATTGGGCAATGACTTAGGATGACCACAGAGAGTGGTGGGTGCATGGAATGCCCTTTCTGGGATGGTGGTAGAAACAAATGAATTAGGGGCATTTAAGAAACTCTTACATAGCCACATGAATGATTGAAAAATGGACAGCCATGTGGGAAGTTAGGATTGAGTTGCCGTCACATGATTGGCTGATTAGATACCTGCAATAATGAATGGGTATACCTAATAAATATTTATACCACTGAATGTATAAGTATTTGGATAGACAGGGACTGGTTAGGGATAGTCTATGTAACTCTCTGCATGCTAGGTCATGTCTAACCAATCTTACAGTGATTTTCAAGGAGGTTATCAGGACAATCGATGAAGAAACAGCAGTGGATTTAGTCTACATGGACTTTAGCAAGACTTTTGACAAGGTCCCACATGATAGGTTGGTCAAGAAGATTCAATCACCTGGCATTCAAGATGAGGTAGTAAATTGGATTCAACATTGAATTCGTGGGTGAAACCAGAGGTTGGTAGCAGGTAGTTGTCTCCCTGAATGGAGGTGGTGTGCTGCAAGGATCTGTGCTGTTGCTCTATAATGATAATATGATGATAATGTAGTAAAACGGATTAGCAAATTTGCAAATGCCGCCAAGTTTGGGGGCATATTGAATAGCGTGGAAGGCTATTAAAGCTAGCAGCAAGATCTAGACCAACTGAAGAAATGGGCTGAAAAATGGCAGATTAAATTTAATGCAGGCAAGTGTGAGATGTTGCACTTTGGGACAAAAAAGAAGGGTAGGACATACATAATAAATGGTAGGGCACTGAGGGATCTGGTAGAGTAGAGGGATCTGGGAATCATCATCATCATCATCATCATAATGTGCCTTGTCATATGACATGGGTGATCATGGTCTTCCATCTGTTCTTCATCTGTCATTTTTATTTTTTTCTCTATCCATGACCATGATTGTTCTACAGATCCATAATACCTTGAAAGTGGCATCACAGGTAGTTAAGGTGGTAAAGAGAGATTTTGGCACATTGTCCTTCATGAATCTAAGCATTAAGTACAGGTATTTTATGATGTTATGTTGAAATTGTATAAGATATTGCTGAAGCCTAATTAGTAGCATTGTGTGCAACTCTGGTCATCTTCCTTCAGAGAAGGTATCAATAACATTATAAAGAGTACAGAGAAAATTTACAAGGATGTTGCCGGGACTTGAGGACCTGAGTTATAGGGAAGGGCTGAATAGGGTAGGACTTTATTCCCTGGAGCATAGGAGAGTGAGGGGAGATTTGACAGAGGTGTATAACATTATGAAGGGCATCTATAGGTTAAATGCAAGCAGGACTTTTTTTCCTGAGGTTGAGAGAGACGAGAACTAGAGGTCATGATTAAGAGTGAAATGTTTAAGAGGAATATGAGGGAAACTTCTTCACTCGGAGGGTGGTGAGAGTGTGGAAGAAGGTGCTAGCAGAAGTAGTGGATGTGCGTTTGATTTCAATGTATAAGAGAAGATTGGATAAGTACATGAATGCGAGGGGCAAGGAGGGCTATTGTCCAGGTACATGTCGACAGGACTAAGCAGAATAATAGTTCAGCATGGACAAGATGGGCTGAAGGGCCTGTTTCTGTGCTGTGGAGCACCATGACTCTAAACATAATAACAGCACCATTTTCTCCCCATGTTTATTAAAATAATCATCCTCACCCTCCCAGTCTTTTATCACACTGAGTTAGCAGATGTAGGTGCTTCACTATTATATAATAGAAGAGCGTCTTCCGCACACAATTCTTCATTGTTCCTTCAAACCTGAGAAGCTCCATTGGACTCAGAATGCACGAAGACTGGTGTAGCAGGGCCTTCCCTCACCATTTAAACATGCTGTTTATTTAAAGATGCATTTTCAATATTGATTGTCTTACACAGACTCTAATTATTTGGATCAGGTGTTAGAATTCACCAGCTTCTCACAATGGGTTAACTAGCTCTTCACTCAGTTACAGACACCACAGCAAACACTGGACAAACTAATTGAGCAAAATGAACTAGTTTCCTCACCCACACTGCTACTATCAACTGCGACCAGTAAGTCTTTGACGTATATGATTAACTAGGCTAGCTCATCGCCAAACAATCTGCTTTAATAGTTCCTTGCTTTATTACCACATACAAGATACTGGACATGCTTAGAGTCATACAGAGCATTAAAGAGGAATTAGGCACCAAATTCTTAAAAAGGAAATGTACTAACAAAAGCAACACTACAGGAAAATGTGAACTTATTTAAGGGAACTTCAGAGACTGCCTCTGGAAAATATCACTGCAGCCAAGAGAGCAGTTACTCATGGGCAGTCTGAGAGTAACAATTATTGCTTACAAACAATATCCTAAAAATTCTACAATGCTAAAATTGGAAACATTTTGAGTTCGATTCATTTAACTTAAGGGTGATTTTACATTAAATCAAAGGGTTAATGCATTGATGATTTCCTAGGAGTTTCAATTCAGGCAGAAAATTAGCTTTAATTGTCTCCATAATGATAGTCTGGCGCACTGTGTCACTTTCCCACTGCACATTCCAAATTTACTGGAAATAGAATTGACCAATTAGGCTCCTGCTTGAAAACTCAAATGACAGAACGTAAAATCCGAGAAACCTTGGTGAAATTCAGCACTGATTGGTCAAAGCAATGAAATATCGTCTGTAATCACTTCAAATAATAGCAAGCAATCACATTAGTTACTCATTGTTTACTTGCAGCAAGACATCCCCCGGGACTTCACAAAAGTGTAATCAAAGGAAAATTAGCACAGAGGCATGGGCAAGACTCATGTGAACAGTGTGTTTGTTTATTCCATGTCTTTTTTATTGCAGGAGTTTAGAAATAGCGAAGTTTTGTTGCAAAAGTATCAAGTACTGGTGAGTTCGTACCTAGAGTACTGTGCACAGTTTCGTACTCCTTACCAAAGGAGATTCACAAGGCTAATTGCTGGGATAGAAGATTGTCCTATCATAAAAGGCTAAGTATGTCTGGGTTTGTTTTCTTGGGAGTTTAGACGAATGAGGGGTGATACTGTGGAAATAGTCATCTGGGAGAGTCAGCAGCTTTTAATTCATGGGTGTTAATGTATCGATGTCGTGTCCTAGCACATAGATGCACTCACAAGGAAGATAAGCAGCATCTTTACTTTCTTGGGAGACTGAGAAGGTTCAGCTTATTTTCTCTAACAAACATATATGCACTGTTATGCATATAAATATGAGGGGAGATTGATAAGTTAGTGGCCTAAGGTAGAAGGAGTCAATTTTAGAAAACCTAGCACATTTATTTTTCAACATAGTCCCCTCCTATATTTACACACTTAGTCCAGCGGTTGTGGAGCATACGGATCCCTTCTTTGTAGAAGTCGGTGACTTGGACCTCCAGGAGTGGTTGACAGCAGGGGTGATTTCTATGTTCCTGGCCTGAGGTAGAAGCAGATGAGTTATACAGCTCCTGTTACATGCACGTGCAGTTCAACTCTTTGAGTGATTATGCAGAAAGTTTGAAGTTCATAATTCATCTCCTTCTACCCTAGGCCATGAACTTATCAATCACCCCTGTTGTCAACCACTTCTGGATGTCCAAAACGCCGACTTCTACAAAGGGATCTGTATGCTCCACGACCGAAATGTAGGAGAGGACAATGTTGAAAAAAAATGTACTAGTTTTTCTAAAATTGACTCCTTCTACCTTAGGCCACGAACTTATCAATCACCCCTCATATATGTATGGTTGAAAGCATCCTGACTGCTGGCGTCCTGGTCTGGTACAGAACTTCAAATGGACTCACCTAATACATCATGGGTACATCCCTCCCCACCACTGGTGATATCTATAGGAGGTGCTGCAATATCCAGCATCAAATATCTCCATCATCTGGCCCATGGCATCTTGGAACATAGAACAGAACAGCACAGGAACAGGCCATTCGGCCCACAATATTATGCCAAACCAGTTAAAAAGCAAATTAAAACACACAAACACTAATGCCTCCAACCTACACAATGTCCATATCCCTCCATCTTCCTTACATCTATCTGCCTATCCAAACGAATTCCTCACATCCCCCTCAAACCTACCCCTTTCACCTTTGATGCATGCCCCCTGGTATTAGACATTTCAAACCTGGGAAACAGATACTCCCTGTCCATTCTGTCTGTGCCTCTCATAGTCTTGTAAACT
The DNA here is from genome assembly GCF_048418815.1 of Hemitrygon akajei. Lineage (NCBI taxonomy): Eukaryota > Metazoa > Chordata > Chondrichthyes > Myliobatiformes > Dasyatidae > Hemitrygon > Hemitrygon akajei. Next base: position 55,570,451 of record NC_133137.1, read on the forward strand.
CTCTCAATTTTCCACTCAACCTCTAGCACTACAGAGAAAACAGCCCAAGTTTATCCAGCCTGTTGTAATTGCTCATGCCCTCTAAACAAGGAAGCATCCTGGTAGATCTCTTCTGCACTCTCTGAAGCCTCAACATCCTTCCTATAGTAGGGTGACCAGAACTGTATGCAATACTCCAAAGTTTTATAAAGTTGCAACATAACGTCCTGACTTTCGAATTCAATGCCTGGCTTAGTAAATCAAGCATTCCATAAGCCTTCTCAAGCGCCTAAATAAAGCTATGATCTATCTGATCAGCAATGCATCTACGGATCTTAACAATGCTTAACAGTGTACTATTTCCTTGCATTTGCCTTACCAAAGTGCAACATCTCACATTTATCTTGGTTAAATTCCATCCGCCATTTCTCTGCCGACATCTACAACTGATCTATATCACACTGTATTCTTTGTCAGTCTTCTACACTACCCACAAATCCACCAATCTTCAAACATACTAACTCAGCCATCTACATTTTCATCCAGGTCATTTATATACATCACGAACAGCAGAGGTCCTAGCACAGATTCCTGTGGAACATCACTAATTGCAGACCTCTAGCTTGAATAAGTCCCTTCAACCACTACCCCCCATCTTCTGAGCACAAGCCAGTTCTGAATCCAGACATCCAATTCACTGCTGACCTCATACATCTTAACCTTCTGGATTAGTCTTCCATGAGGGACTTTGTCAAACACCTTACTAAAATCCATGTAGACAACATTCACTGCCCTAAACCTCATCAATCTCTCTCATCAACATGTCAATAAACTCAATCAAGTTGGTAAGACATGACTTACCCTGCACAAAGCCATGCTGGGTCTCCCTAATTAGGCCATGGGTTTCCAAATGGTCATATATGTAATCTCTAAGAATTTTCTCCAGCCATTTTCCTACAACTGACATGAGACTGACCAGACCATCGTTCCCAGGCTTTTCCCTTGTTCCCTTCTTAAATAAAGGTAAAATATTAGCCATTCACCAGTCCTCCAGGACCTCGCCTGTGGCTAGGGAATACACAAAGATACTGGTCAAGGGCCCATCAATCTCATCTCTTGCCTCCTTCAATAACCTGGGGTAAATCCCATCAGGCCCTAGGGACATCCACAATAATACTCATTAGGAGGCCCAACACTTCCTCCTCCTTGACCTCTAAACATATTTATACACTCAACACTGATCTCCTGGTCTTTCATATGCTTTTCCTTGGTAAATACTGAAGCAATTTACTCATTAAATACCTCGTTCACATTCTCTGCATTCAAGCAAATTTTCTACCCTTTATTTGTGAGTGGTCCTAACCACTCCCTAGTTATCCTCTTGTTTCTGAGGTATGTATAGAATGCCCTGTGATTCACCTTGATTCCACTTGCCAAGGACTTTTCATGGCCCCACCTGGCTTCCCTAATTCCTTTCTTTAGTTCCTTTCTGTCTTCTTTATACTGCTCATGTGCTTCGGTTGATCCTGACTTCCAAAAATTTACATATTTTCCCTTTTTCTTCTTGACTAAATTCATCAGCTCTCTGGACATCTAAAGCTTTCTTATCTCTCCATCCCCGTCCTTCCTTCTAACTGGAACATACCCTTCCTGCACACTGTGCAATTGATCTTTAAACACCCTCCACATGTCTGATGTGGATTCGCCAGAAAAAAAGGTGCTCCTAATTAGTTCCTGCCCTCATAGTTTGCCTCACTCCAATTTAAAACTCTCCCACAAGGACCATAGCTATCCTTATCAATGACTACGTTGAAAATTAATGAGATGTGGTAACGGTCAACCCACTGTAAGGTCAATCACCTTACTTAACACCAGGTCCAGTACTGACCCTCTTCTCATTGGAATGTCCACATATTAATTTAAGAAACCTTCTTTGAAACACTTCACAAATTCTGTCCCATCTAAACCCCTTACACTAAGAAGGTCCCAGTTTCTATTAGGGATTTTGAAATTCCTCATGACAACAAGCTATTGTTTTTACACATTTCCTTAACCTGATTACATATCTGTTCCTCAATGTCCTGGTGGTTATTAGAGGGTTTGCAGTACAATCCCACCAGTGTGATTGTACCCTTTCTATTCCTGTCCACCCAAATTCACTCAGTGTCTGGCCCCTCTATTACGTCTCCCCTGAGCCAAGCTGTGTATTGTGTACATTGGCAGGTTTGCACAAGTAATCTCGTATGTCAGCCAGTGTCTGGGTGACTGGGCTGATTGGTTTGAACCAAAAGCAAAGGGAACAAAAGAAGTCACAGCTACCATCAGGCAAGCAGACCAGAAACCTAACGTCCCACAACACTGGGTTCAATAACAGTTACTTCCCTTCAGCCATTCAATTCTTGAACCACCCAGCACAACCCTAAACATCACATCAGTATAGCAATGCTGTGACCAGTTTCTTTTAATTTGCACTAAAATAGACTTTGTGGATAACTTATGTTTAACTTATGCATTTTTTGAGTGAACCCTGCTTATATAATCGTATATGCCTATGATGTTGCCACAAGTAAGTTTTTCTTTGCAAAAGTTCATACATGTATTTTTGCATGACAATAAATTTGATATTGATATTGAAACATATAAGTTGCCACAGGGATACTGCAGAATATATATTGTGATGTTTTCACTAGGGAGAGAGCCTCAAATGAGGGGACATAGGTTCAGGGTAAGGGATCAGTCATTTAAAACTGAGGTACGTAGAAGTCTTTTTGTGTCAGAGGATGTTGGAAGTACTTAAAATGTAGGAAGATGCATCTGCTGGATTCAAGACTAAATTGTCATTTTCTTGTAGTTTGTAATGTTTGTTTATCTGTTTGTATAATCACCTTATTGTCTATTGACCACTCATCAACAGAATTAGGTTAAGAAATTTACTACAAAACTCTTAAGTAATTGAAGCTCGCACTTTATTGTCTCTGTACAAACAACAACGCTATTATGTTGACCCTGGGCCAACAACTTAGAACATGAATCCTACTGTTCCCTTTGTGCCAATACTTATTCAGACCACTTTTCCAATTTATAATAGGGATCTCTGTCGGCTAGACAATCAGTTCTTTCTTCTCCCAGCCCCTTGCATGGGAGTTCTTCCTTGTGATGGTGAATCTCCGGAGTTATATTTGCTGTATTCAAAAACCTCTGCTTTTATATTCATTTCCTACCAGCTCAAATGTTGCATTTAGCCTTAATGGCTATGAGTCATCCGACTGACCTATAACACCTTCTCATTGGATGCAGTCCAAGGGCGACACAATTTCTTGCCTAGGTGTCTTCTTGTGTTCCTTTTGATTTTGGTTTACACCAGACAAACAGGTCACCCAGACACTGGCCAACATAATGATAGTTCTTCTGCGAACCACCATTGTGCACAATACACAGTTTATCTGAGAATGATCTAGGTTTGGCAGATCCATAGCAAAAACTCATTGGCACCACATTCAGTTGCTCTGACTAGATTATCCCAGAGCAAGAATCAGTTCAAACAGTTTGCAAGATGGAAGTTACAGAGCAGTTTCACAAAATGGCATCCTCCTTCTTCAAGCACATGGCAAGAACAAAGATAATTAGTTTGACTGCTTCCACTGGCCTTGAACCATTCGAGTTTGGTGTTTTCTTCCATATTCTAATTACAACATGATCAACATCTCCCCCTTCTGATCCACAGAAAATTCTGGGGATCACACTACTGTTTATATGTCTGTGAGAATACAGAACAAAAGGAACACCAGCATTCATAACTTCAACAAATAATACTGATAAAATACTAACTAAACTCCATTGACTGTAAACATAGATAATACAATATCAAAATACTGACATATTTAAAAATAATATTATCAGTACAAGGGCATAATGAAACATGATAAAAATTGTACCTAATTTCATACAAGGCACTTATCAAGGCACTAATATCAAGGCACTTAACAGCTATTATTAACACTTGAGCACAATTTCATACTATGAAATCAAACAAAAAAAAATACAAAAAGAGATTTGGAATGGTATTCATGCACACACTTAATTTATTTAATTTGCCATCAAAACTACTTTGGAACAAAGAGCAGAACAATAATAATGTGTAAAATAATACAAGAGTGTACATTAACATTTGAATACCACTTTCAAACCTTACTCCAAAAGGGATGAATTCTGCAAAACATCATTAGCTAAATCTGCATTATTGTCTTGGATAATTCATCCCATTGTCTACCATATAACCATATAACAATTACAGCACAGAAACAGGCCATCTCGGCCCTTCTAGTCCGTGCCGAACGCTTACTCTCACCTAGTCGTACCTACCTGCACTCAGCCCATAACCCTCCATTCCTTTCCTGTCCATATACCTATCCAATTTTTTTTTTTAACGACAAAATCAAACCTGCCTCTACCACTTCTACTGAAAGCTCGTTCCACACAGCTACCACTCTCTGAGTAAAGAAGTTCCCCCTCGTGTTACCCCTAAACTTTTGGCCCTTAACTCTTGACTCATGTCTAATGATAGTTCATTATGTGCTGTAAAATAAACGATAGGTAGATGAGCAGTAGGTACATATCTAAGTAAGCCCTCAGTATACAGTGTATATGTCCAATTTAATGGGTGGTGTTTACAACTGGTTTGGGTAATACTGGCCAAGCTAAAACTAAGTCCCTCAAAACATTGAAAATTGCAAATTTCAGCTTAACGTTCCCTTCTTGTAATGTTCTTGAAGTAGCAATGTAATAAGTATCATCTGCCAAACAAATTTCAGGAATGTCCTGTTATTAGTGAATAATTTTCATAAGAAAAACACACACACAATCTATTAACCCATTCTTAACTAAATCCTCTAGACAAACCCAATATACTCCTTTACAGAATTTCGTCTCAGTTCTTTATAACTTCTTTCATCATGCATGTAACCTTTGACCATTTTGAGGCCACTCATCAGCAGCATTCCAACACCAAGCATTTCCAAACACCAACGTGTGGTTTAATTCCTTCAGAGTCTTTCGTCCAGTGATAGCTTGTCTCCCTTGCTTCCTTCACAACACATGTCCAGTCTACAGTGCAGTGAGGAATCAGTGGCAACTCAGTAACAACATAGCCCCAAAAATATTGAACTGTTTCACTGCATTGGATTGTGAGATTTACCTTCATTACTGCGTTTACTGCTAGCTGAGACAATGTCTGTCCTCCAACACCCAGATCTAAAAATCACATTTCCAATTGCAAAATTGTGACTTTTCAAAGGGCATTATTTCCAGCCCTTGGTATAAATCATTGTTGCTGTTGCTATATAATATGTCTGCCCCTGCAATGCAAACTGTAAGAAAAACTGATTATTCATAGGCAATGAAGAATTTTCATAAGTACTGATACCATAATTTACAACCTTCTGTTTTTTTCATTTCTTCTGGGCAAGCCCAGTGGTCTTCCCTTTAATGGCACTGATGCTCCATCAATAACTCACTCTGAGACGTAAGAAGCGAGATATAGGCTTTTATTGACTGGAAGAATAAACAACACTACATCCTGGGGAAAATGAGGGAGAGCAGCAGCCCACAGTCGCCTTTATACAGGGGTCTGTGGGAGGAGCCACAGGAGCAGTCAGCAGGGGGGGGGTCTGTGGGAGGAGCCACAGGAGCAGTCAGCAGGGGGGTCTGTGGGAGGAGCCACAGGAGGAGTCAGCAGGGGTCTGTGGGAGGAGCCACAGGAGGAGTCAGCAGGGGGTCTGTGGGAGGAGCCACAGGAGCAGTCAGCAGGGGGTCTGTGGGAGGAGCCACAGGAGCAGTCAGCAGGGGTCTGTGGGAGGAGCCACAGGAGCAGTCAGCGGGGGTCTGTGGGAGGAGCCACAGGAGGAGTCAGCAGGGGTCTGTGGGAGGAGCCACAGGAGGAGTCAGCAGGGGTCTGTGGGAGGAGCCACAGGAGGAGTCAGCAGGGGTCTGTGGGAGGAGCCACAGGAGGAGTCAGCAGGGGGTCTGTGGGAGGAGCCACAGGAGCAGTCAGCGGGGGTCTGTGGGAGGAGCCACAGGAGCAGTCAGCGGGGGTCTGTGGGAGGAGCCACAGGAGCAGTCAGACAGGGGTCTGTGGGAGGAGCCACAGGAGCAGTCAGCAGGGGTCTGTGGGAGGAGCCACAGGAGCAGTCAGCAGGGGTCTGTGGGAGGAGCCACAGGAGCAGTCAGCAGGGGGTCTGTGGGAGGAGCCACAGGAGCAGTCAGCAGGGGTCTGTGGGAGGAGCCACAGGAGCAGTCAGCGGGGGTCTGTGGGAGGAGCCACAGGAGCAGTCAGCGGGGGGGGGTCTGTGGGAGGAGCCACAGGAGCAGTCAGCAGGGGTCTGTGGGAGGAGCCACAGGAGCAGTCAGACAGGGGTCTGTGGGAGGAGCCACAGGAGCAGTCAGCAGGGGTCTGTGGGAGAAGCCACAGGAGCAGTCAGCGGGGGGTCTGTGGGAGGAGCCACAGGAGCAGTCAGTGAGGGTCTGTGGGAGGAGCCACAGGAGCAGTCAGCAGGGGTCTGTGGGAGGAGCCACAGGAGGAGTCAGCAGGGGGTCTGTGGGAGGAGCCACAGGAGCAGTCAGCAGGGGTCTGTGGGAGGAGCCACAGGAGCAGTCAGCAGGGGGTCTGTGGGAGGAGCCACAGGAGCAGTCAGCAGGGGTCTGTGGGAGGAGCCACAGGAGCAGTCAGCAGGGGTCTGTGGGAGGAGCCACAGGAGCAGTCAGCAGGGGGTCTGTGGGAGGAGCCACAGGAGCAGTCAGCAGGGGTCTGTGGGAGGAGCCACAGGAGCAGTCAGCGGGGGTCTGTGGGAGGAGCCACAGGAGCAGTCAGCAGGGGTCTGTGGGAGGAGCCACAGGAGCAGTCAGCGGGGGGGGGGGGGGGTCTGTGGGAGGAGCCACAGGAGCAGTCAGCGGGGGTCTGTGGGAGGAGCCACAGGAGCAGTCAGCAGGGGTCTGTGGGAGGAGCCACAGGAGCAGTCAGACAGGGGTCTGTGGGAGGAGCCACAGGAGCAGTCAGCGGGGGTCTGTGGGAGGAGCCACAGGAGCAGTCAGCAGGGGTCTGTGGGAGGAGCCACAGGAGCAGTCAGACAGGGGTCTGTGGGAGGAGCCACAGGAGCAGTCAGACAGGGGTCTGTGGGAGGAGCCACAGGAGCAGTCAGACAGGGGTCTGTGGGAGGAGCCACAGGAGCAGTCAGCAGGGGGTCTGTGGGAGGAGCCACAGGAGCAGTCAGCAGGGGGGGGGGGTCTGTGGGAGGAGCCACAGGAGCAGTCAGCGGGGGTCTGTGGGAGGAGCCACAGGAGCAGTCAGCAGGGGTCTGTGGGAGGAGCCACAGGAGCAGTCAGCAGGGGTCTGTGGGAGGAGCCACAGGAGCAGTCAGCGGGGGGGGGGGGTCTGTGGGAGGAGCCACAGGAGCAGTCAGCGGGGGGTCTGTGGGAGGAGCCACAGGAGCAGTCAGCGGGGGGTCTGTGGGAGGAGCCACAGGAGCAGTCAGACAGGGGTCTGTGGGAGGAGCCACAGGAGCAGTCAGTGGGGGTCTGTGGGAGGAGCCACAGGAGCAGTCAGCAGGGGTTTGTGGGAGGAGCCACAGGAGCAGTCAGCAGGGTCTGTGGGAGGAGCCACAGGAGCAGTCAGCAGGGGTCTGTGGGAGGAGCCACAGGAGCAGTCAGACAGGGGTCTGTGGGAGGAGCCACAGGAGCAGTCAGACAGGGGTCTGTGGGAGGAGCCACAGGAGCAGTCAGACAGGTATATGTAGTTCACCACAGGCACCTTGATAAATCCATCCCGTACTGAGTACCATTCATAACAATAGTATGCATTGGTGCGTAACTTAAGGATATCCAAGGAGTCTCATGACATTTGCCCAAACTGTGAACGTTTTCGCTCTACTTGCCCCATGTACAATGTTCTCCTGTGTATCATTAATAATGATCAAAACATCCTTAGGAAAATACTTGGCTGTAGCCACCCCAACAGATACATCTCAAGTGAATCACATCCCCACTTACATGCATGTACTCACATGCATGTGATCCAACAGAGCTGTAATCTTACCACAGCCATCGTTAGCTAGAGGCTGCTCAGTAACTGGACCTGAAGATTGACTATTATTCCCTCTGGAATAGCTGATGTGAGTTTTCACATTTATAATTTTTTTTACCCTCACATATATCCCAAAATTGGCACTCCTCTCACCATCCTGTGCATAGGAGGAACCATCTACAACAAAATAAAACTTCTTGCTTTGTTTGTGTCTTTGTTTCTTGGGTATTCTGACCTTCTTCCACTCCCCCCCCCCTTATTATTTTGATACAAATGGTTCCTTGGGATCATTTGTTATCATATTATGACATTCCAGTATAATGAAGATGATCTGCAAGGAAGGTAGAAACTTTAATATCTTCTTTAACCCTGCAGTGCCAAGGATGACTGACCAAGACATTTTAATTTAAACATCCAGCAGTGGCTAGATAAATGTGTGTTTTAAGATGCTGAAATGCTGTTTGGACCAGTCCAAATATTTAAATTGAATGTCAATTTGCAATTTACATCACAAAATACTGATTGCTTCAAAACTATTTTCCAAGGGATCTCAAACTCAAAATCTATGACAAAAGTCTTGAATAACATCTTTTATATTCTGTTTTGCTTCTCAAGTATTCCAATCTTCCCAAAGTTGTTAATTTCATATTCCTAATTTAACTGTCTACCAATGAGCAATTTCTCCCAAGTCCTCATTTCACTCTGAAATGTGGGCATCTCATATCTGGAATAGATATGCACATCACAACCATCTCAACCTAGGTTACAGATGGCCAGTGTGGAAGCTGGGTTCCTCTAAAATTAATTCCATGGAAACAAATAAAGAAGTACAAACCAAAAACACAGGCAAAACAAAACAAAAATCCACGTTTGTACTTCAGAATCTTTGCCAGTAACTGCAATTACCACCATAACAGTAATTCTCCCCGTGAAAAGCTTTCACACATTTTTCAAAGAACCAAGGAAAAGAGGGAAAAAATGCTGGGTAGGGGCCCACAGCACACTATCACATTGATGCAACCTCTTAAAGGCACAGCCTCTTCAGACAAGAGCAAATTCCATCTAGAGTAGGAAAATATTCCTATTAATTATCTTTTGGTCAGAAACTTCCCCCCAATATTGATTGAGCACACACAGAACAGCCTTTGACCTCTCTCTCACATTGGCAGGCACATTCTTTCACAAACTCACATGTGGGCACACTTCACACAATTACATCATACAAGCATTCACACTTTAAATCATTTCAGAAAATCTCTTGTTCCTGAGGTTTAAATTGTTATCAAAACATTCAGTTACAATTTGACAAAACTGAGGAAATGTGTTATTCTAAGACTTGGAATCAAAAATGCTCTAAGTTATTCATCATTCACAAGTAAACAACAGTCAATAAGTTTAAGGCATGACATCGCCACATTAACATATTTGGACCTTTCTGTAACCCCATTCTCTGATTTTTGTTAGGACTCAGATTATATGAAGTGTTTGCTGTACAGTTCCAGACATAATGACCCACTTTACCACAGATGAAACAAGGGATTTGGGCACTGTACAGGAATGGATGCCCCTGCCAACAGCTTCCCTGAATTGGTGAAGGTGCATTCTATCACTGTGTTACTTCTAAAAACTCTCAGCTGGCTTCTATCCCGTTCTGCATTATCCCACATGATACCTTAAGGGGACAACACTTTAGTTGCCTCTGACTTATTCCTAAAGTTAAAATCTAACTCCTGCACTTCCTTCTCCCAAGCATAATTATTTTCCTACGTACCCATGCCTCAGTATTCGTAGGGTCACTGGGATCAAACAGTTCACACACTTTTCTGCTCTCCTCTGTACTGTGCGATACCAGGGTCCTCAGCCAGTTACTACTTTGTCATTGAGTCAAGTTTTGTATGTCCAAAGTAGGACCACAAACACTCGAGAAAACCAACCACAAACACTCGAGAAAACCAACCACAACCTCATCACAAATCCAGAGAGGTGCTGCCCTTTCTACTGCCGGCACTATGCAAAGCCTCCGCAGGGTCACCTCGGTTAGCCTCTGAAGCTTCTAAAATAGCCTCCTGTAAATCACCCAGTGTCATCTGGCCTTGTGCCTGTTCCTCCGGCAGGGCTGAGAGTAATCCTGAAGTTAGACACAGAAGGATTAACTTCCATTCCTCTGCTTCATCTAAACCTTGAATTATTCTATGCTGCTGAATTCACTGGAAACATTCCCAAGGACTGTTCCCCAGCCCACATTTTGGTATATTGACTGCTCTTGCACTCAATTGGGCCACATTGAAAAGGATAGAATACTGTGTCACAACCAGTCCCTTTGACTCTGGTGTCTCCTGAACTCTTTTGGTTACCATAGGTGCCATTTGGTGCAGTTGTTGTTGAAGGTTCTACTCCCCTTTTGTAAAAATCCATGGGGGCCATGAGCCACTTCCCCAGTCATCCTCACTATTATAGAGTGTCGTCTCATATGCTAAATCTACATCGCCGTCATTGTCAGCCCTCATCACTCCACTTTGAACTGAGCTGACTTTGCAGCTTTTCGACTTGTTTTAAACTGTGAGATCGGTACTGCCTTTCTTCTCAGCCACCAACTTCTGCACATTCTTAGCAGTCCATAAATCCTGACACAGATTTTTCCATTTCTCTAATTCTAGATCCACCTTTTTACACTCCTTTTCAGTTTTCTCCTTTTCTCTTATTACACATTCACAGGAATTTGATCACCAGATCGTGTTCCTGCAGAATTTCATTTTCCTGCCCTTCTCTCTCTTTCTCTCTCCAGCTTTCTCTTACATGGACTCAATTCCTCTGCCAACTTCTGTTTTGCCTCTCCCAAATTCAATTAGGTCTTCCCATATACACCGCACTATAGCAGATTTTAAATCTCTTATCATTTCTTTGATTTTTTTCACAATGCATCCCCCAGGATCCCTGATTCTCCACTCTCAACCTTTCCTATCCACGCCTCATAGTTGGGCCATTTTCTTAATATATATTTAAGAAAGTAATCTCTCCAATCCCCCAAACCCCCTGGACTCTTCTTGTCCTCTCTTTTTCCCATTCCAATACCCTAACCTTGTGGGCATTTCAACTAGAAACTAGGGTACCAGCCCTCTATTCTTTGTTTTTGAGCAAACCTTGGAATGCCAAAATATGTTGACCATTCATCAAATCAACTAGGTTAGGAAACTTACTACACAACTCTTAATTAATCGAAGTTTGCGCTTCATTCTCTCTGCACAAACAACAACATAATTATATAGACTCTGGGCCAACAACTTAGAACATGAATTCTACTGTTCCCTTTGTACCAATACTCACTCGGACCACTTTTCCAACTTATAACACAGATAGATAGATAGATAGATAGATAGATAGATAGATAGATAGATAGATAGATAGATAGATAGATAGATAGATAGATAGATAGATAGATAGATAGATAGATAGATAGATAGATAGATACTTTATTCATCCCCATGGGGAAATTCAACATTTTTTCCAATGTCCCATACACTTATTGTAGCAAAACTAATTACATACAATACTTAACTCAGTATAATATGATATGCATCTAAAATCACCCTCTCAAAAAGCATTAATAAATAGCTTTTAAAATGTTCTTAAATAGTTTACTAAAATACATTGAATGGTAACTTAAGCTCAGTCCTAACCCCGGCACTTTAACATATCTTACCCCTGGCGGTTGAATTGTAAAGCCGAATGGCATTGGGGAGTAATATCTCTTCATCCTGTCTGAGGAGCATTGCATCGATAGCAACCTGCCGCTGAAGCTGCTTCTCTGTCTCTGGATGGTGCTATGCAGAGGACGTTCAGGGTTTTCCATGATTGACCGTAGCCTACTCAGCACCCTTCGCTCTGCTACCGATGTCATACTCTCCAGTTCTGTGCCCACGACAGAGTCCGCCTTCCTTACCAGCTTATTAAGACGTGAGGCGTCCCTCTTCTTAATGCTGCCTCCCCAACACGCCACCACAAAGAAGAGGGCGCTCTCCACAACTGACCTATAGAACATCTTCAGCATCTCACTACAAACATTGAATGACGCCAACCTTCTAAGGAAGTACAGTCGACTCTGTGCCTTCCTGCACAAGGCATCTGTGTTGGCAGTCCAGTCTAGCTTCTCGTCTAACTGTACTCCCAGATATTTGTAGGTCTTAACCTGCTCCACACATTCTCCATTAATGATCACTGGCTCCATATGAGGCCTAGATCTCCTAAAGTCCACCACCATCTCCTTGGTCTTGGTGATATTGAGACGCAGGTAGTTTGAGTTGCACCATATCACAAAGTCCTGTATCAGTTTCCTATACTCTTCCTCCTGTCCATTCCTGACACACCCCACTATGGGCGTGTCATCAGCGGAATTCTGTGGTAGGGAATTCCACAGATTCACCACTCCAGTGTGTCATATTCAGTGTAAATCAAGTAGGAAACTCAGTCCTTAGTGTTGTTCAGTTTCTGGAGAATTGTTGGATCTCCACACATCAGGATTTGTGAAGAGTCATCCATTGAGCTCCAGATTTTTGCCTTGTCAAAGACTTTTGATTGTCAGAAGATATGTCATTTGCATTAGGATACTTGCTTTGACCAGCTACAAGAGACATGAAATAGGGGATCTCCATTGGCCAGATGATCAATCCTTTCTTCTCCCAGCCTCTGATGTGGGGGGTTCTTCCTCACAATGGTGGATCTTTTGAGTTATCACTATTTTGTATTTGAAAACCTCTGCTTTTCTATTCATTCCTTACCAGTTCAAACGTAACATTTCAGTTTTTTTTGGCGCTGAGCTATCTGACTGACCTTTAACATCTTCTCATTGGATGTAGTCCAAGGGCTACACAACTTCATATCTTGGGTGACTTTTTTTGTCCCTTTTGATTTTGATTCAAACCATATAAAAACAGATCATTCAGATACTGGCCAACATAACAATATTACTTTTGCAAGCTACCATTGAACACAACAGACAGCTTATCTGAGAATTATCTCAGGTTTGGCAGATCCATAGCAAAGCTTCTTAGTCCACACATTCAATTGCTTTGATTAGATTATCCCAGAGCAAGAACCAGTTCAAAGAGTTCGCAAGATGGAGATTACAGGGCAACTGCACAAAATGGCAGCCCCCATCTCCTTCAGACACATGGCAAGAACAAAGACAATTAGTTTGTCTGCTTCCAGTAACTATGAACCATTCAAGTTTGGCATTTTTTTCCATATTTTAATTCCTCTATAGTCAACGATTCTGTAAATGTTCAGTAGATTTTCAATCATTTACGATATAGCTGGTTCTGGTAAGCCCGTTTTGCGCCAACTTAAATTAAACAGACTTATAAGCTGTTGTTATATAAAAAAATCTCATCTGTCCAATTTGAGCTAGTTTTCAGTATATAGATCAACCAGAAGGCAAGATTCTTTGTCTTTATTTGTTCTTTATACTTACAGAAGAGTGAGTAGGTTATTGAGTTACTCTTATTTCTTTGTTATGAACATTGAATAAAATGGCCTTAGCAGTAAGATTTGTGCCTCATCCTTGACTTCTGAAGAACCATCCAGACACTATTATCTCAAGATCATTGAAAGATTAGGGAATTGGAATCTATGGAGATCTGGCACAGAGAAGGAGTTAAGGTTTAAGGCCTTCAAGTAGATCAAGCATATTCATATTGAAAAGTGAGTAAGAATGAGAAAGGTCTAAATAGAGTGGATGTGGAGAGAATATTCCCATTTGTAGGGAAGTCTAGCACCAGACAGCATAGTCGCAGAATACAAGGATGTCCCTTTAGAACAGAAATGAAGAGGAATTTATTTAGCCAAATAGCAGTTAATCTGTGAAATTTATTTCAATAGACGGCCACAGTGGTCAAGTCATTGGAAAATTGTCAAAGGCCTTGCATATCCATATGCAACACATCCACTGCTCTACCCATATCAATTTATTGTGTCACCTCTTTGAAGAACATATTCAACAATTTGCCCTCCACTGCTTTCTGTGGTAGGGAATTCCACAGATTCACCACTCCAGTGTGTCAGATTCAGTGTAAATCAAGTAGGCAACTCAGTCCTTGGTGTTGTTCAGTTTCTGGAGAATTGTTGGACCTCCACACATCAGGATTTGTGAAGAGTCATCCATTGAGCTTCAGATTTTTGCCTTGTCAAAGACTTTTGATTGTCAGAAGATATGTCATTTGCATTAGGATACTTGCTTTGACCAGCTACAAGAGACATGGTATTTATATGGCTGCTCCTGTTGGGCTTCTTGTTAATGTTGACTCCAGATATTAATGTGGCAGAACTCAATAATGGTAACACCATAATGTCTGAAGAAAAACTGATTAGACCCTACTGTTTTGAAGAGTGAATCTAACTAGCTAGATAATGGCTTCTACACTGGTAAGGATCTCAGGAAAAAGACAAGATGGGGCATCTATTCAACACATCCAGTTAAGGAAAACCACAGGTCTCTGTCTTTTCTTTAACACTCATATACTGGCCACCATCATCACTAAGGACAAAGGTCTTCCTCCTGTTGCCAACTTTGTTGTCCAGCACCATTCACTACTCAATGTGTTAGGACAGGGATGGCAATTTACAGCAACAGCGACCCAACCTCAATTCCCATTGCTGTCTGTAAGGAGTCTGTAAGTTCCCATCACTACATGGGCTTCCTTCAGACGCTCCAGTTTCCTCCCTCATTCCAAATAATCTACAGTTAGAGTTAGTGGGTTGTGCGATTTCAGAATCAGAATCAGAATCAGGTTTATTATCACCGGCATTTGTTGGGAAATTTGATAACTTAGCAGCAGCAGTTCAATGCAATACGTAATATAGAAGAAGAGGAAAAAGAAAAGAAAATAATAATAATCATAAATAAATTACAGTATATGTATACTGAATAGATTTAAAAAAACATGCAAAAACCCCAGAAATAATACATATTAAAAGAAGTGAGGTAGTGTTCAAGGGTTCAATGTCCATTTAGCTGGGAAGAAGCTGTTCCTGAGTCACTGAGTGTGTGCCTTCAGGCTTCTGTATCTCCTACCTGATGGTAATCATAACATCATTAGTTTCAACTTGATCATGGATAAAGATAGATCTGGTCCTTGGGTTGAAGTTCTAAACTAGAAAAAGGCCAAATTTGAAGAAATGAGAAAGGATCTAAAAAGCGTAGATTG
The DNA here is from genome assembly GCF_048418815.1 of Hemitrygon akajei. Taxonomy (NCBI): domain Eukaryota; kingdom Metazoa; phylum Chordata; class Chondrichthyes; order Myliobatiformes; family Dasyatidae; genus Hemitrygon; species Hemitrygon akajei. The sequence goes on from NC_133137.1 coordinate 55,585,703, forward strand.
GGACAGGTTGTTCTCTGGCAAGGATGTGATTGGTAAGTGGGAGGCCTTCAATGGAGAAATTTTGAGAGTGCAGATTTTGTATGTTCCGGTCAGGGTTAAAGGCAAAATGAATAAGAATAAGGAACCTTGGTTCTCGAGGGATATTGGAACTTTGATAAAGAAGAAGAGAGAGATGTATAATATGTATAAGCAACAGGGAGGAAATAAGATGCTTGAGGAGTATAAAAAGAGTAAGAAAATACTTAAGAAAGAAACCAGGAGGGCTAAAAGAAGACATGAGGTTGCTTTGGCAGTCAGGGTGAAGGATAATCCTAAGAGCTTCTACAGGTATGTTAAAAGCAAAAGGATAGTAAGGGATAAAATTGGTCCGCTTGAAGATCAGAGTGGTCGGCTAAGTATGGAACCAAAAGAAATGGGAGAGATAGTAAATGGATTTTTTGCATCTGTATTTACTATGGAAACTGGAATAGAGTCTATGGAAACAAGGCAAACAAGTAGGGAGGTCATGGAACTTTTACAGATTAAAGAGGAGGAGGTGCTTGCTGTCTTGAGGCAAATCAGAGTAGATAAATCCCCAGGACCTGACAGGGTATTCCTGCAGACCTTGAGGGAGACTAGTGTTGAAATTGCAGGGGCCCTGGCAGAAATATTTTAAATGTCGATATCCACGGGTCAGGTGCCGGAGGATTGGAGGATAGCTCATGTAGTTCCGTTGTTTAAAAAAGGCTCAAAAAGTAAGCCGGGAAATTATAGGCCAGTAAGTTTGACATCGGTAGTAGGTAAATTATTGGAAGGAATACTAAGAGACAGGACCTATAAGTATTTGAATAGACAGGGACTTATTAGAAACAGTCAGCATGGCTTTGTGCGTGGTAGGTCATGTTTAACCAATCTATTAAGAGTTTTTTGAGGAAGTTACCAGGAAAGTGGATGAAGGGAAGGCAGTGGATGTTGTCTACATGGACTTCAGTAAGGCCTTTGACAAGGTCCCACATGGGAGGTTAGTTAGGAAGATTCAGTCACTAGGTATACATGGAGAGGTAGTAAATTGGATTAGACATTGGCTCAATGGAAGAAGCCAGAGAGTGGTAGCGGAGGATTGCTTCTCTGAGTGGAGGCCTGTGACTAGTGGTGTGCCACAGAGATCAGTACTGGGTCTGTTTTTATTTGTCATCTATATCAATGATCTAGATGATAATGTGGCAAATTGGGTCAGCAAATTTGCTGATGATACAAAGATTGGGGGTGTAGTGGACAGTGAGGAAGGTTTTCAAAGCTTGCAGAGGGATTTGGACCAGCTGGAGGAATGGGCAGAAAAATGGCAGATGGAGTTTAATGCGGACAAGTGTGAGGTATTGCACTTCGGAAGGTCAAACCAAGGTAGAACATACAAGTAGGACACTGAGGAGTGCAGTAGAACAGAGGGATCTGGGAGTACAGATACCTAATTCCCTAAAAGTAGCATCACAAATAGATAGGGTTGTAAAGAGAGCTTTTGGTACATTGGCCTTTATAAATCAAAGTATTGAGTATAAGAGTTGGAATGTAATGGTGAGGTTGTATAAGACATTGGTGAGACCGAATTTGGAGTATTGTGTGCTGTTTTGGTCACCTAATTATAGGAAGGATATTAATAAGGTAGAAAGAGTGCAGAGAAGGTTTACAAGGATGTTGCCGGGACTTGAGAAACTGAGTTACAGAGAAAGGTTGAATAGGTTAGGACTTTATTCACTGGAGTGTAGGAGAATGAGGGGTGATTTGATAGAGGTGCATAAAATTGTGATGGGTATAGATAGAGTGAATGCAAGCAGGCTTTTTCTACTGAGGCCAGGGGAGAAGAAAAACAGAGGTCATGGGTTAAGGGTGAAGGGGGAAAAGTTTAAATGGAACATTGGGGGGGGCTTTTTCACGCAGAGAGTGGTGGGAGTATGGATTGAGCTGCCAGATGAAGTGGTGAATGCGCCTCACTTTTGACATTTAAGAAAAACTTGGACAGGTATATGGATGCGAAGGGTTTGGAGGGATATAGCCCAGGTGCAGGTCAGTGGGACTAGGCAGAAAAATGGTTCGGCACAGCCAATAAGGGCCAAAAGGCCTGTTTCTGTGCTGTAATATTCTATGGTTCTATGGTAACAATGAGAAAAGGGCATGCCCTGGGTGCTGGAGGTCCTTAATAATGGGCGCTGCCTTTCTGAGACACTGCTCCTTGAAGATATCCTGGGTTCTTTGTAGGCAAGTACCCAAGATGGAGCTGACTAAGTTTACAACCCTCTGCAGCTTCTTTCGGTCCTGTGCAGTAGTGCCCCCCCCCCCCCATACCAGAGAGTGATGTAGCCTGTCAGAATGCTCTCCACGGTTCATCTATAGAAATTTTTGACTATATTTGTTGGCATACCAAATCTCTTCAAACTCTTAATGAAGTATAGTTGCTGTTTTGCCTTCTGTATAACTGTATCAGTATGTTGGGATTTGGTTAGATCCTCAGAAATCTTGACACCCAGGAACTTGAAACTGCTCATTCTCTCCACTTCTGATCCCTCTTTGAGGATTGGTATGTGTTCCTTTGAATTACTCTTCCTGAAGTCCACAATCAGCTCTTTCGTCTTACTGACATTCAGTGCAAAGTTGTTGTTGTGACATCATTCCACTAGTTGGCAAATCTCACTCCTGTATGCCCTCTTGTTGTCACCTGAGATTCTACCAACAATGGTTGTATTCATTGGTAAATTTATAGATGGTATTTGAGCTATGCCTAGCCACAGTCATGGGTATGGGGAGAGTAGAGCAGTGGGCTAAGCACACACCCCTGAGGTGTACCAGTGTTGATCGTCAGCGAGGAGAAGATATTATCACCAATCCACACAGATTGTGGTCTTCCCATTAGGAAGTCGAGGATCCAATAGCAGAGGGAGGTACAGAGGTCGAGGTTCTGTAACGTCTCAATCAGGATTGTGGGAATGATGGCATTGAATGCTGAGCTAAGATGGTGCCAGAAACACGATGACACTTGTGGGCTGCCCGCAGCACATCATCCAACTGTGTTCGTCATCGATGCAGACAACATACTTCAGTAAGTGCTTCTGTATTTCAATGTACATGTAGCAAATAAGGTAATCTTAAGAAATCTTAGGACTGCAAAGCTTCCATGTGACCACTTGGTTATGAAAACACTTTGTCCATTCACTACACAGTTAACAACAAGGACCTTGTTGTCCCTGGTATGCTCCCAGCATGCCTTCTAAACACTTCACTAAGCAAGCAGTGATCCCCTGGCTTGATAGTAAATTGAAGACTGTGCAGGGTCCAGAAGTTACAGTTGTGATGGCATATATTTCTGATGCTGATGATAGTCAAAGCATCTCATAGATGCCCAGTTTTGAGCTGCCAGATCTGTTCTGTGTTTATTCCATTACAGATGTTTGTTGTGCTGCAAAACACAATGAAGTCATCATTGATAATGTCTCCACAAGTAATCTGCCATGATGCACCTGTTCATGATGACAAGCTCAAGTAGAATTATTTTACTCTGTACTATACCTAGCCAGGCTGACACTCTGTTCTTCAGGAATTCAGGTTTATTATATGTGTTGAATAAATAAAAGCAGTATGGTTAGGAACATCTGCTTTGTAAATAATTTTTTATTGATTTCAATGCATTGATGATTATTAATGTCCAATGTTAGGAATTTAAATTGGAAGCAAAAATATGATGTAATTCTGAAATCATCAAACTACATGGTCAATATAATTTAATACACTGTGAGCTGATCATCATAATGACATCTACTACAGTAATTATTTTACTTGCTGCAAGGGAAGACTAGCACTGCAAAAGAGACAGTGATAGCTTCAAATAAAAGCAGACAGCACAGCCACTCCTTTATACCCAAGTATAGCTTCAATTCAAGGACATTCTGCATGTCTGCTTAATCAGTGTACTTGGCATTCTTCCATTAACCAAATCCACTCGTCTACAGTTTGTCAAGGACACAGGTTTCATCGGCATAATGTTGCATGAACACTATGAGCAAAGCACTCTGGTACAATGCAGGTTCTATTTTGTTACAGAGAAAAAACACCATTTTGTTACTACAAGTACCAATACATTTCCACCATCATTTTCTGCTAATTTCAATGCACTGATGATTATCAATCAATAATGTTAGGAATTATAATGGGGAGCAGAAATATAATGTAAATTTGAAATCATTAAACTGTATGCAAGATTGCAGCCCCTATTTTTTTAAATATCTGAAGGGTCTATTCCTCAGGTTTTGGTGGCACTTCAGCCCAGCGTTCCTATATATGGGCACCCAGTTCGGTTCGCTCTACTGGTTGGCATGCTTCTGGGCCTGGCCAAGGGCCATTCACAGGTCCAGGCAGCAGGCAGTTGAGGGCTTTGCCCGGGATGACTGCCTGCCCCTCTTCTGGGAATTCGTACATGTCCCAGTGCCCCTGGAGAGGGAGCAGGTGGTCACCATGGGTACAGTGGGAACAATGCTCTCCCCCAGCCCCTGGGGAATCAACTGTTTTATAGACAGTAATAATCATATTTATTTTGAATTTGCTCACTGTTTTGTAAATACTTGATGTTTGTTTTTCATCTATTTTGTGTGAGTAAGTACCATACTGGCATCTATACTTCCTCCCAGTACCATTCAGGGACCTAAACAGTCCTTCCAGGTGAAGCAACACTTCACCTGTGAGTCTCTTGAGGTCATCTACTGTATCTGGTGTTCCCAGAGCGGCCGCTTGTACCTGAATATCAGTGAAGTCTGAGGTAGATTGAAAGATCACTTCACCAAGCACCTACGCCCCAACTGCTTGAAAAAGCAGGATCTCCCGGTAGCCACCCATTTCAATTCCAACATGCCAGTCCATAGCCTACTCTACAGCCGTGATGAGGCCACAATCAGGCTGGAGGAGCAACACCTTATATTCCATCAGGTAGCCTCCAACCTGACGGCATGGACATTGATTTCTCAAACTTCCAGTAATTGCACCCCTCCCCCCCTCTCCATTCCCATTCCCATTCTCACCTTATTGCCTTACCTGCCCATCACCCATCTGGTGCTCCTCCCTCTTCCCTTTCTTCCATGGACTTTTATCCTCTCCTTTCAGATTCACTCTTCTCCAGCCTTTCAATCAACTTCCCAGCTCTTTACTTCACCCCCACCCCAGTTTCACCTATCACCTGCCACCTTGCACTTCTTTTACCCCTTTCCCCATCTTCTTTTCATCTTTTTTCCCAGTCCTAATGAAGGGTCTCTGCCCGGGGCATCGGCTGTTTGTTCCATTCCATGGATGTTGTCTAGCCTGCTGGCTCCTTCCAGCATATGTTGCGTGAATAATTTTTTAAAGTTACAAACAGGGCAAACTTCGAGCGCTGTTTAGTCTTCCTGACCAACGATTAATGGCGGGACTTGCAGGGCCGGTGGGCTGACTGACCAACGACAGAGGGCGGGACTCCCCAAACGGGCAGGCTGACTGGCCACTAAGGGCAGGGCTGGCTCACCCAGTGGGTGGGCTGTCTGGCCAATGACAGAGGGCGGGACTCCCCCGACTGGCAGGCTGACTGACCACTAAGGGCGGGGCTGGCTCACCCAGTGGTTGGGCTGTCTGACCAATGATGGAGGGCGGGACTCCCACGACTGGCAGGCTGACTGACCACTAAGGGCGGGCCTGACTCACCCAGTGGGTGGGCTGTCTGACCAATGACGGAGGGCAGGGCTCGCCTGGCAGGTGGGCTAACTGATCACTGATGAGGATGAAGTTTGTGCTTTGCTTCAGGAGCACATACAGCTATACTAAGATTGAAAGAATACGGAGGAGATTAGCATAGCACTTGCAGGGCAATGACATGCAAATCTGTAAGTCGTTCCGTTATTTTACAAGACATTATGTATAAGATAATACAAACCATCGTCAGACTTAAGCCAATGGGAATCTATATATGTTTTATGTGAATTCCAGCACATGTTGGTATTAGAGAGAATGAGCAAGCAGGTAGGAATACAACCCGAGGTCTTGGGTGAATGCTAAAATGTTTAAGGGAACTCAGAGGGTCATGAAAGTGTGGAATGAGCTGCCAGCACAAGTGGTGCATGTGAGCTTGATTTCAATGTCAGAGTGAAGTTTGGATAGGTAGGGGTATGGAGGGTGGTGGTCCTGGTGCAATTCGATGGGATTAGGCAGGTTAAATGGTTTGGTACAGATTAAAGTGGCCGAAGGGTCTGTTTCTGTGCTGTACTTCTCTAGGACTTTAAATTAGTAAAAGGAGGCAACTAGATATGTAGAAGTGGGCATTCAAATAAATTACGGTGAAGGAGAAATGTAAAACATTGTTAAAAGTGAAATCAAAAATTGTAGAGAATGAAGAAAAAACAGGAAGACGTCTATAGTAATAAAAAAAAGAAAGTTTGCAGATGCTGGAAGTCCAAAGCAATACACACAAAATGCTGGAGGAACTTGGCATGGTTGGGCAGCATCTGTGGAGGGGAGTGGGTGGTTGGCGTTTCGGGCCAAGACCTTTACCAGAAAGAAATGAATGCAGGAAAGAGCAGGAGGGTGGAGGTGTTAATGTCAAGATTGTTAAATGCTACATTGTCTTTAATGAATAAACACAATAATCAGAGGTTGTGAGTATTCTAATCAGCAAGAAACAGTTGAGCACGTATTGGTGAGGTGTCCATGATATTATCAAGAGAGGGGATGGTTAATTTTAAATTTATCATGGAATAAAATACAATTTAACATTAATAATGAAAACTATAGAAAGGGTGCAGAGGAGATTTACAAGGGTGTTGCCTGGATTGGGGAGCATCCCTTACGAGAATAGGTTGAGTGAACTTGGAGTTTCTCCTTGGAGTGACGGAGGATGAAAGGTGATCTGATAGAGGTGTATAAGATGATGAGAGGCATTGATCGTGTGGATAGTCAGAGGCTTTTTCCCAGGGCTGAAATCGCTAACACGAGAGGGCACAGTTTTAAGGTGCTTGGAGAGAGGTACATAGGGGATGACAGGAGTAAGTTTTTTACGCAGAGATTGGTGAGTGCATGGAACAGGCTGCTGGCAATGGTTGTGGAGGCGGATACAATAGGGTCTTTTAAGAGGTTCCTGGATAAGTACATGGAGCTTAGAAGAATAGAAGGTAACCCTAGGTAATTTCTAAAGTAAGTACAAGTTCGGCACAGCATTGTGGGCCAAAAAGCCTGTATAGAGCTGTAGGTTTTCTATTTTTCTATGTTTCTATATGGTGGATATAATTTAATGCATTCTGGACTGATCATAATAATGACATCTATTACCTAAAATTTAATGGATACTGTCTTTATATTACTAGGTTAATTTGTTTAGGCACCTTTTCGATTGCAGTTGGATTGAAAGGCCACCTAGACGCCTGACTACATATTTAATTTAACATTAAATTGCATCTTGCCACATCTTACAGACATTGCCCTGTGATGAGATGGTTGGGACAGACACAAAAACAAAGTATGGGAAAATCTAGAAACCTGAAAATAAGAAGAGGAATTACTGGGCACACTCAGCAGCTCACATGACAAGTGTGCAGAAGAAACCCAAGTGACCAGATCAAGACAACGATGTTTCATCAGCACTAGAAAATATGTGAGTTAAATAGATTTTAAGCAAATAGTAGCATAGAATTAAGGGAATGGAAAACGAAATGGAGGGGTGTATGATAGGTTAGATGTCAAGAGTCATTAAGTATTAAAGGGCTAATAGTGCAAGGATTTCCAAAAGACGCTGGATATGTCTGTACAATGAAAAAATTAAAATGTTATCAGAAGAACATGGAAAAATAGTAGGAGTAAGCTGCCTGATCTCGGACCCTTCTCATAATTCAATGTGATTATGGCTGATCTAACATGTTCTCACCTTCTATGCTATTTCTCAATTGCCCTCAATTACCTGATCTTTCACAAATGTATTTACGTCCTCTTTATCATCAACATTTGGTAAACCCCAGTCTTCCATTGCTTTTGGCAAGAACCTTTTAATTTTTCGGATAAAGATAAGCAATATATTTTTTTTAATTTTTAATGGAGGATTGGTTAAATGAACACAAAAGTCATTTACAAACCAAAGCACTTTGTATCATAAAGTGCTCCCACTGAGCTTCTCCAAAAGATTGTCGGTCATGATTTCAGCATCTGCAGTCTCCTGTGCTTCCACTTTATATCCTGTTATCTTTCAAAAGAACAATAACATTCAAGAAGAATTACAGAATTTCTAAACAAGTTTCCATCATTCCAACTCTGAAATACAGTTACACTTTTAAACAATATCATTGGCTGCCAAGGACATTAGGATATTTGACTGTAAAGTAAGGTGCTGCATAAATGGGAGTCTTTTCTTTAACTGATATGAAGAGAAAGATGTCTCACAATGCATATTATACTGAGTAACAATATGATGTGATTCATAGACACTTTTATGTTTCTGGACTGTTAACGAGATAGCACAGGAACATCTTGGATTTGATCGCTAATGGAATGCAAAACTTTCTCACTTAACTGATGTGAACTGTTCTGTAAAAAAATAAAACTGTTCAAATCTTATTGCTAGCTAGACTAAAGGTTATAGGTTGAATATCAAATAAAATATCAAAAACCTTACAGAACACAATGTTCCCCTGGTCCTGCATGACCCTTCAAAGCAGCAGGTTAAGATTGATTAGAACAGTCTCCGAACTACTACTACTACCAAAAACGGAAAAAAGTTGAAAAATCTAACCATTCCCAATAATTCCAATTGTTCTAAGACCGTAAGATATCGGAGCAGAATTAGGTCATTTGGCCCATTGATTCTGCTTCACCATTTCATCATGGCTGATCCATTTCCTTCTCAGCCCTAATCTTCTGCCTTCTCCCCTTATCCCCTGACCAATCAAGAATCATTTAACCTCTGCCTTAAATATACCCAATGACATGGCCTCCACAGCCACATGTAGCCACAAATTGCAGATTCACCACTCTCTGGCTAAAGAAATTCTGCCTCATCTCATTCTAAATGGATGTCCCTCTATTCTGAGGCTATGTCCTCTGGTCTTAGACTCCCCCACTATAGAATACATTCTCTTCAGATCTACTCAGCAAGGCCTTTCAATATTTAATAGGTTTCAATGAAATCCCCCTCATTCTTCTGAATTCTAGTGAGTACAGGCCCAGAGCTATCAAACTTCAGTCACAGAATCAGTTCTCAAAGCCTCAACAGTACATCCTTGCTTTTATATTCTAGTCCTTTCAAAATGAGTGCTGACATTGCATTTGCCTTTCTCACCAGTGACTCATCCTGCAAATTGACCTTCAGGGAATCCTGCACGAGGACTTCCAAGTCCCTTTGCATCTCAGATTTTTGATTTTTCTCTCCTTTTAGAAAAATGTCTATGCTTTTATCTCTTCTACCAAGTGCATGACCGTACACTTCCTAACACTGTATTCCATCTGCAACTTATTTGCCCATTCTCCTAATCTGTTTAAGTCTTTCTGCAGCCTCTCTGTTTCCTCAAAACTAACCGCCCCTTCACCTATCTTCGTATCTAATGGGATCCAAGGGGACCTTGCTTTGTGGATCCAGAAGTGGCTTGCCTACAGAAGGCAAGGAGTGGTTGTAGACGGGTCATATTCTGCATGGAGGTCGGTGACCAGTGATGTGCCTCAAGGATCTGTTCTGGGACCCCTTCTCTTTGTGATGACCTGGATGAAAAAGTGGAGGGATGGGTTAGTAAATTTGCTGATGACACAAAGGTTGGGGGTGTTGTGGATAGTGTGGAGGGCTGTCAGAGGTTAGAGCAGGACATTGATAGGATGCAAAACTGGGCTGATGGAGTTCAACTCAGATAAGCGTGAAGTGGTTCAATTTAGTAGGTCAAATATGGTGGCAGAATGTAGTATGAATGGTAAGACTCTTGGCAGTGTGGAGGATCAGAGGGATCTTGGGGTCCAAGTCCATAGGATACTTAAAGCTGCTGTGCAGGTTGTCTCTGTGGTTAAGAAGGCATATAGTGCATTGGCCTTCATCAACTGTGGGATTGAGTTTAAGAGCTGAGAGGTAATGTTACAGCTATATAGGACCCTGGTCAGACCCCACTTGGAGTACTGTGCTCAGTTCTGGCCACCTCACTACAGGAAGGATGTGGAAACTATAGAAAGGGTGCAGAGGAGATTTACAAGGATGTTGCCTGGATTGGGGAGCATGCCTTATGAGAATAGGTTGAGTGAACTCAGCCTTTTCTCTATGGAGCGGCAGAGGATGAGAGGTGACCTGATAGAGGTGTAGAAGATGATGAGAGGTATTGATCATGTGGATAGTCAGAAGCTTTTTCCCAGGGCTGAAATGGCTAACATGAGAGGGCACAGTTTTATGGTGCTTTGAAGTAGGTACAGAGGGGATATCATGGTTAAATTTTTTACACAGAGAGTGGTGAGTGCATGGAATAGGCTGCCAGTGATGGTGGTGGAGGCCGATACAATAGGGTCTTTTAAGAGACTCCTGTACATGGTACATGGAGCGCAGAAAATAGAGGGCTATGGGTAACCCTAGGTAATTTCTAAAGTAAGTACATGTTCGGCACCGTATCATGGGCTGAAGGGACTGTATTGTGCTGTAGGTTTTCTATGTTTCTACGTTTCTCAGTCTGTGCAAGCTTAGTCACAAAGCTATCAATTCCTTCATCCAAGTCATTGACATGTAACGTAAAAATGAGTGTCCCAACACAGACCCCTGTGGAACACCACTAGTCACTAATAGCCAATCAGAAAGACTCACTGTATTCCCACTCTTTGTCTCCTGCCAAAAAACAAATGTTCTATCCAAGCTAGTATCTTTCCTGTAATACCATGGGCTCTTAACTTGTTAAGCAGCCTCATATTTAGCACCTTGTCGAAGGCCTTCTGAAACCCAAGTATACAACATCCACCAATTCTACTTTGTCCATCCTACTTGTTAGTTCTTCAAAAAATTCCAACAGATTTGTCAGGTAAGATTTTCCCTTCAAGGAACCATGCTGACTATGGCCTACTTTATCATGTGCCTCCAAGTACCCCAAAACCTCGTCCTTAACAGTCGACTCCAACATCTTCTCAACCACTGAGGTCAGGCTAACTGGCCTATAATTACCTTTATTCCACCTGCCTGTTTTCTTGAAGAGTGGAATGACATTTACAATTGTCAAGTCCTCTGGAGCCATGCCAGAATCTATTGAGTCTTGAAAGACCATTACTAATGCCTCCACAAGATCTTTCAGAACCCCAGGGTCCATTTGGTCTACAAGACCTTCACACCTTTCATGTTTCCCAAGCACCTTCTCATTGGTAATAGCAACTTCACTCGCTTCTGCCCCAGACACTCACAAACTTCTGACATACTGCTTGTTTCTTCCACAGGGAAGACTGATGTAAAAGACTTATTCAGGTCGCCCACCATTTTCTTGTCCTCTATTACTATCTCTCCAGCATTGTTTCCCAACGGATCGATATCTATACTCATCTCTCTTGTACACTTTATATATCTGAAACTTTTGGTACCCTCTTTAATATTGTTGGTTGGCTTACCTTTGTATTCCACCTTTTCATACTTTATGACTTTTTTCAATGCCTTCTGTTGGTTTTTAAAAGCTTCCCTATCCTCTAATTTCCCACTAATTTTTGTTCTAATATATGCCCTCTCTTTGGCTTTAATGTTGGCTTTGACTACTCTTGTCAGCTGTAGTTGTATCATCCTGCCATTAGAATACATCTTTTTCTTTCAGATATATCTATCCTGTCCCTTCTGAATTGCTCCCAGAATTTCCAGCCATTTTTGCTCTTCTGTCATCCCTGCTGGTGTTTCATTCCAATCAATTTTTGCCATCTCCTCTCTCATGCCTCTGCAGTTCCCTTTACTCCACTACAGTACAGATATATCTCTCTTTAGCTTCTCCTTCTAATATTACGATCTTTCACCCCTAAGGGTTCCTTTACCTTAAGTTCTCTAGTCAATTCTGGTTCATTTAAGGTTTTAATCCATCTTATAAATGGTGTTCCTAATCCATATTTTTCCAATACCTTGAATAAAAAATCCCATTCCAATCTATCAAATGCTTTTTCTGCATCTAGAGCAACTGCCACACTCATTTCCTCCCTCTTTTGCGCTAAATGGATTATACTAATTAACCGGGTTACATTATCTGCCGATTGTCTATTTTTGATAAATCCTGTTTGATCCATATGCACTAATTTTGGTAAGCATTTAGATAATCTATTAGATAAGATTTTTGCTATTATTTTATAATCAGTATTTAATAAAGAAATAGGTCTATATGATTAAAACCTATAGGATTAAAACCTTAAATACTAATCCCAAAGCTAAAGTAGTGACAAATGGTCAAATTTCGACACCATTTCAGTTAACAAGATCAACTAGGCAAGGTTGTCCATTATCACCTGCTTTGTTTGTGTTGGCAATAGAGCCATTAACTGAATTAATTAGAATGGACCCAGATATTAAGGGTTTTAGAGTTAATCAGGAAGAATATAAGATTAATTTATTTGCTGATGATGTTCTACTTTATTTAACAGATCCATTACATTCATTAGGTAAATTATCTTATAGACTAGAAGAATATGGGAAAATATCAGGTTATAAAGTAAATTGGGATAAAAGCGAAATTTTACCTCTTACTAATGGAGACTATAGTCAATGTCGATTAATAACTCAATTTAGATGGCCGGCAAATGGTATAAAATATTTAGGTATAAGAATTGACAATGACACAAAAAACTTATATAAATTAAACTATTTACCACTTTTGAAAAAAATTCAGGAGGATCTTGATAAATGGATGGCATTTCCAATAACATTAGTAGGTAAATACTATAAAAATGAATATATTCCCTAGATTACAATATTTATTTCAATCATTACCAATACAATTACCCCAGAAGTTTTTTCAAGAGATAAACAAATATGTGAGGAAGTTTCTCTGGAAAGGTAAGATGTCAAGAATATCGTTGGAAAAATTGACATGGAAATTTGATCTAGGAGGGTTACAACTTCCAAATTTCAAGAATTATTATAAAGCAAATCAACTTAGATTTATTGCATCTTTTTTTGAGAAAGATAAACCGGCATGGATTAGAATAGAACTAGACAAAATAGGAGAAAACGTACCAGAAGATTTTATATATAAATGGGAATCTAAATGGATACGGGAAAAGAAAGAATCTCCTATATTAAAACATTTGATTGATTTATGGAATAAGATAAGTGTTGATGATGAGACAAAAAAATCTTTATTAGCAAAGAGATCTTTAATTCAAAATAGACATTCCTTTTACAATGGACAATCAACTTTTATATAATTGGTTTCAACAAGGGATTAAATACATAGGAGATTGTTTTGAAGGAGGTATATTAATGTCATTCGATCAATTAAAGAATAAATATAAAGTATCAAATAACACTTTATTTTGTTACTTTCAATTAAGGGCTTATATAAGAGAAAAACTAGGTCAAACAATGTTATTGCCGAAATCTAAAGAAATAGAAATTTTAATTCAAAAAGGAAATATTAAAAAATTTATATCTTGTATGTATAATTTGATTCAAAAACAGGCAACTAAACAAGGAGTCCATAAGTCAAGACAAAAATGGGAAAGTGATTTGAATATTAAAATTGAAGAAACAAATTGGTCAAGACTGTGTCTTGATAGTATGACAAATACAATAAATGTTCGGTTAAGATTAGTGCAATATAACTTTTTACATCAATTATATATTACACCACAAAAAATAAATAAATTAAATCCAAGTTTATCTGATCAGTGTTTCCGATGTAAACAAGAAACTGGTACATTTTTACATTCTACATGGTCTTGTTCTAAAATTCAACCTTTTTGGATAAATTTAAGACTTTTATTGGAACAAATTACGGGAATAAAACTTCCTCATAATCCAATATTACTTTTACTAGGTGATATTGAAGGGACAAAACCAAAACTCAAACTTAATAAATATCAGAAAGAATTTATAAAAATTGCGCTGGCTGTAGCCAAAAAGGCTATTGCAATTACTTGGAAATCAGATACATATTTAAGTATAGATTTTTGGAAAAAAGAAATCTATGGCTGTATTCCATTAGAAAAAATTACATATAACTTAAGAGATAAATATGAAACATTTTTGAAAATCTGGGGCCCTTATTTACAAAAGACAGGACTAAATATATAGGTGCTCTGAAGAGAAAATTAATGGTTACTTGGGGAAAGAAATAAATATATATACTAAAGTTATTAAGAACTCCATGGAGCATGTGGAGACCTTCCAACAACCAGGCACTCTTTCTTTCTTTCTTTTCTTTCTTTCTTAATTTTTTTTATATAGGGAAGTTAGGGGGGAGGGATTAAGGGGAGGGGGGAAGGGTCACATACTTTTTTTTTCTACACTTGTAATCATTTAAAAATGCAATTAAATAAAATTTTAAAAAAAAAAAAAAATTCTGGTTCATTACACAACACCCAAACCAAAATAGCTGATCCCCTAGTGTGCTCAACTATGAACAACTCTAAACAGCCATCTCATAGGCTTTCTACAAATTGCCCCTCTTAGGATCCAGCATGATTGATTTTTCCAATCTATCTGTATTCTGAAATCCTGCATGACCAGCATTACATTGCTCTTTTGACGTGCATTTTCTATTTTGCGTTGTAATTTGTAGTGTACATCTTTACAACTGTCCGGAGGTCTGTATATGACTCTTATCAGGGGCTTTTTACCCTTACAGTTTTTTAGCTCTACCCACAATGATTCTATACTTTCTGATCCTATGTCACCTCTTTATAATGATTTGGTTTCACTTTTATCAACAGGGACACACTACCCCTCTGCCTACCTGCCTGTTCTTTCGATATCCTTGTATGTTATGCTCTCAGCTATAATTTTCTTTCAGCTATGACTCAGTGATGCCAATAACATCATACATGCCAGTCAATAACTGTGCTACAAGTTCATCTGTCTTATTCTGTAAACTCTGTGCATCCAAATATAACAGCTGTACTCCTGGGTTCATGACTCTTTTTGATTTTGCCCCTATTACAACTCATCCCCCTTGATTGCATTATTTCCCTAACATCAGCCTATCTTTGCTAGCAGTCTCATTACACACTGCCTCTGTTTGTAAAACAACAATGCCATCCTCAGTGCTATCACTCCAGCTCCCATCCCCCTGACAAAGGATATTGGGCCCCAATGGGTTCAGGTGTAACACATCCCTTTTCTACAGGTCATACCTTTCCCAGAAAAGATCCCAATGATCCAGAAATCTGAATCCCTGTAACTTGCACCAGTTCTTCAGCCATGCGCTCATCTACTATATCATCCTGTACTTTCCCTCAATTCAGAATCAAAATCAGGTTTATTATCACCGGCTTAGAAACATAGAAAACCCACAGCACAATACATGCCCTTCGGCCCACAAAGCTATGCCAAATATGTCCTTACCTTACAACTATATAAGCTTACCCATAGCCCTCTATTTTTCCAAGCCCCATGTACCTGTCCAGAAGTCTCTTAAATGACCCTATAGTTCCCGCCTCCATCGGCAGCCCATTCCACGCACTCACCACTCTCGACGTAAAAACTTACCCCTGACATCTCCTGTCTAGCTACTTCCAAGCGCCTTAAAACTGTGCCCTCTCATGGTAGCCATTTCAGCCCTGGGAAAAATCTTCTGACTATCCATACGATCAATGTCTCTCATCATCTTATACACCTCTATCAGGTCAGTTCTCATCCTCCATTGCTCCAAGGAGAAAAGGCCAAGTTCACTCAACCTGTTCTCATAAGGCATGCTCCCCAATCCAGGCAACATCCTTGTAAATCTCCTCTGCACCCTTTCTATGGTTTCCATGTAGTGAGGCGACCAGAACTGAGCACAGTACTTCAAGTGGGATCTGACCAGGGTCCTATATAGCTGCAACAATGGCATGTGACAGGAAATTTGTTAACTTAGCAGCAGCAGTTCAATGCAATATACAATCTAACAGGAGAAAAAATAATAATAAATAAACAAGTAAATCAATCGTGTATATTGAATAGATTTTTAAAAACGTGCAAAAAACTGAAATACTGTATATTTAAAAAAAGTGAGGTAGTGTCCAAAACTTCAATGTCCATTTAGGAATCGGATGGCAGAGGGGAAGAATCTGTTTCTGAATCACTGAATGTGTGCCTTTAGGCTTCTGTACCTCCTACCTGATAGTAACAGTGAGAAAAGAGCATGCCCTGGGTGCTGGAAGTCCTTAATAATGGATGCTGCCTTTCTGAGACACCACTCCCTAAAGATATCCTGGGTACTTTGTAGGCTAGTACCCAAGATGGAGCTGACTAGATTTACAACCTTCTGCAGCTTCTTTCGGTCCTGTGCAGTAGCCCCCCCATACCAGACAGTGTTGCAGCCTGTCAGAATGCTCTCCATGGTACAACTATAGAAGTTTTTGAGTGTATTTGTTGACATGCCAAATCTCATCAAACTCCTAAAGAAGTATAGCCGCTGTCTTGTCTTCTTTATAACTACATTGATATGTTGGGACCAGGTTACATCCTCAGAGATCTTGACAACCAGGAACTTGAAACTGCTCACTCTCTCCGCTTCTGATCCTCCTATGAGGATTGGGATGTGTTCCTTCGTCTTACCCTTCCTGAAGTCCACAATCAGCTCTTTCATCTTACTGATGTTGAGTGCCAGGTTGTTGCTGCACCAGTAGTTGGCATATCTCACTCTGTATGCCCTCTGATCACCTCCTGAGATTCTACCAACAATGGTTGATTCATCAGCAAATTTATAGTTGGTATTTGAGCTATGCCTAGCCACACAGTCAAGTGGATATAGAGAGTAGAGCAGTGGGCTAAGCACACACCCTGAGGTGCGCCAGTGTTGATTGTCAGTGAGGAGGATATGTTATCACCAATCCGCACAGACTGTGGTCTTCTGGTTAGGAAGTCGAAGATCTAATTGCAGAGGGAGGTACTGAGGCCCAGGTTCCGCAACTTCTCAATCAGGGTTGTGGGAATGATGGATTAAATGTTGAGCTATAGTCAATGAACAGCATCCTGATGCAGGTATTGGTGTTGTCTAGGTGGTCTAAAGCTGTGTGGAGAGCCATTGAGATTGCATCTGCCATTGACCTATTGTGGCGATAGGCAAATTGCAATGGGTCCAGGTCCTTGCTGAGGAGTTCAGTACAGTCAAAACATACCTCTCAAAGCATTTCATCACTGTCGATGTGAGTGCTTCTGGGTGATAGTCATTAAGACAGATCACATTATTCTTTTTAGGCACTGGTATAATTGTTGCCTTTTTGAAGCAAATGGGAACTTCTGCCTGTAGCAGTGAGAGGTTGAAAATGTACTTGAATACACCCATCAGATATTTGGCACAGATTTTCAGAGCCTTACCAGGTACTCCATTGGGACCTTCTGCCTTGCGAGGGTTCACTCTCTTTAAAGACAGTCTAACATCAGCCTCTGAGACAGAGATCACAGGGTCATCAGGTGCACAGATGTAGTTGTGTTCTCCCTTTTGAAGTGTGCATGGAAGGCGTTGAATTCAATTCAAGTTTAATTGTCATTCAACCATAGATGAATACCAATGAATACAGCCGAACGAGACAGTGTAGCTCCAGGACCAAGATGGCAAAACACAGTGCACACAGTCACACACAACACAAAGCACACGTAGCACATACAAGATAGTAAACACAAGTAAGATATCAGTAAAATACAGCCACTCAAAAAATACAGTGCAGACCCTGAGTCCATGAATGCTGCAGAAATCTGCACTTGACCACAACACAGCTTGTCTTCTGCTGAGTGAATACTGGAGGTGGGGTCAGTACTGACTCCAGCCTGGATGCTATATCACATCACCCCAGGGAGCACACCGGCTTTGATGTGTCTCTACTGGCAGCTGTAGTAGGGTAATTCTAGGCAGTTTCTAGAGTAGGTTACGGTACATGGTGGGCACAACTTTGTGGGCTGAAGTGCCTGTAATGTGCTGTAGATTTCAATGATTCTAAGATTCGATGACACCGCAGCTTGAGGCCTACTCCTCGCTTTCACTGAGGCCACACCATCCCTCACCATCCGCCCCAACTCTCAGCAAGTAAGTCAGTGAATTAAACTCACTGATGTATGGCACCGGCAGCAATCCAGGGATTACTACCCCAGAGGTCCTGCTTTTCAGATTTCCACCTAGCTCCCTCAAATCTCTGTTCAGGACCTCCTCACCTTTCCTACCCATGCCATTGGTGGCAATATTTACCAAGACTTCTAGCTGCTCCCCCTCCCCCTTAGAATGTTGTGGACCCGATCCAAGATATCTCTGGCCCTGGCACCTGGGAGGCAACATACCATCTGGGTGTCTCTATCGCATCCACAGAATCTCATCTCTATTCCTCTAACTATAGAATCACCTATCACTACTGCAGTCCTCTTCACCTCTCTTCTCTTATGAGCCATAGCGCTGTACTCAATGACAGAGACCCAGTCACCCCCTTGTTAGGACGTCCTCCTCAACTGTATCAAGTGGTCTGCTTACCTTCTCCCTTTCGAAGTGTGCATGGAAGGCATTGAATTCAATTCAAGTTTAATTGTCATTCAACCATACATGAATACCAATGAAAGTGGGAACGGTCACAGGGGTGCTCTGCACTGGCTATCCATTTCCCTTCCTTCTCCTGACAGTCATCCAGTTACCTGAAGACTACCAGTTATGAAGACTAGTTAAAAGCAGCAGTTCAGAATTAAACAATCTGAAGTGTTGAAAATCTGGTAAATAGATAAATAAGCAAACTTGAGTACAGATCTATCATATCATTTGGAGAAAATGAATTTAGTTTTAATGACAAAATCAAAAGTGGCCAAATGTCATATGCAAAAAAAACACAACCAAGTTACTGAAATTCTTAAAGAAATTCAACCTGCTTCCTTTATTGCCTCTGATCTGCCTGAATTCATCCCATACCAACATGATGAACCTCTAACTGCCCTGTGAGATAGCCTCACAAACACCTTGTCTGCATCCTTTTAAATCTGTAACTGGATAAGCTCCGTCATTCAGCTCTGGGACGTGTTCTCCCTGGAGCAAAGGAAGCTGAGGTATGATGTGATTAAAGTACATAAGATCATGAGGGACATAGATCAGGTAGACAGTAAAAATCTTTTTCGTGCAGTCGGGCTATAAAACAAGAGGGCATAGGTTTAAGGTGGGAGGAAGAAGATTTAAGAAGGATCCGAATGGAAGTATTTTACACAAAAGTAGTTGATTTCTGAAATAATTTGTCAGAGGACATGATGGAATTAAATAGAATTGCTGTATTTGGAAGGTGTTTAGACAGACATTTAATTAGGCAAGGCATGGAAGGATATGACCCTAATGCAGGCAAATAGGATTAGTGTAGATGAACAAAAAGGTTGGCATGAATGCAATAGGCTCAAGGACAAATTTCAGTGCTATACATGTGTCTCCATGACTCTATCTGTCCCTCTTGTAAGGATGTTAAAGATTGCAGGAAGAAGCAAAAGAATAGGATTGAGAGCTAAGTTACATCAGCCATGATTGAATGGAGGAGCAGACTAGATAGGCCAATTGACTGATCCTATATCTCACGGTCATTTTAACTAGACGCTGATAATCATTAATGACCTGCTAAAATGCAGAAAATGAAAGGATAACACTCTATTAAAGTTAAGCTTGAGAAATGTTTTCACCAATTAATTTATCATTAATCATTCTTATTTTTCTGTGCCCTTTCTACTGTGATATTATAGGCATCTTGGCAATAAAAGTTGATACGGTGCTTTGTAGGGAAGATTGGAGCGGGTGAACTGTTTTAATTTTGTTTTATTCCTTACTTTGACAATGACAGCGTTCCTGGAAGCCCACAGATCTCCAGGGCGGTCTCTGTGGTTGATGCATTATGATGCCCTGACAAAAATTTTATAGAGTTTAATGTTAATAGGGAGCCTCGTGATCAGCAGAGTTCTACTGGTCATGATTCTTTTGTTTTCCGTTAGTCCGTGTTAAAATGCAGTCAATAGCCGGGGATATCTCAACCATCTTCTCATTTCAGCTGTACATTATTTAAGGCACGTCGTTAAGTTTGTCTTCGTCTTTATCCGAATTTAACGAAGAGGAAAGGAAATGCAAAATTTGTTCATATAATTTGAATCTTGCAACAAGTTTTCCATGAGTTACTTGAAGCTTAACATCTTTAAGGTCACGATGGAGATTTCAATTGATTTGTTATGGAATACGGATTTCCCTCTAAGCATTTTCCGCGTGTGCTCTCTGCAATACGATGCAGTGTTTTCATTCACAAGGTCCAATGTGCAAACTGTTCGAGTCTCTGCTCTTAATACTCGTCGTGAGGCACAATATGCAGCAGGTAGCGCTACTGCCTCGTTCCTCTAATAACCTTCATTAGAGTCTAACCCCGGGTGCTAACTGTCCGAGGCTTCCACATTCACTTGTCAATTTCCTCAATTTGCTCTGGTGTACTCCCGCATCCTACAGACGCTCAAATTGGGCACTCAGGTGTATGTGAGTGATGGGGTAGTCAGTGGCATATGATAGAGAATACAGTGTAAGGAAATAAATAGAGGGGTGAGACTAATGAGATTACACTGGGAGGTTATATGGACATAATGCATGCACATTCTACAAAACACATAAACAAGATGCGGAACTTTTTCAGCGCTGAAAAAGAAGTCAGTATCTGCAGCAAGACACAGTTTGTTCCAGGAACTCAGCGGGTCATGAATCTCCCGATAGATGCTGCTTGGCGAGCTGAATTCCTTCAGCCGACTGCTTGTTGTTTCAGATTCCAGCGTCTACAGATCTCGTCCATCTAGACGACATCCCTCTCCCCATAGCCTACCAAGCCTATTTGGCTAGCTCCCCGTCTTTGGTTATTTAAAGAAACGCGGGGGTGTACACTGATGATGAAAAACTTCAACAATTGAAGCGTGCAGTCCTTTCACTCTGCCAGGTCAAAAGACAAGAAAAGGTCACAGAAGTACCCGCTCCGGGCTGTTCAGCTTTCAGAGCCGACAGAAACCATCATTGTTATGTGGAACCCGGCAGCGAAAGATATGAGTTCCAATATCAAATAAAACTTTAACATCATTCTCAACGTTTCGACTTTTTATGGGTCGAAATAAGTTTGAGAGACTGTTTGAAACGGGTTTCTCCCGTGCAGTCAGCCAGCGAAGGTTTCATCTAATTCACTCTCGGAAAATTACGCACCGCGGCGTCAGTCGCCTCTGGTGTTAATTTCAGGCGGAAGTGTTGAAGAACAAATGCATCAGATGGGAAGTCCTCTCGCAAACGTCAGAAGGTTCGTGACTGAAGGCAAACGGAGAGTTTGAAATTGGATTCATTTATGGACGTAACCTGCCCGACCACGCCCACTCGCCACCCCTACCCCTCCCAAGATTTAGGAGCAGCGAGCGAACAAGATCCAGAGTGCGGTAGGCTGACTGCCGAGGTCACTAGGTTCCTCGCGAACCCGCGTTGGATGGACCAACTTGTCAGGTGCCTCCTGAGCAGCATAGAGGAGGTAACGATATCGGGGTGGTTTAATTCGCTGTTGTGATTTAACTCCTAGAGGAGGGGGAGCGAGGTAGAAATCCTGGCGGGACATTGGTACTTGCATTCATGTGCAGGTTGGGCGCCTAAGTGAGGCTGAAACGTCCAACGGAAGCACAGTCGTTGCTCGGATTCCCTGCCCGGTGTGAAGTCAGGACTATGCTGCCAGAATGTTGGCCAGGAAGAGCATCATCCCAGAGGAGTACGTCCTGGCCCGGATCGCGGCTGAGAACGTCCGGCAGCCCCGCTATACAATACGTCCTCGCCAGCCCCGCTTTATTAACAAGAACGGAGCTTGCAACGCGGCGCACAAGAACATCAGGGAGCAAGGTCGCTTCCTGCAGGATGTCTTCACCACCCTGGTGGACCTGAAGTGGCGCTACACCCTTTTCATCTTCACCATGTCCTTCCTCTGCAGTTGGCTCCTCTTCGCCATGATGTGGTGGCTGGTGGCTTTCGCACACGGGGACCTGGACCACAGACAGAGCACGTCCGTTGAGCCGTGCGTCACCAAGGTGAGATCCTTCACCTCGGCCTTCCTCTTCTCCATCGAGGTGCAGGTCACTATCGGCTTCGGCGGCAGGATGATGACCGAGGAGTGCCCCATGGCCATCACCGTGCTCATCATGCAGAACATCTCGGGGCTGATCATCAACGCCGTCATGCTGGGCTGCATCTTCATGAAGACGGCTCAGGCTCACCGGAGAGCGGAGACGCTGATCTTCAGCCGGCACGCCGTGGTCGGCCTGAGGAACGGCAAGCTCTGCTTTATGTTCAGAGTGGGCGACCTGAGGAAGAGCATGATCATCAGCGCCTCCGTCCGGATGCAGGTTGTGAGGAAGACCACCACCACAGAGGGAGAAGTTATCCCCATCCACCAGATCGACATCCTGGTGGACAACCCCATCGACAGCAACACCATCTTCCTGGTGGCGCCGCTCACCGTCTGCCACGTTATAGACAAGCGGAGCCCTCTCTACGAGATCTCGGCCACTGACCTGCAGCACCAGAACCTGGAGGTGATCGTCATACTGGAAGGCGTAGTGGAGACCACTGGCATCACCACCCAGGCCAGGACGTCTTACATCGCCGAGGAGATCCTGTGGGGCTACCGCTTCGTCCCGATCGTGACCGAGGAGGACGGTACCTACTCGGTGGATTACTCCAAGTTCGGCAACAGGATCAAAGTGGCAACTCCTCGCTGCACGGCCAGGGAGCTGGATGAGCAACCCTCCATCCTGATCCAGACCCTGCAGAGGAGTGAGCTCTCGCACCAGAACTCGCCGAGGAAGCGGAGTTCCATGAGGCGAAACAACTCAATGAGGAGGAACAACTCTTTCTTAAATAAAGTGCAGTTTTTTACTCCGGATAGCACAGAATACTGATAAATTCTATCATTGACTGGGAAATGAATTTTACAGAGGTGCATGCATTTTGTTTGGAATTTTACACGTTTTCAAATGAGTCGTGACTTGCAGACTGAGAAAGACATCTTTAATAAAAATCGTTGTATTTTTCTTTCTGTGCCCATATGAAGTTAATGTATATTACACTACGAGCTCGGTTCTACGATGTTAACTTTTTTTTCTGTTAGATGTTCTGTAAACCCATTGGAAAGTTAGCGAGTCCTTTGCGGTTCCGCAGGTCTCTTCGCTGTTTGCCAAGAATTTGTCTTGTACCTCATTGGCAATACATCATTTATTGATGGAACAATCAACCAATGAGGTGAAGGATGCGTAACAGGTTATCCAATGCTCGATTAACTTCAATAAGCAAGGGAACAGAGAGTCTGCACTTTTTTTTGTTGTTCGGGCTAGCATCCTCGAGGAACCTCCTGCTCCCTGAGTGTTTCTCCTCACGCCCTTTGCCCTTGCATCTTGCCCCCAGTTTGGCGAGTTTCCAGTTCTGAGCTCAGTCCTTTTTCTCTTGCCTTTCTTCACCCTCTCAGTTTACATGACTGTGGAAATTATTTAAATTAGAATCCATTTATCTTTATTTAATTAGTTCAGTTGAAATAAATTGAACAAACAGTTGATCTGATTTCTCTGTTGCTT
The DNA here is from genome assembly GCF_048418815.1 of Hemitrygon akajei. NCBI lineage: Eukaryota > Metazoa > Chordata > Chondrichthyes > Myliobatiformes > Dasyatidae > Hemitrygon > Hemitrygon akajei. The sequence continues at coordinate 55,609,407 of NC_133137.1, forward strand.
TGAAGATTGGTCTGGGCCCTGTGTCTGAGCAAGGGACAAAGCGAAGGTGCAGTAGAGAAGGATTTTTGATAGTGATGATAAGGGAATTGGACTTGGAGAAACCCTTTACAACGGGACTGAAAGGGTGAAGGAGATACAGTAGATCGTGTTAATGAGTTTTGTTGACTGCTGACTTGTGCTACAGGATAAAATAGACTGAGCTTGTGACACAGTATATATGGGATTTTCACAGGAAGAATGCTCTCTCAGAACGTGGCTTATGTATCACTAATATACACTGAGACTCATCTTGAGCCTTGGAGCAAATGGAATGTAAACATTGCTGTTCTGTAACTCTTTCCACTCAAATATGCCTATAAAATTTACAAGGACTGGGAACTATACTGTGTCAAGACTGAAGGCCAATAAAGATGTCAAAATATTCCACTTGAGACAGAGTTTGTCCAGTCAGTAAAATGCCTGTAGCAGCTCTCCACAGAAGAGTTTGGCTCTTTATGTCCGGGCATGTGATTAGAATAAATACTAAAGTGTGGCACTTGTTTAACATATGCTTTAAAAAAAGATAAAATAGAAATGTCTTTGCTGAATGTGACAGATTTTTTCACCATTTTAATACTCAGCAGATATAGCTCCAACTGTCACTCAAACTAGGAGGTATAAATGGCATCTTTAGTTGAATGAAATCAAAGTTTGCTAGAAGCACTCATGCCGCATTTGTGGAAAGGGAAACAGAGTTAACCTTACAAGTTGAAGTGACAGAGACTGTGGCAATACTGGTTTCTAGTTCCATATTGAAGAAGAGTCTTGGAGGTAAAATGTGAACTCAGTTTCCTTATCCACAGAAGTTACCTGACTTGTAGAATCTTTTCAGGATTGTCCATATTTATTTCAGACTTTCAGCATCTGCAGTAATTTTATTATTGTGTACCTTTAATACAATACTTGAAAACAGATCGCTGGCAGTTCTCTCAACATTGGGCAAAATAATATTAACAAGATGGCAGCTTTTAAGTGCAGCTGCATTCTGCAGGTCCTAGAATGGATAACTATGTTGCTAATATGTAGCTGTATCTACCACAACTGTAAATCGGTATATCATGATCACCAATTGCTTACAGACATTTGAAACTTTTTGGTTGCTCTGTAGAGTTTTAGAGAGAAGCAGGGAATGACATATTATATAATGGTTGTGACTTCAATTGTAATGTTAGCTTTATGAACTTGCTATTGGCTGAAAAAAATCATACATTTGCACATTTTCTCTGGATTCCAATATTGACACTTACCCTTCTCACCACTTTTAATCTAATTGTTGCATAAGAGGGAGTACCAACTCCTGGTATAAAAATATAGTAATTGTCTAAAAATTTCACACCAAATGAACAGGCTGGAGATGTGAAGATTGTGATGGTACAGTCTGATCAGTTTACTGGATTACAGAGTTGAACAAACCTGGCTAGAGAAAGTTCGATTTTATTTTTTGAATGAATCAATAATTCTTCTGGCCCCACACCAATGACCGTACCTGCGCACAGCCACACCAAGCCCCAGCCAGGCAGTCAAGAAAGAGTGTCCGTGTCACAAACTGTGCTGAGATTATCATCAGACTTCACTTGTTGCAACAGTCAGATTTAATTGTTGGCAGTGCCTCAGCATTACAGCTAGGTGCAGATGTCCAGCCCGAATCAGAAGTGCCCACTCTGCAATAATATGAAAATTTGCAATACTGCAACAACTTTAATGATTCTGAGGTATGCAGCTTCTCTGTGTCCTTGACCAGTCTGATCTACCTTAAGATGAAACCATCAGCTATCTCTCTGTGTGGTTATATCTTAAAAGTCTCCTCATCAGTAGTTTTCCATTTTTTCTTTGTTCTGGCTTGGAGAATTTATTTATATACAGCTTCTTCTCTCTTCCTTTCCCATCCTGATGAAGAGACTCAGGCTGAAACAATGCCAATTTTATTGCTTTCTATAGATGCTGCCTGACCTGCTGAATTCCTCCAGCATTGTGCGTGTGTTGCAGGATTTCAATCTTTTGTGCTTATGATACTGCAGAGTGACTTGTGCAAGTGTTTCCTTCGCTCATTCTCACACGCCCATCTCTCAATTACCTCAATGCTTCTTGATTTAACTTATCATGTTTATCTAAAGTTTATCCTTTGATAGTATTGGCCAATCAGTTGGATTCTCTGTGAAGAATCATGTGTTTACAATTTATTCCATTTTCTTGAAGTAGATTTGATTCCTTTTTCTTAACAAGCACATCTTTTCTTGAGGAATTCTTAACTCATAATAAAACCTTCACAGACTAATCAGTTAAAGATCTGAAACCTTCTTTTAATTTCTAAGAAAATCAATTAAGATTCTCATCTCTAGTTTATGAATTCTTGATTTCTGCACCCGAACTTCCAAATTTATTGAAGTTCCCAAGATCAAATCTTTCTTTACCATATCTTTCTAAGCTCTAATGTGCCATTTATTCAACACCTTTGCTATGTTCAAATCAAATCATTTACACAGTATTTTTTTATTTGCAATTACCGTAATTTAATCTCTCTTGAGTAATTCTTTGCTTTCTTAACTTTTTCACCATAGGTCATAGTCAAAGAGTCACGGAAAGATGCAGCATGGGAGCAGACCCTCTGGCCCACTGAATATGTGCCAATCATCACTTGTATTATCCTTTTGTAAGGCATTTTATTTTCCCCTCATCAACCTCTCCCAGATTTTACAACTCGCCTGTACTAGTGGTAATCTAGAGCAGCCAATTAACCTACCACATTTTGAGAAGGTGTGAGGAAATTATACCACTCAAGGGAAACCCATATATTCACAGACAGCATGCCAACTCCATACAGACAGCACCAGATGTCAAGACTAAACCCAGGTTACTGGGAGCTGTGAGGGAGTAGCTCTACTAGCTGCTCACCGTGCTGTCCCAAAACTTCAGCTGCAATTTAAAACTTGAGGATTCATTTTTTTCAGCTTTAGGTTTCAGAAACTTGTTGGTTTGGCAATGTGGAATCATAGAATAACAGAATATAGAGCAAGGAAATAGGCAATTAGACCCAGTCCATCCACGCTGAAGTGTAGGCATTTTCCCATGTTATTGACTGCACCCAGTGATTGGTCCACAGACCTTGGTACCTAAGTGATTGAAGAGTTTGTCTAGAAGTGCTCAGCTAGAAAAGTCTTGGAAAATCTTGGCACTTTAATGTGGAGTCTCAAAAAAATCTGCATGTTTAAATAAATAGTTTGTTGCTGCTTAGTATATTTATATCAGTGCACTGCTCTTTTTTACTGTAGTCCAAAATATTGCTATAAATACAGCTATTTATTATTATTTATCTATTTATTCCTTAACATCAGACTGTTCTTACTCATATAGTGGTGTGCACATAACTGTTAGGTAGGAGTTGTGGACTTAGCCTTCTCTTCCAGGCTGAAATAAAGGCTTGTATCTCTTTTCTAAGAGTAAATATTTGTATCGGCACTGAAACAGAAAACAATGCATACAGGATAAGTGTGATTTGGACACAGATTCTGGCTTATTGCTCCAACACAGCACTGAGGGATTGCTTTAAATCTTTAAGCAACACTCATGAAATGCTGGAGGAACTCAGCAGGCCAGGCCGTGACTATGGAAAAGAATACAGTCGATGTTTCGGGCCAAGATATCAACTGTTTACTCTTTTCCATAGATGCTGCCTGACCAGCTGAGTTCCTCCAGTATTTTGTGTGTGTTGCTTGGATTTCCAGCATCTGCAGATTTTCTCATTGTTAAAGATTTAAAGATTAGCTTTATTTGTCACATGTACATCGAAACATACAGTGAAATGCATTGTTTGTATCAGGGATGAGATGGTGGCAGCCTACAAATTGTCGCCGTGCTTCCAGAACTAACATTGCATGCTGCACTGTTGGAGGCACTTTTAAGTGAGATGTTAAGTAAAACATCTATCTGCAATTTGAATGGAAATTCTCCCATGTCTTTTGTCCTCATTAAACCAGACTACCTGGCCATTGTTCTGTTCTTGGTTTGAAAGCTTGCTGAGCACAAATTGACTGCGCTGCTTCTATTTCTACAACATTGGATACACTTTAAAGCTGTTCCATTGTCTGCTTAATGTTTGGGACACCATACATTAATGAAATATGCAATGCAACAGTAAACCTTTGTTCTTAAATTTGATAAGTGGCAATTGAAAGGCCTAGTTAGCACAACTTTAGTTATGGAGTAAAATTCATGTTATAGGGAGACTCTTATTAATTGCAATCAAGTCTGCTGGGGTATAAACACTAAATTCGATTTACTGTCTGCTTTATTTTATGCACATCTTTTAATCTGCTTGTAACACGTGTGTAGCAATAGACTACAAAATTGTTTTTGTTGCTTTGTTTCATTAATATGTATTAGTAACATAATCAGAGCAGCAATTTCACTCCTCCATTTTCTGTAGAGTATTTAAAGAAATCCTGAAATTGTGAATGATGCCATATTAGTGCAAGTGAATTTTTTTCCTAAAGAAAATAACCTTGTATCCAGATTCTTACTATGATATGTATATCTAGTAGTAGTTATTTTAATATTTTTGCTTGCTACTGAGCAGCAGCTCCATTTTATTAAACTCTGGAATTTGAAATATCTTTTAATTAAAAATAAATTAAAAATTAAAAAAAAATGAACAAGTGGATTCCATTGGGAAAAAGAATAAAGGTTAAAGTATTATCCATTTACTGTATTTGGATACATTTATCACAAAAATTCCATTCAAAATAGTGACCAATTTTCAAGTGTTCGTTGAAAATATAAGTGATACATATAAATTTGTAAAACAGCAGTAAAATCAAACAGTACTTCACAATTATTGTCATAGCCTGTATAAATGAATGGCAAAGCTAATGCTTTCATAGATGCAATTGATAATTACATCCACGTTAGTTGTCATCCTCATCTGAGATATTCTTTATCAAATATGTTGGCTGTACTGCTGCCACGAAACAACAAATCTCACATTATCTAAGACAGTGATAATAAATCTGTTTCTGATGCTGTACCTAAGCAAGAATTAAATTGAACTCATTTGTTGTATGTATTTTTCAGCAGCAAAATATTTAATACACTGCACACATTATTTCCCCTTTTCATGTGCTGGTAATACTTAAACTAACAAATGGTTATACTCAGACAAAGCAGTTAAGTAAACAGTAACCGATATAACAAGGTATATGTAACAGATCTCACACATGCCCTCTTTCAGAATTAGAAGTTTTCCACTAATATCTACAATTTAGCTGAGCACATTTGTTAAACTGCCGTTAAATATTAGCTTTAGCATAGAGAGGTCTTTTATTCTTCACTGACAAATTCATGTTCATTTGACCACACTTCCAATATAAAATATTTTGGCACATCATCAGCCATGAATGTTCCCAAGCAACTTCTACATCTTTCTTCCACTAGTTGAAATGGATCATGAAGTAGGAATATATTTCTGCCAGAAGAAGGACCTGACAGCAATTTTATTTTTAGCCTGTGAGTGGACTGTAGTAAAATTTGAAAATGCTGGATACACATCAGGGAGTAATTGTGGAATGAGAGTTTCAAGTCCAATTTGCAATTCTGATGAAGGTACTTTGACCTGAAATTATAATGCAGTTTGTTCTCTAGATCAGGGGTTCCCAACCTTTCTTATACTATGAACTCCTACCATTAACCGAGAGGTCCCAGGTTGGGAACCCCTGCTCTAAATGCTGCTTGACCTGCTGAGTATTTTCAGTGTTTTCTGTTTTGTTTTATTTCAGATATCCAGCATTTGCAGTTTTTGATTTTCTTTTAGTGTGCCTGCCCAAATCTAATTAGTTGATAACCAAAATCAAGTTTTGACCTCAGAATGACCTTTAAGATTCCTAATAGAAATACATCTATATCTGATTAAACTGAAGAAAATATTTATTGATTATTATTGAACAGAAGTATGTTATGATAGAAGCAAATAGGTTATCCCCACCTAACCAATACCTGGAGATGAACCATGTGATGCACAGTAAACAATATTGATTTGACCAATCATAAGATAAGGAAATGTGGCTAAGTATATAAAGGACTATCATTGTTTTACCCGTTTTGCACCACTAAGCAAGACAGATTTTATCTTCCTAACAATTAATCTTGTGCATCACATTCCCTCTTTATACTTATGGAGGAAACTACACTCAGTTTGTTTATCTTCAAGAAGTACACATCATGATAGTTTTAATCCTTTAAATGCTGATTTTTGTAACACAAAATCTTGTATGAAAAGTTTAATTTAAAATATGGACATATGTTTACCCGTGTCTGCACACAATATTCAGTTGGAAATGATTAGGTTGAAAATTTCCAAAATATTATTTTTTGATTGCTGTACGTTCCTGTCATTTGTCATGTGTACCTGAGCATGAGATTGATTTGTTTCTAGAAGTAAGCAGAATGTGCAATATCAGCTTTTGGTTACTTAAATATTGATATTAAATCATAAAGAGTCAACATAGGTAGTAAGCACACTCAGTATCTGTGGAATGATTGAAATATTACGTGTCTGACATTACCAGTTAAAACATATTAACAGAAAAGTCTTGGCAAAGCTTTATTTCTGTACAATACTAAAACTACCCCAAGCCAGCTTGAATGGGCAGTGAGAACAGACACAACATTAACTCTCAAAATGTATTTTAATGAATACCTAAATAGGAGAACTTTTGCAGTGATATTAACAAAGCACTGGGTAATGGTACTTATCAGATAGCTCTTTGAAAGAGCCAGCACAGATACAGAGGGTGAAAGTCCCACCATTACTTGACCTGGTAGATGCTGCAAAGTCAATTGCCCTCGAAGACCAATTTGGAACATGAGGGTAGGGGGCATAACTTCATAAAAAGGGATTGCCCATTTCAAACAGAAGAAAGAGAGATGTTGTTTTTCTTGGAAACACAAAGTACACTGCAGATGCTGGGGTCAAATCAACACGTACAAACAAGCTGGATGAACTCAGCAGGTCGGGCAGCATCCGTGGAAACGAGCAGTCAACGTTTCGGGCCGAGACCCTTCATCAGGACTGAAGAAGAAGGGGGCAGGGGCCCTATAAAGAAGGTGGGGGGAGGGTGGAAGGTGCCAGGTGAAAAACCAATCAGAGGAAAGATCAAGGGGTGGGGGAGGGGAAGCAGGGAGGGGATAGGCAGGAGAGGTGAAGAAGGAATGTAAGGGGAAAGCACTATGGGTAGTTGAAGAAGGCAGAGTCATGAGAGAGGTGATAGGCAGCTAGATGAGGAGGCAGGGTGAAAGTGGGATGGGGGAAGGGAGAGGGAGGGAATTACCGGAAGTTGGAGAATTTGATGTTCATACCAAGGGGCTGGAGACTACCCAGACGGTATATGAGGTGTTGCTCCTCCAATCTGAGTTTGGCCTCATCATGGCAGTAGAGGAGGCCATGTATGGACATATCCGAATGGGAATGTGAAGCAGAGTTGAAGTGGGTGGCAACTGGGAGATCCTGTCTGGTGTGGCGGACGGAGCGGAGATGCTCGGCGAAGCGGTCCCCCAATCTGCATCAGGTCTCGCCGATGTAGAGGAGGCCATTTCAATTCCTGTCCCCATTCCCATTCCGACATGTTGGTGCATGGCCTCCTCTTTTGCCATGATGAGGCCACACTCAGGATGGAAGAGCAGCACCTCATATTTCATCTGGGTAAACTCCAACCTAATGACATGAACGTCAATTTCTCCTCCTTGTAGAAGTTTTGCTCCTCCTTCCCTCTTCTTCTATTCCCCACTCTGGCCTCTTACCTCTTCTCCTCACCTGCATTTCACCTCCCCCTGGTGTTCCGCCTTCTTCCCTTTCTCCCATGGTCCACTTTCCTCTCCTATCAGATTCCTTTTCCTTCAGCCCTTCACCTATCCCACCCACATGGCCTCACCTATCACCTTCCAGCTAGATCTCTCTATCACCACCCCCTGACTTTTTATTCTGCCATCTTCCCCTTGCTGCTCCAGTACTGAAGATGGGTCGCCATCCAAAATGTCAACTGTTTATTCATTTCCACAGATGCTGCCTGACCTGCTGAGTTTCTCCAGCATTGTGTGTGTGTCGCTCTGGATTTCCAGCATCTCTTGTGTTTATGGATATAATCTAATGGACACCTGCACTTAGCTCAACGAGATCTTTCGTGTGCACCACCACAGCCCTTGGCCATCTCAGAAAGACCAAGGCCCAGGGTCAGATAGCAGTGCAGTCTGAGATCTGAATTGTGTGCAGCATGGCACCTCAGAAGTACTAGCAGGATACCATGAATGTTAACTCTGTGTAGTGGTTCGTGCATTGCTGTTATAGCTTGGAGCGTTCTGGAGTTCAAAGTTAAATTCGGCATTGTCTGTATGGAGTTCTTATGTTCTCCCCATGACTGCGTGGGTTTACTCCCAGTGCTGGTTTCCTCTGACAGTCCGAAGACTTCCGGTTAGTAGATTAATTGGTCATTGTAAATTGTCCTGTGATTAGGCTAGGGTGAAATAGGTGGGTTGCTGGGTGGTACAGCCTGTTGGTCTGGAAGGCCGTATTCTACCCTGCATCTATAATAAAATAAAAAGCTCTAAATCCACTGGCTGATGTTTCAGGCATTGAGGCTAGACATACATTCATTCAGCTGATTTGGATATACAGTACTTATCATTTGCACATGGTATCAGATTTCAGACACTCTATTCCAGGCTCCAAAATGGGTAGAGCTAACCAGATGGACAGACAAAATGATTTAGAGATGTCCTTTGAGCCTCCTTGAAACAGTATAAACATCCAAAACAACTCATGGGAATCTTTGGCTATTTCTGCTGAAAATGGAGAGAGGGCGTACAGAACCAAGAGAAAATCTGCGGATGCTGGAAATCCAAGCGGCACACACAAAATGCTGGAGGAACTCAGCAGGTCAGGCAGAACCTATGGAAAAGAGTAAGCAGTCGACGTTTCAGGCCAAACCCTTCATCAAGACTAGAACAAAAAGATGAGGATTCGGAGTAAGAAAGTGGGGGGAGGGGAGGAAGAACCACAGGGTGACAGGTGAGAGGGGGAGGGGCGAAGTAAAGAGCTGGGAAGTTGATTACTGAAAGAGGTACAGGGCTGGAGAAGGGGGAATCTAATAGGAGAGGACAGAAGGCCTTGAAAAAAGAAAAGTGAGGAGCACCAGTGGGAGGTGATAGACAGATAAGGCGATAAGGTGAGAGAGGGAAATGGGAAAGGGGAATAGTGAAGGATGGATTGGGGGGCATTACCAGAAATTTGTGAAATCAATGTTCATGTCATAAGGTTGGAGTCTACCCAGGTGGAAAATAAGATGTTGCTCCTCCAACCTGAGTGTGGCCTCATTGCAACAGAGGAGGAGGCCATGGATTGACATGTTAGAATAGGAATAGGAAGTGGAATTAAAATGGGTGGCCTCTGGGAAATCCCAGATGGAGCGGAGGTGCTTGGTGAAGTGGTCTCCCAATCTACTTCGTCTCACCAATATATAGGAGCCACACTGGGAGTGCCGGATACAGTAGATGGCCCCCTCAGACTCATGAGTATTCAGTACGGCATTGGCCACTGCAAATCCAGTCTTCTGGAGCCCATGGAAGCTCAGTATAAGTGTCCGAAGGAGGGGACACTTCCCATAAAACCCACCTCCTGGCTCCATCAAGCACCTCCTGCCTCACCTGTGGCAGAGTGTCCTGAGTGTGCTGACTAGCCTCATCAGCCAGCTCAGATCCCAAAGAAATGGAGTGGAAACAAGCTTTCCATAATTATGCAAGACTGCTTCAGATGAAGTTCCAAGGAATGACTCCACACTACATTTGGTCCAAGGTAATGATGAGTAAATCACCTAAAATCCAAAGCCATTTGGATTTCAGTGAATATACCAAAGGTTGTATTAAAAGTAAAGATGAGTGCAACCCACACTCTCTTCTAGTCTAAAAACATCCATTTGCCTTTGCCTTGAATATAGTCAATGACTCTACAGACATGAGTGATTCTGCAGATGTTGGAAACATTAAGTAACACACACAAATTGCTGGAGGAACTCAGCAAGTTAGGCAACATCCATGGGGAGGGGGAATAAACAGTCAAAACTTTGGGTCCTGATGAAGGGTCTAGGCAGAAATGTTAACTGGTTATTTCCCTCCATAGATGCTTAATAACCTGCTGAGTTCTTCCAGCATTTTATGTGAGTTGCGCAATGATCCCATCATGAGTCTCTGAGGGATAGAATTCCAAGATTCACACGTACAAACAAGCTGGATGAACTCAGCAGGTTGGGCTGCATCCGTTGAAAGGAGCAGTCAACGTTTCGGGCCAAGACCCTTCATCAGGACTGAAGAAGGAGGGGGCAGGGGCCCTATAAAGAAGGTGGGGGGGGGGAGGGTGGAAGGTACCAGGTAAAAAACCAATCAGAGGAAAGATCAAGGGGTGGGGGAGGGGAAGCAGGGAGGGGATAGGCCGGAGAGGTGAAGAAGGAATGTAAGGGGAAAGCACTATGGGTAGTTGAAGAAGGCAGAGTCATGAGAGAGGTGATAGGCAGCTAGATGAGGAGGCAGGGTGAAAGTGGGATGGGGGAAGGGAGAGGGAGGGAATTACCGGAAGTTGGAGAATTTGATGTTCATACCAAGGGGCTGGAGACTACCCAGACGGTATATGAGGTGTTGCTCCTCCAATCTGAGTTTGGCCTCATCATGGCAGTAGAGGAGGCCATGTATGGACATATCCGAATGGGAATGTGAAGCAGAGTTGAAGTGGGTGGCAACTGGGACATCCTGTCTGTTGTGACGTTTGGAGTGGAGGTGCTCGACGAAGTGGTCCCCCAATCTGCGTTGGGTCTCGCCGATGCAGCCTCCTCTACCTCAGCGAGACCTGATGCAGGTTGGGGGACCGCTTCGTCGAGCACCTCCGTCCTATGGATTATGTCCATGTCTGATTGAGAGTCTGCAATAATGCTTGCATCAGCCACACCATAAACAGGTAACATCAACATATACAAAATGCTGCAGGATCTCAGCAGGTCAGGTAGGGGAATTAACAGTCAATGTTTCAGCCAAGAACCTTCATCAGGACTGGAAAGGAAGGGGGAAGAAGCCAGAATAAGAAGATTTTGGGTGGGGGGGGAGGGTAGAAGTACAAGCCGGCAGGTGATAGGTGAGACAGGTGAGGGTGGGTGGGTGATGGGGAATGAAATGGGAATCTGGAAAGTGGTGGGTGGAAAAGGTAAATCAAGGACTGTTGAACTGACTGCTTCCTAATGTGCACTTTTATCTCCAACAGCCTGATTGTTTATAGTTTCTGCACGGCTCTGAAATCCCCTAGAATTAATACCTTTGAGGAGACCCTTCATCTGTCCCAGACTGGTAAAGATCTCTTGTGCTGGGAGTGCACATATGGACAATCTCATCTGTTCCCTCAACACCACCTCTTTGGTGAAGAAAGCGTGGCAGTGTCTCCACTTCCTGAGGAGATCGAGGAGAATGAGGCTTCCCTCCTCCCCCATTCTATATAACTTTTACAGGAGCACAATCCAGAGTGTCCTAACCACCTGTATAACTGTCTGGTATGAGAATTATAAGTTCCTACAAAGGATTGTGAGAACTGCTGAGAGGATCATTGGAGTCTCTCTTCCATCCATCGGAGATATTTACCAGGAGTGCTGCTTACACAAGACCTTTAGCACCAGCAATGATCCCTCCCATCCATCCAACAATCTCCTTGACTCCCTACCATCGGGCAGGAGGTACCATAGCATTAGGACAGGAACTGTTAGGATGGGAAACAGCTTTATCCCCCAGGCTGTAAGGCTACTGAATTCTCTATCACCACTCAGGTCTCATCATGCGTAAAGCACCAGTAGCATTACATGAGTTACTTCTTAATATGTGTCGCAAATGCCTCTTATTATTTATTTTTATTTATCTTATTTACTGAAATGCAGCACAGTATAGGCTGTTCTGGCCCTTAGAGCCATCCCATGCAGCAATCCCTTGATTTGTTTTTTTAACCCTAGCCTCAAAGGAAAATTTACAATGACCAAATAATCTACCAACCGGTATGTCGTTGGACTGTGGGAGGAAACTAGAGCACCTGAAGGAAACCCACGCGGTCACGGGGAGAATGTACAAATTCCTTACAGGCAGCAGCAGGAATTGAACCCAGGTCACTGGTACTACAGAGCATTGTGCTAACCATTACACTAACATACCACCATAATTTTTAATTTACTAGTGGTAATAGTAACTTAAGTGTGTGAGCTACAGTATATGTATGGTGGTGTGAAACTTGGTCTGGAGGAACCTTGTTTCATTTGGTAGGTATACATGTGTATGGTTGAATGACAATGAGCTGAATTTGAAATTGAAAACACCAGAAATGGTTTGCTGAAGTCATGAGATATTCTAGCCAAAGAAATCCCCTTAGATAATTCTGCAAACACTTTCTCACTTTTGCTACCAATAATACTTCAGCCTAGTCTACCACAAGCTAAAGATTCTAAGTTGTCTAAGTTTCATACTATAATATTCCTCTCTAAATAGCCTAGGAGTTTTATCCTCAGTTAATTCTCATTACTCATTGATTTGTAGTGTAATCGCAATACGTAATCTGAAACCTCTCTCTAACAAATTCTACTGGGCACTGCTTTCTAGGACTGCAATCAGACTCTTATTTAATAAAGCTTCCTGTTTCACATCATTCACTCTCTTGAATATTTTAAAGTCTGGAATATTAAGTTCTCAGGCTCATTCTGAGCGAGTTAAGTTTCCAACGTGATAGCAATGTCAAGGTGACATTGTAATTTAATCTACGATGTTAAGTTTTTTATACTATGCAGGGCAGGGCTCACAGTGGACAAAAACATATGGTACAGTTTGTCTTTGGGATAGGCTGTTGGTGATATGCTGACATTTATTGTAGCTACCATTTGTCAGACTAGCTGCTGTTGGTTCATTTGCCACAAATGCTGATACATTGAAAGCTCAGTCTTTCACTGAAAGAACCAACCCAATGGATGTAGACAGATAAGTGAACACCCCTTCACCACAATTGAAATCATCTTCCTTCAAAAGGCTGGTACGAGTTTGAAACTTGCTTCTGATTCTGTAACCATTGTAACTGACTATGTAGGAGTTTATCAAAAAATCTCAGGTGCTGGAAATGAAGATTAAAAACAGAAAATGCAGGAAAAACAAAACAGGTAAAAGTAATAGTTATTATTTAATGTTAATGGCCCTTCATCAAAACTTATTAAGTGAAAAGAGAAGATAAGAATCTCGACCCTTTGCAATTTGCCTATTGCCACAGTGGGTCTATGACATATGCAATATGAATGGTTTTTCACATTTCCTTAGATTACCTGGACAATACCAACACCTATGTCAGTATGCTGTTTATTGACTAAAGCTCAGTGTTTAACACCATCATTCCCAGAGACCTGATTGATAAACTACAGAAACTGGGCTCTGTTCCTCTCTCTGCAATTGGATCCTTGATTTCCTAATCAGAAAACCACAATCTGTGTGGATTGGTAATAATATCTCCTCCTTGCTGCTGATCAACACTGGTGCACCTCAGAAATGTGTGCTTAACCCACTGCTCTACTCTCTCCATACTCATGACTGTTTGGCTAGGTATAGCTCAAACGTCATCTATAAATTTGCTGATGATACAAACATTTTTGGTAGAATCTCAGATGGAGACAAGAGGGCGTACAGGAGTGAGATATACCAGCTAGTGGAGTGATGTCACAGCAACAACCTTACACTCAACGTCAGTAAGGCCAAAGAGCTAACTGTGGACTTCAGGAAGGGTAAGTTGAGGGAATATGAACCAATCCTGATAGAGGAATCAGAGGTGGAGAGAGTGAGCAATTTCAAGTCCCTGGTTGTCAAGATTTCTGAGGATTTAACCGGGTCCCAATATATCAATGCAGCTATAAAGAAGGAAAGACAGTGGCTATATTTCTTAGGAGTTTGAGGAGATTTGGTTTGTTACTTAAAATACTTGAAAACTTCTACAGATGTACCATGGCAACATTTTGACAGGCTGCATCACCATCTGGTATAGGGGTGGGAGGGGCCACTGCACAGGATTGAAAGAAACTACAGAGAGTTGTAAAATTAATCAGCTCGGCCTTGGGTACTAGTCTCAGTAGTATCCAAGACATCTTCAAGGAGCAGTTCTTCAGAAAGGCGCTGTCTATCATTAAGGACTGCCGTTACCCAGGACCTGTCCTTTTCTCTCTGTTACCATCGGGAGGGAGTACAGAAGCCTGAAGGCACACACTCAGTGATTCAGGAACAGCTTCTTTTCCTGATTCCTGAATGGACACTGAACCCATGAACACTACCTCACTTTTAAAAAATATTATTTCTGTGTTTGTACTATTTTTAATTTAATAATTTAATATGCATATATATATTACTGTAATTAATTACTTTTTTCTGTATTTTCATGCATTGCATTATACTGGTGCCACTATTTAGCAAATTTCACGGCATTTGCCAGTGATATTAATCTAATTCTGATTCTGATTCTGATTCTGGTCTTAAGTCCCTGGGAGGGCAGGTGAGGGATGGAGTGGGAATATCTCTGGTAGAGTGAGGCCAGGGTTGCTATGGTGATGAGTTGTTGATGGAGTCATCGATGGATAGGCTAGAGACACAAGAGACTGCAGATGCTGGAATCCGGGGTAAGAAATAATCTATTGAAGGGCCTCAACAGGCTGAACAGCATCTGTGGGATGAAAGGCTCTGTCAGCGTTTTCTTTCCTGCCATAGATGCGGTTTGAGCCATTGTATTCCTCCAACAGATCGTTTGTTGATCTATAGCTTAATCAGGGAAGTTAGGGAAAGAGAGCATAAACAAAGGGACAGGTAAAAGCTGTGAAACATGGAAACATAGAAAACATACAGCACAATACAGGCACTTCGGCCCACAAAGCTGTGTTGAACATGTCCCTACCTTAGAACTACCTAAGCTTTACCCATAGCTCTCTATTTTTCTAAGCTCCATGTAGCCATCCAGGAGTCTCTTAAAAGACCCTATCGTTTCCGCCTCCACCACTGCCAGCAGCCCATTTCATGCACTCACCACTCTCTGCGTAAAAAAATTACCCCAACATCTCTTCTGTACCTGCTTCCAAGCACTGTAAAACTGTGCCCTCTCATGCTAGCCATTTCAGCTCTGGGGAAAAGCCTCTGACTATCCATGCAATCAATGCCTCTCATTAACTTGTACACCTCTATCAAGTCACCTCTCATCCTCCGTCACTCCAAGGAGAAAAGGTCGAGTTCACTCAAACTATTTTCATAAGGCACTCTCCCCAATCCAGGCAACATCCTTTAAAATCTCCTTTGCACCCTTTCTATGGTTTCCATGTCTTTCCTGTAGTGAGGTGACCAGAACTGAGCACAGTACTCCAAGTGGGGTCTGACCAGGGTCCTATATAGCTGTAACATTACCTCTCGGCTCCTAAACTCAATCCCACGATTGATGAAGGCCAATGCACCCATATGTTGTGAAGCGCAGAGCTTTACAACATTCAGGGAAAGCAAGTCTGTAGATAGGAAAAAACAGACAATTTTACAGGTGAGTGACAAAATGAATGCTTGATGGGCACAAATATCAAGTGATATGAAGTTAAAGGAGTTAAATGGACTCCAAGGTCTGATTGGCCTCTGAGCAGGCTTTCCATATTATTCTGCTATCTCATTCCTAATGCTCCCACTTTTTCATTGTGGGAATTTCCAGTCTGAAAAATAGACTGCCTGCATTTGTGCAGACAGGTAAATTCATAATTCTGCAAAAGCATTTCAAATAAAAGGTAATAATTTTTTTTTTAAATCAAAAGGTTCAAAGTAAATGTATTATATATATATCACTTATATGTATATTAATACAATATAATATATAATATAAAACAATATGTAATATATAACAATATATGTATTATATATATCACCGTATGCTACCTTAAGTTTCATTTTCTTGCAGGTATTGACAGGAAAATAAAGAAATACAAAAGAATTTATGAAAACTATACCCAAGCAAAGTCCAAGAAACAAACAATAGGCAAAAGAAGCCAAATTGTGCAAATAATAAAAAGGTAAATAAATAATACTGAGAAAATGTGTTGTAGAGTCCTTGAGAGTGAGTCTTTAGGTTGTGGAATCAGTCATTATCAGAGTGAGTGAAATTATCCTGGTTCAGGAGCCTGGTGGTTGTAGGGTAATAACTTTCCTGACCCTGGTGGTGTGGAACTTCTTGCCCAAGGGTAGTACAGTCATTGTAGCAGGTGGTAGTAATAGATAGGTTATTTGGCCATTTCCCTAGAGATTAATCTGGGGGAAGTTGGTGGGGATATAGTGAAAATAAAAAGAGAATAGTATAATATTAATGTAGGTGAATGTGTGATGGTCAGGGCAGACTTACTGTCCTGTTTCTATGTTCTGTGATTCTCAAAAAATCAATTCTAATTCATTCATAGATCCTGTTCACTGCTGGTCTCAGCCTAACCTCCAATAATAGTGTATTTTTTCCAGAAATAAGTGGTTGATAAATTCATACTGTTTTAATAATCCCGAGCTGTCCAGGATTATCATTTAGTGAAAAGAGGGAACATGATTTTTCAACTGCAAAGTAGTATTTTTTTTATTTGGAAACAATTCAGGATTAACTCATCTAAAATATGTACAGTTTAAATAAAGATCGACCGACTTGTGACAGTGACAGACTCTGAAAGCCAAGTTTTTGCAGGACAGGGTGTGTTGAAAATCTTCTCTTTTGTGGCTTTACAGAAGAAAAACAGTTTTCCATAGGATCTAACCCAGATGTGATATTCCACAGTGTTTACAAAATATGCACAAATCAGCTTCAAATTAAACTGGCAAAATTAACCAGACCAGGTAATTTGTGTATCTTTATGACAATGATGCAAACAACTGATCAAAGAAAATACAATGAGAGTTCAATAGCTACAAGGTAAGCAGTTTCAGCGACAGGTTACTATCGATGCAATGCTCCTCAGACAGGATGAAGAGGTCAATACTCCCCAATGCCATTAGGCTTTACAATTCTACCGCCAGGACTTAAGAACTTTTTAAAAGCTATTATTAATGCTTTTTGAGATAGTGATTTAGATGCATATCATATTTTTTTACTGAGTTAAGTATGTAATTAGTTTTGCTACAACAAGTGTATGGGACATTGGAAAAAAGTTGAATTTCCCCATGGGGATGAATAAAGTATCTATCTATCTATCTATCTATCTATCTATCTATCTATCTATCTATCTATCTATCTATCTATCTATCTATCTATCTATCTATCTATCTATCTATCTATCTATCTATCTATCTATTAAAACAAATTCCCTTGTGCAAAAAATAAAACATGTTGAAATGTAACTTTAAACAGACTTTGTGGATTAAACGTGCTAGACAAATTGAACAATTATTTAATATAATGAAATGTTTTGAACCGTTATTTAACCTTTCACTTTGAGTGAAATGCCAGCTCCATCCAATACGCACATTCTCCAAATCTAATACACATTTCCCACTTGTTCCCTTGTTTCACTAAGTTTTTGCATCGTGTCTGTGAATTTCTTATGGGATTTTACCCTTTATTTGCATGCTGGTGAAGAAAAGTCACCTGCACAACCACTAAAGGGCTTATCTTGTAGGTTTTCGCTCAATGGCTATACTCACGTCAATGATAAATATCAAACGTTCATATTAACCAGAATGTAGCCCTTTCAAAACAAAACACTTCATGATCCTTTTCAGAGAAAGGCAATGCTGTTATTCACTCTGTTCTGACAATAGCGACACAAATTATGCCTAAAATAAATTTAACCATTCTTTCCATTGTTGTATGTAAAGTTTACTTCATATGAAATGGCTGTAATCTTTTCAACAGTACAACAGTAAACAAACTGTCAAGGTATAAGGAGCTTTGTGAGCCTATGAGGCTATGGTAAGTGCCCTATTGTTTCCCTCTCTCTTAAATTAACTCCAAACACAATCTCCTAAAGCAGCATTAAATAAAACAAGTGCTGTAAAGAACACTCTTGAAAAAAACAGGCTCCAAATTTATTTATTGAAACTGTTATTTTGAACATCCATAATAATATCAAGTTTAATTGTGTTCATATTAAGACTGATGCGAGTCCTCTGCACCATATACTTATAAATTACTAGCTCCACACATGCTTTACAAATAGAAGTCCAGATTTCTTTTCATTTCTTTCCAGATCTGTCTTCCACCGACTTCCTAATGTTTGGAAGTCAGCAGACAATATGATCAGATTTTATTTGATCTGACGGGCAGTAAGTTAACATGTTTCCATGAGACATAGAAATAAGTCATTTCAGCCCACTGAACATATGCTAGCTCAGAGTAGGCACAGGAAATTAATAATTTTCCCCTGTAATTTATCAATTTCCCCTGGATTCTTCCACTTAGCTACACACTAGAAGCAATTTACATTGATTGATTAACCCAACAACCTGCAAGGAAACTGGTGGAGAAAGTGAAAACCGCATATAGATAGCACCTGAGGTCAGGATTAAATATGGGTCACTTGAGATGGGCCTCTTGCCTTAGGTAGTTAGGTTTGCTTTAGTTACATTTCATCTAGTTAAGATAATATTACTTTCTTCACACAATTTAGATTATAGGACGATCATACATTGGAGAAGAATTAGGTCATTTGGCCCATTGAATCTGCTCCATCATTCACTTTCCTTCTTTCTATAACCTTTAATGCCCTTAGTAAATCAGTACCTATCAACCTTCTCTTTAAATATACCCGATAATTTGTCCTCCACAGCATCTGTGGCAATCTGGCTAAAGAAATTCTTCCTCGTCTCTGTTCTGAAGAATAGCTACTTCTATTCTGAGTCTGTGCCCCTTGGTCCTAGACTGTCCCATTTTTGGAAACATCCTCTTGAAATCCAATCTATCTGTATCTTTCAATATCTGATAGATTTCAATGAGTTGTCTCCCCTCCCCCCATACTTCTGAGTTCTGGCAACTACAGACCCAGGACCATTAAATGTTCTTCATACTGCACATTCCTGGGATCATTCTTGTAATTCTCCAACTGTATTTCCTTAGCGTTTAGTGTTATTTTGTTAGAGTGTTATTTGTCTCAGCTGATCTGTGCCCATGATGATCAGGAGTACAACTTTTGTATGCAGGATTTTGTGAAATGATGAAATGATCAAATAATCATTACAAACAGTGTTAACTCCTGAACTCCTTCCACCAATCACTGGAAAATATATGAGAGAGCATCACAATAATTCTCTTATTTCACAGAAGACAGAGTGGAAAACAGATTTTGAGTCAATGTTCTTTATTTTCATAAGATGTAAGAACAGACAAGATAGAGGCTTCATAACAGGGATACAGCTTTCCTTACATCCTTGATATATAACATTAATATATACATATTGGAGCTTAGAAGAGTGGAAGGTGATTTTTTCAGATATGAAATATTATCTCAACATCAGAGCTGCTAAGAGATGTTTTCTTCCAACTAGAGAAGAAAGAGCTAGTCTGTTAAAGCTCCAAACGAAGATAAACATCTCTATGCAGAGACTAGTGAGCTTTTAGAATTTCCACTTCCATCGGCTGTGGATACTTAGCCATTAATACTGTATATTCAAGGTGAGCTTGCTGGAATGTGTTATTCTTAAGAAGTGGGAAGATATGAAGATTGAGCCAGAAAGTGGTTCTGAATTGAATGGGAGGGGTACGGAATGTTTGAGTGCCTATATGTGTGACCAAGGTGTTTCATAGACATTGAAACGCTTCTGGCATGCTTAGAAGAGGGGCAGATAATCTTCATGCAATGAAATTCCAGGTACCCAGAATGAGGTACTGACCAGATATCTATATTGAGCAAGGTGACTAGCAAATATTGGTATGCTGTTGTTCAAAATGAAGCCATTAGATCTTGTGAACTGGGATCTAATCTAGTTGTCCACTGCTCCCTATCTTTGTTACTGATCACCCCAATCCAATAAATTTCTAGTGATACAGTTTGGCAGCCATTATGTCCCACTATATTTTGCTGTAACATTCCAGATATTTTAAAATGATCAGCATTAACTAATAGAAATTAACTTTCTCCATGTATGATGTGTGCAAAACAGATCATTACCAAGTAAATAAATGCAAGAGCATGTTGGAATTTAATTTGCATTGCTAACATAAATGTCCGGATTACACTGACAAATGCCATCTGTGCTGGTTACTAAAACTGAAGTCTCAGATTTCTGTGTATGTGTCCCAATAAGGCAGTAACTTGTTGACAGATTTAATTGGACAATAATGATGGGGGGGGGGGGGTTGTTGGGAGATTTCCCAGCTTACACTGGAGAATCGTCGGACAAGGGAAATAATGGGATGGATGTATAATTAGGGGAAATGAGTGCTTGATGATTAACGTGGATCTTATGATCTGAAAATCCTGTTTCTGTGCTGAATGACACTATGACTCCAGAAGTTGCACCCAGTCAAATCGAGCAGTTCAGTTCCAGATCCCACTATGTTCAATGGGGATTGTAGAGCCAAGGAATAGGAGGCAAAAGAGTAGGATATAATATACAAAGGAGTAATAAGGAGAAAAATATTTTGCCTTGTTAAATATTTAATTATATGATTTATGAGCATTTGGTGTATGTTTATTGTTCTAAAGGTTTATTTAATTATTTACTTCTGTCAGTAGTTTTCAATGTCTGAACTTTCAACAGTTTAAAAGCTGACACTCCAAAGCTAACTGTACAGCCCTATGACACAGCTGGTGGAGCCATTGCCTCACAGGTTCGATCCTGATGTCCAGTGCTGTCTGTGTGGAGTCTGCATGTTCTCCCTAGGGTTTCTTGCAGATGCATGAGTTTCCTCTCACCTCCCAAGGACTGCAGGTTGGAGGGTTAATTGGCCACCTCAAATAGCCCCTCCTGTATAGGTGAGTAGTAAAATCTGGTGAAACTGATGGGAAACTGGGAAAATAAACTAGAATTAGTGTAGGATTGGTGTAAATGAGTGCGTGCAGATTCAGTAGGCTGAATGGCCTCTTGCTGAGCTCTATGGCTATGACTTTCCCAACTGGCAATGTTTCACACATGCTTTGCCAGCTGTCACAGACAGTCATGGGCAGTCCTCCAAACTGGCCTCCTGATGAACAGAGTGGTATCTCGAGTAGAGAGAGTCAAAGAGAAAGACCCCCTACTTGTGCCCCAGTTAAATGCAGATGTGTGTAGGCCAAGTGGTTAACCCAGGTATGCAGACTGTATGGACACCTTTTAGATAAGTTTGTACAGGTGTATTTATCCCTTCAGTGCATATAATTACCCTATGCTATTACTCTGAACAAAAGTATACCATTTATCCCTCATATCCTGGCTGATATTTATTCCTCAATCAAGAATGAATTTTTTAAAAAAGTCCTTTATGTAGTAAAATCAACAAAAATTTGTAAACTCTAGTCTGGGTAACTAAGCACAGTTAGGGTGTAGAGTGTCACAGATTTTGCAGTGCAATTAAATGGACTTGCTTCCATGTTGTCTTTCATATCCCAGCCCAAGCTAAAAACAATTCACACCAGTAAAGTACTTTGGATGTGTATTCCTTCTAAGGAAGCATGACGACAACTTGCCTACTCCAAGACACCACAAATTTCAATATGAAAAAAACACATTTTTAAAATTCATGATTGAGGAATAAATATCAACCAGGATATTAGGGATAAATCATCTACTTTTGTTCAGAATAATAGCATAGGGTAGACACAAGCTCACCTGAAAGAAGGTGTCTCAATTGTGAAATATTTCAGGACTCAGGTGTCAGCTTGCACTTTTCATTCAACTCTGAACTGGGAATTAAATCAAGCCCAAAGCAGAAAAAAAACTATGGGAAATTCCACTCTTCCCCCTCATCTCCCTTAAGCACAGGGGTGGTGGGGTTGAATATGGACCACATGCATGTTGCCTGCTCATTTCCAATATGCATGAATATAAGAATATGCAGAGAGGAGTGTTCACAGCCTACCTCACCATCAGAAATATCTACAAGTCTCTGCCTCAAGAAGGCAATATCCATCATTCTTACTCTGGCCATGAGTCAACCTATAGCTGGGGAAGTGATGACCCCCCTTCTGCTAGACTGTTGCAGGCAACTTATTTTTTATTCTCTCTTACTTCTCTTCTAATATTCTATACTTGTATAACCGTGCACTTGTAATCCATGTGATACTGTAACTTCCTTTGGAATCAATAAAGTATCTATCTGTCTATCAAAGGTCCCCACCAGCCTGACCATTCTGTCTTCTCACAGCTGCCATTTGGCAAGAGGTGCAGAAACCCAAAGTCCTACACCACTAGGTTCAAGAATAGTTACTTCCCTTCAACCATTCCACTCTAGAAGCAGCCTGCATAATCCTAATCAGTACAGTTCAGCACCATTCTGATCACTTTAAGTATTTTACACTAAAATGGATTTTGCTTTTTGTTTGAATTGTGTTCTTTGTTGTAAAAATTGTTCATGTTTATCTTGTTTCTCTTTTTTGTGAATGCTGCTTATCTGATGTTCTATGCCTGTGATGCCGCTGCTGGTGAGTTTCTCCTGTCACCTGGGCATGGATGTACTTGGTGCATATGACTATAAACTTGAGTTTAACTTTGACAAGCTGCACTTTATATGGTGCTGCATGATAGGTAGTTTTATAGAAAAGCACGGAATTATAAATTTAGGATTGTAGTCCGCAACTCTTGGGGCAGGGAGGGAACTTTACACTAGAGTGTAAAATCCATTACACAAACCAAACGCTAGTTTCCAGACAATCTTAAAACCGAGTGGTAATGGTTAAATGGGTAGAATACCTTGGCCAAATTCAAAGTTGGCAGGAGAGAGAAACACTCATGTGATCTATACAGAAAGAATGCAAAACAAAGATATTCACTATACTTCAGCAAATATGACAATAATAAATCAACTTAATTTAACTCAGTGCATGCAGGTCTTCGTGAGTTGTTCTCCTGGTCCTCGCGCACCCACTATGGGAAAGAGTGGGGAGTTGGAACAGTGAGTTTCATAATTGCCACCGTTATCAATATAACTGGAAACGGGGACTGTCCCTTTCCCTGACCTGCCGAGTTCCTCCTGCTTCTCGTGTTTGTTGCATATGTATCACAGTCCCTGCCCGTGTTGTTAGTGCTTATAGTGCCGCTGTACTGCGAAATCAAGTGAACTAGTGTACTGTAAACATCAAAGTTCAAATGTGCAACTGTTGACAAACATCCAAGGCTCTAATAATTCGATGAAACGATGTCACTTTCAACATTAAAGGGCAAAAACAAAGAGGTTGGTACTGAACCGTTCTTACTGAGTCACATTCAGTTCCATCAGTTCGGCTGAAGGATCTCGATCCGAATGTCGATTGCCGAATCCCCTCCAGAAATGCCGCCTGACTTGTTGATTTCCTCCGGCGTTTGATGTGTTCCTTGGTTAAATCAAGGTGAACGGAAAGTGGCAAAGATTCCATGTGGCATAATTGTTCATTTGCTCGTAGTTGGAGATCTGAAGTCAGCAGTGAATTCTGCAATGCCGAGGTTGCATCAGTTAAACTCGGAGTCAGCAGCATCAATATTGCCTTCGGGAGTAAGGAATTGGACTTTAGGGATCAGAAGGGACGAGTTGTTCCTCCTCATTGAGTTGTTTCGCCTCATGGAACTCCGCTTCCTCAGCGAGTTCTGGTGCGAGAGCTCACTCCTCTGCAGGGTCTGGATCAGGATGGAGGGTTGCTCATCCAGCTCCCTGGCCGTGCAGCGAGGAGTTGCCACTTTGATCCTGTTGCCGAACTTGGAGTAATCCACCGAGTAGGTACCGTCCTCCTCGGTCACGATCGGGACGAAGCGGTAGCCCCACAGGATCTCCTCGGCGATGTAAGACGTCCTGGCCTGGGTGGTGATGCCAGTGGTCTCCACTACGCCTTCCAGTATGACGATCACCTCCAGGTTCTGGTGCTGCAGGTCAGTGGCCGAGATCTCGTAGAGAGGGCTCCGCTTGTCTATAACGTGGCAGACGGTGAGCGGCGCCACCAGGAAGATGGTGTTGCTGTCGATGGGGTTGTCCACCAGGATGTCGATCTGGTGGATGGGGATAACTTCTCCCTCTGTGGTGGTGGTCTTCCTCACAACCTGCATCCGGACGGAGGCGCTGATGATCATGCTCTTCCTCAGGTCGCCCACTCTGAACATAAAGCAGAGCTTGCCGTTCCTCAGGCCGACCACGGCGTGCCGGCTGAAGATCAGCGTCTCCGCTCTCCGGTGAGCCTGAGCCGTCTTCATGAAGATGCAGCCCAGCATGACGGCGTTGATGATCAGCCCCGAGATGTTCTGCATGATGAGCACGGTGATGGCCATGGGGCACTCCTCGGTCATCATCCTGCCGCCGAAGCCGATGGTGACCTGCACCTCGATGGAGAAGAGGAAGGCCGAGGTGAAGGATCTCACCTTGGTGACGCACGGCTCAAAGGACGTGCTCTGTCTGTGGTCCAGGTCCCCGTGTGCGAAAGCCACCAGCCACCACATCATGGCGAAGAGGAGCCAACTGCAGAGGAAGGACATGGTGAAGATGAAAAGGGTGTAGCGCCACTTCAGGTCCACCAGGGTGGTGAAGACATCCTGCAGGAAGCGACCTTGCTCCCTGATGTTCTTGTGCGCCGCGTTGCAAGCTCCGTTCTTGTTAATAAAGCGGGGCTGGCGAGGACGTATTGTATAGCGGGGCTGCCGGACGTTCTCAGCCGCGATCCGGGCCAGGACGTACTCCTCTGGGATGATGCTCTTCCTGGCCAACATTCTGGCAGCATAGTCCTGACTTCACACCGGGCAATGGTGGCTCCTTGTGGCTGTCGTTTAACCACAGGTGCGCAATAGTCGGGATCACCTTTCAAATCTCCAAATTCCCCATTCAGATCAAGGGGAACTTTGGGGTGCATGCAAGTTGGATAATGCAAATTTGGCTCCAAGGACTTCAAGAGATCTCCGACTCGCGCTTTGCGTCTTTCTGTCCTTTTTTTTTGTTGATATCTAGAGGTTATGAGATTTTCTTCCGTGAGTCCCTTCCTTATCCAGGGGTAATGCTGCCAGGGCGGGATCCCGGTGCCGTGATGGGCAGCCTCTCCCCCCGCTACCTGTGACTTGCCAGGATGCTGCGAGAGAGCGCTATCCAAGAGCTGAACGGATCCAAGATCTGGACTTCCACACGGTGCTGGGGAAGAGTGTCATCGCTGAGGGGATCCCACATCGGCGCCGCCGGACCAGAGGGATGTGCCGCGTGGCGCTGAGTAAGAGCCGGCCTCAAGGAGAGACAAACTCTGCCGCTGTTCCGCAGTAACTAGGGCCTCAACAGCCAGTCCGTTTTCAACCTAGTTCCCGAGCCCCCGGCTCGAACTTTCTGACGTAAATAGGAGGACCGTTCCTTCTTATTCCCAATGGGAAATCCAGAAAATAGAGGTCATTCTGTTAACCCTTTCAGATCCTCAACGACATCAAAGACACAAGAGTTTGCAGATGCTGAAATCCGGAGCAACAAACTCCCGGAGAAGCTCAACTCTGTGTGTGTGTGTGTGTGTGGGGAGGGGGGTGGGGGTTGCGGAATATATTGTCGGTTTTTCACGTCGAAACCCTGTATCAGGAGTCAGTTGATAATTGTTGATAACGAAATGTCGACAACCCCTTTCCTCGCACAGATGCTATTCCACCCGTTGGGTTCCTCCAGCGGGTTGTTCGCTGCCCCAACAACTTCTGTTTTATTTGGCTTGTTTAATTGGGATGGCTTGATTCAGAGCAGAGGCTTCACTTCTCTAATGACCCTTAGAATCGTGGAACATGGACACTTCCCCACCTCCCCACGCCCCTGAGGTACGATAATTTCCCGCTCCCCTTTTCAGTCCCAAAGAGCGGCAGAACCCGGTAAACCAGTCTCCCAACCCCAACACTGCCTCCCTCCCCCCCCCCCCCGGAAATGACCAATCTCTGCCCCGTAGAGTCCGCTCCGAGAAACCGCCTCCTCCTCCACTGTCACGTATAGGAAACCAGGAGAGAAAGAGGGACGAATGGACTGGAATTCCGGTCCTAAGTGGAAGGAGAAGAGTCGAAGATCGGGGTTGGGGCGGATGTAAGGAAAGGGTAGCAGCAATGAAGTACTAAAGTGAGGCGAGAATAAATCCCATTCATTCACATGTTGTATTCGTCTGTGTTGTGAGGCTGAACCCAAGAGTCAAATCTCAGTCAGCTTTGCAGGGTCGCGACCGCCAAAGGAAGTCACAACCCATATTCACTCTCTTTCAATACGTGCAAAATAGACCGTCAGCACACGGTGAAATGAAGCACAGTTGGGGAAATGGGACTGGGGCGTTTGGGGCGAAGTGAACGGGGTTGTCGGTAGTTAACTGGGTCAAGTTGATTCACTACATTGAAAGGGGTTTGCTGAAAATATAATTGTAATATTGCATCTGCTGTAAAGGAGGCACCCTGGCTGAATTTTGACAGGGTAACAGGGTACAGATGGGCAGACACACGGACCCGTCACGACCTCAGGTCGTCGGTTGAGTATTCTGAGCTTTTTTTTGGCTTTTTTTTATTATCTGTGTTTTATTAATTAAAATTATCCGTATTGTTGTGTTTGGGTTTTATTATGTCTTATTGTTAAGTCTTCTCTGGTTTATATTTAAGTTACAATTGTCCCTTGATATTTCCAATTAATGCTCTGAGACTTTGCAGGTGTCCAATTAAGTATCCTTGGACTTTTTTCTCTTATTAGAATGACTGCTTGTAAGCTTGTTCTGAGAATGGACACGGATTCCTTCGTGCTCTGGAGTATATTTAAAGGGGCAGTGCTAACTCCTCCGTGTCTCGGTCCTTGCCTAGTGAAGTTCTGGTTGAGTTATTTAAGACCGTGTAAGTTCTGTTGTTTTGTCTCTTGTTAATAAAATTCCTAGCTTTGTTTAATCCTTCTGGGATCTCTGTGATTACGTGCTTGGGTCCAAAGATGCAGCGTGACACAGACAGATAGAACATAGATAGATCCTAGTAGGTGCCAGAACCATTGAAATCCATTATAGGCATATGGGAGTCAACCCAAATCAGAAACTGACTTCCATACAACAGCCTTAATCATGAGCTCTAAGCTCCCAGATGCTACTACACCTCTTCAAGTAAAGTTAGGCATGACAAATATTGTACACATAACTAAAGTGCAGTATTTAACATTTTACTCTAAGCATTCAGAGTAATTCTTCTCCCTCATCCATCTTAATGAATACACTCTGAATCAAACTGTGCCGAACACAAAGGTGACGACATCAATCACTTCCTTTCACTTTAAGGTACTTTACAAGGTTATCGCCTTCAGTGATAATGAGGACTTGAAGTCTATGATGAGGACTTTTAATCTTAAAATTAAAATGATGAACATAACTCTACAGGGGCATTGGGTGCTATCTGCCAAATTGGTATCCTAGTGGTGAAATTGATAGCTATTATGTGGTGCAGTGCAGAATGTGGTTCCTATTGAAATCATTTGCCTTATTTGCAGTACCAGCATTACTTTCTCTTCAGCTCTTTCGTTACTACATTGTCTTCTCCAATTCAGTAAGCTATTCTGATATTGCATGGTATTTCATCCACTAGGATCTTTGATTCCACTCAGTCAGAACTTATGGGGTAGAGATGCAACTCTACCAACTAAATCATATTGGATGGCAAGAACTATAATTTGCCTTTTGTACAATACCCTTTCCTTGGAAAATATCTCATGGCACCTCAGGGATAACATAAAAATACACAGACTTTGAAATATGAAGGAGATAGGAGCAACATAGTTAAGATGGTGATATTTATTTATTTAGTAATACAGTGCGGAACATGTCTTTCCAGCCCAACAAGCTGTACCACCCAGCAATCTATTCTAGTCTAATCACAGGACAATTTACCAATCAGTATATATTTTGACTGTGGGAAGAAACTGGAGCACCCATAGAAAACCCATGCAGTCAATGGGAGAACATACAAACTTCTTATAGGTGGTGCTAGAATTGAACTCCAAACTCTGACACCTCGAGCTTTCAAAGTGCCGTGCTTACCACTACAGTGTTGCTCTTAAGGAGAGCCTCAAAGAAAACACTTGTGGTGGAGACTGACAGGAACCTAGAAAGGACATTCCTGAATATGAGGTCCAGGTAAGAAAAGCCAAAGCTGTCAGTTTTTAAGAGGACAGAAAGTGGAAGAGACGAGAGATGTACAAAAGGCCAGTGTCGAAGAGCTGGTTGATGTGGGATTAGATGTGAACTTAGCAATTTCAGAGACAATAAAATTGTGGATAACATCGCCATTTCTACCTTTCCATCAATGAATCATAGGGTCAGAGCCATTTTTTGCCTCATGCTAAGACTTATAATTAATTACCATGGTAATCATTATTACCATCTAATTTTATTTGCCATGAAGCAACGTGATCCTGGGATTCTATTATCAGCCAGCAGAGGGCAGGGAATTGACTGCACGGACAGTTCTTGTTAGCAACAACTCTACTAGAGGAAGAATTAACTCTTTCTGAGCGATTTAAAGGAAAAATACTCAGACATTGCCTGTCAGCCCTGCCTCATTCCTTAGCAGAAATACCACAGACTATTGTTGGACTAATAGCTAGAGCAAAAAAATCCAAGATGCTGGATAAACTTAGCAAGTCAGGCAGCAACAATGGAGAGAACTGGAGTGTTAATGTTGCAAAGTCAAAGTAAACTTATTATTAAAGGATGTATATGTCTCCATTTACTACCTTGAGGTTCATTTTCTTGTAGGCATTTACAGGAAAATAAAGACATATAATAGAATTTGTGAAAAAACATGCATAAACAAAGACCGACAAACAACCAATGTGCAATAGAAGACAAAATGAGCAAATTAAAAAGTAAATAAATAAGTGAATTATAGAGAATATGAGTTGTGAAGTCCATGACAGTGAATCTATAGGTTGTAGAATCAGTTTACTCTTCATCTGGACTGTGTCCTAATATCCTGATACCTTGGGCAATCTCAATGAAATTCAACAGAGTGGCCGGTGTGAGGATGCTTCCCTTTCTGGGTGAATTTAGGATTCGGATATCTTGCCTCAGGCTAAAGGATCACTCTTCTCCAGTATTGCAATCCATCTGCAAGTGAATGGTGCTGTCTACCTATACTAGGTGTAGGCGTTAGTGCTGTAGGTCACATTGTAGCTTGGAGCAGGAACTTCTAAGGAAGAACAACAATCAAAGATCTGCTGCCACTGAACTCTGAGGAACTGAGTCCTGTTTATTTGCCTCTGCAACATTCTGTGGGTGTCTTGTATAAAGAGTAAACATAATTAGCACTGCTGATTTGTAAGAGTACTATTTGTTTGAAGACTCACTAAATATAAAGAAAGACTTGAACGAGTTTTATTGCACTTTCCACATTTTTTATGAATAAAATGTATATTTGAAATAAAAATGATCAGAGGGCTATAAATCTTAGGAATTATATAGGATAAATAATTATGTTACGCTGTGTCACTGAGTAATTTCAAGTCTGAGATAGACACATTTTGGACTACAGAAGAGCTAAAGGTCATAGAGATCAGACAGAAACGTGAATCAGATCAGCTACTACATTATTGAAAGGCAGGAGACTCTCAGCTGTTGTGTGGTCTACTCCAGTTCCAGTTTCTCATATTCTAATGTTTTAAAAAATGTTTGAACATCTCAAGAAGCTTTAATTCTGAAAGTAAACATATTAGTCATATTGTTTGATGTGACGGATGCACTCAGTGAAGCTCTCAAAGGATTCATGAAAGACTTGGCAGGGGACATTCACTCTCTGCAAAGTCTCTCAAATGCAGTCTCTGCTCATGGAAATTGTTTTCACTCCCACAGTAACAATTTTAATCATCAGATCCAACTGATGCAGTTTCCTTCTGTATGTGTAATAGGCTGAAACATCTACTCAATCTTTTCTCATGATATATCAAGTGCAGAAAACTGAAACTGTTCTGTCATTGTGTTTAATCCACACTCACTTACATTCCTTTTTTAAATTCCTTTTTAGAGTACGCACTTTATTATAAACTAACTTTTAACTTTCTCTGCTCTGCATAAGAAATCAAAGTTAAAGTCAAGTTCATTGTCATACGAATAAATACATGTATGCACAAGCACAATGTACAATTTACTTGCAACAGCATCAAAAGCATATCTTATCAAGCAAGCAAAATACAAATTAAATATTATACACAATTTTTACAAATAAGAACAATAGAAATAAAGTTTATTGTAGTGCAATAATGCTGCTATACTGAAGTAATGATTATTAATGTGTAGGTTGGTTCAAGAACTGAATACTTGAAGGGAGTGTCGGCCAGAAAGAATTAAAATTGGCAAAATCACTAGCTCAAAAGAGCCAGGGACAGTGGAAGCAGACAAACCAAATGTTTTTGTTCTTGCCATGTGATCAAAGGAATCGATGCTGCCATTTTATGAGGATGAGCTTGTGGTCACTATTTGGTGAACTGTTTTGTGAACTGATTCCTGCTCAGGGATAGCAGCTGAAAATGGGCACAATGAGGTTTCCACTGATGATCTGCTAAACTTACAATCATTTCCAAATAAGAAGCTGTTTTTTAGTTAGTTTATCATGGCAGGCCTGTGGAAAGAACAGCCTGTGACCTGAAGCAGCCTGAGCCCAGCTGGCTGACGTAGGTAAACTGCTTTGATTCAGTGAATACAAAGAAAGTGATGAGGCACAAGTCTGGTGGAGGAGCAATAAAATATAACTGCTTGTAGTCTTGGGCCATATGCAATAATAAGCTGACAGAGGTGAGCCAGATAAGGCTGAGCCAATAAAATCAAAATGCAATGATTTGATCTGAAAATAAAGAGGGATAAGAATGGAGGCTTTGGGAATAGAAAACTCTGGAGACCAACCATCGCAAAAGTGGCCGAATGTGTCATTGCTGATTAACAGGACTCTGAATACTTGCACTCATTTGTTGAACACACTTTACTTACTTGTGCACAAGGAGAAAGCCTGACCCTCTGTCACTAAGTTGTTCTGAAATCTGAGCTAAGAACTGCTATTTTTATACCAAATTAGCTAGTTGGATACAGATCCTGACCAAATGGTAACCTTGTGTATGTTCAAGTTCCTTATTTGCATGATCCATCCTCAATCACACTACAATAATATTGGTATTAATAGCCAATAGAATTGACACAGAAAATGATTAAAAAGTATCAGAATTGGTAAAGTAACTGATCAATAGTAAGTGTCACCCTAGAGTGCTTTGGTTGTATTCTTACCTTGTTTTGGTATGCCAAATGGCTCCAGTACCCTGCTGTGTAAAGAAAAGCTATGTTCTTCAAAGACCTTTCTTGTCTGTGCTGCCTGCATGCCATCATAAACTATCCTTGCCTGGACATGATCTTAACCCTTGCCTTGCTGCAACTTCCACAATCCCATGTCCGAAGGATAATGTTGCAATCAAGAGAAACACTGGGCCATCATGAACTCCTATTCCCAGGTGTTATCTTTTCTATTTTTGACTGCTCATAGAGGTTGAGGGAAACCTAGTAGGTATGCGCACAGACACCTGTTTTTACATGACATGAGTATTTGTCTTAAACTGAACCAATAAGTTTATCCTTTAATACAGATTTTCTCTGTGCCTAGCCAGTCATTATTGTTGCGGTTAATCATGAGGAACAGGAAGCAGCAGACCTTGAACGGGGGATAAGAATAGAAGAAAGAGAAGCTGGAGGCAGTCTTGTGTTGCACAGTGCCCGCTCCACCGTGCACTAAGATTATGGCACTTTATCACCTAATCACCCCATCTCTTTCATCCTTTCCATGATAAACATTTGTTAGACTTAGCATTACATATACTCAGCATAATTATACAAAACATTAAACTCATATTTCCTTTATTGCCACTGTCATGTTTCATCAGCTGTGAAGGGCTTCCTGGCCCCATGAATGTGCCATGTAAATACTTAAACTTTCTTCTTTATTAGGTGAGCAAGATTAGCATTCAGAGGTCATTTTTGACTTTTGAAGAGCATCATGCTGAATAATAAGGCAGATATGCTAACAATCATTCATACTAGTGTATTAACATGGCTACACTGCTACATGTTTTCCTGTTCTCATATGATAACCAGTGACCTAATCCCTGGTTTAATTGAAGAACAAACTGCATGAAGCTACATCAACTCAATTTCATTCACTTGGTTTATTTGCAAGGGGCCTGGTCTCTGTCACTGTCAGTTTGGTCGTCCCCTGCCAAAGGAAGAGACTCACTCAAAGGCTTAGAGACCTTCGGTGATGCTCTCCAGAACAGAAAGACAGTTTAATGTTGAGCTGAGTGCTGAGATTACTAAAGTACTCATGCCTCAATGGACAATAATCAAACTCTGAACATCATAGTTAAAACTCCAAATATTCCATAAAAGAAAGACATGTTTATACAGTAAAGTGTCTCTAACACCAACATCTCATCCCAATGCTTTTGAAAGTCTAAAATTAAACCTTAACTGCCCGATACAGGTGGGTTTGAATCAGATAATAAGTTACAAATTAAAAGCCCCGAGGAAGGCTCCAACCTGCTCCTTCATCTCAAACTATAGTAGAAGTTAAACGAGGAATCATCTAGCCTCAGTAGAATTAGTTATCTCAGCTCAACCTTAAACTATGCTTCTGCTTTGGTAAAGTCCTTCAGGACACCCGTTTTGGGTTTCTTGCATGGAGATTTCAGTAATTCAAATACTAGTAGTTCATTTTAAGTTATTCTATGTTTTAAAAAAGAGCTATTGGAAACCGGGCAGGTGAGGGAAGGGTGGAAGGACTGAACCCATGGGGTATGTGATTTTACAACCACAATTGAGGGAGGGTAGTGCAGATATACTCGACAAGTTAATCAGTAGTCCCTGCTCTACCCCATATCATACCTATTGGCTACTATCTCTATCTCATCTATCAGCAATCCTCAGTGCCAGCGCTCCATCACATTACCATAAAGCACATCCCTCCATCCAATCGCTATCATCATAATTCTAAATAATCTTTTGTTCCATGCAACCATCCCAGACAGTCCCATTGATGGAAATTCTCCTACCAGCAAGCAAGATTCGTTCCCCTCCTACCAACGATCTTTTCATCAAATCACTTCCATCCTGGATCTACCTGGTCTTCTGAGCAGTGGCCTTATATTATGGGCTTTCCCATGGAACAGACTGATGCTTGTCAATCAAGCTGCCTGTGAGGAACCAACAAAATCAATTTGAAAGGGGATATCCAACTGAAAGCACCATCCAAAAGGAATCATATCACTGAGGAGAATCTACTTCTCCTCAGTATTACACAAGCAAAATAAGGTAAGATACCGCTGCGTTCCCAGTGTTTTCTCAGTATACAAGACTCCAGTTGACTTAGTATTTTATAAGTGTCCAGATACCCTCTGTCTACAATAATCCTATTGAATAATTTATACATTAAGAGGAAGAATTTTAGAAACCAAGGATTTTCTGGTGCTTACATCAGGGAAGAATATTTCATTAAATGTTGGAGCCTGTTATTGTCAGCCTGAAGGAATGTTTATGACATTGCACTTCAATGTAATATAGTGAGTCAGATGGAGATTTTCTCTTTGACATCGTTTGTGTAGAAGTCAGACTTTGGTTTGCTGCACATTCCTTAAAGCAACTTCTCAGGGTTGTCTGAATTCTCTGTGTCCAAGGCATGTTATCCCGAGGATATAAATATCTTCTTGTCTTGTTCAGAAGAAACATCTGGTTCAAAATGACCAAATTGTGCATCAGTACTTTAAGCAATGTTTAAAGTGAACAATGTTTCCTTGGAATTGAATGCTTTAAAAAAAAAACAGCTATATGCTCTGCACAAATCTCTTCCCAACCAACCTGGTTTATCCCTTACTCTATATTCTTATAATATATTTAATTTTTAAATTATCTTTTGTTATAATGTGGGAGGTGGCCCTTTGGTCCATTGTGCCTATACTAGCTCACAGAGCAATCTCATTAACACCATTCCAAAACTACTTTCTCTGTAACCTATCTCTTACAAACATACATTAATACCTGCTGACTCATTCACCAGCCAATGACCACAACTTGGACAGAAGAGAGGAAACTGTAGTAACTGGGGGATTTCCAGAATTGGAATCAGAATTCGGTTTATTATCATGTAGTGAAATTAGTGGTATTGTGGCAGCAGCCTAGTGCAATACAGAAAATTACAATAGAATATGTAAAAAAGTACCTAGTGCAAAAAGAGAGCAAAATAGTGAGGTAGTGTTCATGGGTTCATTGTTGGTTCAAAAATCTGATGTCTGAGGGAAGAAACTTTTCTGAATATGTTGAGTCTGTGTCCTCAGGCTCCTGTACCTCCTCTCTGATGAGAAGAGGGCATGCCCTGGGCCGTAAGAGTCCTTAATGATGGATACCACCTTTATGAGGCATTGCGTTTTGAAGATGACTCCGATGGTGGGGATGCTAGCGCCTATGGTGGAGTTGACTGAATATACAACCATCTGCAGCTTTTTCCAATACCATGGCCCCAATTGATTTAGAGACATACTAAATCTCTTCAAACTCCTAATGATGTAAAGCAGCTGGTGTGCATACTGCATATATCCATGCAGTCACAGGTGGAACATGCAGACTCCACCTGGACAGCAGCAGAAGTATGGATTCAACCCAGCGACATCTCTTGCAGCTCAACTGTGGTGCCCTTTTTGTGGATATTCCTCCCTCATGTATCCTCTCTGATAGGTTTGACATGTTTGTTTTATAACAATACTGATGGTTCAATAAAAGCCAACATTTTCCAGGTGGACTGAGAATCTAGGAATTACACTTGGTCCCTCTGTCAAAGGAGGATGAGAGAAATAGAATATCAGCCCTGGCATCTACTCCTCTTGATATATTCAACAATCGCTTCTTGAATGATGTGTAAGTAGGCTTCAGATATTGACCAAGAAATGATATGAAGAATGACTCCAAGTTCCTGGCAGGTTTTAATGGTCCTCCTCAACTAATATTATCACTCATTGGTAAGTTGTGAGAGAGAGCACATCCAAGGAATGTTGAACTGGACTGGAGGCTTGAAAAGAGTTTGTATAGATTCATCTGGAATCATCAGGCAGCATGTGTGGAGGGAAATGGACAGTCAATGTTTTGGGATTAGACCCTACATCTAAACTGGCATTTGCCTCCTCAAATGTTGTCTCATTCACTAAGTTCCTCCAGCAGATTGTTTTCTGAACCAAATTTGGATGACTTCATGATTGGATGTGCTATGCATGGTCTTTAAGTAAGCATATCTATAGACCTCTTCTACAAAATTCTGGTGTTCACAATCTACAGAAATCACGTCAAGGAGAAAATCTCCATCTGATCACTATATTGTAAGAGAATGTGAGCAAACATTAACTAGAAAAGCTTAAAGAAATGAAAGATGTCCATTATGTACACCCTAACAATCTTGACTAAAGATACATTTCTAGGTCATGAAGAGTGACATATCACTAAATGAGGCTGTTTAGCCTGTTCTGCTTGTGCTGACTTTTGGAAAATTTTCCAATCCATCGCTCTCCTCTTACTTTTCCATCACTGTAAGTTTCTCTCTTTCCTGTATTTATATAATTATTTTCTAAATGTTGCAATGAAATCTGTATCCAGAATTGCTTCAGGAATTACATACCAGATAAGAATGATCAAACTGCCTATTTTCAAATCACTTATATCTATTCTGATGAAAAGCTGTTGGCCTAAAATGTTAGTTCTCCCTAGAGGTTGTCATGTTTAGTAAGATTTTGGTTTTTATTCGTGCTTCCAGCAGCCACAATACATGGAGACACAAGAAACTGCAAATGCTGGAATGTGAAACAACAAACAAGATTTGTGAGAAACTGTGGAGGGATTGGACAGTCTACTCTTTGACCCAAAACTTCAACTGATTTTGCTCTACACACACTGACTGACTCATTGAATTCCTCCAGCATCAAAGAGATAGATTCAAAGATTAGCTTTATTTGTCATATGCACATCGAAACATATAGTGAAAGGCATAACTTGCATCAAATCAAATTAGCAAGCATTGCACTAGGCACCTGCAAGTGTCACCATACTTTCCAGCACCATGTCTTCATCTCAATAACCCTACCCCATATACCATTGGAATGGGGAAGGAAACCAGGGCATCTGGTGGAAACCCACACAGTCACAGGGAGAATGTACAAAGTTCTTACAGATAATGGTGGGAATTAAACCCTGATCTACAGCTGAGTGCTGCAAAGCATTGTGCTAACAGCTACATTCCCATCTCACTGGTTCTTTTGTTTGTTGATCGACAATACTTTGGTTCTATCAGTGTCCTTTGATTACCAAAATACTAGATATCAGTCCAGATTTGTACAGGATGCAACATCTGCCTTTTTAACTCTTTCCTCACTGTTAGGCGAGGACACAGCTGGTCCTTCCAGGTGACAGTGATCCACTTTATTGTACTTCCATCTTAATATACTACATTTGGCTGTAGACGGGTCATATTCTGCACGGAGCTTGGTGACCAGTGGAGTGCCTCAAGGATCCATTCTGGGACCCTTACTCTTCGTGATTTTTTATAAATGAGGAAGTGGACGGATGGATTAGTAAGTTTGCTGGTGACACTAAGGTTAGGGGTGTCATGGATAGTGTGGAGGGCTGTCAGAGTTTGCAATGGGACATTGATAGGATGCAAAACTGGGCTGAGAAGTGGCAGATGGTGTTCAACCCAGATAAGTGTGAAGTGGTTCAATTTGGTAGGTCAAATATGGTGGCCAAATATAGTATTAATGGTAAGACTCTTGGCAGTGTGGAGGATCAGAGGGATCTTGGGGTCCGAGTCCATAGGACGCTCAAAGCAGCTGCGCAGGTTGACTCTGTGGTTAAGAAGGCATACGGTGCATTGGCCTTCATCAATCATAGAATTGAATTTAGGAGCCGAGAGACAATGTTGTAGCTATATAGGAGCCTGGTCAGACCCAACTTGAAGTACTGTGCTCTGTTCTGGTTGCCTCAGTATAGGAAGGATGTGGAAGCCATAGAAAGGATGCAGAGGAGAGTTACAAGGATGTTGCCTGGATTGGAGAGCATGCCTTATGAAAATAGGTTGAGTGAACTCAGCCTTTTCTCCTTGGAGCAACAGAGGATGAGAGGTGACCTAATAGAGGCATATAAGATGATGAGAGTCATTGATCGTGTGGATAGTCAGAGGCTTTTTCCCAGGGCTGAAATGTCTGCCACAAGAGGGCACAGGTTTAAGGTGCTTGGGGATAGGTACAGAGGAGATGTCAGGGTAAGTTTTTTACTCAGAGGGTGGTGAGCACATGGAATGGGCTGCTGGCAAC
This sequence comes from Hemitrygon akajei, assembly GCF_048418815.1. NCBI lineage: Eukaryota > Metazoa > Chordata > Chondrichthyes > Myliobatiformes > Dasyatidae > Hemitrygon > Hemitrygon akajei. Next base: position 55,646,944 of record NC_133137.1, read on the forward strand.
AGTAGTGGAGGTCGATATAATAGGGTCTCTTAAGAGACTTTTGGATAGGTACATGGAGCTTAGAAAAATAGAGAGCTATGGGTAACCCTAGTAATTTCTAAGGTAGGGACATGTTCGGCACAACTTTGTGGGCTGAAGGGCCTGTATTGTGCTGTAGGTTTTCTATGTTTCTATGTTTCTATTTGTTGTTCATGAAGTTGTATCTCCACTTTGGAGAAATTAAACTTAAATTGGATAACCACTTTGTACAACAGGATCTCCATTCTGTCCAGAATGAAGACCGTGAGTTTCCAGTTGCCTATCTCTTTAATGTTCCTTCCAATACACTGCAAACCTCTCTATCTTTGATCTATTGCACTGTATCAAGAAAATCCAGTGCAAGTTCAAGGAAGAGCACCCTATCTTCTGCCTGGCTAGGTTTCAGCACTTAGGACTCAGCACTGGGTTCAATGATTTAATACAATTCTTTAAGTTGAAATTGGCCAAGTCTGATGAAGGTTGTCATGCTTGGTAACTCCAGAAACTAATTAAAAAAAACACAGAAGCCGGGATATTTGAGTACATAATTTTTCTTTCCTTTTCTTTTAGTGAGGCACTCACCTGTGATGTGGTGAAGTAATGATGCATGCCTTTCATGTATTTCTTAGATATAATATGTGATGAATTATTAAAACAAACTAAGTGCTTAATCAAACAATGTATTTACAATATTACTCATATATTATGGAAATATTAAATACACTACACTCCTTCCAACTTAGCTATAAACTGCAGCTTAATATAGCATGCCTCTCAACATAAATATATAACATATTGCTCTCCAGTCATCTTACATACACTGTGCATATGCTATACAATATATACAAATTCTATGTAGACATATGCAGCATAGTAAATTTTGAATTGTCCCATTCTTTCCTAAAGATTTAATCGCTGTGGAGGATTTCTTACTCTTGTGGGATAGCATTTTTCCTAACAAGGGGCGGGTAATCTGCTTGGCAGATGATATATGGCTGTGAATCAATCTCGGGTTCTGGAGACTCCTCAGTGGTGGTCGTAAGAGTTGACTCTGGGACTGCAGGAAGTGGTTCTGACAACTCGGGACACCTTTCTTCTCTAACAATTGACTCTGGTCTCATCAATTGATTGGTGTTTCATCAGACACAAACTCCAATGTGGAGGAGAGTGGTCCGGTTCTGTCCTTAATCAGTCCAAGTGCCCACTTTTGAACACCTCTGTAGTCCCTCATTGGGGCTGCTTGCCAATGAATGAAACATCAAACCTCCCTCTTTGAGAAGCCTTCAGTTTGTCTCAGCTGTTTGTCCTGCATCCTCCTTCTGAGACTGAGTATGAGGAGATCCAAGTGTGAGTGCAAGGAACAACCCAGGGACAATATAGTTAGTTATGGGGTGTGATGCAGTGTGATATAGTGAGTTTCTGACTCCGTGTCAGTTGAAATTGCTTGAACTGCGTTCTTTAGACTTTGGACAAACCTTTCAGCCAAGCCACTTGTTGCTGTGTTGATACTGTACAGACGTAACTTCCTATTCCATTCATTTTCAGGAATGACTGAAATTGTTCCACAACAAAATGTGGTCCATTGTCATTGACTAAGTGTTCTGGAACGCCGGTCCTTGAGAAGAGGCTTCTCAACACGTCAACAGTGTGTGAGTCTGTAGTGGAGGCTGTTGTGAACACTTCTGGCCACTTTGTAGCTGCATCCACTACTACCAAGAAATTTGTGTCCATGAATGGTCCGGCAAAATCCACATGAATCCTCTGCCAAGGCAATGTAGGGCACTCCCTGAGATGGCAAGACACTGCTCTTTGCATTTTCTGGATGTGTTGGCATCCCAGTGGATAGCAAGCTACTGAATCTGCTCATTTACCCACAACAAAGCTTTGAGCCAATGTTTTCATTTTGACCATGCCAAGAGACCAGCATATAGTTCCTCCAACATCTCAGCTCTCAGCTTGGATGGTACAATAACTCTCAATCCCCACATAAGGGACTCACCATCAAAGGCAAGTCTATTGCAGTGCTGGTGAAAATGGGGGAACTAGAATTTCTGCTGCATATTCCGGCCATTTTGGGTGGCCATGTAGACCTAAGACAATGTAGGGTATTTTCTGGTTTCCCTTTGGAGCAACACTGCCATAACAGGGAGAACGTTAATTTGCATTACAGAGAATACATTAAGAGGAGTCTCGTCTTCTATAAATTTTTCAGTTATTTCCTTTTCCAAGAGTAAGCAAGATAATCCATCAACATTTCTATGATTAGTCTTTCTCTGGAGTTCAATCTTGTAATTGTGTCCTCCAAGAAACAGAGCCCACCTCTGCATCCAGGATACTTCTCTTTGCGGAGCACCCTTCTGTGGGTTGAAAATGGACACTAGTGGTTGATGATCAGTAATGAGGGCAAACTCTCTCCCACAGAAGTACTGGTTGAAATGTTTTACACTGCAAACCAGACTCAAGGCTTCTTTGTCAATCTGTGCATCATTTTTCTCTGCAGCAGTGCATCGTTTCCAACAATGATGAAACCTGTGCAGGGGGAGTTTTATAGTGTAAAAGCCATTGCAACGGGGCAGTTCCACTCCCTCAGCCTTAAAAATCTTGGTCCAATGGTATGAGAAATTGTCATGACTGGAGACTTCCTCAATTGCAGTGGACAGCCATGACACCTTCTGTGCCTCGTCATGCCCTTCACACTCCACAAAGTGTTGCAGCACTGCCTTCCTGGCTGATCTCATCCGCCCAGTCCGCCAGAACTGGCTTCGTATACTGGGTTAGATATAACCCTATCTCACCGGGGTTGAAGGTTTGGCTACACTCACCTGGTTTAGCCTACCTGTTGAAGCAGTTTACCCGGGTGTGGCCACTGTCAAATGCTCGGAGCCACAGGCGAGAGCCGGATGGCAGGTGGAGACCAAAGGTGGACAAGTTGCCCCTGGGTAGAACACAACAAGCACACCACCAGAATTTCTAACGCTCTCTGGACACCCCATACATCCTGTAGCAGTAAAAGAACTTGATGCAAAAACTATGAGATCATTTCCATCACTCATAACATGTGACAGGACTGCACCTATACCATATAGTGAGGTTTCACAGGCAAGCTTCACTGGAGAATGTGGATCATAATGTGTGAATGTAGTATCTGACATCACCATTTCCTTTGTCTTTTGGAAAGCCACCTCACACTGCTTTGTCCATTGCCATTTCTTCCTGATCTGAAGTAATGAGTTCAAGGAGTGGAGCAGAATAGCCATGTCTGGCAGGAACCAGTTACAGTCGTTGACAAATCCTAACAAAAACACAACAGTGACATGCTCTTTAGCCTTGGGGCATCCACCACTGCTTGAATTTTCTCAGCACACTCATGTAATGCTTGTACGTCAATGGTGTGACCAGAGTCAATGACGCTTGCTTGAAAGAATTCATACTTGTTGTGTTGTGCTCTGAGCCCACAATCCTCGAAGCTTTTTAACACTGCCTTGGGAGATACTTCTTGTCACCCCTATGGGTAACAGTGATGTCATACAGGTAACGCTGAGTGCCTGGACAGCTTTGCAGCATCTGGCCAATAGCTTTCTGCCAGAGTACAAGTACAGACGCTACTACAAAAATAACCCTATACTACTGATAGAGCCCTTTGTGAGTGTTTATGATAAGAAACACTTTGGGCTCTTCTTCAGTCTCCAACTGTAGATTGGTGCCAAGTCCACTTTGCTAAAGTGTTTTCCTCCAGAAAGGTTTGCAAAGGTTAGCTTCTATCCAGGGAGGGTATTGATCTACTTTCAATACTGGGTTGGTGGTGACCTTAAAATCACAACAGATCCTGACAGACCCATTCTTCTTAGCTACTGGGACTACTAGCCCATGAGTTCCACTCAACCTTGGAAAGAATTCCTCCAGCCTCCATGTGATCCAGCTCACTGACTATCACAGATGGTATAAGGAACTGGATGTGCTTTGTAAAACTTGGGTGTAGCATTTTCATTTAACACTGTTTGACTCCTGATATGTTTGAGTTTCCAATGCCATCCTTGATTATTATTGTGGCATCATTCACCACTTCCTTAATTATCTTTCAGTTGACACTACTGCAGGGATGTAGCATGCAAATACTGAATGAATCTCCAATCAAATTGTGGTCTGAGCCTATCACTGCACCCAATGCCCCTCCTGTTTTTATCTCATACAAGCCCAATCTGGCTTGTTGTTTGTTGTGAAGAGTGAAACATTCGAATCAGTGTCCAATTCCATTTTAATTAATTTGCCATTCATTTCTGATGTAAGCCATATTGCTTGTCTATTGTTAGTCTTCACAGTGTTAATCGCAAAGCTATTGAATCCTGTGTCACTCTCATCCTTATCAGATCGTTCATCAACAGCGTGCAAATTAGGGTTCCTTTGGATAATGCAGCTTAAACTTTTATTGTTTTCTCTTCCCTGTGCAGTCCATTTATGTCTTTCTGCCTGACATGCTCTTTGTACGTGTCCTACTTTGTTGCATTTTCTACAAGTTTCACATTTAAACTTGCATTGGTCTGGTGTATGTGAGCCCTGCCACTAATTTGTTCAGCCAGGCAGTTTTCTGTCTAGATATTACAATTTTGTTCTGTTCACTGACTACAACTCACTTGCATCTCTGTCTGCTGTTTCCATTGGTACAGCAATTTCAACTGCTCTTTTCAATGGCAGCAGTTCTTGAATGCTTTCTTGTAAGTTTCCACAAATAAGACAATCTCTCAGTGCATCAACTGACAATGCTCAGACAATTTCTTCAATTCAGCCACGTAAAGTTATATGGATTCTCCTTCCCTTTGATTCTGTTTACGAAACCTAAGATGTGCTACAATCAACAATGGTTTCAGTTCTAAATGTTCCTGCAATATGTTTATATCAATAAAGCTCATTTTAGCTGGTTTGGTTGGAGCAGTTAAACTTCTCAGCAACTATATGCTTTCCACCTATTTCCCTCAGTAGCACTGGCACTTGTTTTCATCGGCTATTTCATTTGATTCAAAATACTGCAGAACTCATTCAGTGTACAGTATCCAGTTATTTGTTGTGCAACTTAATGGCTCTATATTTCTGATGTAGCCAGCAATTTCTGCTTCTAAAAATTTGTTATCATCACCCAATACTATCAGCTTATGAACCTATGGACATATTCACTGATTGTTAATTTAATCTGTTTTCAGTCTTGTTTTAAAACTCAAACATCTCCCTCCCCTTCTGAAGAAAAATGCGCAGTGCTTCAACAGGTAGGTAGTTATCTCGGGTTAGTTTTAAAAATTCCTTATCCTCACTGTTGTGTTTTGTAAGTCCAGAAACTAATTGAAAGAGAATCATGGGGCTGGTCTATTTGCATCCTTAGTTTTACTTTCCTTTTCATTTAGTGAGACACTCACACATGATGTGCTGGTGTAATGACATATGCTATTCACATACTTCTTACATAAAACCCATAATTGAATTGAATTGAATTGAACAATGCTTAATCAAACTGTATAGTTACAATATTACTCAAATATTACTGAAATATTAAATACACTACAAAAATCAATTAGCCTGTAGCTTTATTTCAACTTTTCTCTCTCCACAGATGCTGCCTGATCTAATAGGTGTTTCTGGCCCTCTTTATTATTCAGCTTGTCAGTAGCTTAAATGTGTTGTATCATGCAGTTCCAACATATTTATTTTCTTTTTTCCATCTGTTATGATCCCAGCCCCCTCCTTTGTGAGAATCGCCAAAGCCCTAGTGAAGGGGGGGTTAATGACCCAAGAGAAGAGAGAGATACGTGCGGTGTCCCTTGTTTCACGGCGAGGCAAAGCTGGCAACTGTGGTCATTGTCTCGTGGAGACACCTTTGTGAATTGGGAACTGTACTACGTGTATACCCTCAGGGCAACGTGGGTGGAGAGATGGAGAGAGATTGCATCATCCCAACCTAATTGACATCTGAGACCCCGTGAGTTCAGATAAAAGAGGGGTTGTAAAGACGGCCCCCCAGACACGCCAGAAGACACGCTAGAAATCCTGCGACAGCGTTTAATAGCGACAGCCGGTGGTGGGGTTCGTGTGCGTCTTTTCCTTGCCTGGGATTGGCGACCTCACCATGAAAGAACGGCTTAGCTACAGGGGAGGCCACAAGTGAGCGTCCATTCCCCAACGAGACTCCGACGAATCGAACTCCTAAAGGTTGGAAAAACCCGCCGGGTAACTGTTTCACTTAATCTCTATCTCTCTCTCTCTAACAAAGTGCACCAACACGACACCACAAAAGACGGCAGCTGGTGGAACTGCAGTGACCGCAAGAGACTTTCAGATATACAGCAGACAATATATACATTACCCCTAGACAACAATAGAGTTTATTTCTTATTGATTATTACTATACCTGTGCTTTAGATTGAGTATTGACGACTTAGGTTATCTGAATGTTTGTATTAACCTTACTTTTGTGCCCTTTTATAAATAAAAACGTTTGAAAATGGTACCATCAGACTTCAGCGGACCTCTCTACCTTTGTTGGTAAGTGATCCAGTTACGGGATACGTAACAACGTGGGGCCTCGTCTCGAGATTTGAAACCAAAATTGGGAGGGCAGTGAATTGGGTTTGTAAGTCAAAAAAAAAATTTAAAAAATTTGGATCTGGTACGCGGGTAGCCAGACGGGAAACCAGCAAAGATGGACGTGGATGAATTTATGAAAAACCCGACTGTAGAGGCACTAGAGGCGGCCACCAAATCAGACTTGTTAAATTTGGCGAAGGGATTGGACCTCGCAGAAGTGAGGTCGTCCATGAAAAAGCGGGAGGTGCGAGGGGCCATAACTCGGTATTACATTGGGAAGAAAGTGTTCAAAGCTGAGGTCTTGGAAAATATCCCTGAAAAAGTACCAGCGAGTGGAATGGATCAGCTAGAGTTGGAGAAATTAAGGTTGGAACATGAATTTAAAATGAAGCAGCTGGAAGCGGCTGAGAGAGAGAAAGAACGGGCTGAGAGAGAGAAAGAAAGGGAGCAGGCGTTCCACATAAAGGAGTTAGAGGTGGAAAAAGAGCGGGACCAAGCTGAAAAGCAAAGACAGCATGAAATTCAGCTAAAAGAGCTAGAAGTAGCCGAGAACGAGAGAGAATGAGCCGAAAAGCAAAGAGAGTATGAGGAGAGATGAGAACAGAGGGAACATGACTTGGAGATGGAGAAGTTAAAGAAAGAGCGAAGAGATCTAGGGTTAGAATGAGAGGAGAGGTTTAATGTTAGTCGGGAGTTGAGGGTAGTACCTCCATTCGAAGAGTCAGATGTTGATAGTTATTTCTTGCTTTTTGAAAAGGTGGCAGTAAATCAAAAGTGGCCCAAAGAGCAGTGGGTGGCGTTGTTACAAAGTGTGTTAAAGGGGAAGGCACAACGAGCATATGCGGCATTGGCCATCGAGGAAGGGGAAGCGGAGAATTATGCCAAAGTAAAAGAGGCCATTCTCCGGAGTTACGAGCTAGTACCGGAAGCGTATAGACAAAGGTTCAGAAATTTACGGAAAGGGTGGAATCAAACGTATACCGAGCTAGCCTATGAAAGGGGTGTGCTCTTGGACCGTTGGTGCACCGCGGAACAGGTGGACGGGGATTATGGGCGTATCAGGGAGTTATTTCTGATTGAGGAATTAAAAGGGTGTGTTCCGGAGGAGATCCGGATGTATTTGAATGAGAAGGCGAATAAGTCCATCTCAGAAATTGCTAGGTTCGCAGATGAATATGCCCTAACCCACAGGATAAAGATTTCCTCGCCAAAAGGTTACCCGAGAGACCGTCGGAACGGTAGGGAAAGTCCGCCGGCTGAGGCAGAGGTCCCGCCGGGAGCTAGTGGTAAGGTTGAGGGGGAAATGGCAGGCGGCCCGAGATTTCCGGGCTTGACCTGTTTTAATTGTGGGAAGGGAGGACATATTGCCTCTAGGTGCTTTGCTCTGAGAAAGGAGCCAGAAAAAGGGAGAGCAGCGGTCCCTATTGGGTGTGCCGTGGTAATCAGTAAATCGATGAGAGAGCCCCAGGTAGACAGAGTACGAGAAGGGTCAGAGACTTGGCTGTCACCTGGAACCATGTCCGTGAAGGGGGGTGACCCACCCATTCCCGTCTGAATCTGGCAAGACACCGGGGCGGAGCTGTCGTTGATCCGCCGTGAGATACTAGATTTCGGTCGGAGAAGGGGAATGGTCGCCGTGAAGGGGATAGGTACAAGAATAGAAATGGTGCCCCTACATCAGGTAATTATGGATTGTGAGCTGGTATCTGGACCAGTTGAAATAGGGATGCCATCAGAATTCCTGAGAACTGACGCGGACGTCCTCCTCGGAAATGATTTAGCCGGGGGGCAGGTTTGGACACGGCTCAAACAGCCTGTGAGGATTGCAGCCCCGCCCCTCATATCTCCAGTCTGTACCACAGGCGCGAGCATTCGCACCCTGTCAAGAAAGGCAGCTGAGAAAGCGAGCAGTTTAAATCTGGCCAGTATTGATTTGGCCGAGATGGTCCTACCAACCCTGTACCATGAGGGTTCTGAGGGTGGTAAACCGAAGAGTAGTAAAGTGAAAGGGGTTAAGGGAGAGGAGCGAGATCTGCCCTTAGCGAAGAGAAAGGTCCTAGAGGTAGGAAATAAAGAGGAGAAACGGAAACAGCTGTTAAAAGGTCCAGAGTTGGACATGGATGATCTGTCGGGAGTGGCAGCCCTGTTTGAAGAAGTTGAGAGTTATCAAGGTGTTCCCGATAATGAGATGAAGGCAGTCCTAGATGAAAAGGATGTCATTACCTTGGAGAGGTCTGCTGGGTTGGCAGACGAGGTTGTTTCAGCCCGCGGGGTTGAGTTTACTCCGGAAGGGAGTTGCCCAGAGAGGAATTAGGAGGATCAGGGGAAGTTAGAATTTGAAAAGGGTACGGGTATTGAAAGCCTGGAAGAGGCAGATGTCCCGTTTGAGTGTGTCCAAGATGTGGATGCACGTGGTACTGAACCTAGTAATGGAGCCCAGAAAAAGTCTGAGGTATTTGATTCAGTTGAAAAGGAATGCAGTCCCTGTGGGTCAGATGGACTGGGTTCAGTGAAGACAGGGTTAACCCTGGTAATTGGGGGAAGGGAGGGTTCCCAGGTGTTGGTACACGAAGGGGTGGTGAACCTTAAAGTGGAACTCGACCATGGGGGGATAAACATTATTATTGAAGGGAACGGGCAGTTTGTAGTTCCCAAATCGAACGAAGAAAATTTAAAGTTTAGATTGGTGTCAGAAGAAGCAACCAAGCTACAGAAACGAGGGCTTGGTAACGCGGTGCCTGCGCATCGATTACAGGTTGATTTGGAATGTAAAGGTGCCCCACACGCTGTTGTTATTCAAGAGAGCGCTGTGAAAAGGCCGAAATTTAAATGCGGCCTGAGGGAAAGGTTTGAACTGAAACCCATCAGCCTGCATGGTCTTGACGAAAGGGTTAGCTACCTGTGTAACATTAAAGATTTGGGTGGAAATTCCCACGATGATTTAAGTTTGGGACATGGTGTTGAGAGAATAACCCTTATGGAACGGGAAGGCAGGAGAGTACCTCGCCAAATTACCCAGGTCCCCCACGTAGGAACTCACCGGAAAAGAGGTGACGGCTAATGGGGGCGCCATTTTTAAATAGAAAAACCGGCTGTATGGGATTTTGACAAAGCATGTGAATAACAAAGACAACCCCCTTGGAACCCTGCCTGTTGAAATCTGATGCTACCAGCCTTTAGTCAGGGACAAGATGTTACCATATTAAAGGAAGTGACACTGTAATCGTTAACTGTTTAGACACTGAAAAATGTATGACGGTACAGCTCTGTAGTTAAAAGAAAAGCTTTTGTACTATATTAAATCCTAAAACTCTGTAAGACTCTGTACCACTCCATTTTAACTGCTGGTAAAAACGTTTTTCAGAGGGGAGGTGTTATGATCCCAGCCCCCTCCTTTGTGAGAATTGCCAGAGCCCTAGTGAAGGGGGGGGTCAATGACCCAAGAGAAGAGAGAGATACGTGCGGTGTCCCTCGTTTCATGGCGAGGCAAAGCTGGCGACTGTGGTCATTGTCTCGTGGAGACACCTTTGCGAATTGGGAACTGTACTACGTGTATACCCTCAGGGCAACGTGGGTGGAGAGATGGAGAGAGATTGCATCATCCCAACCTGATTGACATCTGAGACCCCGTGAGTTCAGATAAAAGAGGGGTTGTAAAGACGGCCCCCAGACGCACCAGAAGACACGCTAGAAATCCTGCGACAGCGTTTAATAGCGACAGCCGGTGGTGGGGTTCGTGTGCGTCTTTTCCTTGCCTGGGATTGGCGACCTCACCACGAAAGAACGGCTTAGCTACAGGGGAGGCCACAAGTGAGCGTCCATTCCCCAACGAGACTCCGACGAATCGAACTCCTAAAGGTTGGAAAAACCCGCCGGGTAACTGTTTCATTTAATCTCTATCTCTCTCTCTCTAACAAAGTGCACCAACGCAACACCACAAAAGACGGCAGCTGGTGGAACTGCAGTGACCGCAAGAGACTTTCAGATATACAGCGGACAATATATACATTACCCCTAGACAACGATAGAGTTTATTTCTTATTGATTATTACTATACCTGTGCTTTAGATTGAGTATTGACGACGTATGTTATCTGAATGTTTGTATTAACCTTACTTTTGTGCCCTTTTATAAATAAAAATTTTTGAAAATGGTACCATCAGACTTCAGCGAACCTCTCTATCTTTGCTGGTAAGTGATCCAGTTACGGGATACGTAACACATCTCTATTTACATCTTACCCAATCTAATCAGTAGTAAAGAACAAGCCTTCTCATCTCCCAGGTGCAACCATAACCTATACTGTCACTTATTCTATGAAACACATTTCCTTTATTCTCTCTCTACATCCCACTTGTAGCAACATACAGCTCCGTGTCAGATTCAGATTTATTTTTCGTGTATACATCAAAACATTTGTGTTACAATCAACACACCCAAGGATGTGCCGGTGGCTGCCCGCAAGCATTGCTGCACACTGCAGTGTCAACATAGCACACCCACCACGCTTGTCAGAACAACACAGTACACGACAAAGCAGAACATACCAAGTGACAAAGTGAAAAGAACTAAACAAGCCCCATTCCTCCCTCCCACAGTGCTCTAACCCCAGCATATGGTCATCTTCAACATCCATCTTCCAGTGGACTCATGGATTCGCAGATGCTGGGCCCTCAACTTACCGATGATCTTAGAGATTTGCTTATTCTATTACCAACTTTTCTTAATTCTGTTGAAAGGACTTTGATATGAGATGTCAATTTTCTGTCTTTCTCCATGCATGCTGGCTGGCCTTCTAAGTGCTTCCGGTATTTATTGTTCTTATTTTATATATACACACACACACACAGTGGCCAATTTATTAGGTACCTCCCCTACCTATAAAAGTGACCACTGAATGTACGTTTGTGGTCTTCTGCTACTGTAGACCATCCACATTAAAGTTCACCAAGTTGTGCATTCAGATATGTTCTTCTGCATTCTGTTGTAATGTGTGGTTATTAGAGTTACTGTTGCCTTCCTGTCAGCTTGAACCAGTCTGGCCATTCTCCTCTGACCTTTCCCATTAACAAGGTAGTTTTGACCACAGAACTGCTGCTCACTGGATGTTATTTTCTTTTTGTATCACTCTCTGTAAACTCTAGAGAGAGTTGTGCATGAAAATCCTAGGAGATAAGCAGGTTCTGAGATACTCAAACCACCCCATCTGGCACCAACAACCTTTCCATGGTTAAAGTCACTCAGATCACATTTCTTATCCATTCTGATGTTTGGTCTGAACAACAGCTGAACCTCTTGACCATGTCTGCATGCTTTTATGCATTGTCCTGCTGTTCAATGATTGATTGATTATATAGTTGCATAAGGAGGAAATGTGCAGCTGTACTTCATAATTAAGTTAGGTGTATATTCATTCAAGGGATGTTGCTTTTGCAGGCTGAGCCAGCAATTAATTCCCTATCGCTAAATACCGGCTTCATTTGCAGGTTAGCATCTGGGTGGCGGTGGGCTGACTTCTTGAACTGCTGCATGATTGATTTCCAACTTCTTCGTTTTGTTTGCTCTTTGATCACAGTCCTTTAAAGGGAATATGTTACTTTCGCCATTAATGTTATAGTTCACTTTATCTGTTATTTTTATGCCCCAGATAAAATCAAATTTATGAAAAATCGGTTAGCTTTCTATCTGTATTCCCTTCCAATGCCCTTGACTGTGAATAATTTGTTATGAGATACCCTGATCTTATTAAAGGTGGAAGGTTAATTCTAGTCTTTCTTCACTTGTTAAGTGCACAGCCAGTTCAGAAGGGAAAGACATCGTAACTCACTTATAGTTCTTATCTAGTCTCTTTAGTGGGGGAGTTGGAGGGTCTGCTAAGGTTATGTTTCCTCCAAGAAATATACTTGGTAATGGAAAGTTGGAAGCGAGTCAATCCTCTGTGACAAATTTGGTAATCTGATGCCAAGTCCAGCAAATCTCAATAGTCTGGGACATTGCTCTTGTTAACCAGTCACCCTGACTCAGTAATGGGAGAGCAAGAGGTACATCCATCAGTTAATTGTGAGCTTTTTTTTCTATTCAGCTCCAAATAACTGCAAGGCAATTCCATAAGAGGTAGTGTAGTTATGCCTTACACAAATACCCGGATGCTAACCCGCAAATTACGCTGGTGAATTATAGCATTTTTTGTTATAAAGTGTAGTTCTTTCCAACAGGTTACTTAAGAACATTTGAACTTAAGTAGGTATGGCAAATCCTTACAGAGACAATGCATTTGTGATTAATTTTCTGGCATACAATCAGTTTCCTCAAGTACATATTCAGAGGTCATACAATGCTGAAATAAGAGTTTAGACATGGGTATCACTTAAATGAAGTTCTATGTAACTGTCACTATCTTGCCCCCCTTTTCCAAAGAAGGTTTATTCAGTGATGACACGTTATTACATTAGAATATTCCAAATCAATAGTTTCAAATTATAACACAGTCATTTCTATCCAGAACACTAGCCTGTAGAACACCCACTAGTGTTGGAAATTCCCTATTGTATCCATAGACACTGTGTACTCCAACTCCAAGGCCACATTGACACAGTTGTAACCCATGAAACAGGGACATGCAGACATGGATGTAACCTTGGAACAGCAACAGGCAATCAGCTTGGGCAGATGCATAACTGTCATTATTATATCTTGGCAATATTTCAGCATTTTTGATCCCCCGAGACAGTTAAAATGTTGAAATTAATGTTCATAACTTCTCCTTTATGGCTTTGCCCCCTTCCTGACACTGTAACTTTCTCCTGGCTTGTAACCTATTACCTACTCTCTGTTTAGTTAATCAGACTTCTTACTGTACAAGGCAAAGTATTGGGAATAATATAGATGGATAGCAGTTTGGCCAGCCAATGGAAAATAGTGATTTACAGTAAACGGGTTATTTCTGACTTGGCAAGCTGTAACTCATGAGGTAGCACAGAGATCAAAGTTGGGACCTTGACTACTTATGACCTATATCATGACTTAGATGAAGGGACCAAATATAGTGTAGCCAAATTTACTGACAACACAAAAATAGATGAGAAACAAGTTGTGAGGAGAGTACGAATAGGCAAAAGTTTGGCAGATGGAGATCTGGGTATCTTGTGCATGCAACACAAAAAAGTTGGCGTGCAGAATCAGTGAGGAATTACAAAGGCAACTGGAGAGTCGCTTTGAGAGAAGTTTTGCTGCAAAAGTACAAGGCAGAGGCAGGACCACATCTGGAGTTCTACATATAGTTTACTTTCCATTTTCTAACTTGTATTTGATAACGCAATGACAAATGTACAACAGTAATTGTTATCAGTAGTAATGACTTGTTAGTTGATAAAGCTGCAAGGTTAATTCCAATTCAGCACTGATCTGAAGGAGGTGAGGTCATGTTGTGAAGGCCATTAATTTTTCGATAATTGATCACTCCATTTTCTGTTTAGTCATTGATCTGGTGGCAGCAACAAGCTCTGTGTTCATAGCATGTGTAACTGTGATTATAAGATCTTCCACAACCAAAAATCTCTGGTATTTCCTTCCCATATCATCTCCTGTCAGCTTAAAGATCCCATTCATCTTGCCATTTTATGTCATTAATAGCGTAGCCATCCACAACTAGGATCAATAATCATCATATCAATTGATACCAGGAACATCCACATTATGAAGTATCTTCATACCTCTTTGCTGGTTATGTAAAGGCCAATCAGAAGAACATCAGCATGCTTGCCAATCTTGGATGCGGACATTCCAATGCCTCTGTAGGAGTGTTCCTTCTCTCTGGACCACGTATCATTTCATACACAAAGAGGAGTGCTAAGAAGAAAAACAGCAGATGCTGTAGCATCAACAGAGGTGAAATCCATGTTTGCTACATACTAGTAGGAATGGATTTTCACTGGTCACAGCTCAAAGAAAGTTCATAAGGTTGAGTCCTGGGATAAAGTAGTTGTGCTATGGGGGAAGGTTGAGAAGAGTGAACTCATTGCAGTGTGGAATTTATTGAAAAATGTTAGATTTTAACAGGTTAGATTCCATTCATTTGGGTATCTAAAAATGAGGCAGCCTAGTTTCAGAAAAAGGGGTCATCCATTTACAATGGAGAGGAGGAGAAATTTTGCCTCTCAGAGGAAAGTGAACCTTTGAATTCTCTACTCAGAGAGCTGTGGAGGTTAAACCATACATATAGTCAAAGCTAGAGCTTTGGTCTATGGGGTGACATGGGTTATGAAGAATAGGCAAGAAGGTAGAGCTGAAACCTAGCCATAACCTTATGGAATGACAGAGCATTCAGTTACCTAGTCTAATGTTGAAATTTTCTCACTTAACCTCATAGACTCCCTTCCTTTGAGATATTCTTCAAGTTTTCCTCTTTTCACTTGATGGAGGTTACTGCACAATTATGTCCCCCTTAACCAAGAAAGGATATCATTGATCAGGCTGTCATAAAGTCAAAAGATTGCACAGGTGCTGGAAATCTTGAGCAACACATAGAAAATGCTGGAGGACCTCAGTAAGTCAGGCAGAACCTATGGAGAGGAATAAACCTTTCCAGTCCTGATGAAGGGTCTCAGCCCAAATTTTTAACTGTTTATTCTCCTCCTTTGATGCTGCCTGACTTTCTGTGTTCTTCAAGCATTTTCTTGTGTTTTACTCACCTGACTATCTCCTAGAATCAGAGTTTTATCCCGTCAAGAGAGCTAAACAGGTTGGGTCTGTATTTTTTTGTAAGTTAAAAGAATGAAAGGTGATCTTATTGAAATATATAAGGGGACTTCACAGAGTAGATGTTGAGATGCTTAAGCTAGTGCTGGAATCTTGAACAAAGAGATATTGTTATAAAATATTATTAAATATATAGTAATTTATTCTCACAGAGGATGGCGAATGCTTGGAATTCTATTCCCAGAGAACTGTAAAGGCTACATCATTAGAAGTAAATAAAAAAGAGGTTAAAATTTTATTTGGAAGATCGGGAAATTGAGAGCTATGGGGATCTGCAACAGAAGGAGACTTGAGGTGTGAGGTATATTACCCATGATCATTTGAATAACGGGCAGGTTTGAGGGGCCTGGTTGACTGTTCCTGCTCTTACTTTTATTGTAATTGTGTCAACTTTTCTCTGTGCTTTATTAATCAAAGTGAAATGTTCGAGAAACAGGACACTGCAAATGCTGGGATCGAGGGCAATGACCAATCTTCTGGAGGAACTCAGCGGATTGAGCAGCGTCCGTCGAGGGAAAGGAACTGTTGATGTTTCAGGTTCAAATCCTGCATCAGTGAGATATCAGCCAGTTCTATCACAAACACAACTCTCACCACCATCAAGGCATCTACAAGTGGTGATATCTCAGGAGGGTGATATCCGTCATCAGGGATGCACACCATCTGAACCATGTCCTCTTCTCCATGCTCGCGCCAGGCAGGAGGCAGAGGAAGCTAAAGATCCACACCTTAAAGTGTAACAACAGCTTCTTCCCCAGTGCTATTTAAACTTGGTATTAGTTTATTATTGTCATATGCACAATAAAAAAAACTAAAGCATACTGTTTGCAGTAGACAGTTACACTGTGCATAAAAGTTCTAGGTCCAAAATACATTTTATTATCAAAGTATGTAAACATTATACAAACTTAAGATTCATCTCCTAACAACAGCCATGAAACTAAGAAACTCAGAAACAAGCCTCATATATATGAAGAAAAGACTGTCTAGTGCCCAGTATGCAGAGAGTAAAAAAAACACATTATGTCCATAAGAAAATAAAAGAGTAAAATAGCCCACAAAAGACTGTTGAACCTGAGGTGCATCAAAAAAAAGAACATCATGCAAACAGTAAATTCAAGCAAATAGTGTTTCTTAACTGAAGTCCGCAAGAGAGTCCCAAAGTTTAGCTCAGAGCTGAGTAAATGTGATGGAACAGCGATCTTAATTGGCCTGTATTTCGCCTTGGGCTCCGATACCCTGACCATTCTGACACGCTGACCTTTTCATTAAGCTAGAATACGGAAAACAATAACAATTCAGAATGTCAAAAACACAAGAATAACAATCCAGAAAGAAGTGTAAAAGTTACCAAAGGAGTATGGTGTAGGTAAATGATAAAGTCCAGGATCATAATGAGGTAGATAGTGAGACCAACAGTCCATTGAAGAGTCTGATAACAGTGGGCTGTCCTGAAAACCCTAATGTTATCTCAGATTGTATTTCCTTTTCAACTTGCACTAATGTCGTTTAGTGGTTTATTTTGTTGAGTTTGTGTATGATTTACGTAATTTAAGACTGTTAACCTACATTTGTCATTTTCATAATGTACAATGCTATCGCTGCAAAGAGCTACTGTAATTTTCATGCAATTTATACCCTATGACAATGAACTTGAACTTGATGTTTATTATATTAAAGTTGTGTCATAAAAGCACTTTTTAGTGTTATTGTTGAGCAAAACTTTAAAGATCACATACAGAATGTTTTCTATTACAATTAGCCTCACTAAGTAGAACCAACTGGAGCCATTAGTAAAAAATCCCAAATGATACAGTCAACTCGAAACGGGTGTTTGTTGGGAATGCACTTGAAATGGACATGGTACAAACTGGTCTGAATTTATGAATGTTTTTGTGCTAAAAGAGCGATTTCACCTCACTGTTCCTGAAGTAAGCTATTCATAGTAGAGGGATGTCCATCACCTGTCTGGCTGCGTATCTCAGATACGTTTCCAGGACAAGTCCTACCACTCACAAAACAATGGAGACAAACCAGGAGGCAGCTGCAAGTCTCAGAAGTATGTAACTGTGCACCTGGCTGCTGGAGAATTTGGGAGTTGGGTTTCATCTTCTGTAACTTGCAAGGAGTCCCGAAGGACTCAGTGGCCTGTGGACTGTCCTTACATTAAGCTCTACCAAGATGTTTATTTGTTATCAGTGGGATGTAAAACTGGGCAGGGCACCAAAAATGGATTTAGCTCAAAGAATCAATACTCCCACTAGGATATGAGTGAAACTGATGTCTGACCAGAGCTGCTTTACCTTTCATGTCAAACCAGGAACAAGGAGGTTTCCATCCCCAATGCCAAATAACCAGTAAGGTGAGCTAATCACCACTAAAGATCAGATAAACTCATACATAGCAAGATCCAAAGTTAAATATCCGGAGCTAAATACTCAGATCACCAAGCTTTGGGTACTGTTTTGTGCAGAAAAACTCAGTTATATTGCTTGTTTACCGTGCATTTTTGATATCACAACATTGTTTAGAACGTAAATTCTTCGTTGATCAATGGCATTAAACTTGTCATGTACACTCAGTCACCACTTTATTAGGTACATCAGTACACCTGCTCGTTAATTTAATTGTCTAATCAGCCAATCATGTGGCAGCAACTCAATGCATAAAAGACATGGTCAAAAGGTTCAACTGTTCAGACTAAACATCAGAATGGAGAAGAAGTGTGATCTAACTGACTGACCATGGAATGATTGTTGGTGCCAGATCGAATGGTTTGAATCCCTCAGAAACTGCTGATCTTCTGAGATTTTCAGACACAACAGTCTCTAGAGCAGGAGTCCCTAGCCTGAGGTCCATGGACCTCTCCGTTAATGGTAAGGGTCCATGGCATAAAAAGGTTGCTCTAGGGTTTACAGAGATTGGTGAGAAAAACAAAAAGCATCCATTGAGTGACTATGGGTGAAAATACCTTGTTAATGAGAGAGGTCAGAGGACAATGGCCAGACCAGCACATGCTGACAGGAAGGCGACTGTAACTGAAATAACCCACCCATTACAGCAGTGGAGTGGGGTCAGGTGAGTCCAGGACTGGACGTCCTGCTCACTTAAGGAAGGTAAAGCATCTTCCATAGCCTCTCCTTTCCTGTTGTAGTGATCACCACAGCACCATTTGGCTTACCATGCATGACGTCACTCGCATATGGCCTCTACTGTGTCCATAGCAACGCCTTCACGTGGCGTCTCTGTTCTTACGGAGTTTGCTAAGTCATAGCACAACTGAGTGTCCCGCTATAACTGGGCGTGCAGGCTGGACTTATCAGCCTTGGCTGGCCAGCCTAGGAGAAGGACAACTCTGATTCAGATGGGACTTGTTAGCCCTGCCAGGCAATCTGTCTAGAAGGAAAACTCACTCTACAGCCTTGCGGTCGCTGCAGTCATCATGGCTTGCTGTACCATTGTGGAGCATCCCCCAGTCTAAAGAATGGAATCAGTCCACGTGCACCAATCTTCACTATAAACCCAAGCAGCGCAGGTGGGAAGAAAAGCCCTACAGCAATGGAGAAGAGGTGAAAGGACAGCTGTGAGATGACACTGGAAGCCGCAGTCTCAATTCTGCTTGATGGCGACTCAGACCCATGGGTCGACTGTCTATTGATCTGAGACAACACCAGCATTCGGCAGCTCTCTGAGTGATCAAGCAGCCCTCTTCAGGGATAGCACCGCTTGCTCTGGATGGAGAGGAACCTAGATAAGGTGGGTCCAATGAAAGCTAGCCTCACCACCACCTGGTTGGTTCGCAGCGGCCAACGTGCATCTCACTCAAGTGGTAAGAGAAAGGAAAACAAATCAAAGAAGTCGCCATACCTCAAAACTGTGTGCTGGAATGTAGGCACAAAGCAGGACTCTACAGAAGGTGACCGACCCCAAGGATGCTCAGCACTTGTGGCACGATAACTAGCTCGGCTGGACCTTGCTATTGCTGCTGTAAGTGAAGTACACTTTGCAAATCAAAGATCTTTGATAGAACATGGTGCAGCCTACACTCTCTTCTGGTCAGGCAGAAGCAGCAATGTGAACTGACTCTCAGGGTTAGGCTTCATGATCAATAAGCTTCAAAGCCTACCGGTCAGACACTCGGATCGACGTATGTCCCTGTGACTCACGCTGCAAGACAAGCAATTTGTCACCCTTGTAAGTGTCTACGCCCCCACACCGCAAGCAAGCCCTGCTGCCAAAGACGCGTTCAATCGGGAGCTGAAATCCCTCTGATTGTAAACATATAAGGCAGGCAAGATCATCATCCTCAGCGACTCCGATACCAGGGCGGGTAGAGATGTCGAGGTATGGCCAAGAGTCCTAGGTCATCGTGGTGTCGGAAGCTGTAATGACAATGGGGGGATGCTCCTGAAGCTCTGCACAGACTTGGTCCTGGTTATAATAAACACGCTGTTTCAACAGAAAGCCAGGGTGTGTCGGATGTTCTACACACCAGGGTCATGCCGAGCGCAGACAGTTATACGGATCACAGTCTGGCCAGGGTGAAAGCCAGTCTGGTTATCAAGCCAGCAATAAGGAAAAGGGAACCGGGGTTGAAGAGGCTCCAGGTGGATATGCTCTTTGGCCTCCGAGATGTATTCAAGATCAGGCTAAGGGAGGTACAGAACAGCAAAGACTCCCCAAGCACAGACTGCGACGCAGAAAAGAAATGGGAGTACCTAAAGACTGCTATCCAAGATGTGGCTGTCGAGATGGTTGGTTTCTCCTGAAGAAGGAACAATGACTGAATTGATGAAAACAACGTTGAATTCCGAAACCTGCTCCAGAAGAAATGCTCCTCCCATAAAGTGGTGCTGTCCAGACCCGACGACCAAGCGGCAAAGGAGAGGACAGAGCCGCACGCAGCACCCTCCAAGCCAAACTGAGACAGATGCAAAATGATTGGAGGACTGCTCTAGCACAACAAACGTAACACCACGCACACACCTTCTATGAATCGCTGCACCTAGTGTATGGTCTGACTCACCAGATTCTAGCCCCTCTATGCTCAGCCAATGGCTCCAGCTTGCTGACATACAAGGAAGCCATCATGAGGCGATGCACAGAGCACTACGAGAGCCGTTTCGGAGATAATCATTAAGGACAAGAAGGTCCATTGAATTTATCCCCCAGCAAGAGGTTAGGATTAAGCTTCATGGCCCACCAACTCTGGACAAGGTCAGAGCCATTATTTCCAAGCTGAAATGCCATAAAGCCCCAGGCATTGATGGGATCCCAGCAGAAGTGTACAAAATAGGCAGAGACATCCTCCTGATCAAACTCACAAACCTGTTCACATTCTGTTGGAGAAAGGTTCAGTCCCGAATTATCTACGCGATGTTATTTCTCCCTGTACAAGAACAATGGGGAGAAATCAGATTGCTCAAACTATAGAGGCGTTACCCTGCTGTCCACCGCTGGGACGATCCTCGCCTGAATTCTCTCGGGTAGAATCATCCTACCATTGTTGAAGGCAACTTCACAGAGAGTCAGTGCTGATTCGGAGGGAAAAGAGGCACATTCGGCACGATCTTTGTGCTGCGCCAACGGAACGTGAACAGAACATGGGACTGCATGTAGCATTCATTGACCTGACCAAGGCCTTCGAAACAGTCAGCTGCAATGATCTCTACAAGATTCTGTCAAAGCTCGGCTGTCCCCTAAAGTTCCTTACCATCCTGCAGTAGCTCCGTGAAGGCCAGAACGGTCAGGTTAAACACAACGGCGACCTGTTCGACCCATTCCCTATCAGTACCATCATGAAACAAGGCCGTGTTTTGGCGCTAACTCTCCTAGCCATCTTTTTTCTGCTTGATGCTATGGGAAGCGAAAGAGACCATCTCGGAGAGCAGCTACATTCGGTTCCACACTGACGGAAATAACTTCAACCTCTGTTGCCTTCTCGCCCGAACAAAAAACATGCAAGTGGCCCATTCTCTAGCTAATATCTGCGACTGACTGTACTCATTTCACGCACACAGCTCCAGTTACTCAGTTCGCCAAGGCTGCAAGGGTTTTCGGGTTAACGATCAATCTGAAGAAAACAATGATCCCCATCAGAAGCCCCCTCGTAGCATTTACAGCCCACCTCAGATCACCATTGATGACCACCCTCTCACCACGGTTGAGCAGTTCACCTACCTGGGCAGCATCATCTCCAGCGTTACGGTAGTAAGGGACTTTCACCATCGACTCGCCAGAGCCAGCAGTGCCTTCAGGTGCCTCCAGAAACGTGTGTGGAAGAACCACCAGCTACATTTGTGCACAAAAATGCAGGTGCACAGGGCTGCCGTCATCGCAACACTGCTATATGGCTCTGAAGCCTGGGTATTGTACTCCGGTTGTTGGAGTGCTTCCATCAGCACTGCCTCTGCTCCATCGTGGGTATCAGCTGGCAGGATCGTGTCTCTGACAACAAGGTCTTGGATGAAGCTCAACGTCCAAGCATTGAAGCCACATTGCTGCTCAATCAGCTCTGCTGGCCCAGCCACGGGTCCCGCATGGGCAACTCCAGGTTACCGAAAGCAGTCCTCTATGGAGAACTCACTTGGGGCAAGAGAGATCTTGTACCTCTTGCCCCACGCAAGAGGTACAAAGACCAACTTAAACAGCAGCTCTCTCAGGTCAAAGCATTGCAGCAGCTGTTCACATGACTGCACGGGTGCTCCTGTTTGTACCCACATCCCAAAGATGTGCTGGTAGGTAGCTTGATCAGCCACTGCAATTTGCCCTTAGAACCTAGAATCTGAATCTGAGGGGAACTGATGGGAATGCAGGTAGAGTAAATTGGGATTAGTTTAAGTAGGTCGGGACACAGATTCAGTGGGCATTGGTCTTTCTTGATATTGTATGATTCTAAAATGGACTGTGCAGGGAGCAGATTATAGCTCATTTAGTGGAAGGCATAGCTGTGATACTCCGCATTGGCTTTTGCAAAGAGCTTTGTATAACCTATAATCAATATTGAGGCTGATAGTATATGGAATACAAATACGCAAAGACGAGGAAGTAGGACGTCTGAAAATACTTTATGAAGGTACATCACCTGGTGAAGTTGGGAAGAGTACCACATCAGACTGGTTGCGAGACGAGTGATGAGCGCACATGCGGCAGATCAATTGCACAGCGAATCAATCAGGCCTCTTACGTTTGGGGGGCACTCTCTCCTTTGAGTTCAAAGTTTAAAATTTCAGAGTAAATTTATTATCAAAGTATATACAGTATCTGTCAGCATATATTCCTGAGGAACATTTTCTTGCAGCATACTCAATAAATCCATAATCGAATAATAACCATAATAGAATCAATGAAAGACCGCACCAATTGTGTGTTCAACCAAAGTGCAAAAGACGACAAACGGTGCAGACACAAAAAAGAAAGAAAGAATAATAATAATAGATAAACAATAAATATTGAGAATATGAGATGAAGAGTCTCATATACGTTCTGGGAACATTTCAAAGATGGGGCAAGTGAAGTTGAGTGACGTTATCCCCCTTTGGTTTAAGAGCCTGATGGTTGAGGGGAAATAACTGTTGCTGAACCTGGTGATGTGAATCCTGTGGGTTCTGCACCTTCTTCCTGATGATAGCAGTGAGAAGGGAACATATCCTAGGTGGTGGAGGTCACTAATAATGGATGGTACTATCCTGTGATGATGCTTCATGTAGCTGTGCTCAGTGTTTGGGAGGGCTTTATCCATTGTGGACTGGGCCCTAACCACTACTTTTTGTAGGATTTTCCATTCAAGGGCATTGATGTTTCCATACTAGGCAGTGATACAACTAGTCAATATAGTCTCCAACTCACATCTATAAAAGTTTGTCAAAATTTTAGATGCCATGCTGAATCTTCACAATCTCCTAGGTAGAGGCACTGCCATGTTTTCTTCATAATTGCACTTACGTGCTGGGCCCAGGACTAATAAAAACACTGAGGAATTTAAAGTTGCTGATCTTCTCCACATCTGATCTACTGAAGAGGTCTAGTTCATGGACCTCTGGAAGGATGTGGTTGATTAGCGAGAATGCAAAGGAAATACACAGGGGTTTTGTCTGGATTGAAGGTATTTAATTTTTGGGGAGAGGGGGGCCAACTGGTTTTGTTTTTCCCGAAGTTTGAGGGGTGACTTGGCCAAAGTATATAGGATCTTAAGAGGCATAGACAAGGTAGGTAGGCAAAATCTTCTGCCTGTGATAGGAGTATCTAAAACAAGAGGGCATGGGTCTATGGTGAGAGGAAGGCATTTTAAAAAGAATCTGAGCTGTGAAGGTTTTATATAGTGAGTGGAATCTGCTGCCTCAGAAGGTGGTGGAATTAAATACAAGTACCATATTTTTGAGGCATCAGACATACATTTAATTAGTCAAGGGATAGAAATATATGGTCCTAATGCATGCAAATAGGACTGGGGTAAATGGGCAAAAAGGTCGGTATGGACATAGTAGACTGTAGGGCCTGTTATCATGCTGTACAACTGTGAGAAACATGAAGAAACAAAAGAGAGCCTGCCCAGATTTTCTAAGGGAAAATCATGCTTGACTATCATATATTTTTTAACAAGTTAGCAAAGCAGGTGCTCAAGATCAGTGTAGTATACATGTCTATATGCACTTCCAAAAACCAATTGATGAAGTACTACTTGTGAAGCCTGTTAGCAAAATTGAAGTGCAGCTGATTAAAATGGCATTTGCAGTAAGGATATAAAAGTGGCTAATGGATTAAAAACCAGCAGTGCTAAATGATATTTTGTTTTGATCCATAGAAGGAGCTACGGTATAGATGCTCAAGGACTGGTATTCTTCACGTTCAAATTCAAGGTTGTTGCCAATTCGACCATAGTAATGTATACTGAAAACAAAACACCATTCCTCCAGATCAAGGTGCACAATACAGTACGTATAACTCACATACAATACATAAAGTAACATTACTACAAATAAATTGACAAATAATAAGGTGTAATTACTTTGCAAGTTAAAAAGCAAACAGAATAACGCTACTGGAGCTTCATTGGTGGTGAGACCTGGTGGCAGCAGGAAATTCAGTAGTCTCATGGCCTGGGAGAAGAAGCTGTTTCCCATCCTAACAGTCCTTGTCCTAATGCTCATCTTGATGTACATCATTGATGGGCGGCTTTAAAATCTATAGATGACTCAGTAGCAAGCAGTGAACAGGCAAAAAACATTGCTGAAAAATGTTCAACACAGACAAAAGTGAAGCGATATATTTGACAGAAAGCGAGCGGACATGGCATATATTATGAAGAAGATTAAAATCAAACATGGAGATGCTTCTTCATGAATCTTCGAAGATGGCTGCTCATGTTAAAATAGAAAATAAAATATTTGAGAGTGGTGCTCAAGACCATGAAGGTTTAGAATAAAGAAAAAACTTTTCCAGTGGATGAATGCCAATAACCAGAAGGCACAGATTGAACATGATTGGCAAGAGGACCAGAGGTGATATGAAAACATATTTTTGCACCAAAATGTGCTTAAATGTTTCTGCACTTTCATTGAGGGCAGTGAATAGTGATTCAGTAGTATCCATCAAAAGGAAGTTGAATAATACTTGGAGAAGGAGCAGTGGAGTAGAGCTGTTTTTTAGAACTGCCAGCACAGACTAGATGGATTAAATTGAATTTTTCTGTACTGTGTGGTTCTGTGGTTCTGTGGTTCTATGTTTCTATGAGAAAACCACAAGATTCAATGTGAGCCAATAAGCAAATCAAAAGTGACATAAAAACAGATTGTGTATAAGCAAGATTTCAGTGGGAGTGAAGTGAACTACAGATTGAATAAATCTTGAAACACATTTAAAAGATGATCATAATGGTGGAGGCAGATCTAAAAATAATCTGTGAAGTTCAAGGTGTATTTAGCAGAACAAACAGAAGTAAGAGAAAGGATAAAATATCTCAAAATATATTCCAAATAAAATCAATGAATAAAGTACAAATGAGATGGAAAACTTTTAAAAACCAATTAGGCTCAGCTGAACTAAAAAGACTGGGGCAAAGTGTGCTTTTGGCAGGGTTGTTGTGGCGGGGGATTTTAACTTCCCAAATATTGAATGACATCTCCCTATAGTGAGGGGTTTAGATGTGGTGGAGTTTGTTAGGTGTGTTCAGGAAGGTTTCTAGACACATAATATATAGATAAGCCTACAAGAGGAGAGGCTGTACTTGATCTGGTATTGGGAAATGAACCTGGTCAGGTGTCAGGTCTCAGTGGGAGAGCATTTTGGAGATAGTGATCACACTTCTATCTCCTTGACTATAGCATTGGAGAGGGATAGGAACAGACATGTTAAGGAAACATTTAATTGGAGTAAGGGGAAATATGAGGCTATCAGGCAGGAACTTGGAAGCATAAATTGGAAACAGATGTTCTCAGAGAAACGTACGGAAGAAATGTGGCAAATGTTCAGGGGATTTTGCGTAGAGTTCTGCGTAGATACATTCCAATGAGACAGAAAGGATGGTAGGGTACAGGAACTGTGGTGTACAAAGGCTGTCGTAAATCTAGTCAAGAAGAAAAGAAAAGTTTACGAAAGGTTCAAAAAACTAGGTAATGATAGAGATCTGGAAGATTATAAGGCTAGCAGGAAAGAGCTTAAGAATGAAATTACGAGAGCCAAAGGGGCCATGAGAAGGCCTTGGTGGGCAGGATTAAGGAAAACCCCAAGGCATTCTACAAGTATATGAAGAACAAGAGGATAAGATGTGAAATAATAGGACCAATCAAGTGTGACAGTGGAAAAGTGTGTATGGAACCAGAGGAGAAAACAGAGGTAATTAGTCAGTACTTTGCTTCAGTATTCACTACGGAAAAAGATCTTGGCCATTGTAGGGATGACCTGTAGTGGACTGAAAAGCTTGAGCATGTAGATATTAAGGAAGAGGATGTGCTAGAGCTTTTGGAAAGCATCAAATTGGATTAGTCACCGGGACTGGACGGGATGTACCCCAGGCTTCTGTGAGAAGCAAGAGAGGAGATTACTGAGCCTCTGGCGATGATCTTTGCATCATCAATGAGAACGGGAGAGGTTCCAGAGGAATGGAGGGTTGTGGACATTGTTCCCATATTTAAGAAAGGGAGTAGGGATAGCCCAGGAAATTATAGACCAGTGGGTCTTACTTCAGTAGTTGGTAAGCTGATGGAGAAGATCCTGAGAGGCAGGATTTATGAACATTTGGAGAGGCATAATATGATTAGGAATAGTCAACATGGCTTTGTCAAAGGCAGGTTGTGCCTTACGAGCCGAATTGAACTTTTTGAGGATGTGACTAAACACATTGATGAAGGTAGAGCAGTAGATGTAGTGTATATGGATTTCAGCAAGGCATTTGACAAGGTAGCCCATGCAAGGCTTATTGAGAAAGTAAGGAGGTATGGGATCCAAGGGGAAATTGATTTGTGGATCCAGAACTGGCTTTCCCACAGAAGGCAAACAGTGGTTGTAGACGGGTCATATTCTACATGGTGTTCGGTGACCAGTGGTGTGCCTCAAGGATCTGTTCTGGGACCCCTTCTCTTTGTGATTTTTATGATGACCTGGATGAGGAAGTGGAGGGATGGGGTTAGTAAATTTGCTGATGACACAAAGGTTGGGGGTGTTGTGGATAGTGTGGAGGGCTGTCAGAGGTTACAGCAGGACATTGATAGGATGCAAAACTGGGCTGAGAAGTGGCAGATGCAGTTCAACCCAGATAAGTGTGAGGTGGTTCATTTTGGTAAGTCAAATATGATGGCAGAATATATCATTAATGGTAAGATTCTTGGCAATGTGGAGGATCAGAGGGATCTTGAGGTCTGAGTCCATAGGACACTCAAAGCTGCTATGCAGATTGACTCTGTGGTTAAGAAGGAATACGGTGCATTGGCCATCATCAACCGTGGAACTGAGTTTAGGAGCTGAGAAGTAATGTTGCAGCTATATAGGACCCTGGTCAGACTCCACTTGGAGTACTGTGCTCAGTTCTAGTCACTTCACTACAGGAAGGATGTGGAAACCATAGAAAGGGTGCAGAGGAGATTTACAAGGATGTTGCCTGGATTGGGGAGTATGCCTTATGAGACCAGGTTGAGTGAACTCGGCCTTTTCTCCTTGGAGCGACAGAAGATGAAAGGTGACCTGATAGAGGTGTACAATATAATGAGAGACATTGATTGTGTGGATGGTCAGCGGCTTTTCCCCAGGGCTGAAATGGCTAGCACGAGAGGGCATAGTTTTAAGGTGCTTGGAAGTAGGTACAGAGGAGATGTCAGGGGTAAGATTTTTATGCAGAGAGTGGTGAGCGCATGGAATGGGCTGCCGGCGACGGCGGTGGAGGTGGAAACAATAGGGTTTTTTAAGAGACTCCTGGATAGGTGCGTGGAGCTTTGAAAAATGGAGGGCTATGGGTAAGCCTAGGTAGTTTTAAGGTAAGGACATGTTCGGCACAGCTTTGTGGGCTGAAGGGCCTGTGTTGTGCTGTAGGTTTTCTATGTTTCTATGAAATGAAGTAGCTGTGAGATGGTGCTACAGATGTTAAAGCTTTACAAAGTTCTGAATATTACTTGACAACACACAGGGAGTGGCATTTTTGGGTCGGATATCATGAAGTTCTTATTCAATTGAGAAGTAACTCATAAATCTCTTGATGAAGGAATGGAAATCAGGATCTCTAGAACCATGTCTATAATGGGAGGGAGGGAATAGGGTTTGAAGGTGCTGAGACAAGGTATGCTAACTTAAAGATATCTAGATGGATGAATCAAATTCACTGACTATCATTCTTTTATATGCTCATTAGATTCAGCTTCAGAATTGATGTAAGTAGTTTTCAATGACGTTGTCTGATCACTACTATGGATTTGCTTATTTTCCACTCAAAGGTGAGCCTTGACATATACTGCCTCTCTTTCCCACCTAATCCCCATTCACTTGTCCACAAAACTTAAGCATGCCATTGGGAACAGTCCCATTGATTGCCATTTTTAACATGCAATGCTTAAAGTGATCTTGTATCTCTTAATATGTCAAAAACAATTTGGTTGACATTACTTGTCCTCAAGATATAAAACCAAATAATAAAGAAATGACAGTGAATAGGTTTCATGTTGTGACATTTTATACAATGGTGGTGTCACAGGTAGGTGAGTCATAAGCAGAGCTTCTTCATATTGGCCTTCATAAATCAGGGCATTGAGCAGAGAAGCTGGAATGTTGTATTAAAGTTGTGCAGGACTTTCTAAAGTTGTATTTAGAGTATTGTATGCAGTTCTGGTCACCTACCTACAGAAAAGATATCCATAAGCTTGAAAGAGTTCAGAGAAAGTTTAAAAGGATGTTGCTAGGACTTGAGAACCTCAGCTATAGGGAAAGGTTGAACAGGTTAAGAGTTTATTCCCTGGAGTGCAGGAGAATGAGGGAAGATCTCATAGAGGTATACAAAATTATGACGGATATAGGCACTCTGAATGCATGCAGACTTTTTTCCTCTCAGGTTGGGTGAGACTAGAAGTAGAGATCATAGGTTTGGGGTGAAAGGTGAAATACTTGTGCAGAATCTGAGGGGGAACGTCTTCACTCAGAGGATGGTGCGAGCGTGGAGCGTTGCCAGCAGAAGGAGTTGATGCATGTCCAATTGCAATATTTTTTAAAAGTTTGAATAGGTACATGGATGAGGGGGAGTTTGGAACGCTATGGTCTAGTTGCAGGTAGATGAGACTAGGCAGAATATTAGGTTAGCATTGACTAGATGGGCCAAAGAGCCTGTTTCAATGTTGTATGATTCTATAACTCTATGACTCTGGTATCTTCATGGAAAGAAACAAAATATGGAGTTAGTCTTCAAAAGAAAACAATGTCACAAAAAACTTTTCTTTAAGTATTTCTTTCAGCAACCCACTAATAAGTACACACATTGCAGTTTACAGATGTAACCATTACATTTTACTTGTCAACGTGAAGAATTGCACTCTCTTTCAATCAACCGGCTCTGCAAGTTTAAAAAGCTTCCCGTGCACTGAAGTACGTTTCAAGAGAGCAGCAGGCTTTGCGATTGCTCCTATTGCATAACAGGATGCAGCTGGAAGGAACAGTAACAAGGGCAGACATCTCTTGAAACTAACCCTAGTAGTGCTGAGAACTGAATGAATAGATTTTTTTTTTACTGGGGTACCAATGATTATGTCAGAGCTTTCCCACGACCCAGTGCCTGCTCCAAATACTCTGCTGCAGTAAATGATGGTTAACTCTCTTCAGACCTCTTCACAGAAGGGATTGTGTCCAGGAGGGAGCTCCACAGGCATAAATCATTTTAAATCTCAGTAATGTTACAAAAATGATTGGCACTTCAGTGCCTTGGCACAAAACAGTGCTTTATTTGGAGACCAGTGCACCATTTTATGAAAATATTTGCCAGTGACACATGGCAAAGAGAACAGGACAATGAAATTGGCTTTGGAATGATCCGGAAAAGCTGGTTGAGTCAGGTGACCATTTCTCTGATAGTCTGGTGTCTGGCCTACGAAGAAAAAATTGCTCTGTTCAAATATCAATGACCTGCAGTAGACACTAACCTTAAAAGATTTATTTTTAAAGATTATCTTTATCTATCACATCAAGACATTAAGTGAAATGCACTGTTTGAGTCAAATCAAAGGAGGGAGGACTGTGTTGAGCAGTCCGCAAGTGTCACTGCTCTCCTGGTGCTTTGGAATGTGGGAGGAAACTGGAGCATCCGGAGGAAACCCACACAGTCATGGAGAGAACATACAAACTCCTTACAGAGAGTGGTGTGAATTGAACTCTGATCGGTGATCACTGGTGCTATAAAATGATGCACAAACCGCTATGCTACTGTGCCACCCTTCACCTTCTGATTGCAACTTCGACAGATCTTTTGTAGATATTTAGGATTATACATGGACTTCATTGTTTCCTATCTGATGTGGGCATTCTGAATACAATTTCCAGTGAGTATTGATCATCATGTAATTGCAGATAACAGATCGGGTGGGGGGGGGGGGGGTGCGGGGTTGCAGTTCAGCCTTATAACGTTTGCCTATGATATGGAGTGGCCAATTGATCTCTTCCATGCACTGCAGGATTTCATGCTATTAAAATAGATTGTGTGGTAACATGGTGACAGCTGGCTATATAAGAGATTGCCTCTGTAGTAAATCTTGAATTCAAGTTTTTGGATCAATAGTGCCTTTTAAGTAAAAGCTGGTCCAGTAATTAATTGTATTATTACCACATTCTAGAACAGAGTGATGATCTTGTGGAAGAATGTAATGGTTTTGAGCATTTTATCATGTACTCAGTAGCCATTTTATTAGGTACAGCCTTACACCTGCTCTTTAATGCAAATATCTATCAGCAATCATGTGGCAGTAACTCCATGCATAAAAACATGCAGACATGGTCAAGTGGTTCAGTTGTTGTTCAGACCAAATAACAGAATGGGGGAGAAATGTGATTTAAGTGACTTTAACCATGGAATGATTGTTGGTGCCAGACAGGGTGGCTTGAGTATCTCAGAAACTGCTGATCTCCTGGGATTTTCACACACAACAGTCTCTAGAGTTTTCAGGGAATGGTGTGAAAGACAAGAAAATTACAGTGTATGACATTCTGTGGACGAAAATGCCTTGTTAATGAGAGAGAACAGAGGAGAATGGGCAGACTGGTTCAAGCTGACAGGAAGCAACAGTAACTCAAATAACAGTGTTACCACAGCGGTGTGCAGAAGAGCATCTCTGAATGCACAACATGTCAAACCTCGAAGTGAGTGGGCTACAGCAACAGAAGACCACAAACATGCACCCAGCAGCCACTTTATTAGATAAAGGAAGTACCTAATAAAGTGCCTGAGTGTATATCCTGGGTAGTTTTACAGAAGAATCAGTGATTTATGTCAGTAAGGATAGACAATGAGAACCAAACAACAATACAAAAGATGATTATATACTTTGAACCTTAGCAATGCGCCTTTTATATTTTTATAGAAGGGCGTCCATTTAGAGGTGAAGAGGAATTTCTTTAGCCAGAGGGTAGTGAATATGTGGAATTCATTGCCACAGACAGCTGTGAAAGCCAAGTCACTGGGTGTATTTAGAGCAGAGGTTGATAGGTTCCTGATTTGCCAGGGCATCAAAGGAAAGGCAATAGAATGGGTTTGAATGGGATAATAAATCAGTCATGATGGAATGGTAGCTCAGGCTCTATAGGCTGAATAGCCTAATTCTGCTGCCATGTCTTACAGTCTTATTTAATTGTTGGAATTAGTGCTTAGAAGCTCCAAACCAACAGCAAATTATTTTAA
Organism: Hemitrygon akajei; assembly: GCF_048418815.1. NCBI lineage: Eukaryota > Metazoa > Chordata > Chondrichthyes > Myliobatiformes > Dasyatidae > Hemitrygon > Hemitrygon akajei. The sequence goes on from NC_133137.1 coordinate 55,678,646, forward strand.
CATACAAAATAACTGCACTTTCTCTGATTGTGTCAGGGAGGGGGCAGAAGAGATTTACCGGGATGCTGCCTGGGTTGTTAAGCAGGTCTTATGAAGATAGGCTGAGCAAGCTGGGGCTTTCCTCTTTGGAGTGAAGGAGGATGAAAGGGAACACGATAGAAGGGTACAAGATGGTAAGAAGCATGACCTGAGTGAATAGCCAGAGACTGTTTCCCAGGGCGGAAATGGCTAATACCAGGGAGCATGATTATAAGATAATTGGAGGAAAGTATAGAGAGGATGTTAGAGGTATGTTTTTTATGCAGAAAATGGTGAATGCACTAAACGCCCTGTCAGGGGTAGTAGTAGAGGCAGAAACATTAGGGACATTTAAGAAACTCTTAGATAGACATGTGGATGATAGAAAAGTTCAGGGCTATGTAGGAGAGAAGCGTTAGATTAATCTTAGAGTCGGTTAAAAGGTCAGCACAACATCGCGAGTTGAAGGACATGTACGATGGTGTAACGTGCTGTGTCCTATGTTTTTTTGTCTGCATCGTTGTTGTTTTATCGTGCGCTACCTTAATGCATTGTGTAATGATTTGATCTGTATGAGCAGAACACAAGAAAAGCTCTTCACCGTATCTTGGTAAATGTGACAAAACTGAACCAATTCCTAATCAAATTTCTATTTGTGCTTGCCTCGAATGTTTGAGATATTTAACTTTATTGCATTTGTCTGTAAAAGGAATAGAAATTAGTAGATTTAAAACATGTCAATTTAACATGGGCATTTTAAGTTGTGGCAGCTAGATCTGTATCAGTTTGCCTTTCAATTACATCATAGGGGAAAACATTCAAGGTTTCCTGTCTTTCCTCATAATTTAGAACCCTTGCATTGGAGTTCTGTCTTGTTTCTCTTCTCTGTAGAACCATTAATGTTTGACATTCTCCTTTGTCTCTCATTCATGGACACAGACATCAGACTAAAGGTTCATGTTCCCACTCAGGCCATGGGAAAACAACCCACAATTAAATGGGCAAGTTAGTTTATTATTGTCACATGTATCAAAGTACAGTGGAAAACTGTTTTGCATACTGTTCATACAGATCATTTCAACATGTCAGCATATTGAGGTAGCACAAGGGAAATAAGGGAATGCAGAATATAGTGTTACAGTTACAAAGTGCAGTTCAAGTAGACAGTGAAGTCAAGAGTTCATCTTTTTATACAAGAATTCCATTCAATAGTCATATAACAGCAAAACAGAAGTTGTCCTTGAACCTGGCAGTGGGGGTGGGGGAGGAGTGGCATGAGGCCTGTGGCGAGCCGTAAAGCATTGAGCTACTAGGGTTTTTGAGCACCTGTATTTACTAATCAATACCTTAACTAGAGTCGTTAAGCCCTTATGTTTTCAGTTTAATCTAGTCAAGTTAATTGTAGCTGGCACATTTTTCCCAGATTCTATAATTATTATTAGACCAGTGGGAAGGATTTAAAAGAAGATCGCTTTATAGAGTGGGTGACAGAGAGTTGAGGGGTAGGGGTAGGGGTAGGGGTAGGGGTAGGGGTAGGGGTGCATGCATGCATGCATGCATGTGTGCGTGAATGTGGTTTGGAACTTGTTGAGGGAAAGGGAGTGGGAATTGCTGGGAGGGGGTCACCTGGGTCTGGTAATGGTGGACAAGGTAAGAGGGGGGTTTGAGGGAAAGAGAGTGGAGAAGGAGTGGGGTAGGGATTTGGGATCAGAGGTAGGCAACTGGGGAGAAATGGATTATTGTGAAATAAAGGAAATGAGGAGATAGTGAGGGGATGGATGAATGAAAACCAAGACAAAGGGAATAAAAGAATAAGAAATGACAGTGGAGAGAGTTCTGAAAGTGAGAAAGATGAACAAGTTCAGAGAGAAGGTGTTGTCTAAGTTAGGTTTAATGAGAAGGCTGAAGGACACATGAAGAAAATTAACCTGTTTGTGCTAACAACAATGGCAAATAAGATAGGGGAAATAGTATCAGACAGTGGAAAACATCCTGTATTGTCCCCATACCGAAGAAACCACAACCAAAGGAGTTGAATGACTTCAGACCTGTTGCCTTGACGTCGCACATGATGAAGACCATGGAGCGGCTGATAATACAGAATCTGAGGCCACAAACCAGGCACGCCCAGGATCCTCTTCAGTTTGCGTATAAGGAGAAGCTGGGAGTGGAGGATGCTATCACGTATTTGCTGCACAAATCCCTCTCTCACCTAGATGGGGTCAGTGGTGCTGTGAGGATTACATTCCTGGACTTCTCTAGTGCCTTTAACACCATCCAGCCTAAGATCTTAAGGCACAAGCTAACGGAGATAGGAGTAGACTCTCACATGGTGGATTGGATAGTGGACTACTTGACAGATAGACCTCAGTATGTGCGGTTGGGAGACTGTAGGTCTGACACGGTGGTCAGCAGCACAGGAGCGCCACAGGGGACCATGCACTCTCTGGTCCTGTTCACCCTGTACACATCAGACTTCCAATATAACTCGGAGTCCTGCCATGTGCAGAAGTTCGCTGATGACATGGCCATAGTGGGGTGTGTCAGGAATGGACAGGAGGAGGAGTATAGGAAACTGATACAGGACTTTGTGATATGGTGCAACTCAAACTACCTGCGTCTCAATATCACCAAGACCAAGGAGATGGTGGTGGACTTTAGGATATCTAGGCCTCATATGGAGCCAGTGATCATTAATGGAGAATGTGTGGAGCAGGTTAAGACCTACAAGTATCTGGGAGTACAGTTAGACGAGAAGCTAGACTGGACTGCTAACACAGATGCCTTGTGCAGGAAGGCACAGAGTCGACTGTACTTCCTTAGAAGGTTGGCGTCATTCAATGTCTGTAGTGAGATGCTGAAGATGTTCTATAGGTCAGTTGTGGAGAGCGCCCTCTTCTTTGTGGTGGCGTGTTGGGGAGGAAGCATTAAGAAGAGGGACGCCTCGCGTCTTAATAAGCTGGTAAGGAAGGCGGGCTCTGTCGTGGGCAAAGTACTAGAGAGTTTAACATCGGTAGCTGAGCGAAGGGCGCTGAGTAGGCTACGGTCAATTATGGAAAACTCTGAACATCCTCTACATAGCACCATCCAGAGACAGAGAAGCAGTTTCAGCGACAGGTTACTATCGATGCAATGCTCCTCAGCCAGGATGAAGAGGTCAATACTCCCCAATGCCATTAGGCTTTACAATTCAACCGCCAGGACTTAAGAACTTTTTAAAAGCTATTATTAATGCTTTTTGAGATAGTGATTTAGATGCATATCATATTTTTTACTGAGTTAAGTATTGTATGTAATTAGTTTTGCTACAACAAGTGTATGGGACATTGGAAAAAAAGTTGAATTTCCCCATGGGGATGAATAAAGTATCTATCTATCTATCTATTTGCCAAAATCCTTAATGATGGCAACCTATTGGTAAGATGTGCGAATAAGGAACAACTTAAGAAAGCACTCAAGCTAAAAGAGATAGGAAAATGCAAGGTGGAGTGTACGGGGGGGGGGGGGTGAGCATGAAATGGTGGTTGTAAAGGAGTGATCACGGGTGTACCAATAAGTATAAACATGGAGGAGTTAAAGACGAATATCAAAGAGGGAAAAGTAATTAATATTCTAAAACTGAAAACAACAAAGGAGGGAGTGAAAAAGGAGAGTGAATCAGTGTTGATTGAATTTGAAGAAGAAAGAGTGCCAAGGAAAGTGTTCCTGGGTTTCATGAGTTACCCGGTAAGGGTATATGTGCCAAAGCCATTGAGGTGCTATAATTGTCAAAGGTTTGGACACATAGCTAAAAACTGTAAAAGGCAGAGGAGATGTGCTAGATATGGGGGTGATCGTGAATATGGAAAGTGCGGAACAGGAGTGCAACCAAAATGCTGTAATTGTGGAGGAGCTCATAATGTGGTGTATAGTGGGTGTGAGGTTTTGAGACGGGAGAATAAAATTCAAGAAATAAGAGTGAAAAGAAAGATCACTTATGCAGAAGCTGTAAGAATGTCAAGAGAACAGAATAATGCTCCTAATGAACAGGAAGCATTAGGGATGCAAGAGATGCAGTGAGGAGTAAATGACAGGATTTATGTAGAAAAAAAAGCTCTAGTAACATTCATTGCAGGAGTGATTAATATTACTGCTGAGGTAAAGTCAAAAGTGACAAAATTCAGCTGGTGGTCAAAGCAGCAGTAAACCATTTAGGGTTAGTAAGACTGACATGGGAAGAAGTGGGGGAGAACCTCACTGATCAGTCAAGCCAGGAAGTGTCATGGGTTGGTTAATACTCATTATGGTGATTCTTTTGCAATGGAATGCAAGGAGCTTACTGGCCAATGGCCAGGAATTCAAGCACTTTATTAAGGAAATGGTTAAAAAACCGGATGTAGTATGTATCCAGGAAACTTGGTTGAAACCAGCTTTAGACTTTGTGGTATATGGGTATACAATGATAAGGAAAGATAGAAATCTAGGGGGAGAAGGGGATTGTGCTATGTTAATCAAGCAAGGTTTACCATATAGAGTACTGGAGAAAGGAGATGATCAGGAATACGTAGTAGTGGAAATGTGGGAGAGAGGGGAGAGAGTGGTTATAATTAACTACTACAATCCATGTAAAAGGTTGGATTTGGACAGCCTATTAAGGACACAAGGACAAAACAGACCTAAAGTAGTGTGGTGTGCAGATTTCAATGCTCACAGCACAATATGGGGGGGATCTGATTACAGATTCAAATGGAAAGGTAATTGAAGATTTGATGGAAGAAAGGGATTTGGTGCGTATGAATGATGGTGGAGGAACAAGGATAAACACAACAGAAACTGAGTCAGTATTAGATATTACGTTAGTGTCTAATGTCTTGGCTGGCATTAGTAACTGGGGAGTTTGGACTGCTTCAATAGTAGGCAGCGATCACTACACAGTTTTATGTTCAGTGGGTGAAAGAGTTGAAGTAAGACTTCCCAAAGTGGATTTTGGAAAAGCAGATTGGGGTAAGTTCCAGAAGTTAAGTGAAGAAGCATTGACAAAGATTGACATTTCTGGAAATATAGATGGATTAAACAGTCAGGTGATATCAGTAATTATTATGGCAGCAGAAGGATCTATACCCAGGAGTAAAAATAGGATGAATAGAAAACTGGTACCATGGTGGACAGAGGAATGTTGTCAGGCTGTAAAAGAACAGAAATAGAGCATTCAGGCTAGTTAAAAGAACCCATAATATGCCACATTTAATTCAATATAAGAAGGCACAGGCTGTGGTGAGAAGAACTATACGTCAAGCTAAAAGGGCAAGTTGGAGGAGTTTTTGCAACAAAATAGGAAGAAAAATGCCTGTGGGAGAGGTATGGGGAATGATTAAGAGGATGGGGGGAGATAGAAGGGAATGGGAATATCCAGTAATGATATCTGAGGAGGAAGCTGCAGTATCCAGCAGGGATAAGGCTGAGATCATGGCCAAGTCATTTGTAAAGATACATAGTTCAGAAAATTTGTCTGAAGAAGGAGAGGGGAAAGAACAATGAGTCAATACCCAGGTGTGTTAAACAGGAGGGAAGAAGCAGATGATATAATTGATGATCCATTTACTTGGGCAGAAATAGTGAGAGCAATAAAGAGATCGAGACCAACCTCCCAGGGAAAGATCTGATATGTATGTTATGCTAAAAAATCTAGGAGAAGGAGTGCTCTTGAAGTTGCTTCATCTTTATAACAGAGTGTGGGAGGAGGGGAGATTACCAAGTGCATGGAAAGAAGCAGTAGTAATTCCAATAAGGAAACCTGGCAAGGATCCGTCAAAACCCGCTAGCTACAGGCCAATAACACTAACATCAAATATATGTAAGATAATGGAAAGGATGATAACAGACAGGTTATCGTATGAGCTTGAGATGAGGGGAAAGCTGGCAAGTTATCAGTGGTTTTAGGAAGGGAAGGAATTCCATGGACTCAGTGATAAGGTTAGAGACTGAAATAAGAAAGGCCCAGGCAAATAAAGAATCAGTAGTTGCAGTGTTTTTTGACATTGAAAAAGCCTATGATATGATGTGGAAGGAAGGATTATTAATTAAACTGCACAAAATGGGGGTTGGGGGGGGGGAGAGTTTTTAATTGGATTAAAGATTTTTTGTTTGGTAGAAAAATTCAAGTTCTGATTGGATCAGAATGATCAAAACAGTACATAGTGGAAAATGGCACACCTCAGGGTAGTGTGATTAGCCGATTACTTTTCACCATTATGATCAATGATGTCTTCACAAAGGTACCAGTGGATATAGGTAGGTCACTGTTTGCGGATGATGGGGCCTTGTGAAAAAGAGGCAGGAACATGGAGCATATAAACAGGAAACGACAAGGAGCAATTGATGAAGTGGTAGGGTGGGGTTATGATTGGGGATGTAGATTTTCAGTAGAAAAAAATCAAACTGTATTTTTCACCAGGAAAAGAATTGAGGTAGAGAAGAAGTTAAGGATGTATGGGATTGAATTAGAAAGGGTTGGATCATTTAAATCTCTGGGAGTTATATTTAATTCACAATTAACATGGGCAGATCATATCAAGAAAGTTGAGGAGAAATGTAATAAATGTGATGAGATGTTTGACTGGTAGGGAATGGGGAGCATGTTGTTCAGCATTAAAGAAAATGTATGTGGCTTTAGTAAGATCTGTGTTGGATTATGGAAGTGTAGCATATGGATCAGCAGCTAGGTCTCTTATAAGGAAACTGGATGAGATTCAGGCTCAGGTTTTGAGAGTGTGCAGTGGGGCTTTTAAAACATCACCAGTATCAGCCCTGCAGGTAGAAATGGAAATAATGCCTTTGGAATTAAGAAGGATGCAATTGATGGCAAACTACTGGGCTAATTTGCAGGGGCACAATGATTCTCACCCCGCTAAAGGAGTGTTGCAGGAGTGCTGGGAAAATGGGAAGTTTCAGAGGGAAAACTTTAGTCGGGTAGGGAATGATATTGCTAAAGAATGTGGAGTGTTTGATCTAAGGATAAGTCCTTCAGTAGTTTATCCAGTTGTAGCTCCATGGAAGCTTGTAAGGCCTGACGTAGACTGGCAGAGGTAAAAAGGATAGGAATATATAAAACTGATTTGGTAAGTGCATTTAACTGTCATGTGATGGAAAAGTATAGTGATAATACTCAGATTTATACAGATGATGCTAAGGAACCTGAAACAGGAGTGACAGGGTTTGGGGTGGCTATACCAGCAAAAGCAATTGCAATCAGCAGAAGAACATCTGATAAGTTAGCGGTGTATGCAGTGGAGATGATGGCAGTGTTGGTTGCTTTGGGTGGAGAAAGCTAGACTAGTCAAGGCGTTGATATGCTCAGATTCATCTTCAGTTCTAGCAAGTTTAAGGACTTCTCACTCAAACAGCCGGCAAGATGTACTTCATGAAGTCCTTCAGCCAGTCACAAGAGTTGCAAATCAGGGAGGTCAGGTCAAATTTCTATGGGTTCCAACTCATGTAGGGGTGAAGGGGAATGAGAGGGTGGATGAGTTGGCAAAGAGGGCATTAAAGAAAGAAAATATAGAAATGCACATTAGTATCAGTAAAGCAGAGACTAAATGTGTTATCTGAGGGGAAAAAATCAATGAAATGTGGCAAGAAAGATGGGACAGGGAGGGGAAAGGGAGGCATTTATATCAAATACAAAAAAGTGTTGCAGGTACTAGGGTAGGTAGTAGATACAGAAGAGAGGAAATTGTGTGGACTAGGTTAAGGCTGGGGCACTGTGCACTAAACCAAACACTGAAATTGATAGGGAAACACCAGACAGGACTGTGTGAGGAATGTCAGGAAGAGGAGTCAGTAGAACATGTAGTTCTGAGTTGCAGGAAGTATGGGATACAGAGAGAGATGATGAGAATTAATCTAAGGGAATTGGAGGTGCAGGTATTCACATTAAAAGGGTTGCTGAGCATGGGTCAGAGAGCACAGGTTAGGGTATTTTTAGCTTAAGGGTTACAGCAGTTTTTTATAGGATATGATGGATAAACAGGAATAGGGTACTAGGATGGCTAAAGATGGGAGGATAAGTGTAGGTTAGGGTATGTGTGTGTGTGCGATTAGGTGAAGGGATTTAGAATGTGAGTCTATCGCACACTCCGGAGCAGAAAGTGGCTGTAATGCACCACTAAGCTGGGGAGGGAGGGAGAGGGAGGGAGAGGGAGGGAGAGGGAGGGAGAATGGGTTGAGGTGAAGTAAGTTACTTATGAAGAATATGAATTATGTCTGAGGCTGGTGTTCTGTATTGGGTGTCAGATGTGGGATGTGTGGCAGAGTTGCAGCCTCCTGGATGGCAACACCTGTGCCAGGTGTGTTGAGCTGCAGCTCCTTAGGAACTGGATTAGGGAACTGGAGATGCAGTTCGATGACCTTCATCTGGTCAGGGAGAGTGAGGAGGTGACAGAGAGGAGCTATAGGCAGGTAGTCACACCGGGGTCTTGGGAGACAGATAAGTGGGTAAAAGTTAGGAGAGGGAAGGGCAAGTCCGATACTAAAGAATATCCCTGTGGCTGTCCCCCTTAGCAATAAGTACTCCTGTTGGGGGAAGGGGACAGCCTACCTGGGGAAAGCAACAGTGGCTGCGCCTCTTGCCTAGAGTCTGGCCCTGTGGCTCAGAAAGGTAGGGAGAGGATGGCAACAGTGATAGGGGGCTCTATGGTTAGGGGGTCAGACAGGTGATTCAGTGGACATAGGAAAGAAAAAAGGATGGTAGTTTGCCTCCCAGGTGCCAGGGCCTGGGTTGTTTCTGATCATGTCCATGATATCCTGAAATGGGAAGTGAATAGCCAGAGGTTGTGGTACTGTTATGGTATGGCAACAATGAATATAGAACTGAGACAGGTTTTTTTATAAACAAATTAAACATTTATTTAAACTCAGCTCAACAAAAAGTGTAAAGTAAACAAATGATGAATTTATCCGGAAATAAACTACTATACGGCAAATTGAACAGTTCTTAAAGCGATAAATGCAAACACAGTTCTTAAAAGTAGTAAATGCAAAAGTTCATATGATTTACACAGTCAATTAGGAGAGATTTTCCTGAAGTAACGAATTCCTCGACGACATGGTGTTACTGTTGATCCTAGATGAAATATGCCTTGCCTGAAGGATTTACGGCGAAGGAAATAAAAGCGGCTTAAAAGAACTGTCTTGGCGAATAGCACTGCGTCCAACCCTTTCTGCTTTCACAATGCAGGGGCTATCTCAGATACATGTTACTAACTTCTGAACGAGGATTCAATAAGGTCGATCCTGTATTACCGCCGACGACACCAATTTTTCTCAATCCTTTGAGTTTCCGTACTTTGATTAAATTCTTCACTCTCCGACTGGACTAAAACTAGCAGTGTTGTGGCAAAACTGCTGGCAATAATCTTTGAGACTCAAGATATAAAGTAAATAGACAATCGGCAGATAATGTAACTCGGTTATTTAGTATAATTCATTTGGTGCAAAAGAGGGAGGAAATGAGTGTGGCAGTTGCTTTAGATGCAGAAACAGCATTTGATAGATTGGAATGGGATTTTTTATTTAAGGTATTGGAAAAATATGGATTAGGAGTATCTTTTATAAAATGGATTAAAACCTTAAATACTAATCCCAAAGCAAAAGTAGTGACAAATGGTCAAATTTCAACACCATTTCAGTTAACAAGGTCAACTAGGCAAAGTTGTCCATTATCACCTGCTTTATTTATGTTGGTGATAGAACCATTAGCTGAATTAATTAGAATGGACCCAAATATTAAGGGTTTCAGAGTTAATCAGGAAGAATACAAGATTAACTTATTTGCTGATGATGTTCTGCTTTATTTAACAAACCCATTGCACTCATTGCGTAAATTATCCTATAGATTAGAAGAATATGGGAAAATATCAGGTTATAAAATAAATTGGGATAAAAGTGAAATTTTACCTCTTACTAAAGGAGATTATAGTCAATGTCAATTAATAACTCAATTTAGATGGCCGGCAAATGGTATAAAATATTTAGGTATAAGAGTTGATAATAATATAAAGAACTTATATAAATTAAATTACTTACCATTATTGAAAAAAATTCAAGAAGATCTTGATAAATGGAACTTCCAAATTTTAAGAATTATTATAAAGCAAATCAACTTAGATTTATTGCATCTTTTTTTGAGAAAGATAGACAGGCATGGATTAGAATAGAACTAGATAAAATAGGAGAAAATACACCAGAAGATTTTATATATAAATGGGAATCTAAATGGATACGGGAAAGGAAAGAATCTCCTATATTAAAACATTTGATTGACTTATGGAATAAGATAAATGTTGATGATGAGACAAAGAAATCTTTATTAGCAAAGAGATCTTTAATTCAATATAGACTTATTCCTTTTACAATGGATAATCAACTTTTATATAATTGGTTTCAAAAAGGGATTAGATATATAGGAGATTGTTTTGAAGGAGGTATATTAATGTCATTTGATCAATTAAAGAATAAATATAAAGTATCAAACAACACTTTTTTGTTACTTGCAATTAAGGGCTTATTTAAGAGAAAAGTTAGGTCAAACAATGTTATTGCTGAATTCTAATGAAATAGAAACTTTAATTCAAAAAGGAAAGACTAAAAAATTTATTTCTTGTATGTATAGTTTGATTCAAAAACAGGCAATTAAACAAGGAGTCCATAAGTCAAGACAAAAATGGGAAAGTGACTTGAATATTAAAATTGAAGAAACAAATTGGTCAAGACTATGTCTTGATAGTATGACAAATACAATAAATGTCCAGTTAAGATTAGTGCAATATAATTTTTTACATCAATTATATATTACACCACAAAAAATAAATAAATTAAACCCAAATTTATCCGATCAGTGTTTCTGATGTAACCAAGAAATAGGTACTTTTTTACATTCTACTTGGTCTTGTTCTAAAATTCAACCTTTTTGGACAAATTTAAGAGTTTTATTGGAAGAAATTATTGGAACACAACTTCCACATAATCCAATATTATTTTTATTAGGTGATATTGAAGGGATAAAATCGAAACCCAAATTGAATAAATATCAGAAAGAATTTATAAAAATTGCACTGGCAGTAGCCAAAAAGGCTATTGCAGTTACTTGGAAATCGGATGCATACTTAAGTATAGATGGTTGGAAGAATGAAATTTACAGCTGTATTCCACTTGAAAAAATTACTTATAATTTAAGAGATAAATATGAAACATTTTTGAAAATTTGGCGCCCTTATTTACAAAAGACAGGATTAAATATATAGGTGCTCCGAAGATAAAATAATTGGTTATTTGGGGAAAGAAATAAATATATATACTAAAGTTATTACGAATTCCATGGAGCATGTGGGGATCTTCCGATATCCAGGCACTCTTTCTTTTTTTTCTTTCTTTCTTTCTTTCTTTCTTTCTTTCTTTCTTTCTTTCTTTCTTTCTTTTTTTCTTTCTTTTCTATAGGGATATTGGGGAGAGGGGTTAAGGGGAGGGGGAAGGATATATATATTTTTTAACATATTTTCTTTTTCTTACTGTAATTATTTGAAAACTCAATAAAAAAAGTTAAAAAAAAGATATAAAGTAAAACTCCACTTTACAACAAAACTGTGTCATGAGACGAATACACAGTAACTGACGAATTAAACGACGAACTGACCTGCGTCACAGCAAAGCTTTCCCGTTTTATACCTGTTGGAACAGGCCATCACATGACCTCACTGGTGGGAAAATTACAATAGACAATAGGTCATGTGACCTCACCCTGGCGGGAAATTACATCACCCCACCATCACAAGACCATTACATCATGCTCACCAGATACTCAATTACATCATGGTCATAAGACAGTCACAAGATACCAATGGGTATGTAACAGTACATATTGGTACCAACGACATAGGTAGGAAAAGGGAGGAGGTCCTGAAAACAGACGACATGGAGATAAGAAGGAAGTTGAGAAGCAGGACCTCAAAGGTAGTAATCTCGAGATTACTGCCTGTGCCATGCAACAATGAGTATAGGGATAGAATGAGGTGGAGGATAAATGTGTGGCTAAGGGATTGGAACTAGGGGCAGGGATTCATATTTGTGGACCATTGGGACTCTTTTAGGGCAGGTAGTGGTGGAGGCAGATCTAAAAATAATCTGTGAAGTTCAAAGTGTGTTTAGCAGAACAAACAGAAGTAAGAGAAGGGATAAAAGATCTCAAAATATATTCCAAATAAAATCAATGAATAAAGTACAAATGAGATGGAAAACTTTTAAAAACCAATTAGGCTCAGCTGAACTAAAAAGACTGGGGCAAAGTGTGCTTTTGGCAGGGTTGTTGTGGCGGGGGATTTTAATTTCCCAAATATTGAATGATATCTCCCTATAGTGAGGGGTTTAGATGTGGTGGAGTTTGTTAGGTGTGTTCAAGAAGGTTTCCTGACAAAATATGTAGATAAGCCTAGAAGAGGAGAGGCTGTACTTGATCTGGTATTGGGAAATGAACCTGGTCAGGTGTCAGGTCTCTCAGTGGGAGAACATTTTGGAGATAGTGATCACAATTCTTCCTCCTTTACCAATAACATTTGAGAGGGATAGAAACAGAGAAGTTAGGAAATTGTTTAATTGGTGTAAGGGGAACTATGAAGCTATCAGGCAGGAACTTGGAAACATAAATTGGGAACAGATGTTCTCAGGGAAATGTACGGCAGAAATGTGGCAAATGTTCAGGGGATATTTGGGTGGTGTTCTGCATAGGTACTTTCCAATAAGACGGAAGGACGGTAAGGCACAGGAAGCATAGTGTACAAAGGCTGTTGAAAATCTAGTCAAGAAGAAAAGAAAAGCTTACAAATGATTCAAAAATATAGGTAATGACAGAGATCTGGAAAATTATAAGGTTAGCAGGAAGGAGCTCAAGAATGAAATTAGGAGAGCCAGAGGGGCCATGAGAAGGACTTGGCAGACAGGATTAAGGAAAACCCCCAAGACATTCTACAAGTATGTGAAGAGCAAAAGGATAAGATGTGAGAGAAATGACTAATCAAGTGTGACAGTGGATAAGTGTGTATGGAACTGGAGGAAATAGCAGAGATAATTAATGAATACTTTGCCTCAGAATTCACTACAGAAAAGGACTTTGGTGATTGTAGGGATGACTTATAGTGGACTGAAAAGCTTAAGCATATAGACATTAAGAAATAGGATGTGCTGGAGCTTTTGGAAAGCATAAAGTTGAATAGGTCAATGGGACCGGGTGAGATCTACCCCAGGCTACTGTGCGAGGAGATTGCTGATCTTCTGGCAATGATCTTTGCATCATCAATAGGGACAGGAGAGGTTGTTCCCTTATTCAAGAAAAGGAGTAGAAATAGCCCAGGAAATTATAGACCAGTGAATCTTACTTCAGTGGTTGGTAAGTTGATGGAGAAGATCCTGAGAAGCAGGATTTATGAACATTTGGAGAAGCATAATATGATTAGAAATAGCATAGCTTTGTCAAAGGCAGGTTGTGCATTATGAGCCTGATTGAATTTTTTTGAGGATGTGACTAAACACATTGAAGGTAGAGCAGTAGATGTAGTGTACATGGATTTCAGAAAGGCATTTGATAAGGTACTCCATGCAAGGTTTATTAAGAAAGTAAAGAAGCATGGGATCCAATGGGACCTTGCTTTGTGGATCCAAAATTGGCTTTCCCACAGAAGGCAAAGAGTGGTTGTAGATGGGGCATATACTGCACGGAGGTTGGTGATCAGTGGTGTGCCTCAAGGATCTGTTCTGGGACCCCTTCTCTGTGATTTTTATAAATGACCTGGATGAGGAAGTGTAAGGATAGGTTAGTTAAATTTGCAGATTACACAATGGTTGGGGCTGTTGTAGAAAGTGTGGAGGGCTGACAGAGGTTACAGTGGGACATTGATAGGAATGAAAACTGGGCTGAGAACTGGCAGATGGAGTTCAACCCAGCTGGGTATGAGGTGGTTCATTTTGGTATATTAAATATGGCAGCAGATAGTATTAATGGTAAGACTCTTGGCAGTGTGGAGGATCAGAAGGATCTTGGGGTCCAAGTCCATAGGCCGCTCAAAGCTGCTGTGCAGGTTGATTCTGTGATTAAGAAGGCCTTCATCAACCGTGTAATTGAGATTAAGAGCCGAGAAGTAATGTTACAGCCCTTTTGGACCCTGGTCAGACCCCACTTGGAGTACTGTGCTCAGTTCTGGTTGCCTCACTACAGGAAGGATGTGGAAACCATAGAAAGAGTGCAAAGGAAATTTACAAGGATGTTGCCTGGATTGGGGAACATGCCTTATGAGAATAGGTTGAGTGAACTCGACCTTTTCTCCTTGGAGTGAAGGAGGATGAGAGGTGACCTGATAGAGGTGTATAAGATGATGAGAGGCATTGATCATGTGGATAGTCAGAGGCTTTTTCCGAGGGCTGAAATGGCTAGCATGAGAGGGCACAGTTTTAAGGTGCCTGGAAGTAGGTACAGAGGAGATGTCAGGGGTAAGTTTTTTATACAGAGGGTGGTGAGTGCATGGAATAGGCTGCCCGTGGTGGTGGATTTGATAGGCTCTTTTAAGAAACTCCTGGATAGGTACACGGAGCTTAGAAAAATTAAGGGCTATGGGTAAACCAAGGTAATTTCTAAAGTAAGTACATGTTTGCCATGGCATGGGCAGAAGGGCTTGTATTGAGCTGTAGGTTTTCTATCTTTCTATTTAAAGAGGTCTCCCATTCAGAGCTGTTGTGGGGTTGATGTTTCAGAGAGGATGAATCAGCTTGTGGCATTGCTCAGATGATCCTCTGGTTCTGATGTTTAACCTCGTGTTTCCGACTCTTCCCGGGGAGCCTGCTGTTCCTCTGCACCTGGATCTGGTCTTTCGTGAGCGCACCACGACAAAAAGAGAGAATGTCCATGGTCGGTGTGCTCTTTAATTCTATTGTCTAATTGTCTGAGGTGGTGAGAAATATAGACAGATCCTGCGCCTGTCCATAGTTGTTTCTTGTGATTTGCTGAGCGGAATCCACACTTTGAGGTTTCCTGCAGTCTCCAGAAATAACTGGGAGGTTCTCCTGAGTGTCTGGGCCAGACGTATCCTAACACAATTGATGTGGCTACTGAACAATTACTAACAATGGCACCTCTCTGTGTACACTTTGGATGACCCCTTTCCTACATACAATGATAACTATAGTTCAGAGCTACTTCATGAGCCACTGAGTGCTTGCCCCATTCTGAAAGGGACATAGAAGGTACTATATAAATGTGGCTAATTCTGCAATGAGGTGGTAAGTAATAAAATTAGCACTTCGGAAGAATGGTGTTCTTTGAGTATTACATCTGTGCAGTGTTCCTGGTTCAGGAATTCACACAGCTTTTCACCATGTCTGGCTGTACTGCAGATGATGGTGTTAGTAAATTAAGCAGATGGTTCTACTCAATGACTACACTGAATCCAATCAGTTATCGCTTAGCTTGCTTGCCCCATAGCACTGTGTACTGTTTGTCATCCATTATATTCCATCAAGACCATATAGACATGTTGGCTAATGTCAACAGGATGATTTAATAAGACCTGGAGGAGTAATTGGACTATTCAGCCCATTGAGTCTGCTCTGCCATTCCATTATGGCTGATTTATTATTGCTTTCAAGCCTGTTATCCTGACTTCTCCCTGTAACCTTTGACACCCTGAGTTAAACAAGATCCTATCAACTGCCACCTTAAATGGTTTGGCCTACACAGCCATCAGCGGCAAAGAATTCCACAAATTCACCACTCACTGGCTAAAGAAATTTTTCCTCACCTCTGTTCTGATGGACATCCCTCAATTCTGAGACTACTCGCTGTTCCTAAACTCTCCCATATCCTTCCCCATATCCACTTACCCAGACCTTTCTGTGGTGAACTAGATATACCTGTCTGACTGCTCCTGTGGCTCCTCCCACAGACCCTGATGACTGCTCCTGTGGCTCCTCCCACAGACCCCTGCTGACTGCTCCTGTGGCTCCTCCCACAGACCCCTGCTGACTGCTCCTGTGGCTCCTCCCACAGACCCTGATGACTGCTCCTGTGGCTCCTCCCACAGACCCCTGCTGACTGCTCCTGTGGCTCCTCCCACAGACCCCTGTATAAAGGCGACTGTGGGCTGCTGCTCTCCCTCATTTTCCCCAGGATGTAGTGTTGTTTATTCTTCCAGTCAATAAAAGCCGATATCTCGTTTCCTAAGTCTCAGCGTGAGTTATTGATGGTGCATCACTTTCAATATTCAATAAGTTTCAATGAGATCACCCCCCCTCCGCATTCCTCTAAATTCCAGTGATCCAGGCCCAAAGCTGCCAAATGCTCATCATATGTTAACCCCTTCATTCCAGGAATCATCCATGTGAAACTCCTCTGGACTCTCTTCAATGGCAGCAATCCTTTCTGAGATATTGGGGCTCAAAACTGTTGACCATACTCCAAGTGTGGCCTGACTAGTGTCTTATAAACCTCAGCATCATCTCCTTGCATTTAGATTCTATTCCCCTTGAAACATATGCCAACATTGCATTTGCCTTCTTTACCATAGACTCAACCTGTAAATTAACCTTCTGGGAGTCTTGTACAAGGACTCCTAAGTCCCTCTGATGTTTGAACCTCTCCCCATTTAGATAATAGTCCGCACTATTGTTCCTTTTATCAAAATGCATTATCGTACACTTCCTAACACTGTTTTCCATCTGTCACTTTTTTGTTCATTCTTCCAATTTGTCTAAGTCTTGCTGCATTCGCATTGCTTCCTCAGCACTACCTACCTCTCCACCTATTTTTGTATCACCTGCAAACTTTGCCACAAAACCATGAATTCCACTATCCAAATCACTGACGAACACCACCTGAGTAACACCATTAGTCACTCGCAGCCAATCAGAAAAGACCCGTTTTATTTCCACATGCTGCTTCCTGCCTGTCAGCCATTCTGCTATCCATGCCAATATCTTTCCTGTAAAGCCATAGGGTTTTATCTTGTTAAGCAGTCTTGTGTGTGACACCTTATCAAATGCCTTCTGAAAATTCAAGCAAATGACATCCACTGCCTCTCCTTTGTCCACCCTACTTGTTACTTCCTCGAAGAGCTCTAACAGATTTGTCAGGTAAGATTTCCCTTTGCAGAAACCATGCTGCATTTGGCCTATTTTACCATTAGTCTCCAAGTACCCTGAATCCTCATCCTTATAATAGATGCCAACACTGTCCCAACCACTGAGATTAGGCTAACTCGCCTACAATTTCCTTTCTTTTGCCCTTCTATCTTCTTAAGGAGTGGAATGACACTTGCAATCCTCCAGTCCTCTGGGACCATGCCAGAATCCAATGATTCCTGAAAGATCATGACCAATGCATTTGTTATCTCTTCAGCAACCTCTCTCAGAACTCTGGGATGTAGTCCATCTGGTCTAGTGACTTGTCCACCTTAACACCTTTGAGTTTACCTAGCACTTTTTCCTTTGTAATAGCACTCCTGTTCCCTGACTCTCACAGGAATCTGGCACACTGCTATTGTTTTCCACAGTGAAGACAGATGCCAAGTACACATTAAGTTCATCTGCCATTTCTTTATCCTCATTACTACCTCACCAGCATAATTTTCCAGTGGTCCAATATCAACTCTCACCTCCCATTTAATCTTTATGTAACTGAAAATACATTTAGTATCCTGCTTTCTATCATTGGCTAGTTTGCCCTCGTATTACATATTTTCCCTTCTTATAGCTTTTTTAGTTGCCTTTTGTTGGATTTCAAAAGCTTCCCAATCATCCAAAATCCCACTCACTTCTGCTACCTTACATGCCCTTTCCTTGGCTTTTATGCAGTTCTTAAATTCCCTTGTCAGCCATGGTTGCCCACACCTGCCATAAGAGAACAACTTCTTCTGTGGGACATATCTATCGTGTTTCTTGTGAACTATTCCCAGAAACTTCAGCCATCTCTGCTCTGCTGTCATCCTCACCAGTATCCTCCTCCAATCCACCTGGGCAAACTCCTCTCTTTGCCTCTGTAATTCTCTTTATTCCATTGTGATACTGAGACATGTGACTTGCGCTTCCATCTCTCAAATTGCAGTATGAATTCAATCATATTATATTATCCTTCTGGTCGGGTGACTTATCGACATTCAGACTTTACAGCTTCCCAAGCACGTTTTTGTTAGTAATAGCAATGACACTCACTTCTGCTCCTTGACATGGTTGCATTTCTGATATTGGTCTAGTATTTTCCACAGTGAAAACTGACTCGAAATACTTATTAAGATCCTCCAGCAGTTCTTTGTCGTTCATTACTACTTCTTCACTTAATTTTCCAGTAGTCCAATATCTACACTTTTCTCTTTTATTCCTTATATATATGAAAAAAAACATTTTATATCGTCTTGTTATTGGCTAGCTTACATTCATATTCCATCTTTTCTCTCCTTACTGCTTTTTTAGTTGCCTTCTGTTAGCTTTTAAAAACTTCTCAGTCCTTTACATTTTACATGTTCTCTTGAGTCTTTCTGCTATCCTTGACTTCCCATGACAGCCACGATTGCCTCATCCTCCCTTTAGGATACTACTTCATCATTGGGATGTATCTTACCTGGACCTTCCAAACTTCCCCCAGCAACAGCAGCCATTGCTAGTGTCCCTTTCCGATCAACTTCAGGCAGCCTCTCTCATGCCTCTAATTCCCTTTATACACTGGAATACTAATACATCCAATTTTAGTTCCTCCTTCTCAAAGTATACTGTGAATTCTATCATATTATGACCACTGTCTCCTGAGGGTTCCTTTACCTTAAGTTTCCTAATCAAATCTGAGTCATTGCATAACACCCAATCCAGAATAGCTGATATCCCACTGGACTCAACCACAAGCTGCTCTTAAAAAGCCACCTCGTTAGCATTCAAGTAACTTCATCTCTTGGGATCCAGCGCCAACCAGATTTTCCCAGTCTACCTGCATATTGAAATCCCCTATGATTATTGTAACATTGCCCTTTTCACTTGCCTTTTCTATCTCCCATTGTAATTTGCAGCCCTCGTCCTGGCTACTGGTATATAACTTCTGTCAAGGTCTTTTTACCCTTGCAGTTTCTTAACTCTGCCCACAAGGATTCTACATCTTCCAATCATGTGTCACTTCTTCTTAAGGATTTCATTTCATTATTTGACAATAGAGCCGCCTCACCACTTAGCCTGCCCTGTCTGTCCTTTCAATACAATATGCATCCTTGGATGTTAAGTTCTCAACTATGATTTTCTTTCAGCTATGTCTCAGAGATGCCCACAATATCAGACCTGCCAATCTCTAACTGCGCTAAAAGATCATCTACCTTATTCTGTATATTGTGTGCATTCAAATATAACTTCAGTCCTGTATTCACCACCCTTTTTGGTTTTTACCCCCTATTACATTTTAACTCATCCCACTGACTGCAATTTTGCCCTGTCATCCGCCTGTCCTTCCTCAGTCTCACTAAACACTGCATCTTCTTGTATACCAATTACCCCATCCTCAGCCCTATCACTCTGGTTCTCCTGCCCTCAGGTTAAAACTCCCCAACCGCTCCAGCAAACCTGCCCATGAGGATATAGATCACCCTCAGGTTCAGGTGTAACCCATCCTTTTTGTACAATTCATTCCTTTCCCAGGAGAGATCCCAATGATCTAGAAATTTGAAACCAGTTCCTCAGCCACACATTCATCTGCCAATCATCATATTCTTGGCCTCACTGACGCATGGCACAGGCAGCAATTCAGAGGTTTCTACCTTGCAGGGCTTGTTTTTCAGCTTTCTCCCTAAATCTCAATATTCTCTCTTCAGAAGCTCCTACCTTTTCCTACCTGCGTCATTGGTACAAATACTGTACGCAGCACAACTTCTGCCTGTGCACCCTCCCCGTTTAGAATGCCATGGACCCAATTCAAGGCATCCCTGACCCAGTCAACTTGAAGACAACATACTATTCAGGTGTTAGTTTCACGTCCATAGAATCTGTTGTCTGCTCCTCTAATTATGGTAGCCCCTATCACTAGTTCACTCCTCTTCTTCCCCCCACCTTCACTTCTGAGTCACAGAGCCACACCTGGCTATTGTGGTTTTCCCCCTGGTAGGTCGTTTTCCCCAGCAGTATCCAGAGCACAATACTAACAGTCACAGGAGTCCTCTGCACTGGCTGCCTACTCCCTTTTCCTCTCCTGACAGCCACCCAGCAACCTACCTCCTACAAGCCAGGGGTGTTACTTCCCTGCACCTCCTCATTTTCCTGTATGGGCCAAACATCATCAAGCTGCAGCATTGATTCCTTAACATGCTCATAAGGAGCTGCAGGTTGATACACTCCACACAGATGTAGTTATCAGGGAGACAGGAGATCTCCTAAATTTTCTACGTCTCACACAAAGCACATTTCACTACCTCCGGATCCATTATTAACACACTAGTTATTAACTAACAGAAAAAAAGATCTTACTACAAACTTTTTTACTTACGTACTTAGGACCTCTGCTTACACCTGCTTTCTTTTTATTGACCTCATGCTGATTGCCACCCACCGCGGAAAAATGCCTGAACTCATTCCTTTGCACTTTCAATGTATTCCCTAACAGAATCAATATTAATGGGGGTCAAATATTCAGAACATTTGGCTGACATATTCACAGTTTGCACACTTTGTTGGTTCCAGCAAACAGTCAAAGAGAATAAAATGAGATCTCTAAAGTTTGTCTAACAAGGAGAAGATAAAGAAAATCCATCTAAGATGAAACTTTTTGGCAATTCTTAAAATTGTATCTCGGGGAAAAATGTACAGTATTGTACTTGGAAGGGTATGGTGACATTCACAAGAATGATGCCTGTGCTCAAAAAATTATTAAATTGCATTAACTTGGCTATGTGTTTAACGGGCTGAGGAATGATCCAAAAACGCTCGAAATGATGTCAGATATTTACCATTTATCATGATCAGATATTTCTTCTGGTAGGAAAATTGAGAATTAAAATTCTAAAAACTAGATCTCAGCCATGCAGCAGCATAAAGGGAAGAACTTTTTTATGCAAAGAATGGGGGAAATATTCTGTTTTCTCTTTTGAAGTCTGTGGGGCAGGAGCAAGTTGAGATTTCCAAGCCTGAGATTGACAAAATTTTTATTAAATACGCATATCCTGTGATCTTGGAAAAAGACACGTAAACTGAGTTGAGAGACAAGTTAACCTCAACTTAACCATAGCAGAACAAGCACAATAAAGCTAATCCCACATTCTTGTTCTTCATCAAATAGAAATTGCCTCGGTCTTTCAGAATAATATTTCTGATAATACTTATTGTAAGAAAATTGTTTCCTAGTTTCATTTTGTCCAGTCAACCATTTAGGAGCAGAGTCAATTGATGTGAAAGAAGAAAAATGTTTTGAAAAGCTTTGTTCTCAGATGTTACATGTTAAATGATGTAATTTTAGAATATGATTTTTCTGTGATACAGAATCTGTGATGCGAATGGACACTTAAGCTAGTCAAGAGAGGTATGTTGGCCAGGACACCAGCAAAATCTTTCTTTTATATTTAGTTTTGGGATCTACAAGGCCAGGGGTTATTGCTTTTGAGAAGATAGAGGTGCACCACCCTTCTTAGACCACCACAGTACTGTTTGGTAGGGAGATCCAGGAAGTAGTTATGGTGACAATGAAGGATCAGTGATTTATTTCCAAATCAGGAAAGTGTGTTGTTTGGAGGTGAACCTACAAACAGTGGTGTTTGGGATGGGGGTGGGAGATGGACTTTCCTCAGCCTTTGCAGAAAGTAGAGATGCTGCTGGGCTTTCTTTGCTATGGAGCTGGTGTTGAGGGACCAGGTGAGATTCTCCACCAGGTGAACACCAAGAAATTTGGTGCTCTTAATGATCTCTACCGAGGAGCCATTGATGTTCAGCGGGGAGTGGTCATTCCATGCCCTCCTGAAGTCAACAACCATCTCTTTTGTTTTGTTCACATTCAGAGACGGGTTGTTGGCTCTGCACCAGTCCGTTAGCCGCTGCACCTCCTCTCTGTAAGCTGACTCGTCGTTCTTGCTGATGAGACCCACCACCGTTGTGTCATTGGCAAACTTGATGATGTGGTTTGAGCTGTGTGTTGCAGCACAGTCGTGGGTCAGTAGAGTGAACAGCAGTGGACTGAGCACACAGGCCTGGGGGGCCCCCGTGCTCAGTGTGATGGTGTTGGAGATGCTGCTCCCGATCCAGACTGACTGAGGTCTCCCAGTCAGGAAGTCAAGGATCCAGTTGCAGAGGGAGGTGTTCAGGCCCAGTAGGCTCAGCTTTCCAATCAGTTTCTGAGGGATGATTGTGTTGAATGCTGAACTGAAGTCTATGAACAGTATTTGAGCGTATGTGTCTTTTTTGTCTAGGTGGGTTAGGGCCAGGTGGAGGGTGATGGCAATGGCGTAATCTGTTGAGCGGTTGGGATGGTACGCAAACTGCAGGGGGTCCAGTGAGGGGGGCAGCAGGGTCTTGATGTGCCTCATGACGAGCCTCTCGCAACACTTCATGATGATGAATGTGAGTGCAACAGGACAGTAGTCATCTAGGCAGGAACCTGAAGACTTCAGTCACTTAGGCAGGACACTGAAGAATTAGGCCATTTGGCCCATTGGGTCTGCTCTGCCATTCCACTGGCTGATTATTATAACTCTCAACTCCACTCTTGCTTTCTCCCAGTAATCTTTGACACCCTTACTGATTAAGAACCTATGAACCTCTGCTTTAAATAAGCCCAAAAACTTGGCCTCTACTGCCCTCTGGCACAGATTCACTACCCTCTGGGTAAAAAAATTCTTCCTCATCTCTATTTTAATGAGACGCTCTTCTGAGTTTGTGCCCTCTGGTCCAAGGCCCCCCCCCCCCTCCACTATTTGAAACATCATCTCAACATTCACTCTACCTAGGCCTTTTAAATTCAATGGCTACACGATACAAGTTGGAGGGACAAGTGAACTTCAGTTTAATGATAACAGAGGTTGGGAATTAGTTTTTTGGGTGATGGATGGGGCGTCAATCAAGCACGTCATTTTGTTTTGTATTGTATCAAGCTTCTTGAGAGTTGCTGATATTGCACTCATCTGGGCAACAGGAGACTATTACAAAATATTGGTCCTTACTGAGGTTTATACTTCACAAGAAACATCTCCTTCCCCTCCTCATCCACCAATCTTTCATAGAATTAAAGCTCTGAAATAAACCCATCAAGTCCAGACTTGTTACACTTGAGACCAATGAGTCTTCTCAGTTCCTCGTCCATCACTTTGTACATTTCATCATGTTATGAGCTCACCTTGCTACTTCATAAACCTAAGCAGAATTGCTCCACCAAGAACCCCTTCAGGAATACTGTATCCACATCATTCTTTGGGTTAAATATTATTTTTCCTTGTGTTTATCTTATTTTCCTCTAAATATTCCTATGCTATATTCCTCAGTTACACCTTCTAGCCTTTCTCAGTGCAAAGTCTCTGCAGAATTTCTCATTGGTCATATTGTTTTTATTGTCTGAACCCAATTGAGATTAGACCTTTTATATAACTCAAATGAAAACTTTAATTTTTAATTCTGATGCATATGCTGCCTTTTTCTTGTTGTGTTCTGTTTAGTGTGTTCTGTGTTGTTGTGCTGAGCAAGGAGAGCACGGAATGTATGGCAATGCTCGCAGGCTGCCCTTGGGTGTGTGGGTTGATAATGCAAATGACACATTTCACTCTGCTTTGATATACATGTGATAAATCAAAAAAAAATTTAATCAAAAAAAGACTGATTCCTTGTAAAGTGTACTTGTGTGGTTATCTACCAGCATATATTATCAGCAGCACAATAACAGGCCCTTCTGGCCCAATGAGCCCCTGGAGCCCAAGTACACCCACGTGGACAATTAACCTACTGCCCCATACGTCTTTGGAATGCTGGAGGAAACCGACTCACCCAGAAGAAACCCACACGATAACAGGGTGAATGTACAAACGTGTAGGAACTCCATACAAACAGCAGCAGGAATTGAACCTGGGTTGCTGATGCTGTGATAGCATTGCACTAGCAGCTATGCTAACATACATTCTGTAGCTTCTAGTTGGAGAATAAGACTGAACCGTCCTTTATTAAACATAATCGTCCAGCAGCAAACTGCACGTCGCTTGTTTGTTTGCCAAGCTAGTGGAACAAAGAATTATTTAAAAAAAGTTATGAACTTTTCATTGTAGGAGTTGTGTAGATCAACCATATAATAAGAAGTGCTGACAGGATGGTTCCCATAAATCTATGCTTTTGGCTGACCAAGTCATCCAGACTCTGGAAGGATCTGAGTTCACGCCCCTGTCTGTGCTTCGTTATCCAGTCTCAGCTACAGTAGCAATGTGCTGTAATCATCGTCATGGGCCTTGAGCAAGAGAGGGGACTGTCAGCCAAAGGTCTTGTTGTTGTGACTTTGCACAGACACCGTTGGGAACATAATGGGACTGAACTTTCCCAGTATCTAGGCTTATATGTTAATAAGTCTCATTTGTCTGAGGCAACAGAGATTGACCAATCCTCATGTAATTATAAAATGGTAGAATCCATTATACTGGCCTTGTTCTAATTAATTTTCTGGAAGGTTGCATCCGTGACCCAGCTTCCCATGATCATTATGTGCCGTGTTGTATGATGTGGGCAATCATGATCTATGACCATGATTGTTCTTGGCAAATTTTTCTAAAGACGTGGTTTGCCATTGTCTTCTTCTGTGCAATGTATTTATAAGACGAGTGACCCCAGCTATTATCAATACTCTTCAGAGATTGTCTGCCTGGCATCGCATAACCAGGACGTGATATGCACCAGCTGCTCATACGATCATCCACCATCTGCTCCCATAGCTTCATGTGACCTTGATCAGGGATGCAAAGCAGGTGCCACACCTTGCCTAAGGATGTCCTGCAGGCAAGTGGAGGGAAGGAGCACCTTACACCTCCTTTGATAGAGACATGTCTCCACCTCGTCACTGGTCCACATTACTACACAGCTCAATCCAATTCTCATGGCCACGCAATAAGTTACCAGATTGTGGCATTTAATTTAACTGTTTGTGAAAGTAATGGTGACAAGGTTGTCTTCATCTGACACAATCCCTCAGGATCAGGGTGATTTGCTTCCACTCCAGTTTTGTAAGTTATGAGGTAACAGAAGCGGCCAGTGTGGGAACTACAGACTCTTCCATCGACAAAGCAGGACCCGTTTGATGAGCTAAGTGAGTCGGTAGTTTGTGAAACAGTGTGCTTCTTCAGTATTTGTACATTCCTTGTACAGCGACTCAAGGTTCTCAATGATATCAGAAATACTCTTTCTCTACTCTAAGCAGGTTGTGGGCCAGAGATTTCCAGGAACCAGGGAGGATGTTTCATTTTTCTCAAGGAGTTTCTTGTAAAATCCTTGAATCCTCTGTCCTCCTGATAATCTTTTCAGACACAGCTCAGAGCAGATGTCCTGTCCCAGGAGTCTGGTGTGAGTGACAGAGCTGACTGTTCCGAGTGAGATAAGGGATACATTAAAGGCAGGACTCACAAATGCTGCTTTGCAATAAAAAATGCAAACTTAAAGGGAAGAGAATGAAATAAACATTGGACTTTCAGCAGGAGATGCGTAGAGCCAGCTGAGCAAATTTGGTTTTTATTTAATTTTCCTTTTCTTTGGCAACTACTTCTTCAATGCTTTCAAAGGCATGCATTTTTAAATCTGGCCAAGGTGAGATTGCATGTTCCCTGTGTTATGATCCCAGCCCCCTCCTTTGTGAGAATCGCCAGAGCCCTAGTGAAGGGGGGGTCAATGACCCAAGAGAAGAGAGAGATACGTGCAGTGTCCCTCGTTTCATGGCGAGGCAAAGCTGGCGACTGTGGTCATTGTCTCGTGGAGACACCTTTGTGAATTGGGAACTGTACTACGTGTATACCCTCAGGGCAACGTGGGTGGAGAGATGGAGAGAGATTGCATCATCCCAACCTGATTGACATCTGAGACCCCGTGAGTTCAGATAAAAGAGGGGTTGTAAAGACGGCCCCCCAGACGCACCAGAAGACATGCTAGAAATCCTGCGACAGCGTTTAATAGCGACAGCCCGTGGTGGGGTTCGTGTGCATCTTTTCCTTGCCTGGGATTGGCGACCTCACCACGAAAGAACGGCTTAGCTACAGGGGAGGCCACAAGTGAGCGTCCATTCCCCAACGAGACTCCGACGAATCAAACTCCTAAAGGTTGGAAAAACCCGCCGGGTAACTGTTTCATTTAATCTCTATCTCTCTCTCTCTAACAAAGTGCACCAACGCGACACCACAAAAGACGGCAGCTGGTGGAACTGCAGTGACCGCAAGAGACTTTCAGATATACAGCGGACAATATATACATTACCCCTAGACAACGATAGAGTTTATTTCTTATTGATTATTACTATACCTGCGCTTTAGATTGAGTATTGATGACTTATGTTATCTGAATGTTTGTATTAACCTTACTTTTGTGCCCCTTTATAAATAAAAACGTTTGAAAATGGTACCATCAGACTTCAGTGGACCTCTCTATCTTTGCTGGTAAGTGATCCAGTTACGGGATACGTAACACCTGTCATTCCATCCACACAGCCAATAGAGCTGCTCTTCTCTCAATTAACAGCTGCTGGGGCTGCTGCCTCACCCCCGCAGCGACCCAAGTTAAACCCTGGCCTCTGTCACTGTCTGTGCGGAGTTTGCACACTCTGTGGCACTGTATGGGTTTTCTGCAGATACTCTAGTTTCCTCCCACATTCTTTTTTTTAATCACTAATTTTTATTGCAACACCAACAAATGACATTCAATACAACCAGTTACCGATTACATTTTGACTGTTTAACCCAGCCACCCCCAACCCTCATCTCCACCCTCCCCCCTCCACCCCCTCTCTACCCCCCCATCCCTCTCCCCTCCACCAACTAACTGAATAGTAGTACATACACAGACAGAGCATTCCTATTTTAACAGAAGATCTTTTAAGTTAGATATCAAATTTGTTCACATTAAGATTGTGTTTGGTCATGCATCATTTACTCTTGCTGATGATAATTCCAGGTAAGGAATGTCCAAAAAGCTCAGAAGCCAGTGAGTACTTGAAATATCATGAGGAGGTTTCCAACGCTGGACTACAATCTTCTTAGCTGCAGTCAGGCCTGCCAGCCAGATTTTGCGTGTTTTTTTTCCATAAGGGAAAGGTGGGAGTCATCATTTAGAAGATGTACAGCGGGGTCCATTGGTAATTGTACCCCTGTTGGTTCTGATAACCTTCCCCCACAAACCAAAAACTCCTGGACATTCCTATACAACATGTATAAAAGAGCCAATGGTTCCGTGGGGGCAAAATGAGCAATATGGGTCAGGAACCAGTCCCATTTGATGTCTAATTCTCAGTGTTAGATATGCTCTATGACAAAATTTCAAGTGTAAATACCGATGATTTGGGTTTTTTGAAGCACTGGCAGCATTATCCCAAATCGCATCCCGGTCTAAGTCTTGTCCCAATTCAGAAATGTCCCTATCCCAGGCTTTCATTCCTGATGTGGGCATATATTTCTGGGAGTTTAATTTATCATAGGTATATGACACTATTTGTCTTGGAGTACTCTGTATCCAATTTAAAATGGGATGGTCCTTTAAATCTGACCCCCAGGGAACCCCGTAGGCTTTACAAGCTGATCTTACTCTAAAGTAAAAGAAAAGAGAGCGTTTATCAATATTATATCAAGATACCAGTTCTTAAAAGCTAAGGATAGTACTTGTCCCATTAATATCTTGAAGAGTAGTAATACCTTTATCCTCCCAAGTTCTGTTAGTGAATGGTTTCCCCCCAGAAAGAAAATGATTATTGTTCCACAATGGACATGATTTGCATCATATGCTTTTAAATTTTAGGAATTTTTCTGCTGCTCTAAAAACTTGCAGCATATGGGTTAAAATTGGACCGTTTTTTGGTAGACGTGTTTTAGTAGACATACCTATAAGGAGAAAGTCCTTCAACCTTATTGGTGCTATTACCTCCCACATTCTAAGGACTGAAAAACAAGAATGTGCAAACGAAGACAAACTGGGCAAATAAAAAACATAACTGATAATACGAGTTGTAAAGAGTCATTGAAAGTGAGTCTGTAGGTCATAGGATCAGGTCAGAGTCAAGGTGATTGTAGTTACAGCTTGACTGAAATTCTGCCTTGGGAAAACTCTGTTAAGTTCTTGAAGGCACATGGGCCTTGACAAAGAAAGTGATTGCTTGTTGGATTTCAGAATCAGAATCAGGTTTAATATCACCAGCAAATGTCGTGAAATCTGTCAACTTTATGGAAGCAGTACAATGCAATACATTATAATATAGAAAGAACTGGATTACAGTAAGTATATATATATTAAATAGTTACATTAAATAAGTAGTGACACAATGGAAATAAAGTAGTGAGGTAGTGTTCATGGGTTCAATGTCCATTTGAAAATCAAATTGCAGAGGGGAAGAAGCTGTTCCTGAATCACTGAGTGTGTGCTTTCAGGCTTCAGTACCTCCTTCCCAATGGTAACAATGAGAAGGGGGCATATCCTGGGTCGTGGGGTTCCTTAATAATGGAAGCTGCCTTTTTGAGGCACTGCTCCCTGAAGATATCTTGGACACTCCAGGGGCCAGTGTCCATGATTGAGCTGACTAATTTTACATCTCTCTGTAGCTTAGTTTGATCCTGTCCACCCCCCACCACACCAGACAGTGATGCAGCCAGTTAGAATGCTCTCCACTGTACATCTGTAGAAATTTGCGAGTGTTTTACGTGACATACCAAATCTCCTCAAACTGTTAATGAAATATAGCCACAATCTTGCCTTCTTTATAGCTGCATCAATATGTTGGGACGAGGTTAGGTCTTCAGAGATATTAACACCCAAGAGCTTGAAATGGCTCACTCTCTCCACTCTTCATCCCTCAGTGACTACTGGTGTGTGTTTCCTTGTCTTAGCTTTTCTGGTCCACAATCAGCTCTTTGGTCTTACTGATGTTGAATGTAAGGTTGTTATTGTGACACCACCCAACTAGCCAGTATATCTCACTCCTGTACACCCTTTCGTCACTATCGGAGGTTCTGTGGTTGTATCATCAGCAAGTTTATAGATGGCATTTGGACTGTGCCTAGCCACACAGTCATGGGCATAGAGAGAGTAGAACAGTGGGCTAAGTACACATCCAGGTGCTTGGTGTTACACCAGTGTTGGTTGTCAGCGAGGTGGAGATGTTATTTCCAAACCACACAGATTCTGGTCCTCCAGCAGAAGTAGGGGATCCATTTGCAGAGATTTCCGGGCTTGACCTGTTTTAATTGTGGAAAGGGCGGGCATATTGCATCTCGGTGCTTTGCTCTGAGGAAAGAGACTGGAAAAGGGAAAGCAGCAGTCCCTATCGGATGTGCCATGGTAATCAGTAAATCGACAAGAGAGCCCCGGGTAGACAGAGTACGAGAAGGGTCTGAGACTTGTCTGTCACACGGAACCGTGTCTGTGAGGGAGGGAGACACACCAGTTCCCGTACAGATCTGGAGAGACACGGGGGCTGAGCTGTCGTTGATCAGCAGTAAGGTACTAGAGTTTGGTCGCAAGACGAGAATGGTAGCTGTGAAAGGAATAAGTAAAGGGACAGAAATGGTGCCCTTACATAAGGTCATTATGGATTGTGAGCTGGTGTCTGGACCAGTTGAAATAGGGGTGCGATCAGAATTCCCGAGAACTGACGCGGACGTCCTTCTTGGTAACGATTTAGCCGGTGGTAAGGTTTGGGCAGCCATGATGCTGACAAAACAGCCTGTGAGTGTTGAGGCTCCGCCTCTAGATTCCAAGAGCTATCCCGCATGCGCGGTCACTCGCAGCATGTCGAGAGAGGCAGCTGAGAACGAGGGCAGTTTAAATCTGGCCAGTTTCGATTTGGCCGAGACGGTTTTACCGACCCTGTACCACGAGGGTTTAGAGGGTGGTAAAACGAAGAGTAGTAAAGTGAAAGAGGGTAAGGGAGAGGGGGTAGATCTTCCCTTAGTGAGGAGAAAGGTTCTAGAGGCAGAAAATAAAGATGAGGAACCGTTAGAGCGGTTAAGAGGTCCAGAGTTGGACATGGATGATCTGTCTGGTTTGGCAGAACTGTTTGAAGAAGTTGAAAATTCTAAAGGTGTTCCCGACAATGAAATGAGGTCAGTCCTAGATGAAAAGAGTGCCCTTGCCTTGAAGAAGTCTGCTGGGTTGGCAGATGAGGTTGTTTCAGCCCGCGGGGTTGAGGTTACTCCGGAAGGGAGTTGTCCAGAGAGTAACTGGGAGGATCAGGGGAATTTAGAATTTGAAAAGGGTACGGGTATTGAAAGCCTGGAAGAGGCCAATGTCCCGTTTGAGTGTATCCAAGATAGGGATGCACGTGGTACTGAATCTAGTAACGGAGCTCAGAAGAAGTCTGAGGTATTTCATTCAGTTGAACGAGACGGCCGTCCTTTTGGGTCAGATAGACCTGGTTCAGTGAAGAAAGGGTTAACCTTGGAAATAGTGGGAAGTGAGAGTTCCCAGGTGTTTGTGTTCGAAGGTATGTTGAAAGTTAATGCGGAGCTCAAAAATGGGGAGATAAATATTATTATTGAAGGAAACGGGAAATCTGTAGTTCCCAAATCGAATGAAGAAATTTTAAACCCTGCAGATTGTTTACAGATTAAGCCGGGGGATGACGGGGGGGGGGGGGGGGGGGCGGGGGGGCCCAAGCTATTGTTATTCCAGAATGTGGTGTGAAAAGGCAGAATTTGAAATGCTGCTTGAACAAAGAGTTCGAATTAAAAACCAATAGCCTGAAGGGTCCTGACGAGAGGGCTAGCCACCTGTGTAAAATTAAAGAATTGGGTGGAAATTCAGAAGATAGTCTAAGTTTGGGACACAGTGTTGATAAAATAACTCCTATGAAAGAAGCGGAAAAAAGCCTATTTTGCCAGGCTACCCGAGCTCCCCACGTGGGAAATAACCGGAAAAGAGGCAAGGGTTAATGGGGGACGCCATTTTTAAATAGTAGAAACCGGTTTTAATGGATTTTGACAAAGCCTGTGAATAATAAAAGACAACCCCCATGGAAGCCTGCCTGTTAAGTTTGAAAACAACATAACGATTGGTATTTGCATGACCTTTTGTAGTATACACGTAAGCTTAAGATCACAACTCTTTAGTTCTGTTTGCTGAAAAAAAAAGGTGGTTATTAAATTGAAGTCTGATGCTATAAGACTTTAGTAAGGTACAAGATGTTAAGCTAGTAAAGGAAGTGACACTGTAATCGTTAACTGTTTGGATGCTGAATTGGATGTATAACTGTATTACTCTGTAGTGAAGAGGAAAAGCTTTTGTATTGTGGTAGATTCCACAGTCCTGTAAGACTCTGTACTACTTCGTTTTAACCGCTGGTAAAAACGCGTTGAAGAAAGGGGGTGTTATGCCTGCAGCCCCCTCCTTTGTGAGAACCGCAAGATCACTATTGGGTTGGGTCAGGGGACCCAGGAAATGAGAGAGAGACGTGCAGAATGCCTCGTTCCCCGGCGATGTAAAGCTACGGGACATGGCCATTGTCTCTTGGAGACACATTTGTGGATTGAGATGCTATGCTACGTGACCGCCCTCAGGCAAAGTGAGCTGGGTGAGAAAGAGATTGCATCACCCCAACTTGATTGACATCTACGACCCTGCGAGTCAGGATAAAAGAGGGTCTGTAGGAACAGCCCCTCAGATGCACCAGAAGAAACGCTAGCGATCCCATAATAGCGGGAAGCCATTTGAAGGAGGCCACGTGCGTTTAGTTCCATTTCTTGGGACTGGTGGCTGGAACCACGGAAAATGGCTTTTAGCTAGCAACGGGGAAATCAACTCCCCCGACTCAAAGGACTGGCATCATAAAAGACCTGGGCAAGTTTAAAACCGTCTCTCTTAAACCCAAAGAGCTGCAGCTTGAATGACAGTGACTTTTATATTTCCATCGGACAATACATTATCCCCTAGACAACGATAGAGCTATTTCTTATTGATTATTATTATACCCGCGCTTTTAGATTTAGTATTGACGACGTATATTATCTGTATGTTTGCATTAATCTTATTTTGTGCCCCTTTATCAATTAATACTTTTAAAAATAGTACCATCAGACTTCAACGGACTTCTCTATCTTTGCTGGTAAGTGACCCAGTTACGGGGTACGTAACAGTGCAAAATCAGTTCATCCCCAGAGAAGGAAGGATTCAAAGGGGGGAAAGGGGCCACAGTGGTTGACAAAGGAAGTCAGAGATTGCATAGCATTAAAAAAAAAAGGAAATATGACAGAGCTAAGGTGAGTGGGAGGACAGATGATTGGGAAGTTTTTAAGGAACAACAGAATTTAACTAAAAAGACAATACGGGGAGAAAAAATGAGGTACGAACGCAAGCAAGCCAGGAATATAAAGGAAGATAGCAAAAGCTTTTTTAGGTATGTGAAGAGAAAGAAGATAGTTAAGAACAATATTGGGCCCTTGAAGAATGAATTTGGTGAAATTGTTATGGGAAACAGAGAAATGGCAGAAGAATTTAATGAGTACTTTAGATCTGTTTTCACTAAGGAAGACACAAGCAATCTCCCAGATGTATGGATGGGCCAAGGACATAGGATAACAGAGGAAATGAAACAGATTGACATTCAGAAGGAAACGGTGATGAGAAGACTGATGGGACTGAAGGCTGACAAATCCCCAGGTCCAGATGGTCTACACCCTAGGGTACTAAAGGCGGTGGCCCTGGAAATTGCGGATGCATTGGTAATCATTTTCCAATGTTCCTTAGATTCAGGATCAGTTCCTGAGGATTGGAGAATGGCTAATGTTATCCCACTTTTTAAGAAAGGAGGGAGGGAGAAAACAGAGAACTATCGACCTGTCAGCCTGACATCGGTGGTGGGAAAGATGCTAGAGTCCATTATTAAGGATGAAATAGTGGCATATCTAGATAGCAGTGATAGGATTGGGCCGAGCCAGCATGGATTTACCAAGGGTAAATCATGCTTGACTAACCTGTTGGAGTTTTTCGAGGATGTAACCAGGAAGTTAGACGGGGGAGATCCAGTGGATGTACCTCGATTTTCAGAAGGCATTTGATAAGGTCCCACATAGAAGATTGGTGGATAAAATCAAAGCTCAGGGCATCGGGGGGAAGGCATTGACATGGATTGAAAAGTGGTTGGCAGATAGAAAGCAAAGAGTAGGTCCCAAAGAATGGGTGTTTCTCGGAATGGCGGGTGGTGACTAGTGGGGTGCCACAGGGCTCGGTATTGGGACCACAGCTGTTTACCATTTACCATTTATGTTAACGATTTGGATGAAGGCAGAGAAAATAACATCAGCAAATTTGCTGATGATACTAAGCTGGGTGGCAGTGTGACATGTGATGAGGATGTTAGGAGAATTCAGGGTGACTTGGATAGGCTGGGTGAGTGGACAGATACTTGGCAGATGGCGTTTAATGTGAATAAGAGTGAGGTTATCCACTTTGGGAGTAAGAACAGGAAGGCAGATTATTATCTGAACGGTGTAGAGTTAGGTAAGGGAGAAATACAAAGAGATCTAGGAGTCTTTGTTCATCAGTCACTGAAGGTGAATGAGCAAGTGCAGCAGGCAGTGAAGAAGGCTAATGGAATGTTGGCCTTTATTACAAAGGGAATCGAGTACAAGAGCAAGGAAATCCTCTTGTATTTGTACAGAGCCCTGGTGAGACCACACCTGGGGTATTGTGTACAGTTTTGGTCTCCAGGGTTAAGGAAGGACACCCTGGCTGTAGAGGAAGTGCAGTGTAGATTCACGAGGTTAATTCCTGGGATGTCTGGACTGTCTTACACAGAGAGGTTAGAGAGACTGGGCTTGTACACGCTGGAATTAAGGAGATTGAGAGGGGATCTGATTGAAACATATAAGATTATTAAGGGATTGGACAAGATAGAGGCAGGAAATATGTTCCAGATGCTGGGAGAGTCCAGTACCAGAGGGCATGGTTTGAGAATAAGGGGTAGGTCATTTAGGACAGAGTTAAGGAAAAACTTCTTCTCCCAGAGAGTTGTGGGGGTCTGGAATGCACTGCCTCGGAAGGTAGTGGAGGCCAATTCTCTGGATGCTTTCAAGAAGGAGCTAGATAGGTATCTTATGGATAGGGGAATCAAGGGATATGGGGACAAGGCAGGAACCGGGTATTGATAGTAATTGATCAGCCATGATCTCAAAATGGTGGTGCAGGCTCGAAGGGCCGAATGGTCTACTTCTGCACCTATTGTCTATTGTCTATTATTATTATTATTATTGTTATTTTTTCTTTCTTTTTGTATTTGCAAATTTGATCTTTTACACACTGAGTAAATGCCCAAGTTCGTGCAGTCTTTCATTGATTTTGTTATACATTTATTGAGTATGCCTGCAAGAAAAAGGATCTCAGGGTTGTATATGATGACATAGATGTACTTCGCTGATAAATTTACTTTGAACTTTGGATGTTAAAGCAAAGCCTCTCATTGGTTTTGCTTCTCGCAGGAAGTGGAGAAGGATTGAAACATACATATGGTGCCAAACAGGAGAATGATGGGAACAGAAACTGTTGGCAGTTGTGTAACGGTGGTAACACTCTCATACTTTAGTCAGAGGGTCGTGGGTTCAAGGCTCAGTGCAAGTATTTGAAGGTAGAATGTAGAGAGGTATTGGAGCACAACAGCGAGGAGTGTACTTGCAACTGAGTATCTAATTCAGTCTTGTGCTGGTAGAGGTATTCAGCCTATCTCTGCAGTTTGCTTTCAATTAGCCAATGAAGTATTTCTCTGATGTCTAGGCACAGTTGTAATTTTGGAACTACAGAACCAATCTACGCACAACTCCCACAAACTCCCACAAACACCAAATGGGTGTGTGGATCTGGTGTTACTATCAGCCATCCACTTATTAAATAATGGAACAGTATTAAACACCTAGTGAACTATTGGAAGATCAGGGGCTATTGCAGCAGATGGATTATGAGCTCTGTGTTTGATATCTTGGTCTTCAATCCCTCTTTCCCCGCAGATGGAAAATGCCCATGTCAATGCAGTGGAGGTGAACTTGACCTTCAACATCTGCTTCTGTAAAAACGATTGTGAAGATATGGGGGTGGTTCATTTTCTCCAGGGTCTCATTGTGGACCTTTATTGTCATAGGATGGTACTGGTCACAGAGTGGGTGTGGGAAGAGGGGCAGGCTGTTGAAGGACAGCCAGATGGTTGGAGTATCTTTCATCTGCATTTCAAAGTATATTTATTATCAAAATGTCACCATATACTACCCTGAGATTCATTTTCTTGCAGGTATTTACAGGAAAGCAAAGAAATACAGCAGAATTTATGAAAATCTATACAAAATTAAAGACTGACAAACAAGCAATGTGGGAAGGAAAGCAAACTGTGCAAATAAATAGATAAATCTGGGAACATGAGTTGTAGAGACCATGAAAGTGATCGTGTTTGGTTATGGAATCAGTTCAGTTCTGTGGTGAGTGAAGTTTTCCATGATGGTTCAGGAGGCTGATGGCCGTAGGGTAATAACTGATCCTGAACCTGGTGCTGAGGGACCTAAAACTCCTGTATCTCCTGCCAATTTCTCTCAAGGGCTGGTGATGACTTAGAGCTCAACAACGCATGAGTACATGTGCAAGCGCCACCTACACATTGCAGTTCAATGACTCAGGTTGAAGTGAACTTGGTTGTGGAGAGGAGACGAATTAGGCTGAATAATTCCCCATTTGTCCTGTGGATTAGCTCCTCCCCAGAGTTTAGCACATTCCCCAATGAGAAAGCCTGGAGTGCCCTCCAGTGGACATCCTTGTCATTTGAAGAAAACTAACATGAGATTCTGCAGATGCGTGGAAATCCTCAGCAACACACACAAAATGCTGGAACCAGAATAAGAATCAGGTTTATTGTCACTGACATATGTTGCGAAATTTATGTTTTGCAGCAGCAGTACAGTGAAATATATAAAATATATTACAAGTTACAATAAGAAATATATGCCTACATAAAAATAAATAACTAGTGTAAAAAAGAGAACAAAGATGCTGAGACAGTATTCATGGATTCATGGACCATTCAAAAATCTCATGACTGAGGGGAAGAAGCTGTTCCTAACATGTTGAGTGTCTTCAGGCTCCTGTAGCTTCTCCCTAATGGTAGTAATGAGAAGAGCGTATGCTCTGGGTGGTGAGGCCTCTTAATGATGAATGCTGACTTTTTGAGGTATCACCCTTTGAAGATGTCTTCAATGCTGGGGAGGCTAGTGTCAATGATGGAGCTGGCTTACTTTACAAGCATCGGCAGCTTCTTCCGATCCTGTGCAGTGGCCCCTCCATACCAGACAGTGATGCAACAGGCAGCGTGCTCTCCTGTAAAAATCTGTAAAAAATTAGAGTTATTAGTGACAAAGTCTCTTCAAACTCCAAAGCTGCTGGCATGCCTCCTTCTTCAAATGCATTAATATCAGATAGATCTTCGGAAGTGTTGACACCACGGAACTTGAAACTGATCACCCTTTCCACTGCTTATTCCTTGATGACGACTGGTGTGTGTTCCTTCGACTTCCTGCAGAATTCAGCAAGTCAGACAGCAACTGTGGAAAGGAATAAACAGCTGACATTTCAGCCCACAAACCTTCAACAAGACTAGATTTGAAGATTTAATGACCACTACTAACCTTTCTCCAGCAATAGCAATCTGCTACATCATCTCAGTAGGTCGAGCAGCACCTGTGGGGTTGGGACACTCTCAGGTTAGAGCCTATGAAAGGGAAATCTCCTGCTCTGATGAGATCTGTAGCAAGAGATGGTGGCCTGGTGTATATTGGTGGGTCGTGGTGCAGGTGTCCATATGAGAAGATATCAGAAAGCTATTGTTTGACTTCTGCAAGGCAGTCCTAATGCGTGGTTTAACCATACAGTAAATACTGCTCAACCCATAGAGTAGTATAGCATGGAAACAGGCCATTCTGCCCAACTCATCCATGCTAACCACAGCATCCTCCCTACTAGTCTTAGTTGCTAACATTTGGTCCATACCCCTCCAGGCCATTCCCCTCCATGTACCTATCCAAGTGCCTCTTAAATATTGCTATAGTGCCCATCTCCACCACTTCCTCTGGCAGCTCATTCCAGGTACTCACTACCCTCTGTGTAAAGAGTTCCTTCAGCAGGTTGCTCTGGGTTCCAGAAACAGCAGCAGCTTGTGTCCCTACTATTCTGCCTCTTGATTCAGTCCCGTATAATTTCACGTTATAAATGTACTGTTGTCATGTTTCCTAAAGATATCATATATCATAGCTCCAGGATGAGCTGTTGATCATCTGTATATCACAGTGATAGAAAATGAAGAGAGGACACTTTCCCTTAAAAATTGTAGTCGGTACATACATAGTACCCAGTACATACTTACATAGTTGTGATCATCGAGGATGGGGAGAGGTGGGAAGATGTTTGTAAGTTTGCAAGTGCAATCCTCCCTGGCCTCATTGTTTCCTATTCTATAAATTCCTTGGCCCTACAGTTGTCTGAGATTTCTGTACCCGTGCAATTCTGAATATGTGTACTGTATATTCACTACTTTCACACGTCCACCATTGGTCATTTTGTCTTCAGCTCCATTGAGCCCTTCCCTACAGCATTCACCCCCGTGAATCACACCTCTTCTCTGCCTTCAACATGTCACTTAGTATCAGTTGTTTCTTGTTCTTTTCCATGCCTTGTGGTGCATCGGGCAGCAACCTTGCCATTTCTTTAGCATTTGTCTTTTTTTAATGAGGCCGAGTTGCTGGATCTATGCTCAACCCAGATGGAAAGCATGCAAAGAACCTGCCGGATTCGAAGCAGAGATCACTTGTCTCGAAGTCCAGTGCGGATGCCACTTAGTATCAGGGGATTGGAATTTTGCCTTGTGGTTGCCAGTGCGCGATTGCCACCTATCAACTGGACTCCTTTTGTAAGATTCATTTCCTCTGTCCTCAGTCTTCAATGAATATTGGGAGACCACCCAATATTGATATTGAACAAATAACTCATTTTTACTATCCTC
The DNA here is from genome assembly GCF_048418815.1 of Hemitrygon akajei. Taxonomy (NCBI): domain Eukaryota; kingdom Metazoa; phylum Chordata; class Chondrichthyes; order Myliobatiformes; family Dasyatidae; genus Hemitrygon; species Hemitrygon akajei. Next base: position 55,716,861 of record NC_133137.1, read on the forward strand.
TTTAAGCAAATGACCCAATCTCTCTGTATGCACAAATTCTGTTTGATAAAACCCATGTAGTGTTCTTCTGTGTTAAGGGTGCCATACACTGTAAATGCACCCTTAACACGGTCAGTGAACAGATCGGACTTTCTGTGTCTTTCCTTGTCTAATCTAAGTGTAATTTTAGCCCGTGCTGCACCTCTTTGGTCGATGGGTATGCTATGTTTGCACCAGAATTTGTGGTGACACTTGCAGGTTGCCCCCAGCACAATCCTTGGGCGTGTTGGTTGCTAACACAAATGACACATTTCGCTCTGTTTCGATGTACATCTGATAAGTAAATCTGAATCTGAATCCGATCTCTGTATATTGCTGTATATTGCTGTAAGAAGGTGCCTGGGAAGCTGAATGCTCTGAAAGTAGATCAGTCACCTGGACCAGATGGAATACATACCAGGGTTCTGAAAGAAATAGCTGAAGAAATTGTGGAAGCATTACTAGTGATATTTCAAGAATCACTAGATTTTGGAATGGTTCCAGAGGACTGGAAATTTGCAACCATTACTCTACGCTTTAGGAAAGCAGGGAAGCAGAAGAAAGGAAAATATAGGCCAGATAGCCTGTGTTACGAAGGATGAACAACTCTGATGGGCAGAAGGGTACAGAGTTGCCCATGTCTCCCTCCCCTGGAAGAATCACAAACTGTTACTGTTACCACGCTGCTCATGAGAGAGAATGAGAGAGAGACACAGATAAGAGGAAGAAAAGTTGGAACATCTGCTGCTGATAAGAGAGAGGAGGGGAGCCATTGATTAACTGTTATGTCTTTTGGAGAGGGCTGTTTACTTGGTACCATTCTGTTCATTAAAATTCCTCAGTGGACAGTCGGAGTGGGCTGGTTTGATAGGCTACACCATTCAAAACTGATTGACACCTGAGACCCCGTGAGTGGGGATAAAAGTGAGGTCTGGGGAGACACCCCTCAGACGCACCAAGAGACACACTAGTGAGCACTGCTTAAGTGTTGGAACCCATGAGAAAGTGTGGGGCATCAGAGACCAAACGAAGGATCGGTCAATTTTAACTCACAGTGTTTATAGCGAGGCCGGTGGGGGCTTGCGTGTGTGCCCACCCTTGCCTGGGTGACGAGTCCACCATAGAAGAACGGTCTAGCTAAAGGACAGAGGGGTCATACCTGAATGGCCACAACAACATATGACAATTCATTATCCCCTAGACATTGATAGAGCTTGTTTATTATTGATTATTATTATACCCACACTTTTAGGTTTAGTATTGCTAATGTGTATTATCTGTATATTTGCATTGTTGATATTGATTTGTATATTTTACTAATAAACACTGTTTGGAAAATAGTACCAGACTCCAACGGACACTTCTATCTTTGCTGGTAAGACACCCAGTTACGGGGTACGTAAGAAATTGGGGCCTCATCTCAAGATTTGATACCAAATTGGGGGGGCCAGTGAATTGGGCTATAAGTCCATTATTTGTTCTGGCTGCATGGGTAACCAGATGGGAAACCAGCAAAGGTGGATGTAGACGAATTTATAGAAAACCCGACTTTGAAGGCGCTAGAGAGTGCCAAAAAGACGGACTTGGTGAATATTGCGAAAGGTTTAAATCTCACAGAGGTGAAGTCGTCAATGAAAAAGTGGGAGATACAGAGGGCCATAGCCCAGTATTATATATCCGAGGATGTGTTCACGTTGGGGGTATTGGAACTTATCCCTGAAAAGAAACCAGTTGTTGGGGTGGTTCAGTTAGAGTTGGAAAAATTAAGGTTGGATGCAGAACAGAAGAAAAGGGAGTATGAGCTCAAGCTAAAGGAGTTAGAGGTGCAAAGGGAGCGGGAAAGAGCTGCCTGAGAGGCACAAAGGGAGAAGGAAAAGGCACAAAGGGAGAAGGAGAAAGCCAAAAGGGAGATGGAGGAAAGGGAAAAGGAGAGAGATAGGCAGCATGCGCTGGACATGGAGAGGTTAAAGCAACAGGGAAAAGACCGGGTGGAAGCCTCAGTTGAGAAGTTTAATGTTAGTAGAGAGTTTAGGTTAGTACCTCAGTTCGAGGAGACAGATGTTGATAGTTACTGCTTGCATTTTTGAAAAGGTGGCAGTGAATCAGAAGTGGCCCAGAGATCAGTGGGTGGCGTTGTTACAAAGTGTATTAAAAGGGAAGGCTCAACGGGCATATGCAGCATTGTCCATGGACGAGTCAGCGGATTATGAGGAAGTAAAAGAGGCTATCCTTCGGGCCTATGAGTTGGTACCTGAGGCATATGGACAAAAGTTCAGAGATTTAAGGAAACTGTGGAATCAGACGTATGCAGAGTTTGCCTATGAAAAGGGTGTGCTCTTGGATCACTGGTGTGCTGCAGAAAAGGTGGAGGAGGATTTCCATCGTTTCAGAGAGTTAATTCTGACTGAGGAATTTAAAGGTTGTGTTTCGGATAATATCAGGATGTACCTGAACGAGAAGATGAATAAATCTATATCGGAATTTGCCAGGTTCGCAGATGAATATGCCCTAACCCACAAGACAAAGTTTTTCTCAAATAAGAGTTACCAGAAAGGCAGTAGGGACAGTAAAGAAAGTCCACTGGCTAAGGTAGAGAATAAGCTGGGAGCTAGTGGAAAAGGTGAGGAGGAGGAAAAGCAGGCTGGCAGGAAGGTTCCTGGCTTGACCTGTTATAATTGTGGAAAGGTTGATCATATCGCAGCTAAGTGCTTTGCTCCGAAGAAGGAGACAGGAAAAGGGAAAACGGCAGTCCCTACAGGGTGTATTGAGTTGATTAGCAAATCGACGAGGAAGGCAAAGGTAGATAGAGTATGAGAGGGGCGTGAGAAATTTATTTCAGAAGGGACGTGAGGGGCGTGAGAAATTTATTTCTGTGAAAGAAGGAGAGACCCCAGTTCCAGTGAGAATCGGGAGAGATACTGGGGCTGATCAGTCATTGATCCTAAGTAAGGTGCTAGATTTTGGTCCTGAGACTGGAGAGGTAGTTTTAAGAGGTATAGGAAAAGGGACAGAAGCTGTGTCTTTGCATGAGATCATTTTAAAATGTGACCTAGTATCTGGACCAGTCGAAGTAGGGGTGCGGTCAGAATTACCGAGAGAAGGTCTGGACGTCCTTTTTGGTAATGATTTAGCAGGTGGTGACGTGTGTTCAGCAGTGAAATTAACGAGCAAGCCTGTGAGTGCTGAGGACCCGCCCCTGGATTCTAAGATCTATCCCACATGCGCGATCACTCGCAGCATGTCGAGAAAGGTGGCTGAGAAAGAGGACAGTTTAAATCAGTCCAGTGTTGATTTGGCTGAGACGTTTTAACCGACCCTCTACCAAGAGGGGTTAGGGGATAGTAAAGGGGTGAATAGGGAGGTGAAAGAGAATAAAGGAGAGGAGGTAGACCTACCCTTAGCCAAGAGAGAATTTATAGAGGCACAGAGTAAAGATGAGAAACAGATAAGCAGTTAGAAGCTCCAGGGTTGGACATGGATGATCTGTCTGGCTTGACAGAACTATTTGAAGAAGTTGAAAAATTTAAATGTGTTCCTGATAATGATATAAGGGCAGTCCTAGATGAAAAGGATGCCGCTACCTTGAAGGAGTCTGCTGGGTTAGCAGATGAAGTTGTTTTAACCCACAGGGTTGAGTTTACTCTGGATGGGAGTTGCCCAGAGAGTAACTGGGAGGATTCAGGGGAACTTAGAATTTGAAAAAGGGACTGGTATGGAAAGCCTGGAAGAGGTAGATGTCCCGTTTGAGTGTGTTCAGCATGTGGAGTCACAGGACATTGAACCTAGTGTTGAAGCTCAGGAAAAGTCTGAGGAATCTGATTTAGTTGAAAAGGAATGCAGTCCTTTTGGGTCAGATGGACTTGGTTCAGTGAAGAAAGGGTTAACCTTGGTACCAGTGGAAAGTGAGAATTCTCAGTTGTTTGTGTTAGAAGGTGTGTTAAAAGTTAGTGAGGAGATGAAAGCTGGTGATGTGAATATTATTGAAGGAGAAGGGAAAGGTTTTGTTCCTAAATTGAATAAAGAAAATTTAAAGTCTGAATTGGTTTTAGAAGCAGTAACCAGGCTGAAGGAACAATGGCTTGTTAACAAGGTGCCTGTGAATCAATTACAGTTTGTTTTGGAATGTAAAGGTAAACAACTCGCTGATGTTATTCAAGGATGTGATTTGGAGGGACAGAATCAAAAGTGTTGTTTTGACAAAGAGGGATCACTTGCAAATGTTAAACTGAAAACTAATAGAATGAAGGGTCCTGAAGATAAAATTAATAACTTACTTAAAAATAAAGAAGTGTGTGGAAGTTCAGAAAATGGGCTAAGTTTGGAAAACATTGGTGATAAGATAACTCCTATGAACGGAGTATGCGAAAGCCTATTCCACACTGGTGAGCAAGCTAACCACGTGAGAGTTAAGTGGAAAAGGGGCAAAGGTTGATCAAATGCCACGTTTGAATAACAGGATCTGGTTTTGAGGGAATTTGACAAAGCATGTGAATAATAAAGACAACACCATGGAAGACTGACTGTTAAGTTTAAAAGTAAAATAGAGATTAGTATTTGCACAAACTTTTGTAATATACTACAGTATAATCACACATGTATTGGTTCACATTTTGTAATATACACTTAAGCTGAGATCACAACCCTTTAGTTTTTTTTGCTGACGAAAAGGAATAAAATAGGTGGTTATTAAATTGGAGTCTGATGCTACAGGAATTTATTGATACAAGATATTAAGATATTAAAATACACCATATTAAAGGAAGTGACAATGTAATCACTGACTGTTTATCTAGATGCTAAGTGAAGGTATATCTGTATTGCTTTATAGTTAAGAACACTTCTGTATTTTTGCTAAACTCTGTAGTCCTGTAAAACGCTGTACTAGTTAATTTTCCCCTTTGGTGAAAATTCCTAGAAGGATGGGGGTGTTACGAAGGATGAACAACTCTGATGGGCAGAAGGGTGCAAGGTTGCCCATGTCCCCCTCCCCTGGGAGAATTACAAACCGTTACTGTTACCACGCTGCTCATGAGAGAGAATGAGAGAGAGACACAGATAAGAGGAAGACAAGTTGGAACATCTGCTGCTGATAAGAGAGAGGAGAGGAGCCATTGATTAACTGTTATGTCTTTTGGAGAGGGCTGTTTACTTGGTACCATTCTGTTCATTAAAATTCCTCAGTGGACAGTCGGAGTGGGCTGGTTTGATGGGCTAAGTCATTCAAAACTGATTGACACCTGAGACCCCGTGAGTAGGGATAAAAGTGAGGTCTGGGGAGACACCCCTCAGACGCACCAAGAGACACACTAGTGAGCACTGTTTAAGTGTTGGAACCCACGAGAAAAGTGTGGGGCATCAGAGACTGAACGAAGGATCGGTCAATTTTAACTCACAGTGTTTATAGCGAGGCCGGTGGGGGCTTGTGTGTGTGTCCACCCTTGACTGGGTGACGAGTCCACCATAGAAGAACGGTCTAGCTAAAGGACAGAGGGGTCATACCTGAATGGCCACAACAACATATGACAATTCATTATCCCCTAGACATCGATAGAGCTTGTTTATTATTGATTATTATTATTCCCACACTTTTAGGTTTAGTATTGCTAATGTGTATTATCTGTATATTTGCATTGTTGATATTGATTTGTATATTTTACTAATAAACACTGTTTGGAAAATAGTACCAGACTCCAACGGACACTTCTATCTTTGCTGGTAAGACAACCAGTTACGGGGTACGTAACACCTGACTTCAGTGGTTGGGAAAATATTGGAGTCCATTATTAAGAGTGAGGTTTGGGGTAGTTGGAGGCACATGATAAAATAGGCCAAAGTCAGCATGGTTTCTTAATGGGGGAAATCTTGCTTGACAAATCTGTTGGAATTCTTTGAAGAAATAACTCACAGGATAGACAAAGTGGAAGTTGTTTACTTGGATTTTCAGAAGACCTTTGACAAGGTGCCACATATGAGGATGCTAAACAGGATAAGGGCCAATGGTATGTCAGGAAAGGTACTAGCATGTAGAAAATTGCCTGACTAGCAAGATGCAAAGGGTTGAATAAAGGGGGCCTTTTCTCATTGGCTGCTGGTGACCAGCAGTGTTCACAGGGGTCAGTGTTAGGACCTCCTTTTTTTGAGTTATAGGTCAAAGACTTAGATGACAGAGTTGATAGCTTTGTGGCTGAGTTTGAGGATGATACGTAGCCAGTTAGAAGGCCAGTTCATTGTGAGGAAGCAGTAAGTCTACAGAAGGACTTCAACAGATTGGGAGAATGGACAAAGAAGTGGAATGGTCATGCATTTTGGTAGAAGGAATAAAGGCATATTCTATTTTCTAAATGGAGAGCAAATTCGGAAATCTAAGGTGCAAAGGGACGTGGCAGGATTTCCTAAAGGCTTACTTACAAGCTGAGTTGGTGTTAAGGAAGGCAAATACAATGTTAGCATTCATTTTGAGAGGACTAGAATATAAAAACAAGGATGTAATGCTGAGGCTTTACAAGGCATTGGTCAGACCACACTGGAGTACTGAGAGCAGTTTTAGGCCCCTAATCTAAGTAGAGATGAGCTAACATTGAAGATGTCCAGAGGAGCTTGATGAGAATGATTCTGGGAATGAAAGGGTTAATGTATGAGGAGCATTTGATGGCTCTGGGCCTGTACTCACTGGACTTTGGGGGGGGGGGGTTCTCATTGAAACATATTGAATGTTAAAAGGTTTTGAAGAGTATGTTTCCTATAATGAAGTAGTCTAGGACCAGAGGACACAGCCTCAGAATAGAGGTATCCCTTTAGAACAGAGATGGAGAAAAAATTCTTCCGCCATGAGTAGTGAATCTGTGGAATTCATTGCCAAAGGCTGCTGTGGAAGCCATGTCATTGGGTTGATGGGTTGATGGGTTCATGATTAGTCAAGACATCAAAGGTTACAGGGAGAAAACAGGAGAATGGAGCTGAGAGATAGTATATCAACCATGATGGAATGGCAAAGACTCGATGGGCCTAATGGCCTAATTCTGCTCCTATATCTCATGCAGTTATGGTCCTGTATTGTGTAATGGTGAATCTGTAAGTCACCAGGCCAGAGTGAGGTGGAGCGACTGAAGGACTGAACTCCATACAGAGCTGAAGTCTGACAGTGCTGATTCCAATAAGAAGAGGTGCAGAGGACCACCACTCACGCAGGCCATGGGAATTAAGCACTAATGTCTGGGATAGTGATAACAGGAATGGAAAAAAAATCAGAGGACCAATAAAAGATCCTGTTAGCTCCCAGCTGAGTGAAGGAAGTTGAACATCATGAGGATGGATATGTTGAAGAGTACTAGCAGCAGTTATGTGGGTAGTGTGACTGGAATCAAGGAGTCATAGTATATGTCCACATAGGGACCCTTGGGATGTACAGCCACTGAGGACAAGAGTGGCATGGTGACACAGTGTTTAGGGCTGCTGTCTTACAGCCCCAGAAATGCAGGTTCGATCCCAACCTCAGCTTCTGTTTGTGTGGAGTTTGCATGTTCTCCCTGTGACAATGTAGAACTCCGCTGGGTGCTTCAGTTTGGCCTTCCACATCCCAAAGCTGCTCTTGTAGGGTAAGTAACTATTGTAACATGTGGGCAAATGGCAAAAAAAATTGATGGAGTGTAGTGGTTAACACAATTACTTTACAGTGCGAAGCAATCACTGATTGGAATTTGATTCCTGCTGCTATCTCTAAGGAGTTTGTATGTTCTCCCCGTGACTGCATGGATATACTCCAGTTGCTCCAGTTTCCTCCCACATTCCAAAGATACACGGTTAAGGGTTGTTGAGTTATGGGCATGCTTCATTGATGCCAGAACTGTAGCAGTACTTGGCCTGCCCCAGCACATCATGAAAGAAACAATGATGCAAACAACACTGTATGTGTCAAATAGAGCTAATCATTCATCTTTAAAAATACGGAAACTCGGTGGGCTTGCGAGAGAGAAAAAGTTGCAGAGATGCAAGTAAGTAAAGAGGGAGATAGCATATGCACAATGGGTCAGATGATTTAATAAGCAAATAGTGTAAGTAAAGTTGTAGACTGGATCAGATTAATGAGACAGATGTAAAAGTGCATGCAGGGATTTAAAAGGGACAAATTTGTACTTTTAATAAGTACAAGTCATTAAAAAGATTTGTACTTTTATTTAGAGATGAGAAAGTATGTGGTTAGAGCCAGAAGTAAATTGAGGGGAGGGTCCAAAGTCTTCTTCCTAAAGAAGCAGTCAACCCTTGAGTTATTCACGACCAAGAGATACACAATTTGTATCTGAATTCAATAAGAAAAACGAGAGTAAAACCAGATTCCTGTCATATTAAACTCATTTTTGGGGAGGTTACTGAAAACTGTCAAAATAAGTGCTTGAGAGCCCAGGCGAGTGTTAGTTGACCATGGAGAGCTAGCCTGGATATGTCACTCAAATTTAATCTGAGTGAGTCTTTCGAACAGATCACTGACAAGATGTTAGGCAAGAGTCAATGGATGTTGACATACCCAGAACTGCAACAAGCATGAAAGAAGTTCCACGTGAGAGATACCCTGTGACCTTGAAACCTCATGGTGTGCAAGCAGCCCTATAACATGTATTGAGAGATAGAGAACGCACTTCATAACCTTTAACAATGCCATACACATGGAATTCCATGCTTTCTGCACTGGAACACCACATTGCTAGTTTCAGGGTTAAGTATCACCTCACTAGAAACTAGGGCAAGCACATAATACCATTACTCACTGTGCAATAGTTATTTCAGGTGTTGCTGGAAGAAATTAAATCATGCTGTTTGACTTTTGCTTCTCCTGATCTGACCTCCGGGCTTCCTTATACTGTCCCTGTCCAACTCTGGAATGTTCCTTTGACCACACCTCCCCCAGCTCAAATGCAACACTGATTCACAAAGCCTTACTCAGCTCCACCCCAGCCACTAATCAATTGATTAGAACTGGAATTGGTTTATTATTGTCACATATGCCGAGGTACAGTGAAAAAGCTTGTCTTGCATAACAATTCATTAAACCAAGCCCCAATCACCCAACATATCCTCCAACCACACATCCCGACTCCAATCCCTGATCACAAATCCACAACTAAAAGGCACCCATCTAACTGTCAGATTCTGACTCTTGCCACAACCTCCAGCCTCTTCCGTTCAAAATCCCACCTATTCCCACCCCCTGACAGTTCGGTTTTGTAACACCAAAACATAACATTAACTGAAAGAAAAACACGGGAGTCTGGAATGTGTGTGCTTAGTTCATTTTTACTTTTAGTGAGGTGACGAGATGACATATGCCATTCATGTATTTTTATATTTAACCGGCAGTTAATTATTTAAACAAACAAAAACCACTTAATCGAACAATATATTTACAATATTACTCAAATATTACTGAAATATTAAATACACAATACCATACTTAGCTATAAACATTTCAACTCCATATAGAATGTATCTCAACTTATATACATATACAGTATACATATGGAGGATTTCTTACCCTCATGAGATAATGACTTTCCTGACAAGACAGGTCTCTCCACTTTGCAGGTGAGACTTGTGGCTGTGAAACATTCTCAGATTTTGGGGGCCTTCTCCATGGTGGTTGTAGGAGTTGACTCTGGGCCTGCAGGAAGTGGTTCTGACAGCTCTGGACATCCTCTTCTCTAATAATGGACTCTGCTCTCCTCAAATGATTGTTACGTCATCTCCAGATCAATTGTGTCATCAGACAACTCCCACTGTATAGATGAGTGGTCCAATTCTACCCTTAATCTTTCCAGGAACCTACTTTTGATCATTCACCTCTGTAGTCCCTTACCAGGACTGATTATTCGGGAATGAAACATTGAACCCTCTTGTTTGAGGAGAGATCAGTTTGTCTCAGCTGTTTGACCTCCTTCCAAACTGAGGTTGGGTTTGAGGAGATCCAGGCATGAGTGCAAAGGGAGACCAAGGAACAGCATAACTGATGAGTTGTTGGTTGTAGAGTGTGCTGCATTGCATTACACAAGGAAGAAATTGGCGTGTATCTGATCTATTGTCAGTATAGTGTGTTCAGCTGACATTGCTCGCAGTGCGTTATTTTGACTCTTTTCTGCCAACCAATTTGTAGCTGAGTGGTACAGTGCAGATGTAATATGTCGTATTCCATTCATTTTCAGGTATGACCAAAACTGTGCCACAACAGATTGTGGTCCATTGTCACTGACTATTTGTTCTGGAACACCAGTCCTTAATAAGAGGTGTCTCAACACATCAGGAATATGCAAGGTTGCAGTGGAGGCTATTGGGGACACTCCAGGCCACTTTGTTCCTGCATCCACTACTACCAAGAAATTTGTGCCTATGAATGGTCCAACAAAATCCACAGGAATCCTCTGCCAGGGATGGAGAAGTGTGCTCTTGGCAACTTCTGGACATGCTGGCATCTTGAACAGTGCATGGAAGCTGCTCAGTCTGCTGATCTATCCCAGGTGACCAGACAAAGCTCCAAGCCAATGCCTTCATCTCCTCTCCCTTCCTCTGTTCCCTGTAGTTACTTCATCCTTCCCATTAGTATGAGCCGCATAGATTATAATTGCAGTAAGTAATTGAAAATCAGGGAAGTTAATTCATCATGTTTTATCAGAGTTCTTGAAAAGGTGAGAAATGTACATAGTTTCCATAATTGTCCATTGTCATGTGCTACCTCTAAGACATAACAAGACACAGTACAGCGACTGCAAGGATGCAGGCTTTTGTTAAGGCAAAAATGTTGAGCCGCTTGAGTAGAACAGGAATGAAGGTAGTTATGTCACCTCAGTTGTCATATGACATGCACACACCATATATTCACCACAGTTTTCCACTATTTTTTTTGCAGCATCAGATTGGGAGGAAAAGCCATCAAGGAATAATGACATGTGGGGCTTACATCAAAAGGCATGTAACAATGCACAGAGTTAAAAGTTCTTTGGCCATGTTCCCTCTGATGTGTTTTACAACTGTGCGGGCCAGTTGTTGCTCTGACCAGGAAATTTTACATGAACAGAAAATTGCATTGCACTTTAAATGTTTTATTGTAATGTGCATACTATGAATATTTAGAATGAGAATCAAAAAGCCACATGGTTTTGATTTAATTAATTTAAGGGTATAATGAAATATAGTATGACAAAGAAAACCTTTCATGTTTTGTAATCTTTTTCTTGCTTGACTTTATTCCAGATGCACAGCAACAAATGTTGTGTGCGCGGGAGCATTTCACTTACTGGCCAACCGCACACTCATGAAGTTTAGGGAAACAGTGTGCTTAAGTACATTTCAGGAATTAATTATGTAAATCAGCCTTTCTCAACCTTTTTACCCTGGAGGACCCCTGGAATCAATTTTCAGGTCTCCGGGAACTCCTGCATAAAAATTATTGTACCTTGAACTCTAGATATATTAGTGTGATCAGCAATTTGTAGATATAATAATCCAAAAATAATTGTCAATGCTCTTTGAGTAGAGAATGGATTTTTAGCCAACCTTTCTTGAAAAAAAAAGCAGTTAAGCTTGACTTCCTTTCTTGAAATTACTCTTTCTTTCTCTTTCATAAATTTTTAATACTCATAAGGCAAACATAATAATTCTGGGTCGAACTTGAGATAAGCACACACGTATTTCACCTTCAACTGAAATGAGACAATTTCTATCCTTGCTCTTGATGCTTGTTAAACAAAAAAAAAGCTTGCTCACACATGTAAGAAGTTGAAAACTGCGGCAAAATGTTAATTGCTTTCCTATGAATGATAGGATACTCTTCTTTCACAGAAATCCAAACCTTGCCCAGGGGCAGGTCAATAATTCTCATCTTGAATGCATGATCAGAGTGCAGCTCACAAATACAGAAACATAGAAAACTTACAGCACAATTCAGGCTTTTTGGCCCACAATGCTACGCCGAACATGTGCTTACTTTAGAAATTACCCATAGCCCTCTACATTTCTAAGCTCCATGTACCTATCCAGAAGTCTCTTAAAAGACCCTATTGTATCTGCCTCCACCACCATCACCGACAGCCCATTCCACGCACTTACTACTGTCTGCGTAAAAAACTTATCCCTGACATCTCCTCTGTACCTACTTCCAAGCACCTTAAAACTGTGCCTTCTCGTGTTAGCCATTCCAGCCCTGGGAAAAAGCCTCTGACTATCCACATGATCAATACCTTATGCACCTCTATCAGGTCACCTCTCATCCTCTGCCGCTCTAAGGATAAAAGGCTGAGTTCACTGAACCTATTCTCATAAGGCATGCTCCCCAATCCAGGCAACATCCTTGTAAATCTCCTCTGCATCCTTTCTATAGTTTTCACATCTTTCCTGTAGTGAGGTGACCAGAACTGAGCACAGTAATCCAGGTGGTGCCTGACCAGGGTCCAAAATAGCTGTAACATTATCTCTTGGCTCTTAAACTCAATCCCACGGTTAATGAAGACCAATGCACCATATGCCTTCTTAACCACAGAGTCTACCTGCACAACAGCTTCAAGTGTCCTATGGACATGGACCACAAGATCCCTCTGATCTGATCCTCCATACTGCCAACAGTCTTACCATTATTCTGGTAATATTCTGCCATCATATTTGACCTACCAAAATGAACCACCTCACACTTATCTGGGTTGAACTCCATCTGCCAGTTCTCAGCCCAGTTTTGCATCCTATCAAAGTCCTGCTGTAACCTCTGACAGCCCTCCACACTATCCACAACACCCCCAACCTTTGCATCATCAGCAAATTTACTAACCCATCTCTCCACTTCCTCATTCAGGTCATCATAAAAATCACAACAAGAAGGGGTCCCAGAACAGATCCTTGAGGTACATCACTGGTGACCGACCTCCATGCAGAATATGACCCGTCCACAACCACTCCTTGCCTTCTGTAGGCAAGCCAGATCTGGATCCACAAAGCAATGTCCCCTTGGATCCTATGCCTCCTTACTTTGGGTCGGCACAACATTGTGGGCTGAAGGGCCTGTACTGTGCTGTACTATTCTATGTTCTACTTTCTCAATAAGCCTTGCATGGGTTACATTACAAATGTCTTGCTGAAATCCATATAAACTACATCTACTGCTCTACCTTCATCAATGTGTTTAGTCACATCCTCAAAAAATTCAATCAGGCTCATAAGGCATGACCTGCCTTTCACAAAGCCATGTTGACTAATCATATTGTGCCTCTCCAGATGTTCATAAATCCTGCCTCTCAGGATCTTCTCCGTCAACAACTGAAGTAAGACCCACTAGTCTATAATTTCCTGGGCCATCTCTACTCCCTTTCTTGAATAAGAGAACAACATCTGCAACCCTACAATCCTCCAGAACCTCTCCCATCCCCATTGATGATGCAAAGATCATCGCCAGAGGCTCAGCAATTTCCTCCCTTGCCTCCCACAGAAGCCTGGGATACATCTCACTGGTCCAGCAGACTTATCCAACTTGATGCTTTCCAAAAGCTCCAGCACATCCTCCTTCTTAATATCTACATGCTCAAGCTTTTCAATCAGCTGTAAGTCATCCCTACAATCGCCAAGACCCTTTTCCGTAGTGAATACTGAAGCTCAGTTCTTTTTCTCTCAAACTCAAGTTCTCAGGCTGAGCAGAAGAGTCAGAGAAAGGGTCCCACACCCCGTCATACACTTGTGTTAAAAGGGAGGAAAAGTACTGTTCAATTTTGCTCTACAATCTTCCAGATGGTTTTCAATAAGGCTCCAGACTTTGTGGTATCTTTCCTCACTCTCAAGCCCAAGCAGCAGTGGAAACATTTCAAGATCTCCTTTTGCAACATAATCTTTCCAAAGATTCATTTTCTTCTTAAATCCAAGAATCTTGTCAATTGAAAGCAAAACATTTTCTCCAGGGCCTTGTTCAATTGGTTCATATGATGAAATATATTTTTTTTTCTGCAGCGATTCTTCATCTTCAAAGCACTTAGCAAAACATGGCCTACTATTTTCATGAAAGTACTCATGCAATTCACCTTTCAGCTCAAACACCCTGATGAGAACTCTTCCTCTGTTAAGCCACCAGCTTTCTGTAGTGTCCAGGTTTTCACACAGTACTTAAAACATTCTCGAGTGAACTGTTCTTAAAGCTACTAAGTAGCATGCTTCCTGAATTCCTTTTACCATCTGACTTTACTTTCACAAGTTTTAATCTGCTTGTTTTGAGATTACAATAGTCGCTTAAAATAATCAGCACTTTTACATGTCATATGGCTGTGATTTGTAGTCTTTGCTGCATGTGTAAGTTATTTGCAACACACGAGGCACAATGAAACAGGACAACTTGGATCACCAGTCCAAGTAAATCCCATTGACAAGTAGTTTTCATTGTTAAGGTATGGTACCGGCCGATTACTAAAGCCCTGCCCATTGCTTTTGTCTCCAGTGGAGCAACAAGAGGCCTTGGGTCTCTGCTGCAGGCCTGAGGTTTCCAATCGCACAGGACCGAAAGAAGCTTCAGAGGGTCGTAAATTTAGTCGGCTCCATTTTGGGTACTAGTCTATAAAGTACCCAGGACAGCTTCAAGGAGCAGTGTCTCAGAAAGGTAGCGTCCGTTATTAAGGACGCCTAACACCCAGCGCATGCCCTTTTCTCGTTGTTGCCGTCAGGTAGGAGGTACAGAAGCCTAAAGGCACACACTCAGCGATTAAGGAACAGATTCTTCCCCTCTTCCATCCAATTCCTCAATGGACATTAAACCCGTGAATACCACCTCACTTTTTAATATATATTGTTTCTGTTTTCTATTATTTTTAATCTAGTCTATATATGTGTATAGTAATTTATTTATTTTTCTTCTATGTTATGCATTGCATTGAACTGCTGCTAAGTTAACAAGTTTCACGACACATGCCGATGATACTGTGGCTGGAAGGAGGCAGTGAAGCATGCTGATATGGAGTGTGAGAGGCTGCAGCCCCTGTTTGAGTATATGAAGGGGCTGCTCCTCAGGTTCTGGTTGCAATTCAGCCCCGTGCTCCTTATATACGGCACCCAGTACAGAAGGGTCCCGAGGAGAATCTCCTGGCAGGCTTGCTCCTGGGCCTGGCCAAGATGACTATTCACGGGTCTAGCGCGGCGGGAAGTTGAGGACTCTGCCGGGGCCGACTTCCTGCCCCTCTTCTGAGGATACGCTCGTGCCCGGCTGCCCTTGGAGAGGGAGCATGCTGTCACAATGGGTATGGGGGATTTCCCGGACGGTGGTTCCCCCCAGGGAATTGAGTGTTTTATAAACACTAGTAATTATATTTTAATTTGAATTTATTGCAAATTGTCTTGCAAATCACAGTTATGTATTGGTGTAAATTAACTTTTATAGTGTTGTAAAAAATAACATACTTCTTGTGCCCCTTTGTTACACTACTGCAGTGCAATGACTCTGAAGATTGTAATTCTTCATCATTAACCTTATCAGAATTGTTCGTAGGCCTAGGCCTTCCTCCTCTTCAAAAATCTCCACATTGGACTGTCTGAAAAATTCCCTCCAATCTTCTGCTCCACCGGTACCAAATGTTAATCAGCGGCATATAAGGGGAAGTTAGTGGAGGTAATTTGTTTGAGAGGAAGAGACTGAAGTCACAGTCCATTCAGCGCTAGAGAAACGCACTTCACTCTACTCATCAGCCTACCGCCCTCACCAATTATCAACGGCCTCCCCTATCTCGCGTGAAAAACTGACAATAGACTCAAATCAAATCAACACGGTTCTTATGCGCACTGCAATATTGGGCTGAGAAACCTTAACGGGATTGGTAATGGGCTGCCCGGTCATTGTCCACCACTGTGAGCGCTAACTTGTGCGAAGTTAATTACGTTTCTCATGGAACCCCGTTGAGAAACCATGATTTAAAGTAACTACGTGGTCTATAATACTGATGACGGTGGAGGAGGAAAATGATCAAATTTGCCTTGGTCAGAAGACATCTTCGAATCCAGTGGCCAGGCTGTCGCAAACAAAAATATACCCCCGGCGGACAGCCCCGTATTTGCCCCTACCGTGTCCACCGTCCAATTTCCATGTTTGTTGTATTACAGAACTGTAAGACCTATTTAGAATTTATTTCACATTTAGAATAATATCATCTCTAAACAAGTACGCTGTTGAAAACACAATTTACTAGTCACAAGTGGGTCATAGGAGCCAATGTTGAAAACTAAAAGTTGCAGAAATTAATCTGGCAACGATTAGCCAAAATTTGCCCACTGTCAATTTGGTTAAATATAAAACAAAGCTGTAAAGTTAAAATAACATTGAAATTGTCTCGGGCAACTATCGCAATATCGGCTCCGCGAGCAGAGTTTATCCTGATGCTTTTGAATATATTTACGCACGCATTCTACATATTCATTAAGCTGCACGACTCTTTTGTATGCCAATCTACAGTGTGAAGGGCACACTTTCGTGGAGCTCCTACCAGAGCAGGTCAATGTATATTTAAAACAATATTTCGCTCATTACCCCAGTTCCTCCCGTAGTGCTACTGCGAACCGCCGCCTGCGGTAAGACACGCCAGAGGTCGGCCTCACCGAGTACTCAAGGGGTGCAACTTAGCGTGGACTTCATTGTAACGGTGCCTCGGGAAGGCATCATCTAGTTAGTCCTCAGACTCCATGCTAATTCACTGAGGTAAACACAATTCTCCACCGTCATCAGTATTATAGACCACATAGTTACTTTAAATCATGGTTTCTCAACCGGGTTCCGTGAGAGATCGTAATAAAGAAAACATTTTTTTTTAACTTCGCACGAGTTAGCGCTCGCAGTGGTGGGCAATGACCAAACAGCCTATTACCAATCCCGTTAAGGTAATTCAAACACTGAGGTAAACACAATTATCCTTTGTTCACTTTCTCTACGTTTTCTTACACCATTCATCTAACCGATTTTGCATTTACGTTAAATAAGCGCAGACCACCCTACGGTCTTCGCACATTTTCCTTTCTCTAGCACACATCTGCAGAAACTCACTGAGTCCATTCCACACCAACACACTTCTCAACATACTTAATAGTTTCTAGTAAAACTATGCACACTACCGGGAGGTCTGGGGCAGGGGACTTCCACGCTACCACTCGCACGCACATTGCGAATTTACTTTTAAACAACTTTCCAAATTTTCATTTGATTCGTGCGGGCTCCAACCTGGATCGTGACAACCCGGTGTTTTTACATCTGCAGCTTTCCTTCGTCGGAGACCAATGCGGCATCTCCATGCGGGAGAAATTCCGCATTTCAGCAGCAGACTCAGTCCCTTGCTCAAATATGAGCAGCCTAGGATTTAGGACTAATCAGCTACCGGTGCTAAATTCCTTTCTCCCATATAACGAAGCCAAGGGTTAGCCATCTCAATGCAACCTCGAAGTATTTTAGTGGCCGATAATAAAATAACTGGGCCCACACACGCTTAAGACTCAAGCATTCTTATAATTTTACTTGTTCACAAGGGGAAACGCTTTGGCCCCTGTCACCTGCACTGTTCTGAAGTCTGAACAGAAAACTGCTATTTTTTTTATACAGTAATGATTTATACTCTGTTAATTGCTGATATTGATCATTATAGAACATAGAATAGTACAGCACATTACAGGCCCTTCGGCCCACAATGTTGTGCCGACCCTCAAACCCTGCCTCCCATATAACCCCCCACCTTAAATTCCTCCATATACTTGTCTAGTAGTCTCTTAAACTTCATTAGTGTATCTGCCTCCACCACTGACTCAGGCAGTGCATTCCACGCAGCAACCACGCTCTGAGTGAAAAGCCTTCCTCTAATATCCCCCTTGAACTTCCCTCCCCTTACCTTAAAGCCATGTCCTCTTGTACTGAGCAGTGGTGCCCTGGGGAAGAGGTGCTGGCTGTCCACTCTGTCTATTCCTCTTAATATCTTGTACACCTCTATCATGTCTCCTCTCATCCTCCTTCTCTCCAAAGAGTAAAGCCCTAGCTCCCCTAATCTCTGATCATAATCCATATTCTCTAAACCAGGCAGCATCCTGGTAAATCTCCTCTGTACCCTTTCCAATGTTTCCACATCCTTCCTATAGTGAGGCAACCAGAACTGGACACAGTACTCCAAGTGTGGCCTAACCAGAGTTTTATAGAGCTGCATCATTGCATCATGTCTCTCAAACTCTATCCATCTACATATGAAAGCCAACACCCCATAAGCTTTCTTAACTACCCTATCTACCTGTGAGGCAACTTTCAGGGATCTGTGGACATGTACCCCCACATCCCTCTGCTCCTCCACACTACTAAGTAGCCTACCATTTACTTTGTACTGTGCCTTGGAGTTTGTCCTTCCAAAGTGTACCACCTCACACTTCTCCGGGTTGAATCCCATCTGCCACTTCTCAGCCCACTTCTGCATCCTATCAATGTCTCTCTGCAATCTTCGACAATCCTCAACACTATCTACAACACCGCCAACCTTTGTGTCATCTGCAAACTTGCCAACCCACCCTTCCACTCCACATCCAGATCGTTAATAAAAATCACGAAAAGTAGAGGTCCCAGAACAGATCCTTGTGGGACACCACTAGTCACAGCCCACCAATCTGAATGTACTCCCTCCACCATGACCCTCTGCTTTCTGCAGGCAAGCCAATTCTGAATCCACCTGGCCAAACTTCCCTGGATCCCATGCCTTCTGGCTTTCTGAATAAGCCTACTGTGTGGAACCTTGTCAAATGCCTTACTAAAATCCATGTAGATCACATCCACTGCACTACCCTCATCTGTATGCCTGGTCACCTCCTCAAAGAACTCTATCAGGCTTGTTAGGCACAATCTGCCCTTCACAAACCCATGCTGACTGTCCCTGATCGGACCATGATTCTCTAAATGCCCATAGATCCTATCTCTAAGAATCTTTTTCAACAGCTTTCCCACCACAGCCATAAGGCTCACTGGTCTATAATTACCCGGACTATCCCTACTACCTTTTTTGAACAAGGGGACAACACTCGCCTCCCTCCAGTCCTCTGGTACCATTCCCGTGGACAACGAGGACATAAAGATCCTAGCCAGAGGTTCAGCAATCTCTTCCCTCACCTCGTGGAGCAGCCTGGGGAATATTCCATCAGGCCCTGGGGACTTATCCGTCCTAATGTATTTTAACAACTCCAACACCTCCTCTCCCTTAACATCAACATGCTCCAGAACATCAACCTCACTCATATTGTCCTCACTGTCATCAAGTTCCCTCTCAGTGGTGAATACCGAAGAGAAGTATTCATTGAGGACCTCGCTCACTTCCACAGCCTCCAGGCACATCTTCCCATTTTTATCTCTAATCGCTCCTACCTTCACTCCTGTCATCCTTTTGTTCTTCACATAATTGTAGAATATACGTTTGAATTCCATACTAGTAAAATCAATCATTCCCAATGGAGGTATTAAAATCAATTGAAACTTTGAGTGGCCCGATATGAAATTTTGAAGTTAGTAAAGACAATAGAGTGTAGTTGTTGGGTATGTTCCACATCTTTCTGTTATCTCATCTGTCTCTGGCCCTCCCTATTGTGTAAAGGGACAAAGACAGGAAATTCAGCAGATGCTGGAAATCCAAAGCTGCTGGTCTTCTACCCTCTATCAGATTCTCCCTTCTTCAGCTCTTTATCTGTTTCACCTATCAGCTCCCCAGTCCTTTTCTTCACCCCTCCTCCTTCTTCCAGTTTCACATGTCATCTACCACCTTCCTCCTCTCACTCCCCCCACCTTCTTCGTCTAACTTTTCATCTTTTTTTCCAGTTCTGAGGAAAGGTCTCAGCCTGAAATGTTGGCTGTTCACTCTTTTATATAGATGCTGCCTGGCCTGCTGAGTTCCTCCAGCACTTTGTGTGTAAAGGGATGCTATGTTTTATGAAGACCTTTCTGGGAAAGTCTTACTACAGAGTCCTCACTCAGCTGGCTTGGGTATACACTGCCACAGTCAAGCTAGCCTATCTCTTCTCACTTAACTACAACATCTCCAGGCTCTCCGTGCTTTAACCTTCGCCTCAGCCCCTCTTCTGTGCCAGATCCCTATTCCCCTTATCTTTCAAATACTTACTCTTCTGCGCCTTGACTGAGGAATAAATGTTCTCAAGAAGACTTGAAGAACCACCCCCCCCCCACCTATCCTTCTTAAAAAATTCCCATGGGATCTTCGACAGTGACTTGACCACAATTTAATATCTCTTTTGAAAGATATCATCACCTAGTATTCAGTTGTGCAATGAAGGTTTCATTAGATCCATGCTAGCAATCATTTTGATACTTATATGCATGTTCAATATTTAGAAACTGACTCATTTTCTAAATAATTGCTTGAACTTATGGATTGAAAGGTGGACATGAAAAACTACTGAAAAGAGGCAGGGGTACATTGAGTGAAAGCAATTGAACAACCATAGATCATTCAGCTCTGATACGTAGATATCAGCAGATTTTGCTTTTGTCTATAAAGATCTTTTGTTTCTCTCTGCATATCAAATTTGTAAAATACAAATAGCTTTTACCGTGGTGAACAAATGAAAGAGAAAAAACCTATTGAAAACTGGAGAATTGTCCCAATGGCCGCAATTCAAAAAAGAGTGAATAAAATGTAATAATTTTCTGGAAATTAATCTTTTGTCCAGAATAGGTTATTTTATATACTATTTACAAAATGGCCACTTATAACTATGAGCTGGCTCTCTGTCATTATAATTGAAATATGTGATGCCGAGTGAAAATCTAAACCCCATTACTATTCTCAGACAACTCACAAATCTAAAAATATTTGTATTTGTTGTTTTTAAATGGGTGTACATCCTTAACAGAAAACAGACTGTAAAATGCTTTCTACAAATTAACTCAATTAATTCAGGCTAATTCTACCCTGTTATATTACCTGTTCAAAATGAGTCATTGAGAATGAAAGGATAGAACTGTGCATGGCTCAAATAAGTTTCAGAAAGAGCTTGCATTTCATACTAATATGGCATTTTTGAAGAAGAGCAGAAAATTATTCTCCGGTCTGGCTGACAATCTTCCTTTATTCAACACCATATTTAGGGGGGTTCTGAGGGGGACCATTTTCACCCAGAGAGTGATAAGTACCTAGAGAAAGTGGTGAGAGACACTGACAGCAGTTAAGAAATGGCTAGACTACCACTTGATTTGCCTAGGCCTAGAGGATAAGGGCCAAGTGCTGGAAGATGGGATTAACACCGGCAAATTTCTACACATGGAGAGCATTCTAATTGGTTGCATCACCATCTGGCATGGAGGAGCCAGTGCACCGAATCAGAAAAAGCTGCAGGAAGTTATAAACTCAGCCAGCTTGCCTCCCCAGCATCCAAGACACCTTTAAAAGGTGATGCCTGAAAAATGTGCCACCCGTCATTAAGAACTCCATTCATCCAGGACATGTCCTCTTCTCATTGGAGGTACAGGAGCCTGAAGACACACACTCAATGTTTCAGGAACAGCTTCTTCCCCTCAGCTATCAGATTTCTAAATAGACAATGAACCCATGAACACTTCCTCAGATTTTCCCTCACTTTTTGCACTAATTTATTTTGTATATACAGTCCTTATTGTAATTTATGGTTTTATTATTATATATTGCAATGTACAGCTACCAGAAAACAAAACAAAACTTCACAGCATTTGCTAGTGATATTAATTCTGATTCTGATAATACTTTACTGATGCCATGAGGATGAATGGCAGGTTTCCATTCTATGACACCAGCTTTGGTCATCTTTCACTTTCTATCTGCACAAGGAAAGAACTTGCAGACTGAAGGCCTGGATTTTGGCAGTAATTGTTACTATACAGAACTGCCAATGTTTACCCACATGAGAATCATTAAATTCAAGATTCCACAATGTGAAAGTTCTCATCTGTCACAACTACCGACTCTGCCATGGAGTCTGTGCTAGCAGACTGCAGAATGGGTTCTGCAATCACACTTGTGAGTATACGTGTTCCTGCCAATTTGTGTTTCATTGTGATGTTGTTGCCAATGTTAATCAACATCAACATTGTCTAGTCCTTCAATCAACTGCTGTTTAATAGCTCTAGGATCTCATTGTCCAGTGCTGCATTTTAAATTTAATTTACAATCCATATTCATATCTGAACATTGGTGACTGAAGTTATTTGCTGTATGTCTTAACCCTAAAAATGCCCTAAAGTGGTATTTAACTTACTTCCTCTCAGTTCAGACTTTTCGAGACTTGACCAAAAGCAGAGGAACGTCAATGCTCCCTCCTTACCATTGTCCTGGCTCCAAGAAGGAAGACTACTGTTTAGGCCGACGCTATTAAGGAGCAGTATTTATTTAGTATTAAGATTCTACTGCCGAGCCATTATATCAGTGTTAGCTTTAGCTTTAAAGTTCTAGTTAACAGCCCCATTGGCCTGGCATTTATTATTTTTCCTTTATTTCTGCATATTTCCTATTAAAAGTTAGTGAACTGTTGATCAACTTCAATCTCTCTCTCTCTCTCTCTCTCGACACTTGGGCCATAATGCACATTCTTATCTGCAAGCCTCGACCACTGAAAATGCTCTCAGCAGAGAGGGAGCAGCTCTCCTGTCTTGTTGATTCTCCTGAACTGTCACTAGTACTTGGCCTTCCCTGATTATTCCAACACAATGGTTTGATTGCTCCCTAAAGACACTCCAGTAGTGGGGGCCAGCCTTCCTTTCTACCTGTCTGTAAATCCCCTTCGGTATCAGCTGCTAGTCTGAACCTGTCTGGTGTTCCGGCTCGATGTGCTGACCTTCTTCAGAGCTTCAGCTAAAAAAAACTATCTCTCTGCCTCCACATCAGGCAGAAGACTGCACCACGGACCTCTTACTCAGTACTCCTGGTGGCCAGATCTTCTTCCTTTCTCATCCTGAAACAGTGGCCATGGAAGGGTACACCAAGGAGCCATTGGCTTTCGGGTTTATCCATCTGTCAACCTCGCCGGCAGCGATGGGCTACTTTTTTGTGAGCATAGGGGATAGCAAGCTTCATCCCTGGATTGATTATCAGCCCCTCAATAACATTACAGTGAAGAATCATTATCCTCTTTTCCTCGCTTGCTTCTGCATTTGAACATCTCCAGGGAGCAGCCATATTTTCCAGGATAGATCTGTACAATGCTGGTTCATATCCAAAAAGGGATGAGTAGAAGGCAGCCTTCAACATCTCCACTGGCCGCTGTGAGTGCTTCGGAATGGCCAACACCCTTGCTATTTTCAGGCTCTGGTCAACAATGCACTCGGGAACATGTTGAATCAGTTTGCTTTTGTGTATTTGGGTGGCATTATGATGTATTCCCCCGCTCACCAAGAACACATCCAGCATATCTGGAGGGTTCTCAGATGGCTCCTCAATGCCAAACCACAGAAGTGTGAACCCCACAAGGAACAGGTGTCATTCTTGGGCTTTTTCCTCATCCCTTCCAGTTTTCAAATGGATCCATGTAAAGGTCAGAAAGTTACAGAGTGGCCCATAATATCTATGCTCAAGCACTTCATAGGATTTGTAAACTTCTTTGGCCATTTCATGAGAAACCTCAGTTCCATCACAGCCCCCTATATGCATTCATCAAGAAGATACCTGGAGGATTCCTTTGGACAAGTGAAGCAGACCGAGCATTCTTGGAACTAAAGCAATGCTTCACCAGTGCCTACCACACCCAGACCCATCCTGGCCATTCATCATCGAGGTGCATGCATCAAATGTCAGCATTGGAGCTGTACTCTCTCAGTGCACTTCTGTGGATAAGACTCCTGCTGAGTGTAGCTACAGTGTCAGGAATTGAGATGTTCTGGTTTTGAGGAGGCCCTGGAAGCATGGCGACATTGACTGAAGGGGAAGAAGCACCCCTTTTTTTGTATTCTAAGATCACAAGAACCTCTCCTTCATTGAGGACACCAAGTGACTCAACTCACATCAAGCCCATTGGGCTCTCTTCTTCACCTAGTTTAATTTCACTCTCACCTACCATCCCAGCAGCAAGAATACCAAAGCCAATGTTCCCTCCCAGCAGCTCGACATATCTGAGGACAACATCAATCCAGAAACCATCCTTTCTTGCTTCAGCATTGCTGCTATGATGATTTAAGGGATTGAGGCAGAGGTGAGGGGCGCCCAGCAGTTGCATCCAGATCCAGGTGGAGGACCTATTTGTCTCTGCAAGGTGCACGCCCAGAGTGCTGGAATGGGGTGACTCCTCCCATATGCTTTGACATCCAGGAATTTAGCATACTTGGAGCTTATCAAGAGATGATTTTAGTGGCCCAGGATGTCCACAACTTCATTTCTGCCTGTCCTACCTGTGCCCAGAACAAGAGTTCATGTCAGCATCCTGTGGGTCTGCTCTGTCTGATGCCTGTGCCTCTCTGCTCCAGGTCCCCCCTCTTGGTGGATTTCATCACAGGTGGGTCCCCACATTATGGAAACACTACCATCCTGGTGGCTGTGGAATGAATCTCCAAGGATTCATTTCTCTCCCTAAGCTCATGTTGGCTTGTGAGACTGCTACCCTCATGGTTCAGCATCTGTCCAGGCTGCACAGCTTCTCTCAGGACATAATATCTGATCGAGGACCACAGGTCATGTCCTATTTTTGGAAGGCCTTCTGTTATCTTGTGGGAGCCACAGCCAACCTGGCATGTGCTTTCCATCCCCAATCTAAGGACCAGACCGAGAGTAAATCAGGAGCTAGAGATAACCCTGCACTGCCTCGTTTCTTCCAACCCTGCCACCTGGAACTCACAACTGGTTTGGGGAGAGGTTAGATAGATAGATAGATACTTTATTCATCCCCATGGGGAAATTCAACATTTTTTCCAATGTCCCATACACTTATTGTAGCAAAACTAATTACATACAATACTTAACTCAGTAAAAATATGATATGCATCTAAAATCACCCTCTCAAAAAGCATTAATAATAGCTTTTAAAAAGTTCTTAAGTAGTTTACTTAAATACATTGAGTCCTAACCCCGGCACTTTAACATATCTTACTCCTGGCGGTTGAATTGTAAAGCCGAATGGCATTGGGGAGTATTGATCTCTTCATCCTGTCTGAGGAGCATTGCATCGATAGCAACCTGTCGCTGAAACTGCTTCTCTGTCTCTGGATGGTGCTATGTAGAGGATGTTCAGGGTTTTCCATAATTGACTGTAGCCTACTCAGCGCCCTTCGCTCTGCTACCGATGTTATACTCTCCAGTACTTTGCCCATGACAGAGCTCGCCTTCCTTACCAGCTTATTAAGACGTGAGGCGTCCCTCTTCTTAATGCTGCCTCCCCAACACGCCACCACAAAGAAGGGGGCGCTCTCCACAACTGACCTATAGAACATCTTCAGCATCTCACTACAAACATTGAATGACGCCAACCTTCTAAGGAAGTACAGTCGACTCTGTGCCTTCCTGCACAAGGCATCTGTGTTGGCAGTCCAGTCTAGCTTCTCGTCTAACTGTACTCCCAGATACTTGTAGGTCTTAACCTGCTCCACACATTCTCCATTAATGATCACTGGCTCCATATGAGGCCTAGATCTCCTAAAGTCCACCACCATCTCCTTGGTCTTGGTGATATTGAGACGCAGGTAGTTTGAGTTGCACCATATCACAAAGTCCTGTATCAGTTTCCTATACTCCTCCTCCTGTCCATTCCTGACACACCCCACTATGGCCGTGTCGTCAGCGAACTTCTGCACATGGCAGGACTCCGAGTTATATTGGAAGTCTGACGTGTACAGGGTGAACAGGACCAGAGAGAGCACGGTCCTCTGCGGCGCTCCTGTGCTGCTGACCACCATGTCAGACCTAC
Organism: Hemitrygon akajei; assembly: GCF_048418815.1. Lineage (NCBI taxonomy): Eukaryota > Metazoa > Chordata > Chondrichthyes > Myliobatiformes > Dasyatidae > Hemitrygon > Hemitrygon akajei. Next base: position 55,742,754 of record NC_133137.1, read on the forward strand.
AGTCTCCCAACCGCACATACTGAGGTCTATCTGTCAAGTAGTCCACTATCCAATCCACCATGTGAGAGTCTACTCCCACCTCCGTTAGTTTGTGCCTTAAGATCTTGGGCTGAATGGTGTTAAAGGCACTAGAGAAGTCCAGGAATGTAATCCTCACAGCACCACTGACCCCATCTAGGTGAGAGAGTGATTTGTGCAGCAAATACGTGATAGCATCCTCCACTCCCACCTTCTCCTTATATGCAAACTGAAGAGGATCCCGGGCGTGCCTGGTTTGTAGCCTCAGATTCTGTATTATCAGCCGCTCCATGGTCTTCATCACGTGCGACGTCAAGGCAACAGGTCTGAAGTAATTCAACTCCTTTGGCTGTGGTTTCTTCGGTACCGGGACAATACAGGATGTTTTCCACAGATGGGTACTCTTCTCTGCTCCAGGCTCATGTTGAAGATGCGCTGTAGTGGTTCTCCCAGCTCAGTCACACAGGCCCTCAGTAATCGTGGGGATACTCCATCCGGTCCAGCCGCTTTGCTGGTACAGATCTTCCTCAGTTGACCTTCCACCTGTGCAGCCGTAATCCCGGGCGTGGGCAAGGTCTCCTGTGAGTGGCTATTTTCCTGTGAGGGAAGTAAGAGGGAGGACGAGTAGAAAGACAAGCCTGGTGTGGAGTTCTGCGGTGAGGATGAGATTGTGCTGTCGAACCTATTGAAGAAGTTGTTCAGCTGGTTCGCTTTCTCCACATCTCCACTTATGTTTGCCCCCCGCTTTGCACCGCATCCGGTGATGATCTTCATCTCATCCCACACCTCCTTCATGCTTTTTTTCTGCAGCTTTTGTTCTAGCTTCCTCCTATACTGCTCCTTTGTCCCCCTTATCTGTACTCTGAGTTCCTTCTGATCTCTTTTAAGCTCCAACCGATCACCATCTTTAAAGGCCCTCTTCTTCTGATTTAGGAGGCCTTTGATGTGACTAGTGATCCAGGGCTTATTATTGGGATAGCAGCGAACAGTTCTAACAGGAACAACGACATCCACACAAAAGTTAATATAGTCCGTTGTGCATTCAGTGACCTCCCCAACGCCCCTACAAAGCCCCCCTTGCAGTTCATCCCAGTTAGTAGTACCGAAGCAGTCTCTCAGGGCCTGTTCAGCTTCAGGAGTCCACTTTCTAAAAGAGTGTGTAGTAGTGGGATGCCTCATCACAATTGATTTATAACTGGGCTGTAACAAAACCAGGTTGTGATCAGCTTTCCCCAGTGCAGGCAGCGGGGATGCACTGTATGCATCCTCTACGTTTGCATACAGTAGGTCAATAGTCCTATTACCCCTGGTGTAACAATCCACATACTGGAAGAAAGCAGGTAGTGTCGTGTCCAAAGTCACATGGTTGAAGTCCCCTGTAATTAACACCAGTGCCTCAGGGTGCTGTGTCTGAAGGCTAGCAACAGCGGAGTTGATGACGTCACACGCTACCGTTGCGTCGGCACGCGGCGGGACATACACATTCACCACAATGACGTTTGCGAATTCTCGCGGCAGATAATATGGCCTCATACTCACGGCGATCAGCTCAATATCTCTTTCACAAACGAAGATCTTTGTACTCACATGCCCAGGGTTACACCATCTTACGTTAATGTAGACAGCGAGTCCCCCTCCTTTCTTCTTCCCACACTTTTTGCCCACAATAACCACCGGTTGACCTCCATGACTGGTCTCCCTTTGAATGCCAAAAGGATTCCGGCTACCACTCTTCCCTGACCTGGAGAAGGATGTGTGAGTTCCTGCTGCTGACTACAAGCACACATGGAGACAAGCCAGGCTGCTCTGATGCACACACAGAAACAACAAGCCCAGCAGGATGACCACCTCTGCCAGCAAGCGATACTCACAGGCCAGAGGAGGAAGGCTGCCTGGCGTCTAAGGATCTTCCCTTGAGAGTCAAGAGCCACAAGTTGGCCCTATGTTATGTGGGACTACTTGTAGTGGAGAAGGCTATCAACAGAGCCTCTTGTAGACTGGGCCTAACACCACTGATGGAGATTCACCCAGTGTTCCATGTTTCCCCCCTCGCTCCAGTCACCAACCCCCCCCCCCCCCCCCGCCCCTCAGATGGTGGATGAGCGCCTGATCTGTTCTGTGCAGCACGTCCTGGCACCTCATCTGATGTGGGGCAAGGTCAATTATCTCATGGACTGGGAGGAGTATGGCCTTGAGGAATGTTCTTGGGTTCTGGCCTATGACAACCAAGAGAACTCTCTCATCTGGGACTTCCAGCAGGCTCAGGTCTCTGGAACCTCAGGAGCTGTGCCTAGTAAGGGATCCCTTGTCACAACCACATACTCTGCCATGAGGTCTACATGACCCTGCAGGCAGGCTGCTGAGTGGGTTTGACATTCATGTTGGCTAGTATGCACATAGCAGCCAATTAGTGTGTCATTGTGGTGGTAGATAACTCCCTTCCTCTCGTTTCAGTCTCGCTGAGACTTGAGCAAGAACAACATCAACGCTCCCTTCTTACCATTGTCCTGCTTCTAGGAAAGAAGATGACTGTTTAGGAGTTAAGGAGCAGCATTTGTTTAGTGTTAAGTTACTACTGCCAGGCAGCTATATCGATGTTAGCTTTAGTTTAAAAGTTCTATTTAACGACCCTGTTGGCCTCGCATTTATTATTTTTCCTTTATTTCTTTTTTGTTAAGGTTGTGTTAGCTGGGGGTGGTAATGGGGACAAGCTCCCACTACCTACCCAATGTCGTGCGCCTCAAATAGTCTCAGACAACCAAGTCCTGCTCCTGGCCTTCACGTGTGGATTAGCTACTAAGCCCGGTGGAACCATTTCTACTAACAGAAGGTGGGTTAGTGGTGCCTTAAAACCAGTCACTTCAGGCAGATGGGGCTCATCAGCCGTGGTTAGCAGCTCAAACTTCCGCTGCCTTGCGGCTGTACCCACTCATGGGGAAGGATTTGGGAGTAAACCCCGAGGGAGAAGTGCAGAGCCGGAGACCTCAGGGCAGCCCTACGTTGAGTTCAATGCTGACTGGCAACTCCTGCGACACTGCTGGTACCAGTTTCTGCCGTTCCTTTGGGTTCATCAGCAGGGTAGAGAGGGGGAGCTTTCTACATGGGCAATGGCTTGCTCTCCATACTGTACTGCCCAAGCTTGTGTATCTAGACAGCTAGGCTGCAATATCTGTGGTCAACTCTGACCTACGGTCATATCTGCACAGTTCCTATTAAAAGTCAGTGAACTGTTAATTGGCTTCAGTGTCTCCTTCTCTCAGCACTTGGGCCGCTGTGCACAGTCTTGTCATCATTGTGCTGTCCTGCCTGTGCCCATTGCTGGGCCCCACCTACTGGGGGAGGGAAGAGTGGAGCAAGGTCTTATGGAAGTTCTCCAACACCAACCTAGTGAATCTGCTCAGAAATCCTACACCAAGTTTGCCCCCGTGGTTGGGATTGTGAGCCACACCATATGAATACCGTTTTTTGGCTGTCATCAAGAAAGATAATAAAGCGCATTAGATATTTGTAACTTCTTGTGTTTGTTTCACCACTTTAAATATTTAAATATATTTTAGATTGTTAATAATTAATTAGAAAATATTTTACTAATTCTAATAGTCTTTTAATTATCTCATTTTAGCAGTTTTTTAAAATAATTCTATATGCTAGAGGTTTGGATCTGTAGGAGCTTGATGCTTTTATGGTCCAGAGATACTTAGGAAGTCAAGAGTGAGGCATCAAACTGGTTGCGTGCAATCACTTTATTAAGTGTTACAAGAGCAAAGAATAGAAATGAAGAAGCATTGCAAGGAACTAAGTAAAAAAAAATCACTCCCTACTTGTGCACAGTTTTCTCCTTTTGCTTGTTCTTACTTTCCTCTCTTTTCTATAAGTGTATACCTCAGATAAATATTATGTGGAGATTTTGGCATAGATGACTATATGATATATATGTACAATGTCTGAAATACATCTTATGGAAATGTTTGTTTGATGAACTTCAATAAAAAATAAATTACAAAAAAAAGAGACCAGACTAAATCTAGTGTGGTCTTCTCACATCAGACTACTAATAGCAATAATTCCATTGATAACATTAACCAATAAAATAGCCAGTTTTAAATAATGTGACACCCTCCACTGAAACCAAGAAGTTTTCAGAAAAATAGAGGCAGCTGCACCATAATTACTGAAACTCACTGAGCAATTACGTATACATGGGTGATTACATAAGTAAGCATAAGAACAAGAAAAATAACAATTCTACATGCCAATCTAACAGAACCTTTATGAAATCTTGACCTCTGACAGTTAGCAAAGCAGGAAGAGATGGGGATTGGGATTTGCCATCTGTCATGTAGACCTTAGTCTGAGTCACCTACATCACACAGATTCTTTGTCTGAGGTCCAGCCAGTGTTCAGGGCCTTGCCATCTGGATGATGTTGGCCAGAAAAGCCAAACGCCTGGATCTGGAACAAGTCAGATTGGCATTGTAGGTTCTGCAAGCAGCGAATGTAGATCATGGGACCCAGTTAGGGAATGTTCTGTAAGTTCATGTGGTTGATTTTGGTTTAACATGTCATTTAAAAAATACAGTTGTTACAGCATAAGGCTCAGGATTAATAAGACACAGATGAAAGTATTTTCTTTGCAGCTCTGTTCTAGGAATCATTTACAAACCACCAGCAAAGATTGCTTCATGCGGTTTCCTGCTACCTTTCTGAGGGTACGCATTTTAAGGACACCATTCTGTTAATGTGCTGTCACCATACATAAGAGTCCTTGGCTACCCTTTGTTTAGGAGATTGGAACCAATGAGACACAAGTCCGATGAGAATCAATAATAGAGCCTTGGCTTTATTTGTCACTTGTCTAGAATGGAGCTTAATTCTAATCTTTCTGACCTAGAAGCAGTTGTAAATTGTTGATCTTTCCACACCTATATTGGGATTGTATCATGAGACAAGACTAATGGCTTTGCATTCTACCTCTTGCATGATATATAAAGATAAGAGCAGAACTGAGAACAGAAAAGGGCCTCTTGCATTTTTTTACTCTAGAAAAGATAATTCTGAAGTAATCTAATACACATCCTTAAAGTTATGAAAGGATTTTATCAGTGTAGGTGGAGAGAAAAGAAGTTTTTAAACAGTGGAGACCAAATCCAGGTTGATAAATACGGGAATGCAGGATAAAACAAAAAAATACAAAGTTGATGACGGACAAACCGAGAGCTCACCACAGCAGAAGACTAGGAACACTGAAGGTATGGAGCTAAATTAAAGGTGAAACTAGGAAAGCAGAGATGGTGCAGCGATAGCTTTTTCACAGGAAAATCTGAACTGACTTTATTACTTACATCCTTCACATACATGAGGAGTTAAAATCTTTACATTACGTCTCTGTCTAAATGTACAATATGCAATTTATAGTAATTTATAATAAATAGTATGTACAACAATATAACATAGAAACACAGTTGTGTCAGCATGAATTAATCAGTCTGATGGCCTGGTGGAAGAAGCTGTCCCCGAGCCTGTTGGTCCTGACTTTTATGCTGCGGTACCGTTTCCCAAATGGTAGCAGCTGGAACAGTTTGTGGTTGGGGTGACTTGGGCCCCCAATGATCCTTCAGGCCTTTTTTACACACCTGTCTCTGTAAATGTCCTGAATAGTGGGAAGTTCACATCTACAGATGTACTGGGCTGTCTGCACCACTCTCTGCAGGGTTCTGTGATTAAGGGAAGTACAGTTCCCATACCAGGCAGTGATGTATCCAGTCAGGATGCCCTCAATTGTTCCCCGGTAGAAATTTCTTAGGATTCCAGGGCCCTTACCAAACTTCCTCAACTATCTGAGGTGAAAGAGGCGCTGCTGTGCTTTTTTTTTTAATCCACACAGCCAGTATGTACAGACCACGTGAGATCCTTGGTGATGTTTATGCTGAGGAATTTAAAGCTGTTCACCCTCTTAATCCCAGGTTCATTGATGTTAGCCTGTCTTCATTCCTCCTGTAGTCCACAATCAGCTCCTTTGTTTTTTGTGACATTGTGTCAGGGTGATGATTTCTCTGTAGGCTGCCTCATTATTATTTGAGATTAGACCAATCAGTCTAGTATTGTCAGCAGAGTAAATTAGCAGATTGGAGCTGTGGGTGATGACACAGTCATGGGGATACAGACAGGGCTTAGGACAGGCCTTGAGGGGCACCTGTGTTGAAGGTCAGAGGGGTGGAGGTGAGGGAGCCCACTCTTACCACCTGCTGGCAATATGACAGGAAGTCCAGGATCCAGCTAATCAAGGCAGGGTGAAGGCCGAGATCTCTGAGCTTCTTGTCAAGCCTGGATGGAATTATGGAGTTGAATGCTGAACTGTAGTCCAAGAACAGCATTCTCACATAAGCATCCCTCTCCGGATGTGTAAGGACGGTGTGTAGAGCTGTGGCTATTGCATAATCTGTCGATTGGTTGTGTCAGTAGGTGGATTGTAGGAGGTCCAGTGTGGACATACTGCAGATGTAGTCCTTGACCAGCCTCTCAAAGCATTTGCTTATTATGAAGGGAAATCCTCAGGTGCTCTGTCAGTATGTGATGGTTACAGGATCAGAAAACAAAGAGCACACCTAACTAGCAATCAAGTATGAATCCAAAGCATTCATTTACAGTTATAACAGAACACAGGGTGGATACGTGCAGTGACAATAAGAAGAATGTACAGTATGTGAAATACAGAGGCACTCCAGATTACGGATGACCTGATTTATGGAAATCTAACTTTATGCAAATTGTTAAAGTACTTTTCAGGATATCAATAATAATAAAAATGTTTCTTTATATTCATTATTGATTCAATAGGATACATAATCCAATAATTTAATTTTAGGCAGTGTTGGGTGATAATTTGATGCAGTTAAAGAATTATAGCAAGTGTCTGTACAGTGATATAATATGGATTACTATAGAAAACAGGTGTTTCTGACTTACAGAGAAACAGCTTACAGACTGATATCAAAATCAGGATGTTTACATAACCTGGGAGCTATCTGTATTGGTAATAAAAAGCAAAGAGACAGAAAAGAGAAGCATTAAGGCATTAACATTTTTTTAAATGGATAAAACCTATTGTAGGCTTCTAAAAGAACCAAGGGAGGATACACAGTACTGTGCAAAGGTCTTAGCACAGAGAGTATACGTATATCTGGGGTGCGTAAGATTTTTGCACAGTACTGTATTATGGCTATCCAGTTGCCAAGTAACAATACTATTTAGCAGTGCCTATAAAAAGTATTCACCGCCCCCCCACTTGGAAGTTTTCATGTTTTATTGTTTTACAACATTGAATCACAGTGGATTTAATTTGGCAGTCTTTGACATGATCAAGAGAAAATGACTCTTTCATGTCAAAGTGAAAACAGATCTCTACAAAGTGATCTGAAGTAATTGCAAATATAAAACACAAAATAATTGATTGCATAAGTATTCACCCCTTTCAAGCCAGTATTCAGTAGATGCACCTTTTGCAGCAATTACAGCCTTGAGTCTGTGTGGATAGGTCTCTATCATCTTTGCACATCTGGACACTGCATTTTTTCCCCATTCTTCTTTACAAAACTGCTCAAGCTCTGTCAGATTGCATGGGGATCATGAGGGAACAGTCCTTTTCAAGTCAAGCCACAAATTCTCAATGGGATTGAGATCTGGACTTTGACTTGGCCACTCCAGCACATTAACTTTGTTGCTTTTAAGCCATTCCTGTGTAGCTTTGGCTTTATTCTTGGGGTCATTTTCTTGCTGGAAAACAAATCTTCTCCCAAGTCGCAGTTCTCATGCAGACTGCGTCGGGTTTTCCTCCAGGATTTCCCTGTATTTTGCTGCATTCATTTCACCCTCTACCTTCACAAGCCTCCCAGGGCCTGCTGCAGTGAAACATTCCCTGCAGGCATCACCATGCTTCAAGTTAGGGATGGTGTTGTTTTGATGATGTGCAGTGTTTAGTCTGATGGCCAAGAAGCTTAATTTTAGTTTCATCAGACCACAGAACCTTCTTCCAGCCAAGTTCAGAATCTCCCACATGCCTTCTGACAAACTCTAGCTGAGATTTCATCTGAGTTTTTTTTCAACAGTGGATTTCTCTTTGCCACTCTCCCATAAAGCAGCAACTGGTGAAGCACCTGGGCAACAGTTGTTGTACGCGCAGTCTCTCCCATCTCAGCCACTGAAGCTTGTAACCCCTCTGGTGTTGTCATAGGTCTCTTGGTGGCCTCCCTCACTAGTCCCCTTCGTGCACGGTCACTCAGTTTTTGAGGATGGCCTGCTCTCGGCAGATTTACAGCTGTGCCATATTCTTTCCATTTCTTGACGATTGACTTAACTGTACTCCAAGGGATATTCAGTGACTTGGAAATTTTCTTGTATCCATCTCCTGACTTGTGCTTTTCAATAACCTTTTCACAGAGTTGCTTGGAGTGTTCTTTTGTCTGCATGGTGTAGTTTTTGCCAGGATACTGACTCACAAGCTGTTAGACCTTCCAGATACAGGTGTATTTTCACTACAATCAATTGAAACTGACTGCACAGAGGTCTCCAAAAGCAGATCTCCATTTAACTAATAATGTGACTTCTAAAACCAATTGGCTGCACCAGTGATGATTTGGTGTGTCCTTTTAAAGGGAGAGGGGTGAATAGTTATGCAATCAATTATTTTGTGTTTTATATTTGTAATTTATTTTGATCACTATGTAGAGCACTGTTTTGACTTTGACACAAAATAGTCTTTTTGCTAGTGATCAGTGTCAAAAAGCCAACTTAAATCACTGTTAATCAATGTTGTAGAAGAACAAAACATGAACATTTCTGGGGGGGGGGGTGGTGAATACCTTTTATAGGCACTGTAGCTGGGGTGCACAAGACTTTTGCACAGTATTGTATATTATGTCTTTCTAGTTACCAAATAACACTTAATACTATTGCGCTTATACAAAGCTTATTCCTATTTCCAACCACTTTCCTATTTTAAACAATAAGACTATAAGACCATACAATATTGTGCAAAAGTCTTAGGCACCCTAGCTATATGTATGTGTAATTCAGGCTCTGCCTTTCATAGCTTCAATATGTTGGGCCCAAGAAAGATCCTTGGAGATGTTGACACCCAGGAACTTGAAACTGCTCACCCTTCCCGTTTCAGATCTCTCGATGTCTTTGTAAAGTCGTACCCAGACTTCTTGTATAGTTCTGGATCACCAGTCTTGAATGCCACATATCTAGCCCTCAACAGACTATGAATCTCCTGGTTCATCCATGGCTTTTGGTTTGTGAATGTCCGGTATGTTCTCAAAGGCACACACTCATCCACACAGGCCTTGATGAAGTTCTTCACAAGTGCGGCGTATTCATTCAAAATTAGAAACATAGAAACATAGAAAACCTACAGCACAATACAGGCCCTTCGGCCCACAAAGTTCTACCGAACATGTCCCTACCTTAGAAATTACTAGGCTTACCTATAGCCCTCTATTTTACTAAGCTCCATGTACCTATCTAAAAGTCTCTCAAAATACCCTATCGTATCCGCCTCCACCACTGTTGCCAGCAGCCCATTCACCACTCTCTGAGTAAAAAACCTACCCCTGACATCTCCTCTGTACCTACTCCCCAGCACCTTAAACCTGTGTCCTCTTGTGGCAACCATTTCAGCCCTGGAAAAAAGCCTCTGACTATCCACACGATCAATGCCTCTCATCATCTTATACACTTGAAGATGAATCCCTGAATATTGTCCAGTCCACTGACTCAAAGCAGTCTTGTTAGCACTCCTCCACCTCTCTTGACCATCCCTTCTTAGTCCTCATCACTGATGCTGCGGTCTTTAGCCTCTGCCTGTATGCTGGGAATACAAGTACAACCAGATGATCGGACTTTCCAAGGTGTGAACACGACTGCATATTTCATTAGGAGTTTGACGAGAACTGTTGTGTCAATGAAAACACTTGCAAATTCCTGCAGATGTACTGTGGAGAGCATTCTAACTGGTTGTATCATTCTCTGGTATGGAGGGGCCACTGCACAAGATCGGAAAATACTGCAGAAAGTTGTAAACTCAGCCAGCTCCATCATAGGCACTAGCCCCCAGGATCCAGGACACCTTCAAAAGGTGATACATCAGAGAGGCAGCATCCATCATTAAAGATCCCCTCCACTCATCAAGGTGGAGATACAGGAGCCTAAAGACACACTCTCAATGTTTCAAAAACAGTTTCTTCCCCTCTGCAATCAGATTTCTGAATAGAGAATAAAACCATAAACACTTTGTTAGCTTTTTTTCAAGCAACACACACAAAATGCCGGTGGAACGCAGAAGGCCAGGCAGCATCTATAGGAAGAGGTACTTCTTCCTATAGATGCTGCCTGGCCTGCTGAATTCCACCAGCATTTTGTGTGTTTTGCTTGAATTTCCAGCATCTGCAGATTTCCTCGTGATTAGTTTTTTTTTCTCTTTTTGCACTACTTATTTAATTTATTTTTTATATACTACCAATCGTACTTCATAGTTTTTATTACTATATATCGTATTATATTGCTGCCACAAAACAACAAATTTCATGTGCTGGTGGTGTTAAACCCGATTCTGATCTTTCTTGGCTTCAGGCATGATGCTGGGCTATTGAAAGGTAACAGTTGTGGTGCTACTATTTATAATAGAGAACTTGGACTGAGCGGCAGACATTCAGTGTGACCTTGGTAGTGAGCAAACTGCTGGAAAAGGGTTCTGAGTGATAGCAGAAATCAGCGTGTAGAGAGCCAGAGGTAATCAAGTCAAGGTAATGTCTGGTTACCTTAACTTTTTTTTTTAAAGGCAGCTATTGTGCGTAGTTGAGGGTCGAGCCTCTGTATGGCCTGATGTAGTCTGTATGGATTTCAACAATATTTTGGACATAGTCCCTCCTGGCAGATTGCTCGTGAAAGTAAAGGCCTATGGGATTGAAGAGAAAAAGGCAAGTTGCATTAGACATGAACAATCTGCTGGAGAACCTCAATGGGTTGTGCAGAATTTGTGAGAGAAGAGGAATTGTCAACGTTTCAGGTTGAAACCCTGCATTGGGACCGAGAATGGAGAGAACAGATGCTACTCAACCTGCTGAGTTCCTCCAACAAATTGTCTGTAGTCCCTTGTGTCAGCAATAAAGATAAGTTCAGCACAGAAAATAACAGCGTGACGGTTGACAGGAAAGATATAGATTGAAGGACTTTATTCTATGATGTCCTGGAGGGCACCAAACAAGAGCCCTTGCTTTTTATGTCTTATATACTGTAAATGTTCTGGACTTGTATGTGGGAGTCATAATTAATACCCATACCAAGGGTACCAAGATTATAAGGAAGGGCGAGGCTCCAGGCCGTAAGAAAACTCATCAGATTCAGATTCAGTTTAGTTGTCATTTAGAAACCACAAATGCAATGCAGTTAAAAAATGAGACAACGTTCCCCCAGAATGATATCACAAAAGCATATGACAAAACAGACTACACTAGAAAATCCACATAACATTTGGCAATCCCCAATCCAGAGTCCGGAGAGGCTGTTGCGTATTAATACCGTGCTACCGTCTTAGCGTGTTCCCCGGAAAGGAGCTCCAAATCCACCAGACAAAAACAAGACCAAAAACTAAAGCTACAGGCCCTGCACAGAACCACATAATTACAACATATAGTTACAACAGTGTAAACAATAGCATAATTGATAAAAAAAAAACAGACCATGGGCACAGTAAAAATAGTCCAAAGATGTTAAAGAACTATAAGTTCAAAAGAAATCACCACACAGTTTCCACAAGTCCCCAGGGTCCCGACAGACTCGCCATCCCACACCAGTGGCAGAAGGGAATACCCCCGCTATGGACTTCCAAGGTGCTGCCCGACTCAGCCTCGCAGACGCAGCACACACTGAAAGCAACCTGACCGCAGCGGACTCCGAGTCCATCGAACCTCCGAGCCGACGACCATCCCCTCCGGCACAGCTTCTCCAAGCACCATCCTCTGCCGAGCGTATTAAGACAGCCCTGCCGAATTTCCCAATGTTCCTCCGTGCTCCCATGTCTGTTTTCAATCAATTATGATTGCGCACGGCTCCCCACTTCACAAATAACAGATAATCAGTTCCGGAGTGGCCGCTGCAAGCTGCGTCACGCCGCCATCTTGGATCTTGAAAAAGAGGGCATACAAATGATGAATGGAATTTACTCCAAAGGTGTAAGGGGCAACACAACTGGAGTGGGCAAATAAGACTTGATAAGGTGTTTGAATACTGAAATATGTAGAGCAAGGGTTCCCAACCTTTTTTTGCCATGGACCAATACCATTAAGCAAGGGATCTATGGATCCCAGGTTAAGAACCCTTGATGTAGAGGAACAGGGAAATCTGCTGTAGTGGAATTCATTGCCACAGATGGCAAATGTGTGGAGGCCAAGTCATTGGGTTTATTTAATGAAGAGATTGATAAGTTCTAGGTTGGCAAGGATGTAAAAGGTGCAGAGAAGGCAGGAAAATGGGGTTGAGAAGAATAATAAATCAGCCAAGATAAAATGGTAAAGCAGACTCAATGGGCCAAATGGCCTAATTCTTTTCCTATGTCTTATGGTCTAAATCCCTGAGGGGAGCAGGACGGTTAGTTAAGATGGTTGTAAGGAATAGAGAATGCTTGCCAGACTGTGGAATACATGTCTGAGATGTGGGAGGAAACCCACATGGTCACAGGGAGAGCATGGGAACTCCACACAAACAGGACCTGAAGTCAGGATTAAACCCAGCACCCTAGTGCTGTGAGGCAGTGGCTAGGGTGAGGAAAAAATATTTTATTCAACAGGCAGTGAGTGTTTGGAATGTTCAGAACTCACTGCCTGAATGGGTGCTGGAAATGGAAGCCATTGCCATATTTTGAGAACCACAAACTGCAGGATTATGGACAGGCTAGGAATGGGATTTACCTGAAGTCCATATTTGTCCATCATAGACATGATCAGATGAAGGACCTTCTTACTGCCATAGCCATGGAGTAACACAGCATGGAAACAGACCTTTCAGCTCAACTCATCCATGCCAATCAAGGTGCCTTCCTCAGTTAGTCCCAAATGCCTGTGTATGGCCCATATTCTTCTAAACTGTTCCTTTCCATGAACCTGCCCAAACGTCTTTAATGTCTTAAATGTACCCACTTTATGTTGGTATTCTTCATGTAAACTTCTCTGATTCTGTCTTCGCCACGAGAAATGAGGAGAAACTTCGCCAGTGAGAACGTTTTAGTTACTACTGCATGCAGATGTTGAAGCAACAAGCATTGACTCATTTTAGAGAAAGATAAGTGATCAGATACAGTCCAAAGCATTATAATCTCTAAGTTCACTGATACCTTGAAGAAATGCCTACCCTTGTCACTGGAATGTGTCTCCAAACTGTGATGATTTCTTGCTCCCAAATGAAAACATATCAACTTGCAGTATTGTCAGTGTACACCAGGTGGCAGTCATCAACAAGTCATATGCATTGCTCGGCAACAGCAGATGGCCTCAAGGAATTAAATAGGAGCCTAACCAGAGTAAAATTTACAAAGTCCATGAATGTCACATTACATAACCAAATACATCATTAAAATATAGATTCTAAGCAAGATCTTAAAGGAAGAAAACACTACATTTTTGCCAGTCTACATTGGGGTATCGGCACTGGACAAAGTCAGCAACTTTAAATCCTTGGGTTTTAACATATCGGAATACCTGTCCTGTTTCCAGCACATAGAAGCAATCATAAAGAAGGTCCACCAGTATCTTTACTTCTTTAGGAGTAAGGTCACCCAGCACTCTTGACAAACTTTTATAAATAGTTTGTTAAGAGTATCTCCAGCTCCATCACACTGAGCACAGGCATCCTTCCAGGGCTGTATTCTCAGCCCGCTGTTGTTCACAATGCTGAGCATGACTGCACTGCTAGATCTAGTTCAAACCAAATCATCAGGTTTGCTGGTGACATAACAGCTCATCAACAACAGCAACGAGACGCATACGGAGAGAGGGTAGTGCGGCTGGTAGAACAGTGCAGGCACAACAACTTCAGTCTCAACGTGGACAAGACCAAAGACTTTAGGAGAGTGTGGGCTGACCATTCCTCACTGCACAAAAATTGGTCCTCCACGGAGAGAGCTAGGAGCACCAAGTGGACGTAATGGATGATCTCACTTGGTTCCTCAACACTACCTCATTGGTCAAGAAAGCACAGTTGTGTCTCCACTTCATGAGGTGATTAAGCTGAGTGAGGCCCCCTTCCCCCAATCTAACCAATTTTTACAGGAGCACCATTCAGAGCTGCACTGCCATCTGGTACGGGAATTGTAAGGCATCTGACTGCAAGTCCCTACAAAGGATTTTGAGGACTTCTGAGAGGATCTCTCCTCCACCCACCAGAGATATTTATCATGAGCACTACGTATGCAGGGCCCTTAGCATTGTCAGTGATCCCTCCCATCCGTCCAACAGTCTCTTTAAACCCCTACCATCAGATAGGAGGTACTGTGGCATTAGCACAAGGACTGTTAGGATTGGAAACAGCTTCTTTCTCCAGGCTGAGACTGCCATCACCCAGGTCTTACCAGGTATGAAACACCAGTAGTGTTATACTGTCTACTTTTTAAGTTGTGTCATAAATGTATCTTATTATTTGTTAATTTATTTGTGGTAATATTATTACTTTATGTGTTGTGTGTGAGTTATATGTACTCTGTTGTGCACCTTGGTCTGGAGAAATGTTGTTTCATTCGGCAGGATACATGAATACGATTGAGTGACAATAAACTTGAAGTTGAACTTGAACAGTTGCATCATGGTCCAATCCAGCAATTTGAATGCACAGGAACGTAGGAAGCTGCAGGAAGTAGTGAACACAGCTAACACGTCACGGGCATGCTGCTCCCCATCATCAGTACTACCTGCAGGAGGTGCTGCCTCGGGAGAGCAACATACATAAATGGTCTACACCATCTTTCTTGTAAAATTTGTGTATGTTTTTATGTTGTAAATTTGTGTTGTTCTTGTGAATGTTGCTTGTACAATACTATGTGCCTATGATGCTGCTGCAAGTAATTTTTTCATTGCACCTTATGACATGGTGGTGGCATCCGTCGGTCTTGAGAGACCACAGATCTGCGCCTGGAGTTTCCAGGGCGCAGGCCTGGGCAGGGTTATATGGGAGTTGCCCAAGCTGCAGGCCTTCCCGTCTCCACGCCACCGATGTTGTCCAAGGGAAGGGTATTAGACCCTTGCAGCTTGGCACCGGTGACGTCGCAGAGCAACGTGTTGTTAAGTGTTACTCAAGGACACAAACACGCTGCCTCAGCTGAGGCTCGAACCAGTGACCTTCAGGTTACTAGTCTGATACCTTGCCCACTAGGCCACGCGCCAACACTGCTTATGACAATAAACTTGACATTGACACAATTGTAGAACAAGCACTGAATACCATGCAGGCCCGTTATGTTGATATCAATTAGCCTCCTTGACTTAACATAAATCTATCTTTCTTAGTCTTGAAAGTGCCATGTTTTTCAATGCCCACAGGGGAAGATATCCAAGTTTTCACCATCAAATACACCAAAATATGCTTCCTGATTTCAATACTAGGTTGCAATGCTCCCATTTTCAGCTTTAGACCACCATGTTCTTAACTTCCCCGCAGAGGAAATAGTTTCCTCATTCTGACTGGACTGAATCATTATAAAAGCTGATTTATACTTGTGCGTACCGGCTACACCGTAACCCTGATTTTCACTTCTGCATCACTCTACGCCATAGCGAGCATGTGTTGGAGTGCACGAAAACGCTAGTTGGCGGTGAGGTTTCTATGCCACTGTGTTGAGTTTCTTTGTGAGAGACATGGACGAGGAAATGCATTTCAAACATTTTCGCATGTCGGCAGGTAGATTTGACGATTTGGTTCATCTATTTCGCATCGGTGTACGCACAGCCTACAGACATGGCGGAGAAGAAGTAACCGGAAATGCCTAAGAGGAAATGTGATGCTACCAAGTGGACCAAACACAGTTGTTGCGGTCGGCATCGCTGCAACGCGTGAGTAACTTTTCTGAAGAGGTGCACATCACCCTACAGCATAGGGTATGTGTTACCTACAGCGTCGATGCGACGCACAAGTATAAATCAGCATTAATATTTTAAACACTTGGGTCAGATGGCACCACTGTCTCCATTGCCAAGTTAGGCACAAAGTTATGGGTTAATCTCCCATTATATAATTTATGATAGTGTTGAGAAGGAAAGAAACATTGCACTCATTGACAATGTATAGTAGTACTTACTTCCTTAAATTTTTCAAATGGATGAATTTTAACCCCACTATTCCAGATGCTTTCAACCAAGATCACTGGGAGCAGAATTACTTTGTTCTGCCATGCCCATATCTGTTATTGGGAGAGAACAGAAAGGATGGCAGTGAAAGCAGCATAGGATGGAGACTGCATAACAGAAGTTCTGTAGTTGCCATCTGAGAGAGTAAGAAATGGTTGTTGTTCATAACTGTCCTGTCTGGAGGAGAGTCCATGGAGGGAGAAGAATGAGGGCAGTGAAGTAAAGGAAACAAGATAATGCTGGAACTGTGAGATCAGAGCATAGCAGTTGCTGGAAATCTGATCTATTGCTGGAAAAACCACACGAATCATCTGATCCTGGAGAGAAAAAGACAGTTTATCATACTCTACAGCTGGACAGCTGGGACACAAGCAGGAAAGGTTAGTTACCTGAAACTACTGGAATTCAATATTGAGTTGTGAGAACTGTAAATGAGCTTATAACAAATATAAACAATAATAACTGTGACTTAGCAGCAGAGAATCTTAACAATTAAGTTATCGTTTATTATTCCTTATAATGGAGGGAGGGAAGTTTTTGTTCACTGAAGCCTTGATTTATACTGGTTGAAAATTGGCCCTCTATCCTATGGGGTGGCAGCATAATGGTTATGAAATTAGAGATCCCATGGAAGGATAAAACAGAAAATTTCAGGTCAGTGATCAGAAAAGTGAGAAGACAAGGGTCTCTTTAAGAGAGATGGGAATGTCAAGTACAGAGAGGATGTTGGTGATAAGGGGATAAAGTGGAAACCAAGTTTTTCTAGGTAACAAAAAATGCTACCCAAAGAGAGAGTGATGTATGCTTGTTGCTCATAACTGATCTGTCTGAAGGATTGTCAACGGTTGTGAGTGGAAGTCAGTAAACCTGGCGATTTGTGGTCTGGAATTATTGCAAACAGCTAGTTTTTATTACAACCCAACAGGTACACTTGTGCTTTTGATAACCCTCAGCCCTCATACGAGTTTCGCTCAGGTGAGGGCAACATGTTCATCGGTCAAGATTTGTTCAAAAATCAACCTTAAATATTTAGCTGGGAAATCTAGCCTTCAACAATTCTCCCTTTTTAACAACGTGGCAGCATCTAAAACATGAACAACAGTAACTCACCAGGTCCTGATGAAGGTCGCCAGTCTGAAATGTCAACTATTCATTTCCCTCCATAGATGCTGCCTGACCTGCTGAGTTTTTGACCAACTCACCAAAGTTCCCTTGATAACATTTCTAAACCCACCACCTCTGCTGACAGAAAGGGTGGAGGTAACGGGTTCTTGGGAGTTTCCAAACTCCCTTCAAGTCAGACACCATCCTAGTGTGCAAAATAGATTACTCTCTTCACACCATTACTACGTACGAATCCTGGAATTCCCTGCCCAACACTACAGTGGAAATTCAGAATCTGAATGATCACAGACGTATGTTATGAAATCTGTTGTTTTGCTGCAGCAGTACAGTGCAATACATAAAATATACTTTAAGTTACAATAAGGAATATAGATTTAAAAATTAAGTAGGTAGTGCAAAAATAGATCAAAAATTATGAGGAAGTATTCATGGACTCTTCAGAAATATGATGGTAGAGGGGAAGAAGCTGTTATCAAAATATTGAGTATGTATCCTACACTTCCTCCCTGAATTGAATTGACTTTATTTCTTACATCCTTCACATACATGAGGAGTAAAAGTCTTTATGTTACGTCTCCATCTAAATGTGCAATGTGCAATCATAGTAATTTATAATAATTTATAATAAATAGAGCAGTCAATGTAATTACAGAGTACACACAAATCAACATAAGTTCATCAGTCTGATGGCCTGATGGCTGAGGTACCGCTTCTGGGATGGTGGCAGCTGGAATAGGTTGTGGTTGTGATGACTTGGATCCCCAATGATCCTTAAGGCCCTTTTTTACACACCTGTCACTGTAAATGTCCTAAGTCATGGGAAGTTCACAACTACAGACACGTTGGACTGTCTGTAGAGACCTGCGATTAAGGGAGGTTCAGTTCCCATACCAGGCAGTGATGCAGCCAGTCAGGATGCTCTCAGTTGTGCCCCTGTAGAAAGTTCTTGGGATTTGGAGGCCCATACCAAACTTCTTCAACTGTCTGAGGTGAAAGAGGCGCTGTTTTACCTTTTTCACCACATAGCTGATGTGTACAGACCACATGAGGTCCTTGGTGATGTGGATGCCAAGGACCTTAAAGCTGTTTACCCTCTCAACCCCAGATCCATTGATGTCAAGGGGTGGTTAGCCTGTCTCCATTCCTCCAGTAATCCATAAACAGCTCCCTTATTTTTGCGACATTGAGGGAAAGGTTGTTTTCTTGACACCACTGTGTCAGAGAGATGACTTCTTCCCTGTAGGCCACCTCATTATTGTTTGAGATAAAGCCAATCAATGTGTCGTCAGCAAATTTAATTAGCAGATTGGAGCTGTGGGTGGCGACACAGTCATGGGTACACAAGGAGCAAAGGAGGTGACTCAGTACACAGCCCTGAGGGGCTCCTGTGTTGAGAGTCAGAGGGTTGGAGGTGAGGGAGCCCACTCTTACCACCTGCCGGTGATCTGACAGGAAGTCCAGGATCCAGCTGCACAAGGCAGGTTCAAAACCGAGGTCTCTGAGCTTCTTGTCGAGCCTGAAGGGAATTATGGTGTTGAATGCTGAAATGTAGTCCAAGATGTAATGAGAAGAGGGCATGTCCTGGGTGGTGGGATATTTACTGATGGATGCCACCTTTTTGAGGCTCGATGGTGGGGAGGCCAGTGGTCATAGTGGATCGGGCTGAGTTTACGACTTTCTGCAGCTCTTTCCGATCCTGTGCCGAGCCCCTTCCATACCAGACAGAGATGCGGTCAGATTGAATGCTCTGTAGAAATTTGCTAGAGAAATCTGGTTGCTGTCATACAAGGAGATGAAGTACTATTGTTCAAAAGACATCACAGAATTATCTTCACAAGAGCAAGTAGAGATGAGAAGACTATATCCTGTTATTGGTTATGTGTTTTGTTCTGTCATGTAGATATATCTGGTGGTGTTCTGTTACTAATGAGCTTCCATTCTGTGCAGAGTTTGTGCACCTAGTGACAAGCATCTGAACGTGAGATCAGACCAGAGCATCATTTCCTCAGAAGTCACAGCACAATATTATCCTATCTCTGGTTAAAAGTACCTAATCGTAATATGTATGCAGTTTTCTGAATAAATACAGAATTGCCAGATTCTTCCATTATATTTAACTTAGTCAATTTCTGTACCAATGCTTCTTTGATTATATCAGTTAGGTCAATTGAGTTAATTTTTCACATCTTATGGTATAAAATTAGCAATATAAATGTTTTAGTACTTACATTGCTCCTTTTAAATATTGTAGAAGTCACACCAGACGTTAGAAGTCAGAAGCTTGCCAAAGGTTATTTATTCTATCATGTGTGCAATGGAATGGAGAAAGGGTGGTTAAAATTTAACATCTACATACTTGGTACTTCCTTGAAGATTAAGTAAAAAAAAAATGGATAGGAAAGGTTTAGCAGAAAATGGGCAAAACGCAGGTAGCTGATGTTTTGGGCTAAAGCCCTGCTTCTGGACTGGAAGAGTAGAAGGGAGAAGGGCAGTAGTAGTTATCTTGGTCAGATGTATTGGACAAAGGGCCTGTTTCCATAGTGTTTAACTCTCAGTCATTATGTCAAGTCTGACTCTTCGTGATCTCATGGTCCATAGGGTATTCATTGCAAGATATGGACGTAGATTGTCAGGCCTTTCTTCTGTGCAGATACTGCTGCTGCCCAGGTTGGGACACAGCTGGGTTTGAACCCAGGACCATCTGCCTTGAAGTCCAGTACTGATGCCACTACACCACCAGCTGGGCCTCTATGAAACTGGAAAATATCTTGTCTGTTTCTATGCCATATGCTAATCATCAGGTTAAAACAGCATGTAGAATCAGTTTAACATCAATGGGAAACATTCTGAGTTTTACACAGTCCCAAAATTACATAATACAGACAACTTTGAATCTGAGTCTATAGTAAAGTGAAATAAATTACTGTTCAGTAATTGTAAGATGCTAGTTCAATTGTAAGATTTAAGAGAAGTTTGGATAGGTATAGAACATGGATGAGAGAGATGTGAAGGCCTATAGTCCAGGTGAAGGTAGATGGGACTAGGTAGATGACCAGAATGGCTCAGACTAGATGGGCTGAATGGACTGTTTTTATACTGCAGTGCTCTATGACTCTAAATCTCTGTTCCAGGTTCCTGGTTCAGGACTCAGATCGCAACTACAAACGTTTGTATATACCAGGGAATATTTCCAGAAACCTCTGTGAACTTCAGATCTACAGAGGAAATCACAGAGAAAGTTCTAATGTGGATATTGCACATCTAAGTAAGATACAACTGAAAGAGCATTTAGTGATTTGGTGGGGAGGGGAGAGGTGGCTGAGGTTTTGGTGGAACAGAATTATTGATAAAATGTAAGATATCGGGGGTTGGGTTATGAAGTAGTAACAGTTGATCTAGGGTTATTCCAAGTTTTAATGGAGCAGTTAAGAGTTATGAGCAATTATTGTTAAACTAAGCATCGTTCCTCCCCATGTTATAAAAACATTCCACTCCTGAGAACTGTTCATAACCTGAATCATTCACAATTCAGAAATATGGCTGCCCAGCAATATAGCTAAATAAAAACAGGTCAACCATGGCAATGTGGAACTAACCCAGATCACTTAACTCAACCATTTAGATTTCTCTGCAAGGTGCAATGGCATTGCCACTAACTGAGTTCCCATGCAGCAGAAATGGAGGCACATGGAGCCTACAAGCTCCACGGCACCCAGCAAATCCAACCAGCCAGTCTCCCAGACACTCATTCTGTCTTGTAGGTGTTGGACAGACATTCGGATGTTAGGCAATCAGGAGGTTTTGTGTTTTATTGGATATTGTGGCTCAGAATACTGGAGGTGCTGGTGAATCCTGTGATAATTCTGGTGAAAGTGGAAAGGACAATGACTAAATAATCAGCATAAGGAGAATAAGCAGTCCACTGATACGATCTGGTGCATATGATCCGGGAGGAAAGTAGAAACAGATTCAATCATAACTTTGGAAAGGTAATTGACTAACTACTGGAAAATGAAGAACTTTCTAGGCAATGAGTAAAGAGAACTTTCAAGTCAATGGGTGAAAGAAGTTAAATAGCTTATTCAAAGAGCAGACATAATAGACCAAGTAACCATTATCAACTAAATCAACTTGTTGCTGCTCTCCAGAGTTTTACCTTCCCAATCTTAGAAGGTCCAGGGATACAAGACTTGACTGGTGCTTGCATCATACACCGGGTTTTCTCTTCAGTTACCTGATGGACTAAACATAGCCTTTGGCCAGCAGCTCTCCACTCTCCAGTTGGTGGGTCAGCAGTGGTGGCCAAGTCACTGCCCTTCTGTTCCTGACTTCCTGCTCAACTCCATATCCAGCAAGAGGCTCTTTCTGCTTCCTCCCCCATCCTGCGAGGTGCTTGGTTCTTGCTCTTTTCATCAAGGCCCAGCACAAACAGCAACCTCCATGCCAACTTTGCGGTAACCCACTATAGCTGATCTCCACTGCGAATAGCCACGTCTGCCATCCTTTGTCCCTGCACTCCTGGACTAAGGACTGGTACTTCAGGGCCTTTCTCTCGTCAGCCGCCTCACATCCTTCCTCCCATGGCACTGGGAACTCCACCAGGATGATTTACTTATCTTCGGTGGACCACTGTACGATACCTGGTCAAAGTGTGGTTAGCACCACCTCTGGGAACTGCAGCTTCCTCCACACACCGAACCCCATCTCCCATGATTTGGCAGTTTGCAACAGATTGGATTTAGGCCTCTTTGATATGACTGGCAAGGCCCTTCCCTTAATGAAAATGACTGGCCTATCTGCCTCTCTGCCAGCTGGTCTCTTTTTACACCTCTCCTGCTCCAGTGTGTCAGCAAGGGACAGTAAGACCTTGTCATGACACCAACCTATAACATCCTTGTGTTAAGGCTGTTTTGCATCCCTGACAATATGTGTGCCGGTGAACCCCGTTGACCACAAAGCGGTCTCTTAGCCCCATGCCTGCAGCACTGATGGTGTAGGGAGAGACTCATACACAGACCGCTGGGGGAAACAAATGTGGAAGGGCTCCAATCCCCAAAGCTCTGCCCAAGTGATCTTGCGCTTGGTAGGATCCCATTTCATCCAGGCACCCTGTGACCCTAACTCTAAGGCCTTTGATACCCACTTTTTGTCCTCATAGCTCCGTACCTCTGCCTGGACCATGTCACACCTATCCCTTACACTCCCCCGACAGTGGAAGTGTGCTGAGCCGTGGCACGGTTTGCCGACGATGTCTCTCAATTGCAGGGAGCTAACTGCCTGGTCTGTGGCTGAGTTGATGTCTTACTTTTGGCCTGATCTTGTTGTGACTCCTGCTTGGCTTATTAGCTTGTCATCAGAGCCCCTCAGTGTTAACACAACTTTAACACCTCGACAACGGACACTGTAGCTGGCCTGATCTTATGTAGAGCCCCACTAAAGAAAAACTTGGGGAATCCCCAGCCACTCCACAAGTGCTTGTTGACCTTCCATCAGATGTGTTCTGCAGTAGTCATGGGGAACTTGTACACCGTGAAACGCCAGAGCAGCCTTGGAAGAAGACCATGTTGGTACAGCCATGTCTTAAGTTTACCAGGGAGTCCGGCTTTGTTGATCTCCTTCAGTCTGTGTTACAGTGTCGGTGATGTTGGCACTGTCCATCATTGCTGAATTGAACCACTTCCAAGACACTTTACTGGATTGTTCTCTATGGATGGAATGACTGCTCCCTGGACTTGAAGACTGAACTTGGTAGTGACCTTGCCCTTTTTGATCACTAGGCATCAGGACTTCCTGGCCTTGAAGGTCATCCTAGCCCAGGTAGCTACATTGTCCAAGGTTTCCAAAACCCATCCTGCTTGGACATGGGTTACTGTGATGTCATCCATGAACCCCCATATTGCAGGTTGTCAGATGCCAAGCTCCAACCCTGGGCCTTGGGTCTGCTACTGCTGATATGACGGGGTTCATACCCATGACAAACAAGATGGGGGAGATAGTACTGCCAGATGGAAACCCCTTTTGATGGTCTTGTCACGTGGTTGTAAAGTGGGCTGGAGTGAAGCATAGCTTGAACCCTGGTGATCTGGATGAGGATATGTGCAATTGATCCATAGGCATTGGCTAGGTCTAACCAGATGACTGTTAGTACTCTTAAACCTTCCTTAAATAGTACAACTATTCTCAATTGCATCTTGCAATTTCTCAATTGGGGAATGAAGATCAAAGTGAAACCTTCTAAATATTAAACAGTATAAGAAACATGAAAACTTTCTATTTCCATCTGTTAATTTTCTGGAGCAAAATTAAATTAAACATTTCTACAGAATTCAGAACAGTAATTCTGCTTTGTACTCACTAGTGATTTCAATACAGGAGCATTTGTCGCAATTGCTTCAGACAATAGAACGTTTCCATTCACATGAATAAATTCCTAGAATTCATTCAGGTGGAATGTATAACAGCCTTTTCTATTTTAAAGTACTGAAACGACACCCACGGGGCTAATTTGATCTGGTGACACAATTAAACCACACAGAATTACCAACTTCACAGTATTAGGTGCAGAAACAGAGTTGTATTGAAAATACATTTAAGAATCATATCCTTGATCTTGCTGATGCTGCTGTGAGGTTGTTTTTGTAATACCACTCAATGTGAATTTCAAGCCGCGTTTTATTTCTATCTCATTAGTGTATCTCACAGTTCTGTCTCTCTGTTGTTGGTGAAATCTCACATCATGCTGAGGAGGAGTGAAGTCATTTGGCTCACTGAGTGTGTTGCAACAAAAACTTCACACTCAAGGTCAAGGAACTGATTTCTGATGTCAGATTTAGATTTACTTATCACATGTACATCGAAGCATACAGTGAAATGTGTTGTTGGCGTTAACAACTAACACACCCGAGGATGTGCTGCAGGCAGCCTGCAAGTGCCGCCACACTTTTTGGTGCCAACATAGCATGCCCTCAATGCTTAAAACAACACAGAACGCAACAAACCAGAACAAACCAATCAACAAAGCAGTAACTGCAAAATAAGCCCAATTCCTCCCTCCCCCCACCACCCACCCACAGACACACACTGCCCTCTAACCACAGCACAGGCCATCAGCTACCAGTGGACTCATAGTTTCACTGACAGTTGAACTGACTTCCCCTCACTCACAGAGATTCACAGACTCGGGCTCCAGCCAACAGGCCTTGACTTCTGGACTTTTGGGCTTCAATCTGGGCCTCTAGTCAACCTTTCAGTTTTAATCCAGACCGATGATCTTCTTTGGGCTTTGATCCAGGCTTCTGTTCAATCTTCAGTATCAACCCATGACTCACAGATAATGATGAATGAGAACCTTAGATGAGGGCCGGAACTCCAGGTCTCGATCGCCAGACTCACAGATGATAGGACACCGAAAACTAGGCCTTGAACTCTAGTGTCACTGACATCTGACCACACCCTCACAGCTTGCCTTCGAACGGAGCTGAGGCAAAGGCTTCGACCTGTCCTCTATGTCCCCATCCCTAAACCCTAACTTGATTTCTCACTTCCCTCTCTGCCCCCAAAACCATCCCTATGAACCTTGTAAAAACCCTAAAGAAAATAACTTAAGGCTGAGTTGCCACCTCAACAGAGACCATACCTTGGCACCATCTTGAATTAATTGTGGACTTTGGGAAGAGAAAGTTGGAGGAACACACACCAGTCCTCATTGAGGAGGTCAGTGTTGGAAAGGGTGACCAGCTTCATGTTCCTGGGCATCAACATCTCAGAGGATCTACCTTGGGCCCACCACACTGATGCAGTCATGAAAGCAGCTCATCAGCCACTCTACAGAGAAGAAGTCATCTCGCTGTCACAGTGGTGTCAAGAAAACAATCTTTCCCTCAATGTCGCAAAAACAAAGGAGCTGATTGTGGATTACAGGAGGAATGGAGACGGGCTAACCCCTAATGACATCAATGGATCTGGGGTTGAGAGGGTGAACAGCTTTAAGTTCCTAGGCATAAACATCACCGAGGACCTCACGTGGTCTGTACATACCGGCTATGTAGTGAAAAAAGCACAACAGCGCCTCTTTCACCTCAGACGGTTGAAGAAGTTTGGTATGAGCCCCCATATCCCAAGAACTTTCTACAGGGGCACAATTGAGAGCATCCTGACTGGCTGCATCACTGCCTGGTATGGGAACTGTACTTCCCTCAATCGCAGGACTCTGCAGAGAGTGGTGAGGACAGCCCAGCGCATCTGTAGATGTGAACTTCCCACTATTCAGGACATTTACAAAGACAGGTGTGTAAAAAGGGCCTGTAAGATCATTGGAGACCCAAGTCACCCCAGCCACAATCTATTCCAGCTGCTACCATCCGGGAAACAGTACCACAGTGTAAAAGCCAGGACCAGCAGGACAGCTTCTTCCACCAGGCCATCAAACTGATTAACTCACACTGATACAATTGTATTTCTATGTGATATTGACTGTCCTGTTGTACATACTATTTATTATAAATTATTGTAAACCGTACATTGCACATTTAGATGGAGATGTAATGTAAAGATATTTATTTCTCATGGATGTGAAGGATGTAAGTAATAAAGTCAATTAATTGCAATTCAATACTTTGTGAGGAGTTTGAGGAAATTTGGTATGTCACCAAAAGATTCTTACAAATTTCTATTGCATGTACAGTGGTGAATATTTTGACTGGTTCTATCACTGGCTGTTGTGGAGTTCTAATGTTCAGGATTTCAAAAGGCTGCAAAGGGTCCATCACAGGCACAACCCTCCCCACTAACAAAGATATCTTCAATTGGGAGGGCCTCATGAAGGTGGCATCATCACTAAGGGCCCTCAACATCTGGGACATGTCCTCATCTCAGTACTACCATCAGGGAGGAGGTACAGGAGCCTGAAGACCCAAACCTAACATTTTAGAAACAGCTTTTTCTCCACTGTCAGATATCCTTTACATACATGAGGAATAAACACATGAACATGATCTTATTATTTATATCATTTGTACTATATATTTATTTTGTAATTTTTAATAACTTCTATGGCATTGCTACTGCCAAAACAACAGATTTCAGTTCATATAAGTCAGTGATAATAATTCTGATTCTGACAGAATGACAAAGGCTTGCTGTGGAGATTTCTGTCCCAACAGCTGGATGAAGTTATTTTAACTGTGTTTTGTATGGTTAAATGTATAGAGTCCAAAAGTGGAGACAAAAGCGTGCAGATACTGGAATTTCAAGCAATAAACAAAATTACTGAACAAACCAATAGGTCAGGCAGCACCTACAAACAGAAAAATGCCAGATTCAAAATTCAAGTTTATTTGTTACGTGTACATCAAAACATAGTGAAATTTGTCATTTGCATTAACAACCAACACACCCAAGGGTGTGCTAGGGCAGTCTGCAAGTGTCACCTCACACTCCATGCCAATATAACATGCCCAAAATGCTCGACAAAACAACAAAGACGCAACAAAACAACAACAGCAAAACAAGCCCTGCACCCACACACATACACAGAGTATATGTGATAATGTTGTTACTGGCTCTGTTAATGAGGACAAAAATTCTTTGATCTAAAATGCCAATCCAGTTTCCTCTGCTACTCTCTCCACAGATAACCTGTAGAGTGCATCTAGCATTATCTAGCTTTAGTTCACACACACACACACACACACACACACACACACCCCCCCCCCTCTTAGCTGGTCAGGTAGCATCTATGGAGAAGAATAAAGAGTCAGCGTTTCAGACCAAGGCCTTCAACAGGAAGTGGAAAGAGGCCAGAATAAAAAGTTGGGGGGAGGGGAAGGAGTACAAGCTGGCAGGAGATGGGTGATACCAGGTGAGGGGGCAAATTGAGTAGGTGGGGGAAGGAAGGATGAAGTACAAAGCTGGGAGGTGATATGTGGAAGAGGTAAAGCGCAGAAGAAGTAGTAATTGATTGGAGAGGAGAACAGACCATGAAAGAATGAACATAAGACCAGAAGATATAGGAGCTGAAGTAGGCCATTCAGCCCATCGAGTCTGCTCTGCCATTCAATCATGGGCTGATCCAATTCTTCCAGTCATCCCCGCTCCCCTGCCTTTACCCCATATCCTTTGATGCCCTGGCTAATCAAGAACCCATCTATCTCTGCCTTAAATACATCCAATGGCCTCCAGAGCCACTCGTGGCAACAAATTCCACAGATTTACCACCCTCTGACTAAAGTAATTTCTCTACATCTCAGTTCTAAATGGGCATCTTTCAATGAGAATGAGGGTACTCCTTCCCCTCCCCCAGCTTTTTATTTTGGCATCTTCTTCAATTCCTTTCCAGTCCTGCCTGAGCTGTCGAATTCCTCCAGTACTTTGTGTGTGTTGCTCTGGATTTCCAGCATCTGCAGAACCTCCTGCGATTATGAAACTGCGAAGTGACTTGTCCAAGTTCACTCATTCTCACACATCAATCTCTGAAACATGTCAGTGCTTCTTTATTTAACTTCTCCTGTTTATCTAAGCATTATCCTGTGGTGGCACCAACTGATTAGTTTGGACAACCTTAACATTGGCCTCATTGCGCTACGTATGTAATTTCTGATGCATGATCTAGTACTGTATGAATCGAATGCTCTTACAATCTGACACTCACAAGCACTGAGACTTTCCTTCTCAAACTTTGCCAACCCCGATTGCTTCCGGCACCAGTCCAATGCATCTCCAACGTTAATCACAGGCAGAATGTCAAGCGGCTGTCTCAACGTGCTTTGCCTCGTGGTTGGCCTTCAGCTCATTCATACAGTAGCAAGCATGCTGCCCACCAAATCCTCATGAATGTTTTTGTAATCTGAAGGACTAATTTCACCTCGCTCACTCACTAGCTTCCCCACTTCCCCCCTTCACAGACCAGGTAATTGGTTTGTTATTGTAGGCAGTTGAGGAAAGATGAATAAGTTAAATTAAATAATTTACAATAACAAAGGAGATTTGGTCAGTATGAAGCTGAAGGGATAAGGAAAAGTGGGATCAGGCTGACATTTGAAAATTTGGTTAGCATCAGTGTGGGAAAGTCATTGCAGTCATTTTCAGGGACAGTATTGTACACTTTAGTAATGCAGACCAGCTAGCCAAGGTGTTATCAAAACCAGCAAGAATTGAAAGTTGCAAACAACAAGTACATATGTATTTGGAAAAGGAGTTGGCTTTTAGCCAGGTATGAAATCAAAGCAATCTCAGAAAGCAATTAACTCTTCTCAGATTTCCAACAGGGTGCAGGAATCAATTGTGGCTAATGTTTCTTTGACAAGCGCTGCCATCTTCTTCAGGGATGGTGCCTGGGCATGCCCAGTCTGGTGGTACACTAGACATACCCAGGCATCATCCCTGAAGAAGTTGACAGAGTTTGCCGTTAAAACATCGGTCATAATTGATACCTGTACCCAAATGGAAGCCCAAGAAAAGTTTATTCGTCATTTACACCAGGAAAGCACTAGATCCTTTTTCAATTTCTGAAAAGTTTACAAAGCCATGTATAAAATGATAACTCTTCTTTTTACAAAGAGCAATAGCTCTGGAGACCAACATTTGCAGAAAAAGACCTCAGGTGTCTGACATAGAGAGGAACTTGCAATGTCAAACCCGGGGCAGGTTCCGGAACAGACCTAGTGTCGAATAAACTCTTCTTGGCTTCCAGCCAGGTACTGGTATCAATTTTAACCAACATTTTGATGACCGACACTGGCATCTTCATGACAAATGGCTGTCTCATTGTGCTTTACCTTGTGGTTAACCTTCAGCTTATTCATACAGAAGCAAGCCTGCTGCCTACCAAATACTCATGAACTTTTTTGTAATTTCAAGGACTAATTTCATCGGTTAAAATCGATACCTGAACCCGAATGGAAACTTAGTCTGTGTGTGTGTTTGGAGGTTGTGAAAATGCTGAAAGAGTTGTGCAGCGAAAGAGTTAATGAAAATTGTTTTGATACCACGTAGTGAATCTTTGAATTGTTTGAACTAATCACAATTAATAAAGAGATACAGTTAATGGATAATGTCATTGTCTGGTGTGGCTTGTCGCATTTTGCAAATTTGCTGTAATTGGCATCATAATATTGTCACATCTAATGAGGCACAGTGAAAAGCTTTGTTTTACATACCATCTGCACAAATCATTCCACTGTACTCTGCAGTAGTACAGAAGGAAAACCAATACCAAACTGCAGCATATTGTGTTACAATCACAGAGAAAGTACAGTGCTGGTAGATAACTAAAGCGCAAGGGCGATGAGAAATCCTGAGCGATCAATTGTTCATCTTCACCCATTCAGGACTACAAGAGCAGCACGATATCAATTGTTCTTGAGCCTGTCCCATGTTTTTACAAGTTTCTGTATCTTCTGCCTAATGGGAGGGGGAGAGGTCCTTGTTTATGATTATTGCTTTCCTGAGGCAGAAGGAAGTGTGGGCACAGTATATGGTGGGGAGATTGGTTTTCGTGGTAGACTGGGCCGCTATCGCAGATCTCTGCAATGTCCTTTATGGTCAGCTCACAAGCACAGAAAGGCAAGCTGCACAGAGTAGTAGATTCGACCCAGTCATTCATGGGCACATCCCTCCCTCACTGTTGGTACTATTTATAGGACGTGCTGCCTCAAGAAGGCAACGTCCTTCATTAAAAAATCCCTGCCATCTAGGCCATGCCATCTTCTCACAGCTACCATCAGTCAGGAGGTTGTCCCACACCACTTGGTTCCAGAAAAGCTTTTTCCCTTCAGCCACTTAGTTCTTGACTTCAGTATAGCAACACCACAACTACTTTGATCACCTTGCATTAAAATGGATTTTTGTTTACTTTTATTACTTGTTTTGAATTGAATTGAATTCTCTTTATTTCTTCCATCCTTCTAAGGATCTTGCATCGACATGAGGAGTAAAAATCTTTACATTACTTCTCCATCTAAATGTGCAATATGTAATCATAGTAATTTATAATAAATAGAAGAGTTAATGTAACATAGAAATTCACCCAAATCAGCATGAGTTAATCAGTCTGATGGCCTGGTGGAAGAAGCTGTCCTGTTGATCCTGGCTTTTACACTGTGGTACTACTTCCCAGATGGTAGCAGCTGTACTAGATTGTGGTTGGGGTGACTCAGGCCCCCACTGATCCTTTGGGCCCTTTTTTACACACCTGTCTCTGTAAATGTCCTGAATAGTTGCAAGTTCACAACTACAGATGCACTGGGCTGTCCGCACCAATCTCTGCAGAATCCTACGATTAAGGGAGGTAAAGTTCCCATACCAGGCAGTGATGCAGCCAGTCAGGATGCCCTCAATTGTGCCCCTGTAGAGGGTTCTTACGATTTGAAGGCCCATACCAAACTTCTTCAACTGTCTGAGGTGAAGGAGGCGCTGTTGTGCCTTTTTCACCACACAACTGGTGTGTACAGACCACGTGAGGTCCTCGGTGATGACTACTTGTCCTGGGATGCCGTCCAGACCCACGTTCTGTTGTAAAAAAAAAGATCACTCCCTACTTGTACATAGTTCTTTCCTTTTGCTTGTTTTTTCTTTCCACTCTTTTCTATAAGTGTATACCTCAGATAAATACTTTGTGGAGATTTGTGATATATATGATACATATATACAATGTCTGAAATACATCTTATGGAAATGTTTGTTTGATGATGAACTTCAATAAAAAAATAAATTACAAAAAAAAAGAACATGTGAGAAAATCTGAGCACCCGGAGAAAACCCAAGCATTCACGGGGATAGTGTACAAACTCTTTACAGTCAGAGGCGGGAATTGAACCCCAATGGTACGGTTAGACTTATCGTTGCACTACTGTGCCACTCTGACTCAGTGAAGGACCCTCTTGGTCTGCCAGAAGCTTGTTGGTCTTGCAACACAGTGAGCTGTTGGTAAGAGGGTGCTGCAGACTGGCTATGTCCAGGTTGCGGAATACGTGCTGAAGCTCAGTGCAGCCGACGCTGAGGCTCTGTGGGGAAGGGCTACAGTCTGAACTCGGTGGGGAAGGCTCTTGAGAATCAAAGGGCTGTTACTTCAGGGAGCAACGTGAGTGTCAAGAGCATGGCGTTTGTGTTTTTTTCTCTCTAACTACTAAATGAACGGACCATGAATCTACAGCACCATTTCTTCCTTTGTCGTTAATAAAGTATAGTAGAGTATGGTGTAAAAGTCTTGCGTACGTATATACAGCTAGGGCGCCGAAAACTTGTGCACTGTACTGTATTTGTCAACGTGGAGCGGAGAGCGAGCTTTTAAGCCTGGTGGGAGCAAAGGATGTTGGGAATGGTAAGGGTGAATGTTGCTGGAGAGGTGTGGGACAGGTGGCAGAGGAGGAGTGCTGGGGTGGGGTTAGAACAGGAGCAGACACACGCAGCCCTGATATACCAGTCAAGGGCATTTGCTTCCATTTATTTATCATTGTAGAATGTCTCTCTGGTGCTTCCCAGCTTCCCACTCTCTCCCTTCTCCTTTTCCAACCATGATTCCCCTCCCTGCCCCCTTCCCACTTTCAGTCCACAACAGAGACGCATATCAGAATCAAGTTTATCATCACACACGTATGTGATGACATTTGTGTTTTTTTATGGCAGAAATATAGTGCAATACATAAATTTACAGTACTATGTGAAAGTCTAAGGCGTTATAGAAACACACACATATATATACACTCAAGACTTTTGCATAGTACTGTATATTTTTGAAATTTTTAAAAATCCTTATCACCTCCCCCACACACTCACACACCTATAGATGCTGCTCAACCCACTGAGTTTGTTTACTTTTTGCTCCAGATTCCAGCGTCTACAGTTTCTTGTCTCCTGCAAATGACAATGATGGATCAAAAATGGACTGGTAAATTTGTCACGGAGGTGGCGGTCTGCAGACAGATTCAATTATATTACTAATCACGAATGGCATTCAACAAAATTACTAATATGTAATGCATCAACTCCATTGTTCCAACAGTAATTATCTCAATTGCCACATGCACAGAGTGAAATGATGCAGAATTAAATACAAGGTTATTTTCATTAATACATTTGATGTATTTCGTTTAGTTATCTCTGTTTGGAAGCTGTTTAAACTAAACAGTGTGAATGCTAATAGTTTCATTGATGAAATCTATTTAGTGTTTTGAATATTAAAGGATTCTGTCTATGAGGAACATGAGGGTATGCATGTTGATGCCTGAAAGCAATAAGGTTGAATTAGGATGAACTTCTCAAATTAATGATAGTGACATATATTCCAGGCGACTCCCCATTAATTTCAGCAGTCTGCAAATTGATCTGCAGACTCAAACATTTGCAGATCAAAATCAAGGTGGTTTTAAGTAGTCTTAAGTAGCTGAGTCTTTTGGAAAGAAATTCAGGAAACAACTTTTCACACTGAAGGGATCGTAGAAGCCCCTGTGAATATTGGCCAAATGGGTCTTTATAGAATTAGGAACATTATTGAGAGATATGGAGCTAAGGAGTGCAGATGGTGTTGAGGTACAGGTGTAGTGAACAGGTTCAAAGGGTTTAAGAACTTATTCCTGTGCCAGCATTTCCAATTAAGGAGTGCTAAACTCCAGCAAACACTAATCCCACAGAAGTCTGTTAAGATCAATCAATTAAAAAATGTCAACTCAAGTTGGATTGATTACCTATGCTTCAGTGCTCGAGAATAAGTTTGGATGGCCCTGTACTAGGACAATACAGGGATTCCTGAATATTTTTGGTCACTAGTGAAGATATAGCTGTTATGTACATCTTCATGCAATTATTGTATTTGTGAAATTTGGAGCAGTATTGTAGGTTATATGAATATTAATATCAAACATTAAATTCTCTGTTGCTCTGGACTCAATTATTCAAAGCACTTCTCACAGGTTCTTGTCCTTAAACCCTATATAAACTGAAGGACATTTAAAACTGTGTGCTTGACATCCCAATTCAAACAACTACATTCACCTATCATGTCCCAGTTAAGCTTGGCTTGTTGCCATACACCTGCTCCTGGTTAAACCATATCATTTTTAAATGTCTTTAACTTACAGTCATCCACCTGAATACTTCCTTCTGCCATTAGGTCCGAGGATGCTCCTGCAAAGTCGGTCAAAGCCTATATAAGTGCTAATTATCATTATTGTTTTTGACCATGAGCCTGTTGGTGCAATAGAAAATCATCACCTGAAAACCTTGGTACTAATTCCACTGTACATTTTGAAAAGCATAGGAGTGCAAATAGAAGAAAACTGAAATAACAATAGAAAATGTTGGAAAAGATCAGCAGGTCAAGTCACATCTGTGGGGAGAAGAACAATTTACCATTTCAGGTTAATGTCCATTCATCAGGACTGTTGCTTAAAGTATGAAAACCGATTATTTTATTCTCTCTTTGTAACAACACATTAGTGTCTTCACAAACTTAAAACTTCCTACACCTTCTGCTAACATTGTCATGCAGTTTAGTGCCCAGAGCTGACAGTGACTGTTCAAGTGTAAGGTTCAACTTGCCATAAAATTATAACAAGACAGTGCTAATAAGCTACTCAAACTCGGAAAATAAAACTCTACATCAAACTTCTTCCAAATTCCCTTCACATCTTGCCTTTGTCTCAAGTTCACACTTGCAGCATCCAGTCGGAGATACAGAAGAGCTGTAATCTGTTTTACAACTGTGCAGATAAACCTTTCCTCTGAGCAAGAATTTCTTACAATGGCTTGAAAACTGCGCAGCATTATAATTTTTTGTAATATGCATACCATAAATATTTAGAATGAAAATTAATACAGTATAACAAAGAAAATATTTTAGAATCCATAAACTTTCTTCTCTTCTGTTTTTATTCCAGCTTCATGGCAACAAAGGCTATGTGTGTGGGCACATTTCTGTTGCCGTGCAGATGCGCGCCCACTCAGCTTAGAAAGAACAGTGAAGAAGCTAATGGATTATCGGATGCAAGATCCCCAAGCACTAAACAAATAATTCCCGAACATGGCACTGGAAGAACTTGGAGTTAGCTTAGAAAGGTGAAATTAAAATAATAGGTATCAATAATAGTTATTTGAAACTGCTGAATAGTTGTTACATCCTAACCGCCCCAATGACATTTGGAGGCCTTGCACACAGGGTCTGGAACATAATGATGGAACTCTCAGCATAGGAACGTTCTGGTCATATTGTAAATTGGATGGGAATATGGTATTTCACCTTCCATTAGAGTTCAATGGAAAGGAAAAAATCTTTTTCTCTATCGTCTTGTGAAAATTGGGATTACCTTGAGAACACCATTATGCGTAGTTTCCAATTCAATTTCTTTCTTCTGCTCTCTGTACTCTGATAACAAGATGGTTATTACCTTGTAAATGCCTTGGACAATTTAGGGGTCAAAACAAAGGACTAAGCCTCACTGGTTTAAAATGTACGGAGCTATAATGATTCTCAAGCCTAACACAGTAGAGATTAAAGGCTGCCTGCAAATGATTTACTGACTTCAAATGCTATGAATGAACCAATAAAAGTGCCTGGAGCTGGCTGCCAAAATTGTAAAATGTGTAATAAAGCAACAGTCTGGGAAAATCAGAGTATACAATGATACGACTATTAAGAAAACAATACAATGACAGAGTAATTATGGAAAACCATTGAGCTCACAATAGGACAGCATTCATGAATAAAGATAATAAAAAAATTCTAAAGAAACAGTAATACAACCATTAGGTAAACAATAGAGCACAGTATAATGCAGCAACCAGTAGATCAATAGAGTACACATTGATAATTAGCACAAGGGACTGCAGAAGCTGGAATCAAGCAAACTGCTGGAAGAACTCAGTGGGTTGCTGAAATGTCAGGCAAAATCCCACATCAGCGCACATTAGTACTACAGTTAGGAAAACATGTTGATACAACACTTACAGAAAACAATAGGTATCAATTATTACAGCAATTTGGAAAACAAGGAGCTACAATTATTACAGCAAATTGGAAAACAGCAGAGCTAATTGATTCAGAAAAAAATACAATAATACCACAATGATACCACAACTGGGAAAACAACAGAGGACATAATGGTAAAACAATTAGGAGAAGTGTACACAATGATACATCAACCAAGAGCACAACAGAACACCCAGCAACGCAGCAATTATCCAAACAACCATTACAAAAGCCATTATAAAAGCAATAGAGCATACAATGATAGAACAATTAACAAGGCATATAGCATTGCATCAATTAACAAAACAACAGAGCACACAGTAATGCAGTAACTAGCAAGGCAAGAAAGCAGACAGCAATTAGCAAAACAATAGAACACACAGTAATGCAGTACTTATGAAAACCAATCGAATGCAAACAATGAGCAATTCACAAAACTAGAGAGGACACAGTGAGGTAGCAGTGGAGAACAAAAGAACAACACATTAAAAGACGGCCAAAACTACCCCCAGTGGAAGACTTCAAAGTACACAACACATTAACTAAAAAACCTGAAGATCACACAGTAACATCTTACATTTGGACAACTAAAGAATACAGACAGAAACATTCTACTGAGTCAGGGTGAGAGGGGAACGATTTGAAAAGGACCTGAGGAGAATTGTTTTTCACACAGGTGGTGGTGAATATATGGAACGAGCTGTCAGAGCAAGTGGTAGAGTTGGGTACAATTATGATATGCAAAAGACATTTAGACAAATACATGGATTGGAAAAGTTTGAAAGGTTATGAACCAGACTAGCTTATATAGATACCTTGCTCGGAATAGATTAGTTGAACTAAAGGGCCTGATTGTGTGCTAGATAACTATAACTCCATGATGAAGTACACAATATAACAAAAGTTCTGAAAAAAAGGAAGCAAAATTGCAAATAATATTGACAAACAATGGTTTAATCTATTTATTTTTTGTGGTGTAATATGTAATTGATGTAAAAAATTGTATTGTACTAATCTAAGTCGGACATTTATTGTATTTGTCATACTGTCAAGGCATAGTCTTGACCGACTGGTTTCATCAATTTTAATATTCAAATAAGTTTCCCATTTTTGTCTTTACTTATGAATTCCTTGTTTAATTGTCTGTTTTTGAATCAAATTATACATACAAGAAGTAAATTTTTTAATTTTTCCTTTTTGAATTAAAATTTCTATTTCATTAGGCTTCGGCATTAACATTGTTTGATCTAGTTTATCTCTTAAATAAGCCCTTAACTGAAAGTAGCAGAAAAGAGTGTTGTTTGATATTTTATATTTATTCTTTAGTTGATCAAACAACATCAATATATCTCCTTCAAAACAATTACCTATATATCTAATCCCTTTTTGAAACCAATTATATAAAAGTTGGTTATCCATTGTAAAAGGAATGAGTCTATTTTGAATTAGGGTTCTCTTTGCTAATAAAGATTTCTTTATCTCATCGTCAACATTTATCTTATTCCATAAATCAATCAAATGTTTTAATATAAGAGATTCTTTCTTTTCCCGTATCCATTTGGATTCCCATTTATATATAACATCTTCTGGTATATTTTCTCCTATCTTATCTAACTCTATTCTAATCCATGCCAGTTTATCTTCATCAAAAAAAGATGCAATAAATCTAAGTTGACTTGCTTTATAATAATTCTTAAAATTTGGGAGTTGTTTCCCTCCTAGGTCAAATTTACATGTCAATTTTTCCAATGATAAAAAGAGAGAGAAAGATTTCCCCCCTCACTATAATCTCCCCCCAGCCCTACCTTTCTTTCTCTTTTATTTCCCATTTCTCCACCTTCCCCCTAGCCCATTTCCCTCCAGCCTATCACTTCCCAGCTCTCTACTTCATCCCTCCCCCCACTTCTTATCCCCCCTCGACCATCCCATGTTACTTCACTCCTGATGAAGGGTTTCGGCCTGAAACATCGTCACTACCTCCTCCCATAGATGCTGTCTGGCCTGCTGAGTTCTACCAGCATTTTGTGTTTTTATTTATTTCCAGCATCTGCAGATTCACTCGTGTTGAACTGGCAGAAAAAGGCTGGTGTTAAGGACAACTCTAAAAGATGTGGATGTTATGTGTGTTCTTTAACAAAGCCAAACTCCCGTGAGTAAAAACTACTGACTTACAGATTTACATAAAGACTTCAGCTCAACCACATTTTACTCTAGACACTCCAGCCTGCCAAGACCATGTGTGCTCCATTCAAGAAGCATCACTTCCATTTCCATATGAACCGCAGGCATTGCACACTGTGAACTGAAGTCCTTCATTACATACACACATAACAACACATCTTCCCCTTTTAAAGAAAACAAACACAATAGTATGTCCTCATAACACTGAAAGACACAATAATACTTTCCAACAAATATAATTACATCAATTGTAATAAGCAAATATGGCCCCATATTCACTCTATGACTCTCAATCAGTCTCGGTGGTGGCTTAATTATTCCTTTTGGACTGCTATTTATTTCCACAGAGATGTTGCTTTCACTTGCTGTGTTAATACCAGTGGCCTTTTGATAACTCTAATCTATGTGTTCATTTCTTTCACATTCTTCTGCCAAGATCCTATCTGTCCCTCTTTGTTCGTGTTCTTGCTGTGTGACCATAAAATAGCTCCATGTGACTCATAATGGAGCCCTGGACTACATCCATGTGAGCAGTGAGTCTTTGCACAAGTTCTGGCTGAGACTTTCTCAATTCACAGAGCTCCTTTTGTAGGCTGTATTTCATACATAGCAAATCCCCCTGTTGGTTTGTGTTGAACTGTCGCTGTTGTTCTAACCTTGGGCCATTGTGGTCTCCCTATCTTCCTTTTTATTTTCCTCTTCAACCTCAGAGAGAATTGTGGAGAAATTTTTGATTTCCAGTCTTTAACTGAAAGTCAGTGAGAGACAGATTTTGAACCCAAGCTGCATAACGTGGAAGCAACATTGGTGACTTCCTCATGATCACTCTGTTCAGCACTAGCGTCTAACTGTCGTGCGGGTACAGCTGATATGGATGCCTATGGAAGATGGAGTTCCTGTGCTTCTCTTGCATAACATCTCTGGATCTTACAAGAATGCTGTTATGAGTTTCTCGAGTTACATCAGGTAAGCATCTGAGCCCCTCATAGACATCCGTGTACTCTTTACTGAGCAGTGCCTGGCCACCTTTGGTCTCTGAAGCCACTATGTACACTCATTCCACCAGCTTGTGCCTGTCACATGCAGTCAGACCTAATATTGGCTGTATTTACTTTCAGCTATTAGTAGCTGTGCCTTTAGGTACTATCCCTTGTGCTTGAAGGTCACAATACAGCCTCCTTTTACTGGTATGTTCTCCTCAGTATAGCCTGTCACTTTTAATTTCACTGGGTAAAAGGTTCCTTCCTTTAAGAGTTTTGTAATCATCCATAGACAACAGATTCATCTGGGCTCCGGTGTCAAGCTTAAATGGAGTTGGTCATTTCAGTGGCCTAATCAGCAGCAGGGGCAGTGCACAGCGAGGAGGTTACCTGCAGGTGAGTGGCACTTTATAAAAGGAGTGCTTCACAGGCGTTTGGTTTCAAACCGGCGGCCCAATCGGCAGTGGGGGGCAATGCAGACAGGAGTAAATAAATGTACAGAAGGGACAAGCAGAGCGGCCATTTTTGGGAGAGGGCCAGTGGTGAGAGTGGCTTTTGCTCA
Organism: Hemitrygon akajei; assembly: GCF_048418815.1. Classification (NCBI taxonomy): domain Eukaryota; kingdom Metazoa; phylum Chordata; class Chondrichthyes; order Myliobatiformes; family Dasyatidae; genus Hemitrygon; species Hemitrygon akajei. The sequence goes on from NC_133137.1 coordinate 55,781,967, forward strand.
AAGGAGGCTTCATCTCATAAGAAGTGTTGGCTCTGGGTTAAGTTGACCGTTAAATTTCTGTTAAGTTTCCCTTTTTCCTAACTGTGTCACGGGTACTTAGTGTAGTTTAAATGGCTGTTGTGTGTTCTTCATGCCGGATGTTTGAGTGAAGTACATCTGCGTGAAGTGCATCCAGTTGCAGCTCCTGCGTTAGGGTTATGGAGCAGCAGCTGGATGACCTTCAGCTTGTACGGGAGAGTGAGGAGATCATCAATTCGTTACAGGGAAATAGTTACCCCTAAGGTGCAGGAGGTGGGTAACTGGGTGACTATCAGAAGGAATGGAAATGTGAAAAGGCAGTTAGCGCAGAACAGCCCTGTGGCCATTCCCCTCAATTGTAAGAATACCATTTTATATAATGTTGTGGGGAATGACCTCCCAGGGGAAAGCCACAGAGACCAGGTTACTGGCACTGAGCATGGATCTGTGGTGCAGAAGGGAAAGAGGGAGAAGAGGGGAGCAGTGGTGATAGGGGACTCAGTAGTCAAAGAAACAGACAGGAGATCCTATAACATGAATGGGACACTCAGATGGAACGTTGCCTCCCAGGTGCCAGGGTCAGGGATGTCTCGGATCACGTCCACAGAATTTTGGAGGGGGAGGGAGAACAGGCAGATGTCTTGGTACATATGGGTATCAATGACATAGGAAGGAAAAGCAATGTGGTCCTGAAAAGAGAATTTAGAGAGCTAGGTAGAAAGCTGAGAAAGAAGCAGGACCTCCCAGTTAGTAATTTCTGGATTGCTGCCTGTGTCACACGCCAGTGAGGAAGAAACAGGATGATTTGGCAGGTAAATGTGTGGCTGAGAAGCTGTTGGAGGGGGAAGGGCTTCCGGTTCTTGGATCATTGGCACCTCTTCCAGGGGAGGTGTGACCTATACAAAAGGGCCAAATTGCACCTGAACCCAAGGAGGACCAACATTCGAGCGGGAAGGTTTGTTAGAGATGTTGGGGAGGGTTTAAACTAATTTGGTGGGGGGATGGGAACCAGAATGAAGGGACTCAAGATAGGATGGATGGTAAAAAAGCAAAGATAGCAAGCAGACTGTCAAGAAGGGCAGGGAGATGATACGAGAAAATTACAGCCAGCAGGGTGAGTATCGGTGCATTAGGGATGCAGAGTCAAAAAGGGTAGCAAATACAGCACTCAAAGTGTTATATCTCAAAGCATGGAGTATAAGATACAAGGAGGCTGATGTTGTTGCACTTTTACAGATTGCCGGGTATGATGTTGTGCCCATCACTGAATTGTGGCTGAAGGATGATTGTAGTTGGGAGCCGAATGTCCAAGGTTACACGTTGTATCAGAGGGACGGGAAGGTAGGCAGAGGGGGTGGTGTGGCTCTGCTGGTAAAGAATGGCATCAAATCATTAGAAAGATGTGACATAGAATCAGAAGATAACGAATCTTTGTGGGTTGAGTTAAGAAACTGCAAGGGTGAAAGGACCCTGATGGCAGTCATATACAGGCCTCCAAACAGTGGCTGGCATGTGGACCACAGATTACAATGGGAAATAGAAAAGGTGACTCAAAAGGGCAGTGTTATGATAGTCATTGGAGATTTTAACATGCAAAGCAATTCAGAAAATAGGATTGGTAATAGATCTCAAGGGAGTTAATTTGTAGTAGAATGCCTATGAGATGACTTTTTAAGAGCAGTTTGTCATTGACACTACTGGGGGATCAGCTATACTGGATTGGGTGTTATAAAATGAACCAGAGGCAATTAGGGTGCTTGAGGTAAAAGAACCCTTCGGAGACAGTGATCTCAATATTATTTGAGTTCAACTTGAAATGTTATAGGGAGAAAATAAAATCTGACATAGCAGTATTTCAGTGGAGTAAAGGAAATTACAGGGGTATGAGAGAGGAGTTTGCTAAAGTAAACTGGAAGGAGATGCTGACAGGGATGACAGCAGAGCAGAAGTGGCTCTCTGGGAAAAATGAAGGTGGTGCAGGATAGATGTATTCCAAAAACAAAGAAATACTCAAATAGCAAAGTAGTACAACAATGAAGTCAAAGCTAATGTAAAAGCAAAAGAGAGGGCATACAACAATGCAAAAATTAGTGGGAAGATAGATGATTGGGAAGTTTTTAAAAACCTACAGAAAGCAACTAAAAGAATCATGAGGGAAAAGATGAAAACTGAAAGCAAGCTAGCAAACAATATCAAAGTGGACAGAAAAAGCTTTCTCAGGTATATAACAATAAAAGAGATGAGAGTGGATATAGGACCACTAAAAAATGAGTCCTTTGAATTTCTAGCAGGGAACAAGGAGATGGCAGATGAACTCAATGAGTATTTTGCATCAGTCTTCACTGTGCAAGACACTGGCAATGTGCCGGATGTGAGGGAAAAGAAATGAGTGCAGTTACTATTACAAGGGAGAAGGTGCTCAAAAAGCTAGAAGATCTAAAGGTACATGAGTCACCAGATCAGATAAACTGCACCTTAGGGTTCTGAAAAAGGTAGCGGTAGAGACTGTGGAGGCATTAGTGATGATCTTTCAAGAATCATTGGACTCTGGCATGTTTCTGGAGAACTGGAAAATTGCAAATGTTACTCCACTCTTTAAGAAAGGAGACAGCAGAAAGGAAATTATAGACCAGTTAGCCTGACCTCAGTGGTTGAGAAGATGTTGGAGTCAATTGATAAGGATGAGGTTATGGAGTACTTGGTGACACAGGACAAGATAGGACAAAGTCAGCATGGTTTCGTTCAGGGAAAATCCTGCCTGATGAACCTGTTGGAATTCTTTGAGGGCATTACAAGTAGGATAGATAATGGGGATGCAGTGGATGTTATATATTCAGATCTTCAGAAGGCCTTTGACAAGGTGCCACATAAGAAGCTGCTTATCAAGTTATTACAGGAAAGTTACTGGTATGGTTAGAGCATTGGCTGATTGGTAGGAGGCAGTGAGTGGGAATAAAAGGATCCTTTTCTGGTTGGCTACCAGTGACTAGTGATGTTCCACAGGGGTCAGTGTGGGGACCACTTCTGTTTATGCTGTATATCAATGATTTAGATGATGGAATAGATGTCTTTGTTGCCAAGTCTGCAGATGATACAGAGATTGGCGAAAGGGCAAGTAGTGTAGAGGAAGCAGGAAGGCTGCAGAAGGACTTAGACAGATTAGGAAAATAGGAAGAAAGTGGCAAGTGAAATAATGTTGGAAAATGCATGGTCATTTATTTTGGTAGAAAAAATAAATGTGCAGACTATTTTCTAAATGGAGAGAAAATACAAAAAGGGGCAAAGGGGCTTTGGAGTCCTTGTGCAGAACACCCTCCTGGTTAACTTGCAGATTGAGCCAGTGGTGAGGAAGGCAAATGCCATGATAGCACTCATTTCAAGAGGTCTAGAATACAAGAGCAGGGATGTGATGCTGTGACTTTATAAGGCACTGATGAGGCCTCACCTTGAGTATTGTGAACAGTTTTGGGCTCTTCATATTAGAAAAGGTGTGTTAGCATTGGCGAGGGTCCAGAGGAGGTGCACAAGGATGATTCCAGGAATGAAAGGGTTATCATATAAGGAATGTTTGATGGCTCTGGGTTTGTACTCGCTGGAATTCAGGTTGAGTGGGGGGGGGGGGGATCTCATTGAAACCTTTCAAATACTGAAAGGCCTAGACAGAGTAGATGTGGAAAAGATGTTTCCCATGGTGGAAGAGTCTAGAACAAGAGGGCACAGCCTCAGGATAGAGGGGCATCCATCTAAAATAGATATGGAGAACAATCTTTAGCCAGAAAGTGGTGAATTTGTAGAATTTGTTACCACAGGCAGCTGTGGAGGCCAGATCACTGTGTGTATTTAAGGTGGAGATAGATACAGCATCAAAGATTACGGGGAGTGGGGCTGAGGGGAGAAAAGGATCAGGCATGAATGAATGGTGGAGTAGAATCAAAGGGCCTAATAGCTCCTATGTCTTATGGTCTTATAATCTCTTTCACAATCACTAGATGATCCACTGTTTTACCAGCACCAGCAGTCTGCAGAGAATCTACAAAGACTTCTTCCATTTTCTCATCAACTCTGTGCATGTTTCTCTTGGTAGCTCCTGCTTCGCAGCAGCTTGCTAAATGATTCTTCTTCCCATAATTATTATTGGACTTCTTATAAGCATGACACTTCTTTGGGATGTTTTGAGGCAATTTTTTGAGGAAATGACAAGCAGGGTAGACAGAGGGGATGCAGTAGATGTGGTGTACTTGGATTTTCAGAAGGCCTTTGACAAAGTGCTGCACATGTGGCTGCTTAGCAAAGTAAGACATAATAACACAATAAAGACAATTGAAAATTCAGTGCTACCCCAGGAAGTGTTCCAAGTTCAAGTACATTTGTTATCAAAGTACCTATTTGTCACCATTTACTACTCTGAGATTCAGTTTCTCACATGCACTCATGGTAGTTACAAAAAACAAATCAATGTACAAAAGACAAACTGTGCAAATACAAAAGTGCAAATAGTAAAAATAAATAAATAGATAGACAGATAATATTGAGAACAAGAGTTGTTGAGTGCTTGAAAGTCAGTCTATATCTTGTTGAAATAGTTAATTGCTGAGGTAAATGAAATTATCCACACAGGTTCAGGAGCCTGCTGGTTCCAGGGTAATAACTGATCCTGAACCTGCTGGTGTGGGACTTAAGGTTCCTGTATCTCCTTCCCAAAGGCAGTAGTCAGATTGTGCATTCAGGAAGATGGCATGTGTGAAGGAAAAATCATTTGATTATATGTTTTTTTTCTATTCACTCATTATCAGATGGTAGGTACAAAATATCTTAAAGTTTTAACCACAAAGTTTTTGATTTACTATCCTTTGTGCTAGTTTAAAACTCATTGAGTTAGAAACTGGCCTCATTTACAAAACTGAATAAGGGTTTAGAACAATTTAGTTACTGCTTTGAGTTTCCCAAAATAGCCTTCATAGAAGCTGCAACAAAACTGAACTGGGTCTTTCAGATTTAAAAACGTAGCAGCAACATTTTCAAAATAGATTATTTAAATTTGAAAGTAGACAGTCTTTATCCTGGGGAAAGGGAATCCAAAACCAGATAGCAGAATTTTAAAGTGAGAGGGGAAAGATTTAAAAGGGACCTTGGGAGCAACATCTTCACGCAGAGAGTGATGCGTACATTGAACAAGTTGCCAGAGAAAGTAGTTAAGGCAGGTATAATAATGGAACTTAAAAGACATTTAGAACATGGACAGGAATGGTTTTGAGCAGGGTTTCCCAACCATTTTTATGCCATAGACCAACACCATTAAGCAAGGGGTCTGTGGACCCCAGTTTTGGAACCTCTGCTTTACAGGAATATGGGCCTAATGCCGGCAAATATGACTAAATTAGGTGAGAATCTTGGCCAGCATTGATGAAGCATGTGTTTCCGTGCTATATTACTCTATGACTATTAATCTAAACATTCTAAGGAGGTGATAACAGTGGTCTAACATGACGTAGATTTTTCTTGCTTGTATACATTAAAGTCAACAGAGTCACAAGTGCTGTCTTGATAGTGTGATTTTAAATATCTGTTTGTTATCTATCTTCCACTGTATAGATCAAGCTGCACTAAATCATTAGCTTTAGTTATATCAAGGAATATCTTTGAAAACAATATTGTGTGGAATTGGGGCCGGAGGTGCAAATCAGAAATGCATTTGTAAATGGTTAAATATCTATGCATATAACAGATGATTGTTTCCAACCCTGTTAACCAATAGTCAGCTGTTTAATAGTCAATTGCATCATTGCCATTTGCATTGTATTAACTGGCTTGCCAACCTCATGCAGAAGCAACTGCTCTCAAGCTACAAACTCTCAGCTTACTAAGGTGCACCAAATGCAGACGTGAAGGGTAAATGTTAAGGTCAGAGTAAATTTATTATCGAAGTACATATGCATTGTTTTCTTTTGCACATTGGTTGCTTCTCAACCTTGGATTCTGTGTGGTTCATCTTTCATTGATTCTGTTGTATTTCTTTGTCCTACTGTGAATGCCTGCAAGAAAATGTATCTCAGTGTAGTATATTGTGACACATAAATACTTTGAGAAGAAAATACTTAAAAGAGTTTTGAACTATATACTACCTCAAGATTAATTTTCTTGCTGACATTTACAGGAAAATAAAGAAATAATATAAAATTTATATACATAAATAAAGATTGAGAACAACCAATGTGCTAAGGAAGACACATTGAGCATAAATAATTAAATAAATATTGAGAACACGAGTTGTAGGGTTCTTGGAAGTGTGTCTGTAGGTTGTGGAATCAGTTCAGAGTTGAGGTGAGTGAACCATGCCAGTTCAGAAGCCTGATGGTTGAAGGGTAATAACTGTTCCTGAACCTGGGATCACGTACCTCCTAACTGATGGTAGTAGTGAGAAGAGAGAGTGGTAAGGATGATGGGAGTTTTTGATGATGGATGCTGCATTCTTGTGGCAGCGCTCCTTGTGGATGTGCTCAATAGTGGGAGGCATTTGCCTGTGATAGACTAGGCTGTATCCACCACTTTCTGTAGGCTTTCCCATTTCTGGGCATTGGTGTCTTCATACTGGGCCATAATGCATTCAGTTAGGGTACTCTCTACTGTGCATCTACAGAAGTTAGTCCAACTTTTAGGTGACATGCCAAATCTATGCAAACTTCTAAGAAAGTAGTGGCACTATTGTGTCTTCTTTGTGGAGGCACTTCCTTGTTAGTCCCAGGACAGTTCCTCTGACCCAACAACACCAAGGAATTTAATGCTACACCTCAGATCCCCAAATGAGGACTCACTGATAGACCACTGGCTTCTTCAAAATAACCATCAAAAGCAGAACACTGAAATAAAATCAGAAGATGTTGGAAAAACTCAGGAGGTTAGGTCGCTTCCGCAGAGGGAGAAACAGAATAGTGTCAATGACTTCTCAATCAGACCTTAAAAAAATTAAAGTTAATATGACATTGGCATCACTGGTAAGATGGCTTTTATTTTGCATTCCTAGTTGTCTTTAGACTGAGTGATCTGTCAGGGATTTTGATGAAATGCTCTTGCATTCAGATAAGATAGGTAAGGAAGATTTTTTTCTTAAAGGGCATTTGCAAAACAAGATTGCAGTAGATTTAGAAAGAGTTCAAAACCTTCTCAAGGGCAGTTAGCGATGGACAATAAATGCTGGAACTACCATCAAAGGCTTCTAACCAAAGAATAAAATAAGAACTACGACAGCAGAAGAAGGAGGCAAAGGAATAGCAAACAATCTGCTAGAGGAACTCATCGGGTCAGGCAGCATCTGTGGGGATGTGGTAAAGGGTGTATACATTGATCCATAATGTTTCCCACATGGGATAATGCCCAGACACCGAGAGTCTGAATTGGATGGCCTATTTCTGAAGGGACGTGTGTGTTCTATAATGAAATGCAATGAAATGAAATGCAATAGACTTTAAGCCCATTCACATATTCAAAGTTCAAAGTAAATTTTAATTTCAAAGTACATATATGTCACCATATACAACAGCAAGATTCACTTTCTTGTGGGTGTACTCAATAAATCTATAGAATAATAACCAGAGCAGAATCAATAGCAGACCACCCAACTAGGGCCCTTAATCAGAGTGCAGAAGACAACATACAGATACAAAAATAAGCAGAAATAATAAAAATAAGTTAGCAATTAATATCGAGAACATGAGATGTAGAGTCCTTGAAAGTGAGTCCATAGATTGTAGGAACAGTTCAGCGATGGGACAAGTGAAGTCGAGTCCAGTTATCCCTACTGGTTCAAGAGTCTGATGGTTAAGGAGTAATAAATGTTCCTGAACCTGGTGGTGTGAGCCCTAAGGCTCTTGTACCTTCTTCCTGATGGCAGCAGCGAGAAGAGAGCAGGTCCTTAGTGGTGGGGATCCCCGATGATGGATGCTGCTTTCCTGCAAGAACGTTTCATGTAGATGTGTTCAATGGTTGGGAGGGCTTTACTTCTGATGGACTGGGCCATATTCACTACATTTTGTAGTACTGTCCGTTCAAGGGCATTGATGTTCCCGTACCATATTGTGATGCAGCCAGTCTATATACTCTCCACTGCATGTACGTTCATAATCGTGTTTTGCCACATAGTTTTTGTAATGACAATCTGGCAGTTAGATAGCCTTCATTACTGCTCTTAGCATTTTAACTCCAGGTTTATTCTGATACAAATTCATCAGCATCTGTGGTAAGGTTTAAACATACTTCACCAGGTCTAGGTTTCTGGATTGCCAACAGAGAAAATATTACCATAACCCTCTCATGTTCAGCATGGGGAAAAGGCAGTATTGTTTGTTACCAGGAAGGAATGAAAAGAAGGGCCTGTGATGTTGTGGGAGGCAAGACTGATGAAGGTAGAAAAGGCAGGTTGGCACAGGATGAAAGGACAGAATATTTGTAGAATTAATGATGAAGTGTAACCTGTTCTATCCTGCTGTTATAAGCCCATTTTACATTATTGTCTACCTGCACTGCACTTTTTTTTGTAACACTTTTATTCTGCATTCTACTACTGTTTCCTGCTGTACTACTCAATGCAATGATGTAATGAAGTGATTTCTATGGATGGTATGTAAAACAGATTTTTTCACCGTATCTGGGTACATGTGACAATAATAAACAAACTTACCAGTACAATGTTAAAATCTAGTTGTCTCTCATATACGTAAATGTTTAGAGCCCCTGTACATTTCCTGGGCTTACACCAGTAATTGCAAAATAAATGAAGCTAGCATGCAATCTCTAAACTATAACCTGCAACATTCTTGTTACACCATAGTTATGCTACATTTAATCATGTTCACCTTAAACAATGGTGACTGGAGTTAGAAATATTTGAAGTCTTTCCATTAGATTAAGAAGTGCCTTTCCTAATAAAATTAGGAAAAGCGGGGGCAGAGTAGGTAGAAAAGATCCAGTTTTTAGGTGGAGAAGTCTACAGACAGCATGTGACAGGAATTGTGGAAGAGCTGGTTTGAACAGAAGCAGCAACTGTTTTAGTTGGAGTTTAAACTATCAGAGATAGTGATCTAAAATGAATAATGTCAGCTTTTAAGAATGATGTTTAGGGAGAAGAAGATAAAAAGGGATTTGAGATACCTTGATTAGGAATATTGCTCATGGAGGATAGAGTCTAGTATTGATCACTTGGATTGGATGATTTATGTTATACATATGCAATGAAATATTTAGGAATGCTAATCACTTTAAGCACATGGGAATTGGTTTATTATAGTCAGATGTACTAAGAAAGAGTGATAATTTGTCTTGCACACTGTTCATAGGGATGAGATCATTATACAGTGCATTAAGGCAGAATGAGGCATAACAGTAACAAAGTGTAACAGCCTACTCCAATGCCTTTCACATGATTGCTGGGGGATTTCAATCAGGCTTGCTTGAAGAAATCTCTGCCCAGTTATCGTCATCATATCACCTGCAACAGCAGGGGTCCCAACGCAGTCAACTACTGTTACACTATGATCAGGAATGCCTACCGTTCCATCTCTAGATGGCAGTTCCGTAAATCTGGTCACCAGGCTGTCCTCCTATCAGCGTATAGGCATAGGCTAAAGAGTAAGGCGTCGGAGATAGGGACAGGAAACTAGTGAGGCAGAAGAGTGGCTATGAGATGAATTGGGTCTTGATCAAAGACTTATCAGAGGATTTGAATTAATACACCTCAGCTGTCATGGACTTTATAAAGATACTCATGGACGAGTGTGTTCCCACAAAATCATTTAAAGTCTACCCCAAACAGAAAACCTAGATGAGCCAAGAGTTCTGCTGTCTGCTGAGGGCTAGATTTGTGGCATTCAGGTCTGGCGACCAAACGAAGTACAAGAGGTCCAGGAGCAACCTTCAGAAACCATCTCACATGCAAAATGACAACTCTGGACCAAACTTAAACCACAAAGGATGCTCAATAGTTGTGGCAGGGTTTGAATGCCATCAGCTCCTTCAAAGTAAAACCAAACATTATATGTGACAAAAAGGTTTTGCTCCCAGATGAGCTCAACGCCTTTTATACTCTCACTGTCAGAATATAGTGACATCTTCAAGAATTCCCACAACCCCAATGACCCTGTAATTTCAGTCTCTCAAACATCTGGCCCAGACAGTTTACCTGGATGTAGCCCAGTCCATCACAGGCAAAGCCCTTCCCACCACTGAGCAAAACTATAAAGAGCACAGGAAAGCACCATCCATCATCAAGGATCCCCACCATCCAGGCAGTGCTCTCTTCTCACTGCTGCCATTGGGAAGGAGGTACAGGAGTCCCACACCATCAGGTTCAGAAACAGTTATTACTCCTCAGCCATTAAGTTCCTGAACTAGAGTGGATAACTTCACTCACCCCAACATTGAACTGATTCCACAGCTTATGGACTCACTTTCATGGATTCTACAACTCATGTTTTCAATATTATTTGTTATTTATTTATTATTATTTAGTTTTTCTTTGTGTATTTACACAATTTGCCGCCTTATGCACATTGGTTGTTTGTCTGTCCTTGCGTGTTTTTTTAAAAATTGTTCTATTGTGTTTCTTTGTGTCTACTGTGAATGTCTGCAAGAAGATGTATCTCAGGGTTGTATATGATGACATACATGTACTTTGAAAATACATTTACTTTGATGTTTTGATATTTTGTTAGTAGAAGTAAACAATAAGGTGCAAGGTCATAATGAGGTAGATTGTGAGGTGAAGAATCCTATGAGGGGCTTGATTATGAAAACCAGTCCATGTTCCCAGCCTTCCCTGGTAATGCTCCCACTCTTTCTGCACCACATTGGTGCTGCTTCATGCTGAGCTCATCAGTTTCATCAACTTTGCCTCTTACTTCCACTTTGCTCTTCTCTCCTCTTTCTCAATCTCTTTCTCCATCACTGGAGACAAACTGTCCACCAATATATTTTATAAACCCACCAGTTCCCATGCTCATCTTGACAGTACCCCTTCCCCACTCGGCCTCCTGTAAAAATGCCATTCACTTATCTCAGTTCCTTCATCTCTGCTGCATCTGTTCTCAGGATGAGACTTTCTTTTCCAGGACATTAGCGATCTCCACCTTCTTCAAAGAACTGGGATTCCCCTCCCTCCACCATTCATATTGCTCTCACCAGAATCTCCTCCATTTTCCAGACATCCACGCTCACCCCATCTTCCTGCCATCTTAACAGCGATAGAGTTCCTCTTGCCCTTCCCTACCACCCCATCAGCCTCCGCATCCAGCACAGCATTCTCTGTAACATCCACTGTCTTCAATGGGACCCTACCACGAATCAAATCTTTACCTTACCCCACTCTCCACTTACTGCAGGCATTGCTCCTTCCGTGATTCCCTTGTTCATTCATCCCTCTCCACTAACCTTTCGGTTGGCACTTATCCCCACAAGCAGCAAACGTGCTACACCTGCCCATTTACCTCCTCTCTCATTTGCATTCAGGGCCCCATTCCAGGTGAGGCACCACTTCAACTGTGAGTCTGTTGGGGTCGTCTACTGTATCCAGTGTTCCCAATACAGCCTCCTCTACATTGGTGAGACCCAGTGTATGATGGGGGAATGCTTTGTCAAGGGTCTCAGCTCCACTCACAAACAGCAGAATTTCCTTGTCACCAAACATTTTGATTCCTGTCCTCATTCTCGTTCTGACATGGTGGTCTATGGCCTCCTCTTCTTACCACAATGAGGCCACAATCAGGATAGAGAAATTGTACCTCATATTTTGTCTAAGTAGCCTCCAACCTGATGGTATGAACATTGATTTCTCCAACTTTTGGTAATTTTTTGTCTCCCCCTTCCCCCTTCTTCATTTCCCCAATCTGGACTCTTACCTCTTCTCCTCAATGGCCTATCACCTCCAGCTGGTGCCATTCCTCCTTCAAGTCCCCCAAGGTCCATTCTTCTCTCATTACAGATTCTTTCTTCTCCAGCCCTTTGGCTTTTCCACCTATTATTCCCAGCTTCTTACTTCATCCCCCGCCCATGCTCCTAGCTATCACTTTGGAGTCATAGTTGCAGAAAAGCACAACACAGAAACAGGCCCTCCAGCCCATCTAGTCCGTGCCAAAATATTTAAACTGCCCGCACTGTGACAATAACCCTCCATACACCTACCATCCATGTACCTATCTCTTAAATGTTGAAATCGAGCTCAATATGGACTAATTGCACTGGCAGCTCATTCCACACTCTCACAACCCTGAGTGAAGAAGTTTCCACTCATGTTCTCTTTAAACTTTTCACTTTTTACCCTTACCACATGACAACTAGTTGTAGTCCCATCCAACCTCAGTGGAAAAAGTCTGCTTGCATTTACCCTATCTATACCCCTCATAATTTTGAATACCTCATCAAATCTCCTCTCAATCTTTTATGTTCCAAGGAATAAAGTTCTAACCTATTCAATCTTTCCTTATAACTCAGGTCTTGCAGACCCAGCATCATCCTTGTAAATTCTCCCTTCAACCTTATTTATGTCTTTCCTGTAGGTAGGTGACCAAAACTACACACAGTACTCCAAATTAGGCCTCCGCAACGTAACATCCCATCTTCAGTACTCTACACTTTGATTTGTGAAGGCATATATGTCAAACGCTTTCTTTATGACCCTATCTACCTGTGATGCCACTTTCAATTAATCATGGACCTGTAGACTTAGATCCCTTTGCTCAGTGCTTCAGTGCCCTACTATTCACTATGTAAGACCTAACCTTTTTGGTCCTGCCAAAGTGCAACACCTTGCACTTGTCGTTCATTAAATTCCATCTGCCATTTTTCAGCCCATTTTCCCAGATGATCCAGATCCTACTGCAAGTCATGATACTCTTCCTCACTGTCCACTACACCCACAATCTTAAGTAGCACTCACAAAATGCTGCAGGAACTCAGCAAGCCAGGCAGCATCCATGGAAAAGAGTAAACTGTTGATATTTCAGGCCAAGACCCTTCATTTGGGCAGTCATAAGGCTCAAATTTTTTAGCCTCCTGAGAAAGTGCATTACAGGCCAAAACTGCAATACATGGTCCCTGCACAGCTTGCTTGTGTCTGCTTTGACAATGAGCCTGCTGCATGGAAATCCGGCAGAGAGGTTTCTGTGTCAACCTGACTAGAGAGTAAGAGAAAAGCACCCGTGCAGAGCACGCAGAAATGAATAGTGTCCAGGAATGTAGCTGGTTTCAGCGAGTTGTGGGGGAGTGGAGGGAGAAAGAGGGAGAAGTCTTGGTGTTCTATGGGGACTCAGGCTTCAGCCTCCTCCACTGAGAGTTTGCGTGACCCATGATTGCCAGCTGAGAGTGCTGGAGGCTATAAGCTGAATTGGAAGAACTGAGGAACTTGAAGGACAGTCAGTAAATAGGTAACTTAAACCCTGGAAGTGGTATCTAGGTGTGGCGTTGGACATCAGTGTGGTTCCTCGCTGAGTATTAGTGTCTCATATACTTGCAGCTCCCAGGGCCTTATTGTTGCCTCTGTGACAATGTGCGCTGATGACTGAACCTAGGTGCAGAGGAATGATGGACTTCCAGACAGAGACAGAAAGAAAGAGTTAAATTATAGGAATTTCATGCATTGTTAGTTAGAAGTATCTCCTCCTCGGTAGTGAGGGGAACACACCACTCAAATAATGGAGGTACTGCTGCACCTACATGACTATCTATGTGGTGATGTCATTTCCGAGGAAGTAGAAGCTTTCAACCCTCTTGGCCTCAGCAGAACAGGAGTGTGTGCAGCAACCGTCACTCTCCCCTCCCCTCCCACACACCCTCATGCAGTTAGTGACCAGCTCCTTTGTTTTGCTGACTCTGACGGAAAGATTGGTGCCATAAAACCGGGCCCACTAGGCTCTCCTTCTCTATCATGTTCTCCGACTCAACCTTATTCGAGGTATGGCCCTCTACAGTGATGTCATCTGCAAACCATACATGAAATTAGAGCAGATTCTGGCCAGTGAGTTGTGAGTGGTTTGGGAGTAGGGTAGGAGGCCGTGTGACACCATTATTGAGCATAATCATGGTGGAGGTGTACGAAGCAGAATGCTGAAAGGGGAAGTGAGGAAATGACAGATTGTTGCCTTCTATGTCTGAGCGTGTGATGCTGCGATGTTCCAGCTTCGTTCGTCTCGGCGTTCCCCAACTTTGAATACCTAACAATCAAATGGCATCCATTCTACTTACCTAGCAAGTTGTCCGTAATCCTGACTGCAGTTTACATCCCACCAATGGCTGACTATAATCATGCCCCTGAGATACTGCATGATTACATCTCCAAATAAGAAAAAGTTCATCCCGATGCATTTTAAATCATAGTTAGGGAGTTCAACCAGGCTTGTTTGAAGAAAACCCTGCCCAATTACCATCAGCACATAACCTGTAGCACCAGAGGCCTCCCACACACCAGAGCACCAGTATACTTTGATATGGCATGGTCAGACTGCATTTTGGTAAATCTGATCACTTAGCTATCCTTCTCCTACCTGCATACAGACAGAGGCTAAAAGGCAAAGTTCCAGAGATTAGGACAACAAAGAGGTGATCGCGAGTGAGGCAGAGGAGTGCCTATGGGTTTGCTGTGAAACATGACATGTGAAAGGGGCTTCCCTTCCTCTACTGCCTTCAACTGCATCTCTTCCATTTCTCGCACATCTGCCCTCACCCCATTCTCTACCACCTCACCAGGGATAAATTTCCTCTTGTCCTCACCCACTACCCCACCAGTCTCTGCATTGAGCACATAATTTCCACCCTGTAATTTCCACCATCTCCAACAGGATCCCACCACCAAGCACACCTTTCCCTCCTCCCCACTTTCTGCTTTCCATAGGGATCACTCCCGACACAACTCCCTTGCCCATTCATCCCTTCCTCCCTACTGATCTCCCTCCTGGCACTTATCCTTGCAAGGGGAACAAGTACTACATCTGTCCCTACACCTCCTCTCTCATTACCATTCAGGGTCCCAAACAGTTCCTTCCAGGTGAGGCAACTCTTCACCTGTGAGTCTGTTGGGGTCATATACTGTGTCCAGTGTGGCCTCCTGTATATCAGTAAGACCCAATGTAGATTGGGAGACTGCCTCACCGAGCACCTACACCCCATCTACCAGAAAAAGCGGGATCTCCCAGTGGCCACCCATTTTAATTCCACTTCCTATTCCCATTCTGAAATGTCAGTCCATGGCCACCTCTACTGTTACGATGAGGCCATACTCTGGTTGGAGGAGTAAAACCTCATATTCCATCTGAGTAGCTTCCAGCCTGATGGAATGAACATCAATTTCTCAAACTTCCAGAACTGCCCCCTTCTTCAACCTTCCCCATTCCCTTGTCCATCTCACACTTCATTCCCTTACCTGTCTATCACTTCCCTCTGGTGCTCTTCTCCCTTTTCTTTCTTCCATGGCCTTCTGTCCTCTCCTATCAGACTCCCCCTTCTCCAGCCCTGTACCAATCAACTTCCCAGTTCTTTACTTCACCCCTCTCCACCTGGTTTCACTTATCACCTTTGCTTCTTTCTCCCCTCTCCCCATCTTCTAACCCTGACTTCTCATCTGTTTTTCTCCAGTCTTGTTCGGGTCTTGGCCCGAAACATCAACTAAACTCTTTTCCATAGCTGATAACTGGCCTGCAGAGTCCCTCCAGTATTTTGTGTGTGTTGCTCTTCATCTCATGTTCTCAGTATTTTATTATTGTTATTATTACTATTATCATTATTATTATTATTATTTCATTTTTTATTTGCATAGTTTTGCGCGCAGGTTGAACACCCAAGTTGGTGTGGCCTTTCATTGATTCCATTAGGTTTATTATTCCATATGGATTTATTGAGTATGCCTGCATGAAAATAAACCTCAGGGCTGTTTATGGCGATATGTATTTACTTTGTAATGAATTCTCCTTGAACTTTGAATTTTGTCTCTGCCAGTAGAAATAATGACAAATCATGGTAAATGACAATCCATGAAAAATATTGAAAGTACAATTCAAACTTTGGCACAAGTTTACATTCCTTTAAGACTATAAACCAGGTAACTGTAAATAACTATAGCTAACAAGAAAAATTCAAATAGTTTCAGATTAAAATATGTGGATTAAAAGTTACTCTGAGAAACTGAAGCTTATTGAGAGGAATTTTTTATTGGAAAAATCCCAGATTGTATGTTTTTTAAATTATTGTGATGTGTACCTGGAGAATTTAGGCTTACAAGTTATTATTACGATGTTATAATTTTCTTTAGTAAATACGCTCATCTCCACTCCATACAACAGACTCGGCAGACAAACTTAACCAAAATGTATTTGCTGTAATCCAGCAATGAAGTGTGCAACAGGCAGTATTTGGTAAGGAACTAACAGTATTTTCTATTGTTGGTTTCTTATAGAATTGTGACTTAAATGAGAATACTTTCTGTTGTTTGTTCAAATTCCCCACTCTCTCTTATCATCCCTCTCTCACTGGAGTGCTAATTAATGGTCTTGGTCAATACTGCACAGAACAGCACTTGAAAAGCTAATCGTTTACATAGGCTGAGGTGGCATCTTCAGCAAACAGAAATGATAAGAGGGGGTTAAGAAGTGACCAAACAGAGATCTCCAATATTAGGAACAATCAAAACAGGGTAAATAAAAATAAGTGTTTAATTTTTTAAAAATTTATTTATAGCACAGACACAGCATGGAATGGGCGTGCCCAGCCCTTTCAGCCATGCTGCTCAGTGGTCCCCTGATTTAATCCTAACCTAATCATGAGAAAATTTACAATGACCAATTAACCTGCCAACTGGTATGTCTCTAGACAGTAGGAGGAAGTTGGAGCACCCAGAGCAAACTCCCACAGTCTCGGAGAGGACTCCTTACAGGCCTCGGTGGTAATTGAACCCAGGTTATCTACACTATAGAACCTGGTGCTAACCAATACCCTACCATCCCACTCTCATACAATTAGCAGAACAGGACAAGAAGGCACACATTTAAGTAACTCTAGAATGGAAAAACACATGAGAAACTTGGAAAACCATCTATACAGCATAGTCCAAGTTAATCACTTCCAGGAACTGGCATTGCCTGACAAGAAGAGGATATATTGTTTATTCCCAATTGCCTCTGTCATTGAATTTGGATTCTGTATTGGCCTTGAACCATTGTGGCCCTTCCTATGAAGGCACTAAATTGCTTTAAGGATGAGTGTATCAGAATTTAGACTCAGTGAAGATCAAGGACTGACAATATCTGATTTCACCACTTCCCCTTGTAGCTATTAGTCATTCTGTGTGTAAAAAGATTTCCATTAAAACACCCTCTCCTTCCTTAACTTATGCCCTCTTGTTTTTGATTCTTTAAGAAAAATTTTGACTATTTACCCTATCTATGCCTGATATAATTGTATCTTTCGATCCAGTCGCTATTCAGCCTCTTTTATTCCAGACAAAATAAGATGAGCCTACCCAACCTCTCCTACAACTAAAGTAATCCAACATCCCAGGGAATCTCCTCTGCACTCTCTCTAGCACCTTCATATTCTTCTGATAGAGTGGCACACAATACACCAAGCATCACAATGAACAGGCTGCCATTATCAAGCCTAGTGGTAGAGGTTTTGGGTCTAGTAATGCTCTCAAAGCTGAATAACCAGAATGTGCTTTGTAGTTTGTGCCACCTCAGTGCACCAGTGGTGTAGGGGTGAATGCTTAAAGGAGTGTATAGTTGTTCTTGGATAGTGTCAGATTTCTTGAGTGTCTTTGGTTTAAAACACAATCAGTCCAAGTGCAAAGCTTTCTATTACACTAACCTATAGCTTGTAGATGGTGGAAAGGCTTCAGGTAGTGAAGAGGTGAATCACTTTCTTAAGGATACAGAGTGCCTGACCAACTTTTGTAGTTACAGCATTTATTTCCCAAGTCCAGATAATTTATAGTCAATAACAATACTGGGGAGGGTGAGGATGAGTTCTAGGGGTTGAAAGAGGGTGGTGAAGTGAAATGCCATTAATTGTAAAGGGTTAATTTTCTCTTTTCCAGCATTCCTGTGGCACATGTAAAGGCCATAAGACTGTAAGAGCAGAATTAGGCCATTTGGCCTGTCAAGTCTGCTCCACCATTCCATCATTGATGATCTATTATCCCTCTCAACCCTATTCTCCTGCCTTCTCCCCATAACTTTTTACTCCATTACTAATCAAGAACCTATCAACCTCTGCTTTAAATATACCCAATGACTTGCCACCCATGGCCATGAATTCCACAGATTCACCACAGTCTTGCTAAAGAAATGTCACCTCATCTCTATTCTAAAGTGATGTTCCCCTATTTTGAAGCTTTTTGATCCTAGAATCCCCCAGTATAGGAAACATCTTTTCCACATCAATTCTATCTAGGCCTTTCAATATTTGATAGGTTTTCTTTAGATCGCCCCTCATTTTTCTAAACTCCAGTGAGTACAGGCCCAGAGCCATCAAACCAACCATTTATCATCCCATTCCTGAAGACTGGCAGGCCTTGCCACAGGAAGCCACGGGCTACCTGAGTTTGTAAGGTGCTATGAACCGAATTGGCATCACCAGTGAACATCTCCTCTAGAGAACAAACCCAGGTACAGCAGTGAAATTCTCTACAGATCAAACCCAGCAACAGCAGTGAAATTCTCTACAGATCAAACCCAGGTACAGCAGTGAAATTCTCTACAGATCAAACCCAGCAACAGCAGTGAAATTCTCTACAGATCAAACCCAGGTACAACAGTGACATCTCCTCTAGAGAACAAACCCAGGTACAGCAGTGAAATTCTCTACAGATCAAACCCAGGTACAACAGTGACATCTCCTCTAGAGAACAAACCCAGGTACAGCAGTGAAATTCTCTACAGATCAAACCCAGGTACAACAGTGACATCTCCTCTAGAGAACAAACCCAGGTACAGCAGTGAAATTCTCTACAGATCAAACCCAGGTACAACAGTGACATCTCCTCTAGAGAACAAACCCAGGTACAGCAGTGAAATTCTCTACAGATCAAACCCAGGTACAACAGTGACATCTCCTCTACAGATCAAACCCAGGTACAGCAGTGAAATTCTCTACAGATCAAACCCAGGTACAGCAGTGAAATTCTCTGCAGATCAAACCCAGGTACAACAGTGACATCTCCTCTAGAGAACAAACCCAGGTACAGCAGTGAAATTCTCTACAGATTAAATCCAGGTACAACAGTGACATCTCCTCTAGAGAACAAACCCAGGTACAGCAGTGAAATTCTCTACAGATCAAACCGAGGTACAGCAGTGAATATCTTCTCTACAAAACTAGTTTGGGTCTGGATCTTATTTGGCTCCGAATGTGAAATCCTAAATGCAGAAGATTTTCCCATTAAGAGAAGTTGGGGTAGGGTGATACAGAATACTTTCATTATGTATTGATTGCAAAATCCCCCAGCACTAAAGTTTGCAATCTAAATCCAGATAAAGTTGGACTGAATGTACATATAGAAAATATATATGTGGGCAGCACATCCTGGTATTCTACATTGAATAACAGCTCACAAACACGTGTCAAAATGAGGACAGTGAAGGAGATAATGTCATACAGTAATTTCAAGATCAATATCTCAATTCTCTCTCAAGAATTATGCTCTGGTTAAAGAAAATAGTCAAGTTCAATCCATGTTTATATTTATAAAACTGTAGACTATAAGACATAGGAGCAGAATTGGGCCATTTGGCCCATTGAGACTGATCTGCCAATCCATCATAGCTGTTTGTTATCCCTCTCAATCCCATTCTTGTCATAACGGGGGCATTGGGAGCAGACCCAAATGCAAGACACCGATACTGAACTACCAGGAACAGGACAAGATGTGAGAAGGAAGCAAGGGAAGTGGGGAAGAAAGGACACTGGACATGACACAGGCCCTGGACGAGACAAGGATTCCGGGCCTGGGCTAGGACTTGACGATGATAGTGGAACCAGGACATGGAACTGGGAACTAGGAGCCTGGGCTTGGACTCCGAGCCAGAAACTGGACAAGGACCCAGAACCTGGGTCTTGCCTCGGGCTCAGACTCCAGAACTAGGCGAAGACAAGATGTGGCTACAGGACAAGGAGAGGCAACAGGACTGGACGTGAAACTCCTGGCAGGACAAGGGAACCCCAGCACCAGCTGGGCAAGGTACTCCTGGGCTGGGCGAGGCACATGGACAAGACGAGAACACAAAGCCGTGGCTTGGACAGGACAAGGTTCTTGGACATGGCTAAGACTGGACGAGACCATGACAATTCTCTTGCCTTCTCCCCATAACCTTTGACACCTCTACTAATCAAAAATCTATCAACAACCTTCACTTTAAATATACCCATTGACTTGGCCTCCACAGCCATCTGTGGCAATGAATTCCACAAATATATTACCCTCTGTTATAGAGAAAAATGAAGAATTATATATAATTCTGTATACCTTCCTTTATAATTGTTGAATGCTGTTTTTTGTTGCGTCCGCACCCTGACCAACACGCCACAGCAAATTCCTACTACATGTAAATGCATAAAACAGCTAAAGTTATGCACACAAAATGCTGGAGGAACAGAGCTGACCAAGTAACGTCTATGGAAAAGAGTGAACAGCCGACAATGCGATTTCCAGCATCTGCAGATTTTCTCTTGTTTGTGATTGGACTATTACACTGCGAAGTCTCTTCCAGGGATGCCTACCCTGAAGAAATGTAAGTCTTCCCTTGAAGGGCCTCAGCCGAAAGCGTGGACTGTTCACTCTTTTCCATAGATGCTGCCTGGCCTGCTGAGTTCCTCCAGCATTTTCTGCGTGTCGCTGGCTTCCAGCATCTGCAGATTTTCACTTGTTTGCAGTAAATAAAAGTTGATCGTCAAGTTCAACCTTGATATCTTTTACTGATTATCAAGCACTATACAAGCAGAACCAGCTTTAGAGAGGAGGGACAAGTTATCTCGCTGCATAGTGGAAAGAGGATTGCTCTTAAAATAATAGTTTTCAATCCTTATTGTGAAAAGAAAGGAGAGGAAAGAACCTGTAGTAATCAGATGCCACAAGTTTTAAGTGAAGTTAAATTTTATCGGGGTATTAGTTACGAAGAACACCAAACCGTCCCCTAAGGCCACAGTCGGGCAGCAGCACAGACCAGGCGAGGAAGTGCAGCTCGGTTTCCTTCCACTCAGTGTGACGTGCTGGCCAATCACATCGAAACAAGGAGCAACAAGCGTTCATCTCAACAATAAAGAAACACACAGCGGGCGCAGGGAGCGGTAGAGAAGCGAGGAGTCCAGGGGCAGTTTTGGTACGTGTCTTAATGCACATATTGCAACTAATTCACTAGTTTCGTGTTTTAAGACACTTGTGTTTTCACTGCCTATGTCGATGTTCTTGTTATTTTTAATTGTATTGTTGATTTTTTTTAAAAAAAGCAATCCGATCCCTGGTAACGTGGCAGTAAATGCAGTGTTCCGCTATGTGCTTTCATTTTTTTGTGTTTCAAAGCCAGGATTTTAATTGAAAGTTTTCCCCTGAGTGCTCTTTGAAAGTTGGGGATCTTGCGAAACTCTCAGGCTGCCCCGAGAAGGGTGAACACGGTGAAACTTGCCAGGCGGGAACATCGTATCCGTACCGCGGCTTCCTCGGTCTATTCTCCAGCGCTTACTCTGTAACTCGGGCACATCAATCAATTCTGACCTTGAGAAAGAAGCGTGGCAAATACAGAGGCAATAAAATGATAAATGGTGCATACAAGTCAAGGGAGAGATAACTTGATACCTTTAAAGCACGTTCCACATCAAGTTTCACTTTTCGAGACACAGGATGTATTGAGTTGTTTTCAATTAGTCAAATTGCAGTCTTTATTTTCTTTAACTGTGAACATTGCAAAATGGGGGGCACTTTATTTTCTAAATAGCATCCTCCTGTAGACGTTAATATAAAACGTTGGAACTGGTGCTCGTGGATAAAACAGTATTATTAAAGGCAAGGTTACAAAGTAACTGAATGTCACCTTGTTGGGACGCAGAACTTTTGACTGGCCTTTCCTGTGCTCCTTTGCACGAGTTCTGGGATGCCGATCCCCATCCCTGACAGCCGAGTTTAAAAAAAAATAGCCTAACTTTTGCGAATAATCTTGGCTAGTTCACACTTCTGTGACAGTGTGCCATTTGGCATCCCACCAAAGAATGCGGTTTGAGGGGGAGTTTCGGAAAATCCAATTTAGCTATACACAACGCTTCGAAACTTTTACTCCAAAATAAATAACTTTAAAAATGAAGAAAAGCCCAGAGTACAAAGGGGCTTTAAAATATTGGATTTGAATCTCAATGGGAGGTTAAGGAAAAGAAGTCTAGAGCTTTTAGTCTGGATAAATGAAAACGTGAGTACTGGTGGAGAGGAGCGGGAAGTGACGTGTGAGAGGCCAGAATGGGAGGTAGAGACGGGGTTTTTGAAGCGAAATACTGAATGAATATTTTAAACTTATTTTGGTGTTAATACCTGGATACAGAGAACTGAACTCAGGATAAGGTTTAGTTAATAAAGACTTTGAAACTTGCCTCAATCTAGTCTGGCATTGAAGTCGGCTGTAGCTATTCTCTGGTTGACTTTTCTGCAAGGTCATTTATATATAGCCAAGTTTTCAAAGCCAAAATAAAAGATGAACAAGTGGCTGTTGCTCTCGAGTGCGTTGTCTGGTGAATTATCAGCTTGATGGCTACACGTTTTCCACTTCTTCCAGAATGATTGAAGAATAAGTGTAGTGGGAGAGCTTGGTAGTTTCAGATCTGATTGTTCAGATAAGACCATAAGACATAGAAACGGAATGAAGCCATTCAGCCCATCGAATCTGCTCAGTCATTCCATCATGGCTGATTTATTACCCTCTGAACCCCATTCTTTCGCCTTCTCCCCATAACCTTACTAATCATGAACCTGTCAACCTCCGCTTAAATACACCGAAAGACTTGGCCTGCACATCCATCTGTTGCAATGAATTACATATATTCACCACCCTCTGGCTGAAGGACTTCCTCCTCATCTCTTTTAAAGAGACATCCTTGTATTCCGAGGCTGTGCCCTGTGGTCACAGACTCCCCATATATAGGAAAAATCTTTTCCATGTCCACTTCGTTTAGGCCTTTCAAAAATTGATAGCTTTCAATGAGCTCCCCCCACCCCATTCTTCTAAACTCCATTAAGTACCATCCCAGTGACATCAAATGCTTCTCAC
Organism: Hemitrygon akajei; assembly: GCF_048418815.1. Classification (NCBI taxonomy): domain Eukaryota; kingdom Metazoa; phylum Chordata; class Chondrichthyes; order Myliobatiformes; family Dasyatidae; genus Hemitrygon; species Hemitrygon akajei. The sequence continues at coordinate 55,805,258 of NC_133137.1, forward strand.
ATGTTAACACTTTCATTCCCAGGATCATTCTCATGGACCTCCTCCAGACCCTCACCAATGTCTCCCCCATCCAGCCTGTGAAAGGTGTAGGGAGATGCTCAGTCCGGTTCCTTGGGAGGCTGGACTTGCAGGGCAGAGCTGTTCCCAGACTGAGTGGTGCATGAGGTGTCAATCTGTTTGTGCTTTCAAAACCAAAGAAAGGTAGATGGAGTTTGTGGGCTGATCTTGAGTCAGCCAGTTCTGGCAAGGTATTTTCTTAGTACTAGTGATAGCAATACAGAATAGAAATGGACATGTCATCCCACTATGCTGACTGACCTAAATATTATTAACTAACACCTATACCTTTGTAATTGGATGCTTCAGCTAGATACTTAAATGTTGTGGGACTCTGAGACCCAGCTCTTCAGTACATTTCAGATTCTAAATCAATATATGTCAAAGTAAATTTATTATCAAAATACACAAATGTCACTGTATATTACCTTGAGATTCATTTTCTTGCAGGCATTTACAGGAAAATAAATGTAATAGAATTGATGAAGAACTATATATAAATAAAGACTAACAAACAATCAATCTGAACATCTCCTGGGGAAAGACAAAAAATCTTCCTTTGATTCCTCTAAATTTCCTATTCCCTGCCCCACTAACCCAGGCCCTCTAGTTAATGACTCCTCTTCTATAGTAGCAAGGTTGTGAAAAACTGGCATGTGCTTTCCACTTGCAGGAGTGTGCTATAACTGAAGTTTCATTTTATGCTTATCAAGATGAGCAGCAGTGGATGGACTGTTATCATTTTTCTAATTTTTCAGTTCTTCATTGACGAGAGAAAGCCTGTATCAGTTGGTAGCACCTCTCACAATCTCAGGGTGGCCCAGTCCTTTTCAGTGTCATTGAGATGTAACCACTGTTTGATATGGGCGTATAGCTGTGTGAGACAGGACTCTTACTTGGAAAATGCATGGTGCTGACAACGTGCCTGTAATGGAAAGAATTCCATTCCCTGGCCCCCAACATAAATCAGATCTGTACAATGGCATTTAGCCTGTTGATAGTAGTTTAAACTAGAGTACAAGCCCTGTTTAGCATTATATAGAGGTTTCTTTGTAGCTGTAAAACATATGGTTATCTAACAAATAAATTATTTATTTACCTACTTAGAGTTACAGTGTCCATCAAGCTGCATGGCCCAGCTACTTAATAATAGCCTAATCTCAGGACAATTGACAGTGATCAAGCAACCTACTAACTGGCACAGCTTTGGACTGTGGGAGGATATTGGAGCACCCAAAGGAAACCCACAGGTTCATGGGCAGGATGTACAAACTCCTTACAGACTGTGTGGGAAATGAACTCTGAACTCTGACACCCTGAACACCAATGACATCACGGTAACCACTATGCTACTGTGGTGCCCTAATGCAATATGTCTAAGTTTAGGTGACAACATTTAATTTCAGTAGGTCATCGCGCTTATACTTGACAGCATTTACTAAAAAGATATGATCATCTAGATCCACAAACACGAGACAATCTGCAGATGCGTAAATCCAAGCAACGAGAACTAAATGATGGAGGAAGTCAGCAGGCTGGAGATGCAGCCTGGCCTGCTGAGTTCTTGCAGTGTTTTGTGTGATCATTTAGATATTTTTGGAAGTAAGACAAAATGTATTATTATTTAAAATCCTTTTAAAAATTATTTTATTAGTAGTCAGAAAACATGGCAAGCGTGGAGCAGAAGCTTATCACCCCTGTCTCTCAAGCTCAGTCCGATGCTTCGAGAAATAAGGTCACCATTGTGGGTGTGGGCCAAGTTGGGATGGCCTGTGCTATCAGCATTCTCTTGAAGGTAAGTTTGGACTCGTGGGATGTTGTTTTGAACAAATGTAGTTTCCATCTTAAATACTAAATACTTGGCACATAGTGCAACATCTGAATTGATGATAGATTTATTTTCACAAATTGTTAACTGTGATTCAACAGAAAGTTCAGCACTGTGATGGTTATCTGATTAAAACACAAGATAATTATATTTGTATACCAAGCAAAAGAGAACAGTTTTACCTTATGAAAGGTGTATCCATATAACCCCTGCAACACCTTTAAGCAGACTGAGTACACAAATTCTCAGCCTGGAAGAAACACTGTTTGCACTATATTGTATTATTGAATGAAAGAGGTCTTTTCCTATCCCCTCATTCTTTAGCATCTGTCTTGAATCATCTTCTGGCATTGGGAATGGTTTGTGCTTGTGTTTCTCAGAATTTTGAACAACTCTGTTAAATCTCCCTTTTACCCTCTTTGCTTCTAACTGAACAGCCTCAGCATCTTCATTTCTTGCACATGATGTAAATTCCTCCGCAGCTCAGTATCCCACTGTTGCTAGGTAACATGTGAGAATGTGGATTCTCAGTGGGGGGGGGGGCATCTCTTCCTCATAGAACTTGGTAGCATGTTAGGCTCTCATTGTAATTTTTTTTGGAGATTTGCCTAAATAGGTTTAAACAAAGGAATAAAACATAACTATTGGATACTTAATGGTGGTGGATAAGGTTGAGGGGTGAGATACCTACTTTTGCTGGTTCAATTGTTCCTGTTGCCTTATATGTTCATACTGGGGTGGAGTATACGGAGAAATCACCATGTGACAGTACACTGCTTTCTTTCTCAGGAGCTTACTGATGAGATGGCTTTGGTTGATGTTCTGGAAGACAAACTGAAAGGAGAGATGATGGATCTTCTTCATGGTAGTCTGTTCCTTAAAACTCCAAAGATTGTGGCTAACAAAGGTAATGAAGATCATTGTGTCACAGAGTTATGCAACAGAGAATCAAGCTCACCGAGTTAAAGGTGCCCATCAAACACTTATTGAGGGATATTTGGGTCTGGGTCCATAGATCCCTTAAAGCTGCTGGGCAAGTTAAGATGGTGTGTGGTGTGTTGGCCTTCATTAGTTGGGAAATTGAGTTCAAGAGCCAAGAGGTAACGTTACAGCTCTAGACTACACTCGGAATATTGTGTTCAGTCTTGTTATCTCATTATAGGAAGGATGTGGAAGCTTTGGAGAGGGTGCAAGGAGATTTACCAGAATACTCTGGACTAGAGGGCGTGTCTTATGAAGACAGGTTGTGTGAACTAGGGCTTTTCTCTTTGGAACAAAGGAAGATGAGATGTGACTTGGTGAATGTGTACAAGATGTTAAAAGGCACAAATTGAGAGGAGAGCTAGAGACATTTTCCCAGGGCAGAAATAGCTAATATACAGGGATGTAATTTTAAAATAATTGAAGGAAAATATTGGGCAAATGTCAGAGGGAAGCGTTTTACCCAAAGGGTGTTTGGTGCATGTTGGTGGAGGCAGGTATATTAGGGGCATTTAAGGAACTCTTAGATAGGCCAATGGATGATAGAAAATTGGAGGGCTATGTAGGAGAAAAGGATTAGATTGATCTTAATGTAGGTTAAAAGGTTGGTACAACACTGGACTGAAGACTGTAAGATATAGGAACAGAAATAGGCCATTCAGCCCATTGAGTCTTTTCTGTCATTCCCTATGGTTAATTCATTATTCCTGTCAACCCCATCCACCTGCCTTCTCCCCTTTCCCCTGTAACCTTTGATGATGCCCTGATTAATCAATAAATTATCAAACTCTGCGTTAAAAATACTGTACCCAATGACTTGGCTTGCCCAGCCATCTGTGGCAGTGAATTCCACAGATTCACCACCCTCTGGCTAAAGAAATATTTCCTCATCTCTGCTTTGAATGGATGTCCCTGTACTCTGAGGCTGTGAGGCACTCTCACAATAGGAAACATCCTGTCCACATCCATGTATATGTATATAATTAAATGACAATAAGCTTGATTCGTCTTTCAATGAGATCCCCCTAATCCTTATAAACTCCAGCAAACACAGGCCCAGAGCAATCAAATGCTCCTCATATGTTAGTCCTTTCACACCTGAGATCATTCTCGTGAACCTTCTCTGGACCCTCTCCAAAGCCAACACATCTTTACTTAGATAAGTGGCCAAGAAGTGCTCGCAATACTCCCAAGTGTTGTGGCCTGGCCAATACTTATACTGTAAAGCCTCAGCACTATATACTTGCTTTCGTATTTTACTCCTCTAGAAATTTAAATTTCCTTTCTTTACCGACTCAACCTGCAAGTTAACCTTTAGGAAAATGCAGACAAAGTGCAGGAGGAACTCAGCGGGTCAGGCAGCATCCATGGAAATGAACAAACAGTCAATATTTTGGGCCGAGACCTTTCTTCAAGATTGCTTTAGGGAGTCATGCACAAGGACTCCCAAGTCCCTTTGCATGTATGATTTAAAAAAAAAAAAAAAAATTTTCTCCACATTTCAAATCTCGAACTCACCTTTATTCCTTCTACCAAAGCACATGACCATGCAATTCCATACACTATATTCTATCTGCTTCCTCCGTTCCCATTCTCATTATCTGTATTACGTTCTTCTGCAGCCTGTCTGCTTCCTCAATACTACCTGGCCCTCCATCTATCTTCGTATCATCAGCAAACATGGACTTGTCTACAAAGTTGTCAATTCCTTCATCCAAATCATTGACATATAACGTGAAAGGAAACAGTCCAACATCAACCCTTGCAGAACAGGACTAGTCACTGGCACCTAACCAGAAAGGACCATCTTTATTCCCACTCGGCCTACTGCCAGTCAGCCAATCTTCTATACATGCTGGTACCTTTCCTGTAATACCATGAGCTCTTCCCTTGTTAAGCAGCCTCAAGTGCAGCATCTTGTCAAGTGCCTTCTGAAAATCCAAGTTAACCACATCCACTGACTCTCCTTTGTCTATCCTACCAGTTATTTCCTCAAATAATCCAACAAGTTTGTCTGGCAAGATTTCCCTTTAAGCAAATTATGCTGATGTTGACCTATTTTGTCATGTGTCTCCAAGTACACCGAAATCTCATCTTTAATAATAGACTCCAAAATCTCTCCAACCACTGAAGAAAGGCTAGCTAGCCTATAATTATCTTTCTTCTGACTCCCTCCCTTCTTAAAGAGGAGAATGATATTTGCAATTTTCCATTCCAGAATCTAGTGATTTTTGAACGATCATTACTAATACCTCCAAAATCTCTTCAGTTACCTCTTTTGGAACCTTGGGGTGTAGTCCATCTTGTCCTGGTAACTTATCTACCTTCAGACTTTCAAGCTTCCCAAATACCTTCTCCTTAGTAATAGCAGTGATGTTCACTTCTTCCCCCTGGCACCAAGGCATCTCTGGCATTCTGCAAAATCTTGTATCAGCTTTTATGTTATTGGCCAACTTACCTTCATATTTCATCTTTTCCTTTATGGCTTTTTTTAGTTACATTTTGTTGTAATTTGTAGCCCACATCCTGGCTACTGTTTGGAGCTCTGTATCTAACTCCCATCGTGGTCTTTTTACCCTTGTAGTTTCTTAACTCTACCCACAACTATTCTACATCCACCAATTCTGTCATCTCTTTCTAAGGATTTGGTTTTGCCACCAGAACCACCCCACCCCCTCTGCCTAACTGCATGTCCTTTTGAAACAATGTGTATCCTTGGACGTTAAGCTGACAACTATAATCTTCTTTCAGCCACAACTCAACAATACTCATCACACCTGCTGATCTCTAACTGCGAGAACAAGGTCACCTAACTTACTCTGTATACTCTGTGCATTCACATACAGTTAGAGACGACTGCCTCCCAGTACCTCCTGTCTATCACCTCCTCACTTTCCCGTGAGAGCCAACAGTCATCCAGCTGCAGCTCCAGTTCCTTAACACGATCTCGATGGAGCTGCAGCTCGATGCACTTGGTGCAGATGTAGATATCAAGGAGACTGGATAAGAAACATATCACTAACTCTGGATCACTTCTCAGTGCACTAGATATATACTAACAGGAAAAAAAACCCTACTAGAAATTTACATAGAATCTCAGCTTGTGCTTGCCTAAGCCTGTTGAGCCCAATGCCTGAACACTCAAACACTATCCATTCCTACATTATCTGACCCACAAATAGCCACTCTGATTGCACATCATTTTCTTTATTAGCCCCTGCTGAGTGCCTAATACATCATTATGACTGTTGCTGGCTGAAAAGACTATAGCTCTCTTTTTAAACCTGGCGCTGCTTACCAATGAATAGCCTTTCACACTGATTGCAGCCTGCTGAAAGCACCCAAGCTCTTTTTAAACCTCGTACTGCATCACCAGCAAACATCCTGTCGCAATGATTGCGAAGGGCCGGTACTGTGCTGCAATGTTCTGCGTTCTGCACACAGCAACTCCTCTCCGACTCTAGCACTCTCTGACACACTCAAGATAATTTGTGGCAGTCAATTATGCTACCAATCTGCATGTCTTTATGAAGTGAAAGGAAACCTGGAGGGACTCCACCCACTTATAGTGATTGTCCACACTCCACTCATGCCTGGAGCTGCAGGGGAACTGCTGTACTAACTGTGTCGCCACGAATGCACGAATTACTCACAATCTTTTTGTTCTTCCATAACGTATAGCAAGGATAGGTTTCAGTACCTCCAGTTCATAGTTCACCTGTTAGTTTTTGTGCTTGTGACTGAGCTTTCTAGTTTCTCCCTTGCACAGATTATGCCATCACTGCAAATTCCCGGGTGGTAGTTGTGACTGCGGGGGCACGTCAGCAGGAGGGCGAGAGCCGACTCAACCTGGTCCAGAGGAACGTCAACATCTTCAAGTTCATCATCCCCCAGATTGTAAAATACAGCCCCAACTGCACGATCATTGTGGTTTCCAATCCAGGTAGTTACAGAACTTTTTAAAGGTTGCGTTTCTTTCAAATTTGGTAGCTATAATGCTTGCCACACAGCAGCTGCTCGTACAGAGTGTCTGACTTCCTGCTGTTACAATGTAGTCATTGCCCTAATGAAAGGAGGCGCAGCAGATAATGAGCAGCCTGCAAGGTACCATGAAGAGACATACTGTAGGGAATCTTTTGTCCAACCAAGTGCACATTGACCATCGTGCATCAATTCATACTAGTTCCATTTTATTCTGCCTGCATTTTCCGCCACTCTTCCACAAGTAGCATAAATTGTTGGTAAGTCTGTTTAGAGTAATGTTGGTGGAGAAGGTGAGGCTTTGAAGAAAAGGTCCAGTGTGCTTCAAAATCGCATCTTTCACATCCACTCTGTGTGCCAGATAGGGCACAAAGATGATCATCACAATCGCTGAAGCCCTCATTCAGTGGAACTGCAAACAGAATTCTATGCTCCAGTATTGGGGGACGTACATCCACAAACTCTAAAGGCAGAAGTAACAGTTCTCTAAGTCATACCTTAGATCTTGTAAATCATATAAACTTTTAACAAATTGAAGCCAAATTCAGCAGACAGGAGGACAAATTGGGAATTTCCATATCTATCATTTCTATTCAGTCAAATTTCTACTACTAAAAGTTATCAAAACAGTGAAACATGGTTAATTAATCCTGAATCAGATTTCCATCACTGAAATACATTGTTGCAAAACAGCAAATTCACAGTACACTGCAATACATAAAATATATTGTACATTACAATAAAAATATATTAAAATAAATAGTTCAAAAGGGAGCATAATAGTGAGGTAGGGTTCATGGTCTGTTCAGAAATCTGATGGTAAATCATGAAGTATAGCTGCTGGCTATATTATAATTGAACTGAGTCATTGTTCTATAGCTGATCACACTACAAACCATTTGCTTTGTTGTTGTTTCTGTTTCTAGTGGACATTTTGACCTACGTAACTTGGAAAATTAGTGGCTTCCCGAAGAATCGCGTGATTGGCAGTGGCTGCAATCTGGATTCTGCCAGATTCCGCTACCTGATGGCTGAGAAACTTGGTCTCCACCCATCCAGCTGCCATGGGTGGGTGCTCGGTGAACATGGAGATTCCAGCGGTAAGGCTTGGTGATTGGAGTGTAGGTCACCAGGTGATGCACACTTCAGCTGTATCAAATTGAACTGTTTCTAACCCTGTCAATCTCAAGGAAGCCAGGCTGTTGGAACAGTTAAACCCATCCTTGTTATCCACTTGGAACTGACATTTGTTCCAGGAGGCTCCAAACCTCCAGCCCTCCATTTACACGTGTTTTAGTTGGGGAGTTTATGTGGGGTACGCAGGTGAAGCTATGTCCTAAAAGGTAAAGCCATTGAGTGCTGTGTGCATTCAACTCGGTCAATCCAGTAACCGTGCTCAAAGAGTTAAAACAGAATGTGGTTTAAATGTTACTTTAATCCTATTATTACATGGACTTGATTATTTAGGAACCAATGGAGTGCATTTTGCAATGCTGTCAAAACATCTGCAATCCAGCTGTTTCACTTTGTTAGCATAAGATTTGCTAAGCTGATTAGTTGCTCGCTGTCAAATCAAATATTTCAGTTGTTTGAGTTAAATATAGCCATTTTCTCCACATACAAAGATTACTTTACTTTATTACTTTATTGTCGCCAAACAATTGATACTAGAGCGTACAATCATCACAGCAATATTTGATTCTGCGCTTCACACTCCCTGAAGTACAAATCAATAGTGAATATAATACAAATTTAAATTGGCACAAAGCTGTTAAAGTTGAATGTGATATGTTGTATGTATCATTGCACATGTAACACTAGCTATTGTACACAGCTAGTGTTTTGGTGTTTTGCCCATCATTATCTGGAACCGGATGGTCTACATTCCAAGTCTTTGCTTTTATAGTTCCGGTTTGGAGCGGCGTCAATGTGGCAGGAGTTGGGTTGCAGCAACTGAATCCTGAAATTGGAACTGCCCAGGACAAGGAGAACTGGAAGGAAGTGCATAAAATGGTTGTGGACAGGTACACATTAATGTTTAAGTGTAAAGATTAGCATTAGGCGTTGTTGGAAATGAACTGGCTACAAGCCATTTTCATTGGGATTAAGAAATGCTTTAACCAAGCATCATAAAAATGCATTGACACAATAAAAATTTAGAAAGGTTTTTTAAAACAGTTTCTTGTCAACAGCAACACTTTATTAAAAGATAGCTATCTAGAGAGCCAGCTGCATTTTTTCAGCATTATACAACTCCAGATATTTGATAATGCACGAGTCTCCCTTGTGCCCTACCCAATTTCAGATGCACTGGAGGACAACACACCCCTTGCAGTGCTGCTTTGGAGCATTGCAGGGAACTGGACCATGTTGTCCTGGTCGACACTCAGCACATGTGTATGGTTTACTCTAACCCTTTATTACTTTACTGATCACCTCCAATTTTCTATCACACTGACCTGTTGCCCACTCTACCCTGCAATTGTTTTCCCAGCTGACCACAATTAAAATGTCTGCCCCCCCCAGATTCCACTCCTGCCCCAAATGCCTAACAGGCAGTCACCAACTTGTCCTCCTCTCTGTTTCTGTCATACGTTCACTGATACCCCACCAACTCCACCCACAACACCAACCTCTGAAATGAGTACTGGGTGTACACTTACACTTCTGAAAATGTGTGCTGCTTTGGACCTTGTTTTCAACTGGAGTTTGAACAATCAAAATAATATGTTGGCAGCATACTGCTGCTCTTGTCTAGTTCATCACTTAAATTACACAATAATTTCCAGATTGGAAAATAGCATTATAGGTAACTTCGTTAATGTATATTGTTGCTCCCATGCACAAAATTAGAATTGGAAAACAATAACTAAATTCGCCTGTATATAAAAAAAAATGAAAGGGTCAGTAATTTACCCAATATCTTTCATCACTCCAGATGATTCAATGCAGTGAATTGCACTTGTTATTGTAAAGTATAGACCAGGAGTAGGTTGGTCAGCCAGTCAAATCTGGTCTACTGTTTTAATGTCCTACTGGTGATTTGAAAACCTCAATTTTGACTATCATTCCTTAATTTCGCTAGATGTCCTTGCCCTCGCAAAACAAACCAGTCAGTTACAGACCTGAAAGCTCTAATTGTTTCAGCATCAAAAGCTGTGGCATAAAGAATTCCACTTTTCAGCCATGTTGCTGAAGGAAAACGTTCTTCCGGTGGCCTGATGGTAAATTATAGGTCTGTGGTTCTTCCAAATGTGGGAGCCAGCAAAGTCTCACAAAGGATAGGAGGTTTGTGCTCACGTGAAACCCGGACTGCTTGCAGAATCTTTCAGATTCACAACATGAACATGGTGTTGGTGGTGAAGAAGGTGTGGAATACTGAATCTTAATGGATGTCACAAATTTTGTATTGAATGCTACTGAGATGGGCATTAAACTGTCAACACCTATTATCATTGTAATCAATTCAGTAAAATAAAACACTACGATAGATTCCAGTACAGAAGACTGGTGTTTGTATGACCTGATGATGCTTCACAAGTAGCAGTGAACTTCCAAAGTCAAAATAAACTTATCAAAATATGTATATACCTCAAAGTCAATGTGTTACCAAGATGTGCTTATGTCACCATCATGACAAATTGTGCAAGTAAATAGATAGGTAAATCTGGAAACATGAGGTGTGGAGTCCTTGAAAGTGGGTTTGTTGGTTGTGGAATCTGCTCAGAGTTGATGTGAGTGCAGTTATCCACACTGGTTCAGGAGCCTGTTGATTGAAGGGTAATAACTGGTGGTGTGGGATCTAAGGTTCCTACCCAGTGGTAGTAGTGAGAAGACAGCATGGCCTGGATGACAGGGGCCCTTGATCTGGATGTTGGCAGCTACAATTGGTACATTTATGAATTTCTTCCTATAACTTCACTGTAGACAGGACAATATAATGTAGCGATTGTGACAACCAAAATCAGTGTGACACAGATTTTGCATCCCAGCTAGTTATTCTGCAAGAAGTTTTGTACTCCAAATTGTACAGAAAAGCATAATTAATTCTAGTTTGTCATTAATAAAATTGTTGTCATGCAATTCTCTCATTTTTAGTTGAGTCTGTTATTGGATAGATAAATGCCTGATATAATTTCTGATCTTTTCTAGTGCCTATGAGGTGATTAAACTGAAGGGTTACACCAACTGGGCTATTGGCTTCAGTGTTGCCGAACTAACTGAATCCATTGTGAAAAATCTGAGAAGAATTCACCCAGTGTCCACTATGGTGAAGGTATGAAACCTTACTGGATAACAAAGTAATTTATTTAATTGTGTGATTTGATTGAGTGATTATCCGTCAGTGTTGGGATCTCCAACCATTAATTGCTGAAATGTGAAGTAACACATGGTTAGTCTAACAGGTGATCTTCCTGGAACATTTTCCTTGCCAGTATGGTTTCTTAATAAGTCTTGCTACAATCGTAACTCTCAATGAGGATTTTCTTCCTGTCTCCACTTGGTATTGCCACTTGTCTGTCCCTCTTGCTACAAGGAGATGCTGACTGTATTATTTACTTTCTCCATGATTGAGTGGGAGTCTCCATCAGTCACAGTTGACCATAGATATTGTGTCCTACCTGTGTAGATATGCAAGCCTGGCCAGTACGATATGGAGGGCAAGCTGGTGGCCATGTAGCAAGTTCCCTCTTTCCATGTATCTGATGAACCCAAAAGGAATAACAGAGCCTGATGCAGTTTGGTACCAGCAGCATCGCAGGAGTTGCCAGTCAGCATTGAACTCATTGTAGGATGGCCTTAGTGACTCCAGCTCTGGATTTTTCCCTCGGGGTTTACTCCTGAAGCCTTTCCTATGAGCGGATCTAGCCACAAGGCAGTGGAGGTTTGAGATTCGAGTTTTCTTCTCCTAGATGAGCTGCCAACCATGGCTGATGAGCCCCATCTGCCGGAAGCGACTAGTTTTAAGGCCCCTTTGTCCCTTCTCCCGTCAGTAGAAACTGTTCTGCTGGGCTTAGTAGCTAATCCACGTGAAGGCCAGGAGGTGAACTTGGTTGTCAGAGGCTACTTGAGCCGCACACCATTGGGAGCACTTAATGGGTAGTGGGAGCTTGTCCCCCATTACCACCCCTGCTATAACAACCTTAAGGATTGTCACATCTTTATATGTTTGACATAAAGCTAAATGAGACCAAACACTTTAGCACGTCCCTGATATTCTGAGTATTTTTCAAAATTCTAATGACTTAAAAAAGTAATTTTAAATGATACTTAAATAATGGAAAAGATTAAAGGGAATACAATGAATACAAAAATCTGTAAATAACCTGTAGTTCTTTTTGTCCATTTCACTGAGCAACTCCACACTACTAATGTGGTTCTCTGCAGAATGCCAGAACTTTCAAGCAGCTGTAAGCCATAGAAAGTAAATGAGGATGTCTTGCCTTAATACTTGCAGAGCTGTGTTAAACCAAGAATCTGAGTAATATTAATACTGAAGAAATATTCATCAAGTGCTCCCCATCATCACCCGATTTCCTGGAAATACATGTCACACAATACTTTCCATCTTAACCAAAGGATTTGGCTTTTGCACTCAACTTTTTCTATAATAATATATCTGATATTGATCATTAGACTAATTCATCTTTTATCCCAATACAAGTTAGGATTTTGACACTCAATGAATTAGAAGCTTTCAGCTGGCCAAATAGAAATGTTATGAAGATTTTTAACATTAGCTGAAATACGGTGGGAGTTTTTTCAAAATCTATATTACTATCCCTTTTCATAAATAGTGACAAATCTTCATTCACCCTGTTTATTCTGCTAGACTTTCCAAGTCATGTAAAATACCGAATGCTTCAGAATTAAGTAAAACAACCTTAACGTGTCATTAGAGGGATGGGGGAAACACGTGAGAAATTGAATTGCCCTTTGAGCTAGCATGTACACAATAGACTGAATGTCCTTTCACATCATTCTTTATTTTATGCATATATGATAAAGAAGGGCATAATCATATAGGTAATTGGTCACAAGGGGGTAATTGGGTGGCATGGGCACATTGGTCTGGAAGGGCCTGTGACTCCTGTGTCTCCAAATCTAAAATTTTAAGAAAAACATAAAAAAAAAATGAAGCCTTGCAATTCACTGCTTTTGTGTAGGTGCAAAGACAAACTTGAGATGCTGGAAGTGTGAAGATAGAGTGCTAGAAATATAGTGGAGTGTGCTACAGAGTTAATGAAACCCAAGTTATTGACACTGTTTGTGTGTCTCATCGGTACTCATTGCTCGCAATAGCAGACACTTTTTTCAACGAGTGACACTCTGCTGCAGAGTAAAGGAATGGGGGAAGTAATTGCTGGAAACCTAACACCACAGCGGGCAGCTTAATTCTTCGTTTACCCACAACCAGTGATTATGGTAGTGTTGATGTAACTCGATATTGTAATTAATTTTATTGAATCACAAGCTGGAGAGAAAGAAGCACACGGGGCACATCACTTGAGCTGCAAGTTTCAAAAAGGATTTATTTGATAGTTATGGTCCAATTCAATTGTTACTTTCTTTAAGACCTGTAACAGCTTTCATTTCGGTGGCCCAAGTTCAACCCTGACCTCTGGCGTTTTCTCTGTGGAGTTCACATATTTTCCCTGTGATGATAAGGGTTTACCCTAAGTGCTTCGGATTCCTCTGACATCCCCAAACTGTGGGTTGGGAGCTTAACTGGCCACTGCAAGTAGCCTTAGTACACAGGTGAGTGGTGGGGGAGGGGAGTTGACAAAAATATGGGGAAAAGAAAATGAGATTAGTGCAAATGATAGCCAGAAAGGAGCTGGTCAGCTTAATGGCTTGTGTCCGTGCTCAGTGATTCCCTGTAGTAATAGGAGAATTGATGGGGGTTGAGGAGAATAGGTGACAGAATGTTGGTAGGGATTGGGATTGCTGTGTGACCAGGCTAAACTCAAGGATGAGAATGAGAAGTAGCCTCCACCTGTATCAAAAAGGAATATGGAAATAAAGTGCATCCTTTTGATAATTTTGACATACTTACCAGAAAGAGGTGGAGAGTAACGTATAGTTGAAGACTAATCCCTGGGAAACCGGCAGAAGATGGCAAAAGCACATCTCTTCACTAGGGAGGACCTGTCGGTCACTCTCCACCTCCAGAAACACAGAGTGAGTTCTACTCTGGCAGCAAGGAATGGTCATGTGTGTTCAAGTTAACGTATTAGGCTGAGGATAGTTTCTACCACTGTCATGCTTTTTAAAACAAAACTGATGCATTGGCAATTGCGAATGAGCTATGTACCACTAGGGATAACCTACATGTTCAGATCTACATCACCTGGCTCTAGTCTGATGTGATTCAGAATTATTAATTGTGGATCATTCAGGTGTTGGGTAGTCTCGAACTTCATTGTTCCAAAATTCAGTGTTCCCGTGAATGCAGGATAACAACTGTGATTTCATTATTTTCTCTTTTCATACATTCATCCCTTTGAGTTGATGTTAACTGTAGGAGTAATTCCATTTCCTCTGGTCTATATTTGCCATTTTCTCAACAAAACCCTCCAGATTCTACTCTTATCCATGCACGAGCCAACTAACCTTCCAACTTGCATCCCCGTGGGATATAGGAGGAAACCCCTGATGTCACAGAGAAAGCAAGCAAACTCCACATAAACAGACCTAGAGATTGAGCCCAGGAACTATGAGGCAGCTGCTCTACCAGCTGTGCCAACTGATGATATCAAATCTTAAAGTGTGATAACAAGAATGGGCTCCGAAGTAACTTATCATGTGCACTGAATTAAGGCTAAGCTGTGGCGTATTACCATCCACAGTCAACACATCCTTGTTGCCTCCTCTGCACTGCACAACATAACAGAACAGTGTGCACAGGCTTTTCTTTAAAGAAAGCTTCTTTAAGTTCTTTGGCACTCAAGTAAGTTTGGGGTTTGTAAAATGAGCTCAAATATCACCAGATATCTGGGCTCAAGATTGAGTGTTAACAGCTAAGTTGTCTACTTGTATTGGAAAGTTATCCCCAATTGATACATTGGATTTTGAATAAATACTAAAATCAGGCATGGGCCAAATTGGAATTGGTTTAAAAACACCTCTGCCACCCAGCCATCAACTTTAATTCCTTAACTTTTAATAACCTACCCCAACAAAGTGTAGTAACTGTAGTTTTGAAGTTTTCAGTTCTGTTCCCACTATAATAGTTCTGTGGAAGAAATTGTCCTGGGTTCTGTATACCATTTGAATGAGCACATGACTACTTCTACCATCCCTTAGTGCCCGAATGCTCGTTTTTAGAGTTGTGTCCTCTTTGTTGTGGACTTGCATGCTGGTAAAATAAAGTTTCTCTCCTCATCATATATAATCCTTTAATCTGTTTGAAATGTGAGGGACCATTATGTAACCATCTACATTTATGAGAACAAAAGCCCATTCTATGCATCTTCTTATCATTGTTTTGCTGCCTTAGTATTAGTGCATCTGCACGGCCTTTCTTCCATAAACTCCTTCCCTAGCTGAGATGCCAGCAAAGAATGCAGTATCTAAATTGGAATTAATCCAGTTCATAGTGATGAAGCTTCCATTTCTTTGTTTATTTGTATCCTAACTCCTTTAAGGGCAATTTGCCATTGTTATTTTTAAAAAATATATTTTTCCTCCTTACTCATGATGTGGCACTTTTCTTAGATTCTTAATTTGACAAGTTGACAGTCTACACTATTGCTTGTTTGCCTCACTCTGACATTGAGCAATCAGGAAAATCAGCGAGGTGTGAAAAAGGTGGCTGACTTATTGCTGTTCCCTTTATTCCATCCATTAAGGTTAAACTACTCCTGTCACTTTACACCTTTCAAGTAAGAACTAATTCCAGCAACCCACTGTTACTGTGCAGACTTTCCATTGAGCAGAGCTCTGCTGTGGAATTTGACCACACTTACTGCTTTTCAGATGTTCCTGCTTTTTTTTGGATACATCCTCCTTTCGGATGTGTTTCCTTGCAGACTCACAGACATAAAATCAAAAGTGAGGCTTTGTTTATACCGATGTGCACCGGGGCTCCTTTGAACTGCTCCATGGTTTTGCTCCCTTTTTGTCTTTTTATCTGCCTCCTGGTTAAATGGGACCGCTTTGTCACGCTCCTCTGCTCCATCCACCCAAAAGCGGAACTTTCTAGTGACTGAACATATTAATTCTGATTCCCATTCCCACTCCAACGTGTCAGTCCATAGCTTCCTCTATAGCCACAATGAGGCCACTCTTGGCATGGAGGAGCAACATCTTGTACCTTTTGGGTAGCCTCCAACCTGATGGCATGAATATCGATTTCTCCTTCCAGTAAAAAATAATTCACTCCCCATCCCCTCTTCTTCTATTCCCCACTCGGGCCTCTTGCCCCTTCTCACCTGCCTATCATCCCCTCCTTCCCTTTCTCCTATTGTCCACTCTCCTCTTAGCAGATTCCTTCCTCTCCAGCTCTTTACCATTTCTACCCACCTGGCTTCACCTATCAACTTCCAGCTACACTCCTTCCCCTCCCACCACCTTTTCATTTTGGCATGCTCCCCCTTTCTTTCCAGCCCTGAAGAAGGGTCTCACCCCGAAAAGTCAACTGTTTATTCTTTTCAGTAGATGCTGCTTGATCTGCCGAGTTCTTCCAGTGTGTGTTGTGGTATATTTTTAGTTGGAAAGAACAATGTGTGCCTAATTGGTCATGTGTAAATGCAACACTAGCTTTATTGTCTGGAAATAATGCAGAGTTCTCCTGTAACAATGTAACATTACCTTTCCCCAGGGCATGTATGGTATAGCAAACGAGGTCTTCCTGAGCTTGCCCTGTGTCCTGAGTGCTGAGGGTCTGACTGCTGTCATCAACCAAACCCTGAAAGAAGATGAGGTGGCCCAGCTGAGGAAGAGTGCCGACACCCTCTGGGACATCCAGAAGGAACTAAAGGAACTGGGAAGTTAAGTCAACTATAAAACAACTGGATATAGAAGAGCATATCCTGTGGTGGGAGTGACAATATCACCATATATACACTCCACATTTGACACCAATCATATGGCTGACATCTGCACACAATCAAATGTATTCCACTTATTGCTTCTAATATCTCCATTGCTTCAAAAATGTTGGTACGCTTGCTGTGATGAAGATAACTTTCATTCATCTATAGCTTAAGATCCATGTTACCTTTTTCACAAAGGTGGGCACAAAAGGGGACAGTCTAGTTCATCTTCTGATAAAACATGCAATATGCTCCTTTCAAGGGTAAACAAATTTTTGAGTACCTCCACTCCCCAACCTAGTTGCCTTGTGCAAGTTCAGATTGGTAGGACACTTACTGATTTTTCAGATTTTAAGAAAATTTAATTTACCTCCTTTCTTTCTTATTGAGTCATAATACAGAAGGTGGCCATTCAGCCCCTTTGTGCCCATACTAGCTTTCTGAAAGAGCTGCTGTCTGTATTCTCTTTCCAATAGTTCAAAGTTCAAAATAAATGTATTATTGAAGTAAATATGTATATGTCACTGTTTACTATACTGAGTTTACTTTTCTTGAAACAACGAACAACAGATAAGGACAAACAACCAATGTGCAAACTATGCAAATGTTTAAAAAAGGGAAAAAAAGAAATAATAAAAATAAATATCAAGAATATAACTTGCAGAGACATTAAAAGTGAGTCCACAGGTTGTCCATAGCTTGTGGAATCAGTTCATTGTTGGAGTGTGTAGTTATCCCCTTCAGTTCAAGAAGTTGAAGGGTTCCTAACCTGGTGATGTGGGACCTGAGGTTCCTGTACCTCCATGATGGGAAAGAGCATAGCCTGGATGGTGGAAGACCTTGTTAATGGATGCTGCTTTCCTGTGACACACTCCTTCTAAACGTGCTCAATGGTGAAGGATAGATTGGGCTGTATCCAATACTGTTTGTCGGCTTTTCCATCCAAGGCCATTGGTGTTCCTATTCATGATGCTGTCAATCAATATACTCTCCATTGTGCATCTATCAGGGTATTAGATGACATGCTGAATCTGCACAAACTTCTAAGAAAGTCGATATGCTACCATGCTTTCTGTGCCATGACGCTGGACCCAGGAAAGATACACTGAAATGATAACACTGGCCAAGTTATAATTGATAACCCTCTCCACCTCTGTTCCCTTGGTGAGGACTGGCTCATGAACTTCTGGTTTCCACATCCTGGTGTAGTCAATAATCAGTTTAGTTTTGCTGACATTGAGTGAGATTTTGGTGTTGTGGTACCACTCAGCCAGATGTTCAATCTCATTCCTATATGCTGATTCGTCACTACCTTTGATTCAGGCAACAACAGTGGTGTCGTCAGCAAAATTCCATACGACATTGGAGCTGTACTTGCCTCCTAAGTGTAAAGTAAGTAGTGTGAGGGCTAAGCACGCAGCCTTGTGGTGCAACTGTGTTCATGGTGAATGTAGAGAAGCTGATGCCAATCCGACTGACCTGAGGTTTGCAAATGAGGATACGAAGGATCCAGTTGCACAAAGAGATATTGAGGCCTAGGTCTTGGAGTCTACTGATTAGTTTTGAGGGGATGATAGTGTTGAATGCAGGGCTGTATTCAATGAAAAGTACCCCAATGGATGCATCTTTACTGTCTATACATTGCAGGGTTGTGTGAAGAGCCAATGAAATGGCATCTGCTGTTGACTTGCTGTGATGGTAGACAAATTGGAGCAGATCCAAATAGCTCCTTATGCATCACCAAACTCTCAAAACATGGATGTAAATGCTACTAGACGATAGTCATTGAGACAGATTACCATGTTCTTGGGCACCGTAATAATTGAAGTCTGCTTGAAGCAGGTGGGTTCCTCAGACTGCTGAAGCAAGAGGTTAAAGATTTCAGTGAATACTCCAGCTAGTTGAATAGCACAGGTGTTGTACTCAGCCTGGTACACCATCTGGGCCAGACGCTTTCCTTGGGTTCACCCTCCTGACGAATCTCCGCATGTCTGCCTCACAGACTAAAATCACGTGGTTGCCAGGGGCTGTGAATTGTGTGAGTATACCTCCATGTTTTGCCAGTCAAAGCGAGCACAAAAGCATTGAGTTCCTCTGGGAGTGAAACCTTGCTGTCATATATGCCACTTGGTTTTACTTTGTAAGAGGTAATAGTATTCAAGCCCTGACTCAGCCATCGAGCATCCTCCTGTGGTTCCAGTTTCACTAGAATTGCCACTTTGCATGTGAAGTGACTCTCCAGAGGTCATACTTCAACCTTCTGTATCGTACTTAGTCACCACTCCTCAACACCACTCAGTAGATTGCAGATCTCTTAATCCATTAAGGGCTTCTGGTTGGGGTAGACTGAATGATTTTTTTGGGGACACACTCATCCACAACTGTCTTTATAAATCCATGATAATCATGGTGTTATCATTCAGAGTCCTTAAACACAGCCCAGTCCACCGATTCAATGCAATCCCATAACCGCTCTTCTGCCTCCTGCGACCATTTCTTTGTTGTGTTTACTTCTGAAGTCTTGCTCTTTAGCCTCTGTCTATATGGAGGTTGGAGGAGGAGGATCAGATTTCCTGAAATGCAGTTTAAGGATGGAATGAAAGTCATAGTTTTTACTGTGGTCGAGTGTATTGGGACCCCTGGTGCTGCAGGTGATATATTCAAGTAAGCCTGATTAAGACCCAGCAATGATTTGAAAGGTGTTGGGGGTAGGCTGTTGCTTGTTTGCTAATCATGGCAATCAGAACTTTCAGTGCTTGCTTAACCCTGGCCTTTGGTGGTATGTAAGCCTCTGTAGTTAGACAGGTGTTTACTTTCAGTCCTATATCCAAATACCTTTTAAATTTAACTATTTGATCTTTTAAGCAATTGCATTCTATTTTCTAACCAAGCAAAAGTCAGACAAGAAAACCTCACACTTTTACCAATTTACACAATTTTGCTTCCTCTTGTCAGATCAAGTAACATTTTATTTTGCATGGTTATGATACTTCAAGAGAAAGAACATTCTAATCATTAGTGGAATGCTGACTTCAAGCACTTCACTGGAGTACACACTGATCAAATATTAAATTAAACAAGCATCTGGGGAACCAGAAATAAAAGCAGAAAATGTTGGATTTGTAGTAGCTGATTAGTGGGCGTAGATAATGACTCCGGCTGTTAAACTGAAAGTGTGCTATTGTTCAAAACTTCAGATCGTATCAAATAAAATCAAATCAAGTTTAATTATCATTCAGACCATACATGGATACAATCAAATGAGACGGTGTTCCTCTGAGCCAAGGTGCATAACATACATTCAAAATGGCAAGAGAGAAAAAACACACACATCGTAATGCAAGAAAACACGTGTATAGTCCAAGTCCCTGAGCGACATGCAAATTGATGGGACAGCCCCTGGTAATGCAGCCTGTCAATCTTCCGGTCAAACACTGGAGGGCAGCACTGACAGGTGGGGCCAGCTCCCAACCAAACACATACTCCATTCTACACCACCTCCCAACCAGCACAGACTCCACTCTCCACCACGTCCCAACCAGCACAGACTCCACTCTACACCACTTCCCAACCAGCACAGACTCCACTCTACACCACCTCCCAACCAGCACAGACTCCACTCTCCACCACGTCCCAACCAGCACAGACTCCACTCTACACCACCTCCCAACCAGCACAGACTCCACTCTACACCACGTCCCCACCAAGCACAGACTCCACTCTACATCACCTCCCAACCAGCACAGACTCCACACTACATCACCTCCCAACCAGCACAGACTCTGCTCTACACCACCTCCCAACACCACAGACTCCACTGTACAACACCTCCGAACTAGCAGAGACTCCACTCTACACCACCTCCCAACCAGCACAGACTCCACTCTACAACACCTCCGAACCAGCACAGACTCCACTCTACACCACCTCCCAACCAGCACAGACTCCACTCTACACCACGTCCCCACCAGCACAGACTCCACTCTACACCACCTCCCAACCAGCACAGACGCTACACCACGTCCCAACCAGCACAGACTCCACTCTACACCACGTCCCAACCAGCACAGACTCCACTTTACACCACGTCCCAACCAGCACAGACTCCACTCTACACCACCTCCCCACCAGCACAGACTCCACTCTACACCATGTCCCAACCAGCACAGACTCCACTCTACACCACATCCCAACCAGCACAGACTCCACTCTACACCACCTCCCAACCAGCACAGACTCTACTCTACACCACCTCCCAACCAGCACAGACTCTACTCTACACCACCTCCCAACAAGCACAGACTCCACTCTACAACACCTCCGAACTAGCACAGATTCCACTCTACACCACCTCCCAAACAGCACAGACTCCACTCTACACCACGTCCCAACCAGCACAGACTCCACTCTACACCACCTCCCCACCAGCACAGACTCCACTCTACACCACATCCCAACCAGCACAGACTCTACTCTACACCACCTCCCAACCAGCACAGACTCTACTCTACACCACCTCCCCACCAGCACAGACTCCACTCTACACCACCTCCCAACCAGCACAGACTCTACTCTACACCACCTCCCAACCAGCACTGACTCTACTCTACACCACCTCCCAACAAGCACAGACTCCACTCTACAACACCTCCGAACTAGCACAGATTCCACTCTACACCACCTCCCAAACAGCACAGACTCCACTCTACACCACCTCCCAACCAGCACAGACTCTACTCTACACCACCTCCCAACCAGCACAGACTCTACACCACGTCCCAACCAGCACAGACTCCACTCTACACCACGTCCCAACCAGCACAGACTCCACTCTACACCACCTCCCCACCAGCACAGACTCCACTCTACACCACATCCCAAACAGCACAGACTCCACTCTACACCACGTCCCCACCAAGCACAGATTCCACTCTACACCACCTCCCAACCAAGCACAGACTCCACTCTACACCACGTCCCCACCAAGCACAGATTCCACTCTACACCACCTCCCAAACAAGCACAGACTCCACTCTACACCACGTCCCAACCAGCACAGACTCCACTCTACACCACCTCCCAACCAGTACAGACTCCACTCTACACCACATCCCCAACAAGCACAGACTTTACTCTGCACCACCTCCCAACCAGCACAGACTCCACTCTGCACCACATCCGAACCAGCACAGACTCCACTCTACACCACCTCCCAACCAGCACAGACTCCACTCTACACCACCTCCCAACAAAGCACAGACTCCACTCTACACCACCTCCCAACCAGCACAGACTCCACTCTACACCACCTCCCAACCAGCACAGACTCTACACCACGTCCCAACCAGCACAGACTCCACTCTACACCACCTCCCCACCAGCACAGACTCCACTCTACACCACATCCCAAACAGCACAGACTCCACTCTACACCACCTCCCAACCAAGCACAGACTCCACTCTACACCACCTCCCAACAAGCACAGACTTTACTCTACACCACCTCCCAACCAGCACAGACTCCACTCTACACCACGTCCCCACCAAGCACAGATTCCACTCTACACCACCTCCCAACCAAGCACAGACTCCACTCTACACCACGTCCCAACCAGCACAGACTCCACTCTACACCACGTCCCCACCAAGCACAGATTCCACTCTACACCACCTCCCAACCAAGCACAGACTCCACTCTACACCACCTCCCAACCAGCACAGACTCCACTCTACACCACCTCCCCACCAGCACAGACTCCACTCTACACCACGTCCCAACCAGCACAGACTCCACTCTGCACCACCTCCCAACCAGCACAGACTCCACTCTACACCACGTCCCAACCAGCACAGATTCCACTCTACACCACCTCCCAACCAGCACAGACTCTACTCTACACCACCTCCCAACAAGCACAGACTCCACTCTACAACACCTCCGAACCAGCACAGACTCCACTCTACACCACCTCCCAACCAGCACAGACTCCACTCTACACCACCTCCCAACCAGCACAGACTCTACACCACGTCCCAACCAGCACAGACTACACTCTACAACACGTCCCAACCAGCACAGACTCCACTCTACACCACCTCCCAACCAGCACAGACTCCACTCTACACCACATCCCAAACAGCACAGACTCCACTTTACACCACGTCCCCACCAAGCACAGATTCCACTCTACACCACCTCCCAACCAAGCACAGACTCCACTCTACACCACGTCCCCACCAAGCACAGATTCCACTCTACACCACCTCCCAAACAAGCACAGACTCCACTCTACACCACGTCCCAACCAGCACAGACTCCACTCTACACCACCTCCCAACCAGTACAGACTCCACTCTACACCACATCCCCAACAAGCACAGACTTTACTCTGCACCACCTCCCAACCAGCACAGACTCCACTCTGCACCACATCCGAACCAGCACAGACTCCACTCTACACCACCTCCCAACCAGCACAGACTCCACTCTACACCACCTCCCAACCAAGCACAGACTCCACTCTACACCACCTCCCAACCAGCACAGACTCCACTCTACACCACCTACCAACCAGCAAAGACTCTACACCACGTCCCAACCAGCACAGACTCCACTCTACACCACCTCCCCACCAGCACAGACTCCACTCTACACCACATCCCAAACAGCACAGACTCCACTCTACACCACCTCCCAACCAAGCACAGACTCCACTCTACACCACCTCCCAACAAGCACAGACTTTACTCTACACCACCTCCCAACCAGCACAGACTCCACTCTACACCACGTCCCCACCAAGCACAGATTCCACTCTACACCACCTCCCAACCAAGCACAGACTCCACTCTACACCACCTCCCAACCAGCACAGACTCCACTCTACACCACGTCCCAAACAGCACAGACTCCACTCTACACCACGTCCCCACCAAGCACAGATTCCACTCTACACCACCTCCCAACCAAGCACAGACTCCACTCTACACCACCTCCCAACCAGCACAGACTCCACTCTACACCACCTCCCCACCAGCACAGACTCCACTCTACACCACGTCCCAACCAGCACAGACTCCACTCTACACCACC
Organism: Hemitrygon akajei; assembly: GCF_048418815.1. Classification (NCBI taxonomy): domain Eukaryota; kingdom Metazoa; phylum Chordata; class Chondrichthyes; order Myliobatiformes; family Dasyatidae; genus Hemitrygon; species Hemitrygon akajei. Next base: position 55,829,235 of record NC_133137.1, read on the forward strand.
TCCCAACCAGCACAGACTCCACTCTACACCACCTCCCAACCAGCACAGACTCTACTCTACACCACCTCCCAACCAGCACAGACTCTACTCTACACCACATCCCAACAAGCACAGACTCCACTCTACAACACCTCCGAACTAGCACAGACTCCACTCTACACCACCTCCCAACCAGCACAGACTCCACTCTACACCACGTCCCAACCAGCACAGACTCCACTCTACACCACCTCCCAACCAGCACAGACTCCACTCTGCACCACCTCCCAACCAGCACAGACTCCACTCTACACCACGTCCCAACCAGCACAGATTCCACTCTACACCACCTCCCAACCAGCACAGACTCTACTCTACACCACCTCCCAACAAGCGCAGACTCCACTCTACAACACCTCCGAACCAGCACAGACTCCACTCTACACCACCTCCCAACCAGCACAGACTCCACTCTACACCACGTCCCAACCAGCACAGATTCCACTCTACACCACCTCCCAACCAGCACAGACTCTACTCTACACCACCTCCCAACAAGCACAGACTCCACTCTACAACACCTCCGAACCAGCACAGACTCCACTCTACACCACCTCCCAACCAGCACAGACTCCACTCTACACCACGTCCCAACCAGCACAGACTCCACTCTACACCACGTCCCAACCAGCACAGACTCCACTCTACACCATGTCCCAACCAGCACAGACTCCACTCTGCACCACCTCCCAACCAGCACAGACTCCACTCTACACCACGTCCCAACCAGCACAGATTCCACTCTACACCACCTCCCAACCAGCACAGACTCTACTCTACACCACCTCCCAACAAGCACAGACTCCACTCTACAACACCTCCGAACCAGCACAGACTCCACTCTACACCACCTCCCAACCAGCACAGACTCCACTCTACACCACCTCCCAACCAGCACAGACTCTACACCACGTCCCAACCAGCACAGACTCCACTCTACACCACGTCCCAACCAGCACAGACTCCACTCTACACCACATCCCAAACAGCACAGACTCCACTCTACACCACGTCCCCACCAAGCACAGATTCCACTCTACACCACCTCCCAACCAAGCACAGACTCCACTCTACACCACGTCCCCACCAAGCACAGATTCCACTCTACACCACCTCCCAACCAGCACAGACTCCACTCTACACCACCTCCCCACCAGCACAGACTCCACTCTACACCACATCCCAACCAGTACAGACTCCACTCTACACCACATCCCCAACAAGCACAGACTTTACTCTACACCACCTCCCAACCAGCACAGACTCCACTCTGCACCACATCCCAACCAGCACAGACTCCACTCTACACCACCTCCCAACCAGCACAGACTCCACTCTACACCACCTCCCAACCAAGCACAGACTCCACTCTACACCACCTCCCAACCAAGCACAGACTCCACTCTACACCACCTCCCAACCAGCACAGACTCCACTCTACACCACCTCCCAACCAGCACAGACTCCACTTTACACCACGTCCCAACCAGCACAGACTCCACTCTACACCACCTCCCCACCAGCACAGACTCCACTCTACACCACATCCCAAACAGCACAGACTCCACTCTACACCACATCCCCAACAAGCACAGACTTTACTCTACACCACCTCCCAACCAGCACAGACTCTACTCTACACCACGTCCCCACCAAGCACAGATTCCACTCTACACCACCTCCCAACCAAGCACAGACTCCACTCTACACCACCTCCCAACCAGCACAGACTCCACTCTACACCACGTCCCCACCAAGCACAGATTCCACTCTACACCACCTCCCAACCAAGCACAGACTCCACTCTACACCACCTCCCAACCAGCACAGTCTCCACTCTACACCACCTCCCAACCAGCACAGACTCCACTCTACACCACCTCCCAACCAGCACAGACTCCACTCTACACCACGTCTCAACCAGCACAGACTCCATTCTACACCACCTCCCAACCAGCACAGACTCCACTCTCCACCACGTCCCAACCAGCACAGACTCCACTCTACACCACCTCCCAACCAGCACAGACTCTACACCACGTCCCAACCAGCACAGACTCCACTCTACACCACGTCCCAACCAGCACAGACTCCACTCTACACCACCTCCCCACCAGCACAGACTCCACTCTACACCACATCCCAAACAGCACAGACTCCACTCTACACCACGTCCCCACCAAGCACAGATTCCACTCTACACCACCTCCCAACCAAGCACAGACTCCACTCTACACCACGTCCCCACCAAGCACAGATTCCACTCTACACCACCTCCCAAACAAGCACAGACTCCACTCTACACCACGTCCCAACCAGCACAGACTCCACTCTACACCACCTCCCAACCAGTACAGACTCCACTCTACACCACATCCCCAACAAGCACAGACTTTACTCTGCACCACCTCCCAACCAGCACAGACTCCACTCTGCACCACATCCGAACCAGCACAGACTCCACTCTACACCACCTCCCAACCAGCACAGACTCCACTCTACACCACGTCCCAACCAGCACAGATTCCACTCTACACCACCTCCCAACCAGCACAGACTCTACTCTACACCACCTCCCAACAAGCACAGACTCCACTCTACAACACCTCCGAACCAGCACAGACTCCACTCTACACCACCTCCCAACCAGCACAGACTCCACTCTACACCACGTCCCAACCAGCACAGATTCCACTCTACACCACCTCCCAACCAGCACAGACTCTACTCTACACCACCTCCCAACAAGCACAGACTCCACTCTACAACACCTCCGAACCAGCACAGACTCCACTCTACACCACCTCCCAACCAGCACAGACTCCACTCTACACCACGTCCCAACCAGCACAGACTCCACTCTACACCACGTCCCAACCAGCACAGACTCCACTCTACACCATGTCCCAACCAGCACAGACTCCACTCTGCACCACCTCCCAACCAGCACAGACTCCACTCTACACCACGTCCCAACCAGCACAGATTCCACTCTACACCACCTCCCAACCAGCACAGACTCTACTCTACACCACCTCCCAACAAGCACAGACTCCACTCTACAACACCTCCGAACCAGCACAGACTCCACTCTACACCACCTCCCAACCAGCACAGACTCCACTCTACACCACCTCCCAACCAGCACAGACTCTACACCACGTCCCAACCAGCACAGACTCCACTCTACACCACGTCCCAACCAGCACAGACTCCACTCTACACCACCTCACCACCTCCCCACCAGCATAGACTCCACTCTACACCACATCCCAAACAGCACAGACTCCACTCTACACCACGTCCCCACCAAGCACAGATTCCACTCTACACCACCTCCCAACCAAGCACAGACTCCACTCTACACCACGTCCCCACCAAGCACAGATTCCACTCTACACCACCTCCCAACCAGCACAGACTCCACTCTACACCACCTCCCCACCAGCACAGACTCCACTCTACACCACATCCCAACCAGTACAGACTCCACTCTACACCACATCCCCAACAAGCACAGACTTTACTCTACACCACCTCCCAACCAGCACAGACTCCACTCTGCACCACATCCCAACCAGCACAGACTCCACTCTACACCACCTCCCAACCAGCACAGACTCCACTCTACACCACCTCCCAACCAAGCACAGACTCCACTCTACACCACCTCCCAACCAAGCACAGACTCCACTCTACACCACCTCCCAACCAGCACAGACTCCACTCTACACCACCTCCCAACCAGCACAGACTCCACTTTACACCACGTCCCAACCAGCACAGACTCCACTCTACACCACCTCCCCACCAGCACAGACTCCACTCTACACCACATCCCAAACAGCACAGACTCCACTCTTCACCACATCCCCAACAAGCACAGACTTTACTCTACACCACCTCCCAACCAGCACAGACTCCACTCTACACCACGTCCCCACCAAGCACAGATTCCACTCTACACCACCTCCCAACCAAGCACAGACTCCACTCTACACCACCTCCCAACCAGCACAGACTCCACTCTACACCACGTCCCCACCAAGCACAGATTCCACTCTACACCACCTCCCAACCAAGCACAGACTCCACTCTACACCACCTCCCAACCAGCACAGTCTCCACTCTACACCACCTCCCAACCAGCACAGACTCCACTCTACACCACCTCCCAACCAGCACAGACTCCACTCTACACCACGTCTCAACCAGCACAGACTCCATTCTACACCACCTCCCAACCAGCACAGACTCCACTCTCCACCACGTCCCAACCAGCACAGACTCCACTCTACACCACCTCCCAACCAGCACAGACTCTACACCACGTCCCAACCAGCACAGACTCCACTCTACACCACGTCCCAACCAGCACAGACTCCACTCTACACCACCTCCCCACCAGCACAGACTCCACTCTACACCACATCCCAAACAGCACATACTCCACTCTACACCACGTCCCCACCAAGCACAGATTCCACTCTACACCACCTCCCAACCAAGCACAGACTCCACTCTACACCACGTCCCCACCAAGCACAGATTCCACTCTACACCACCTCCCAAACAAGCACAGACTGCACTCTACACCACGTCCCAACCAGCACAGACTCCACTCTACAGCACCTCCCAACCAGTACAGACTCCACTCTACACCACATCCCCAACAAGCACAGACTTTACTCTGCACCACCTCCCAACCAGCACAGACTCCACTCTGCACCACATCCGAACCAGCACAGACTCCACTCTACACCACCTCCCAACCAGCACAGACTCCACTCTACACCACCTCCCAACCAAGCACAGACTCCACTCTACACCACCTCCCAACCAGCACAGACTCCACTCTACACCACCTCCCAACCAGCACAGACTCTACACCACGTCCCAACCAGCACAGACTCCACTCTACACCACCTCCCCACCAGCACAGACTCCACTCTACACCACATCCCAAACAGCACGGACTCCACTCTACACCACCTCCCAACCAAGCACAGACTCCACTCTACACCACCTCCCAACAAGCACAGACTTTACTCTACACCACCTCCCAACCAGCACAGACTCCACTCTACACCACGTCTCAACCAGCACAGACTCCATTCTACACCACCTCCCAACCAGCACAGACTCCACTCTCCACCACGTCCCAACCAGCACAGACTCCACTCTACACCACCTCCCAACCAGCACAGACTCTACACCACGTCCCAACCAGCACAGACTCCACTCTACACCACGTCCCAACCAGCACAGACTCCACTCTACACCACCTCCCCACCAGCACAGACTCCACTCTACACCACATCCCAAACAGCACAGACTCCACTCTACACCACGTCCCCACCAAGCACAGATTCCACTCTACACCACCTCCCAACCAAGCACAGACTCCACTCTACACCACGTCCCCACCAAGCACAGATTCCACTCTACACCACCTCCCAAACAAGCACAGACTCCACTCTACACCACGTCCCAACCAGCACAGACTCCACTCTACACCACCTCCCAACCAGTACAGACTCCACTCTACACCACATCCCCAACAAGCACAGACTTTACTCTGCACCACCTCCCAACCAGCACAGACTCCACTCTGCACCACATCCGAACCAGCACAGACTCCACTCTACACCACCTCCCAACCAGCACAGACTCCACTCTACACCACCTCCCAACCAAGCACAGACTCCACTCTACACCACCTCCCAACCAGCACAGACTCCACTCTACACCACCTCCCAACCAGCACAGACTCTACACCACGTCCCAACCAGCACAGACTCCACTCTACACCACATCCCAAACAGCACGGACTCCACTCTACACCACCTCCCAACCAAGCACAGACTCCACTCTACACCACCTCCCAACAAGCACAGACTTTACTCTACACCACCTCCCAACCAGCACAGACTCCACTCTACACCACGTCCCCACCAAGCACAGATTCCACTCTACACCACCTCCCAACCAAGCACAGACTCCACTCTACACCACCTCCCAACCAGCACAGACTCCACTCTACACCACGTCCCCACCAAGCACAGATTCCAGTCTACACCACCTCCCAACCAAGCACAGACTCCACTCTACACCACCTCCCAACCAGCACAGACTCCACTCTACACCACCTCCCCACCAGCACAGACTCCACTCTACACCACGTCCCAACCAGCACAGACTCCACTCTGCACCACCTCCCAACCAGCACAGACTCCACTCTACACCACGTCCCAACCAGCACAGATTCCACTCTACACCACCTCCCAACCAGCACAGACTCTACTCTACACCACCTCCCAACAAGCACAGACTCCACTCTACAACACCTCCGAACCAGCACAGACTCCACTCTACACCACCTCCCAACCAAGCACAGACTCCACTCTACACCACCTCCCAACCAGCACAGACTCCACTCTACACCACCTCCCTACCAGCACAGACTCCACTCTACACAACGTCCCAACCAGCACAGACTCCACTCTACACCACGTCCCAACCAGCACAGATTCCACTCTACACCACCTCCCAACCAGCACAGACTCTACTCTACACCACCTCCCAACAAGCACAGACTCCACTCTACAACACCTCCGAACCAGCACAGACTCCACTCTACACCACCTCCCAACCAAGCACAGACTCCACTCTACACCACCTCCCAACCAGCACAGACTCCACTCTACACCACCTCCCCACCAGCACAGACTCCACTCTACACAACGTCCCAACCAGCACAGACTCCACTCTACACCACCTCCCAACCAGCACAGACTCCACTCTACACCACCTCCCAACCAGCACAGACTCTACTCTACACCACCTCCCAACCAGCACAGACTCTACTCTACACCACCTCCCAACAAGCACAGACTCCACTCTACAACACCTCCGAACTAGCACAGACTCCACTCTACACCACCTCCCAACCAGCACAGACTCCACTCTACACCACGTCCCAACCAGCACAGACTCCACTCTACACCACCTCCCAACCAGCACAGACTCCACTCTGCACCACCTCCCAACCAGCACAGACTCCACTCTACACCACGTCCCAACCAGCACAGATTCCACTCTACACCACCTCCCAACCAGCACAGACTCTACTCTACACCACCTCCCAACAAGCACAGACTCCACTCTACAACACCTCCGAACCAGCACAGACTCCACTCTACACCACCTCCCAACCAGCACAGACTCCACTCTACACCACGTCCCAACCAGCACAGATTCCACTCTACACCACCTCCCAACCAGCACAGACTCTACTCTACACCACCTCCCAACAAGCACAGACTCCACTCTACAACACCTCCGAACCAGCACAGACTCCACTCTACACCACCTCCCAACCAGCACAGACTCCACTCTACACCACGTCCCAAGCAGCACAGACTCCACTCTACACCATGTCCCAACCAGCACAGACTCCACTCTGCACCACCTCCCAACCAGCACAGACTCCACTCTACACCACGTCCCAACCAGCACAGATTCCACTCTACACCACCTCCCAACCAGCACAGACTCTACTCTACACCACCTCCCAACAAGCACAGACTCCACTCTACAACACCTCCGAACCAGCACAGACTCCACTCTACACCACCTCCCAACCAGCACAGACTCCACTCTACACCACCTCCCAACCAGCACAGACTCTACACCACGTCCCAACCAGCACAGACTCCACTCTACACCACGTCCCAACCAGCACAGACTCCACTCTACACCACCTCCCCACCAGTACAGACTCCACTCTACACCACATCCCAAACAGCACAGACTCCACTCTACACCACGTCCCCACCAAGCACAGATTCCACTCTACACCACCTCCCAACCAAGCACAGACTCCACTCTACACCACGTCCCCACCAAGCACAGATTCCACTCTACACCACCTCCCAACCAGCACAGACTCCACTCTACACCACCTCCCCACCAGCACAGACTCCACTCTACACCACATCCCAACCAGTACAGACTCCACTCTACACCACATCCCCAACAAGCACAGACTTTACTCTACACCACCTCCCAACCAGCACAGACTCCACTCTGCACCACATCCCAACCAGCACAGACTCCACTCTACACCACCTCCCAACCAGCACAGACTCCACTCTACACCACCTCCCAACCAAGCACAGACTCCACTCTACACCACCTCCCAACCAAGCACAGACTCCACTCTACACCACCTCCCAACCAGCACAGACTCCACTCTACACCACCTCCCAACCAGCACAGACTCCACTTTACACCACGTCCCAACCAGCACAGACTCCACTCTACACCACCTCCCCACCAGCACAGACTCCACTCTACACCACATCCCAAACAGCACAGACTCCACTCTACACCACATCCCCAACAAGCACAGACTTTACTCTACACCACCTCCCAACCAGCACAGACTCCACTCTACACCACGTCCCCACCAAGCACAGATTCCACTCTACACCACCTCCCAACCAAGCACAGACTCCACTCTACACCACCTCCCAACCAGCACAGACTCTACTCTACACCACGTCCCCACCAAGCACAGATTCCACTCTACACCACCTCCCAACCAAGCACAGACTCCACTCTACACCACCTCCCAACCAGCACAGTCTCCACTCTACATCACCTCCCAACCAGCACATACTCCACTCTACACCACCTCCCAACCAGCACAGACTCCACTCTACACCACGTCTCAACCAGCACAGACTCCATTCTACACCACCTCCCAACCAGCACAGACTCCACTCTCCACCACGTCCCAACCAGCACAGACTCCACTCTACACCACCTCCCAACCAGCACAGACTCCACTCTACACCACCTCCCAACCAGCACAGACTCCACTCTACACCACGTCCGAAACAGCAGTCTCCACTCTACACCACGTCCCCACCAAGCACAGACTCCACTCTACACCACCTCCAGTGTCGTCTCAGCTGGACTGTAGCAGCAGGCAAGCACAGTTGAGGCTTAGTGTTCACTACAATTGAGGCCACGCTGCTTTCTCTTCACCTGTCTCACCACCAAACAAGAGAAACAGGCCTGTGGCACCTCATATTATCAACATCCAACAGGATCTTGCAATAGCAAGAGAAACATCCAAAGCAGTCACTCATGGTTATACTGCATGTTGCTTTCACGCATCAACTCCGATGTCTTCATATAACAGGCATCAACACACTCTGCACCCAGGTCTGCTCCTCTGAACCTTCTCCGGACCTTCCTCTGGCTTCGCCTTTTGCAGCCCGTCTGCCAACTTCTCCAAGCCAAGCCGAGCATTGCTTCTCCTTCTCCAACCCATCTTCACCTTCCTCGGCACGTCTGCCAGCATCACCCTCTACAGCCTGTCCACTGGCTTCTTCTCTTAGCTGGCTTCTCCTTCTGTGACTCATCTGCCGCCTCCTTTGACACTGCGGTGGTGGCTCCAACAATGAACAGATCATTGATGCAGTAGACCTGCTGTACCCATTGTTCTTGGAGTCCAGTATAGTCTTACAGTCATAAAAAGCACATTTTAAAATGAAAAGTGCACCTTTGGATGGCCCCTGAGAGCTGCTACATTCAGATGCACTGCCATTTTACCAGAAGGTGGTTTGGCATTTAGCTCACTGTGACCATACTTTCTTTAATTCACTGTGGCTCTTGTTCTGACACTCTGAGGGAACCACTTCCAACACACCTTTTAAACTCAGTGGGTCCCTGTCACCACACTCCCTTTAAGTTTACCAGGGCTTTGTTTACACTCCCTTTAAACTTACCAGGGCCCTGTCTCCACACTCCCTTTAGAATCACCAGGGCCCTGTCTCCACACTCCCTTTAGAATCACCAGGGCCCTGTCTCCACACTCCCTTTAAATTCATCAGGGCCCTGTATCCACACTCCCTTTAGAATCACCAGGGCCCTGTCTCCACACTCCCTTTAGAATCACCAGGGCCCTGTCTCCACACTCCCTTTAGAATCACCAGGGCCCTGGCTCCACACTCCCTTTAGAATCACCAAGGCCCTGTCTCCACACTCCCTTTAGAATCACCAGGGCCCTGTCTCCACACTCCCTTTAGAATCACCAGGGCCCTGTCTCCACACTCCCTTTAGAATCACCAAGGCCCTGTCTCCACACTCCCTTTAGAATCACCAGGGCCCTGTCTCCACACTCCCTTTAGAATCACCAACGCCCTGTCTCCACACTCCCTTTAGAATCACCAGGGCCCTGTCTCCACACTCCCTTTAAATTCATCAGGGCCCTGTATCCACACTCCCTTTAAATTCATCAGGGCCCTGGCTCAACACTCCCTTTAAATTCATCAGGGCCCTGTATCCACACTCCCTTTAAATTCATCAGGGCCCTGGCTCCACACTCCCTTTAGAATCACCAGGGCCCTGTCTCCACACTCACTTTAAATTCATCAGGGCCCTGTCTCCACACTCCCTTTAGAATCACCAGGGCCCTGTCTCCACACTCACTTTAAATTCATCAGGGCCCTGTATCCACACTCCCTTTAGAATCACCAGGGCCCTGTCTCCACACTCCCTTTAGAATCACCAGGGCCCTGTCTCCACACTCCCTTTAAATTCATCAGGGCCCTGTATCCACACTCCCTTTAGAATCACCAGGGCCCTGTCTCCACACTCCCTTTAGAATCACCAGGGCCCTGTCTCCACACTCCCTTTAGAATCACCAGGGCCCTGTCTCCACACTCCCTTTAGAATCACCAGGGCCCTGTCTCCACACTCCCTTTAGAATCACCAGGGCCCTGGCTCCACACTCCCTTTAGAATCACCAAGGCCCTGTCTCCACACTCCCTTTAGAATCACCAGGGCCCTGTCTCCACACTCCCTTTAGAATCACCAGGACCCTGTCTCCACACTCCCTTTAGAATCACCAGGGCCCTGTCTCCACACTCCCTTTAGAATCACCAAGGCCCTGTCTCCACACTCCCTTTAGAATCACCAGGGCCCTGTCTCCACACTCCCTTTAGAATCACCAACGCCCTGTCTCCACACTCCCTTTAGAATCACCAGGGCCCTGTCTCCACACTCCCTTTAAATTCATCAGGGCCCTGGCTCAACACTCCCTTTAAATTCATCAGGGCCCTGTATCCACACTCCCTTTAAATTCATCAGGGCCCTGGCTCCACACTCCCTTTAGAATCACCAGGGCCCTGTCTCCACACTCCCTTTAGAATCACCAGGGCCCTGTCTCCACACTCACTTTAGAATCACCAGGGCCCTGTCTCCACACTCCCTTTACAATCACCAGGGCCCTGGCTCCACACTCCCTTTAGAATCACCAGGGCCCTGTCTCCACACTCCCTTTAGAATCACCAAGGCCCTGTCTACACACCAACCACTCTCTGAGTGAAAAACCTTCCTCTAATATCCCCCTTGAACTTCCCTCCCCTTACCTTAAAGCCATGTCCTCTTGTATTGAGCAGTGGTACCCTGGGGAAGAGGCGCTGGCTGTCCACTCTATCTATTCCTCTCAATATCTTGTACACCTCTATCATGTCTCCTCTCATCCTCCTTCTCTCCAAAGAGTAAAGCCCTAGCTCCCTTAATCTCTGATCATAATCCATACTCTCTAAACCAGGCAGCATCCTGGTAAATCTCCTCTGTACCCTTTCCAATGCTTCCACATCCTTCCTATAGTGAAGCGACCAGAACTGGACACAGTATTCCAAGTGTGGCCTAACCAGAGTTTTATAGAGCTGCATCATTACCCCGCGACTCTTAAACTCTATCTCTCGACTTATGAAAGCTAACACTCCATAAGGTTTCTTAACTACCCTATCTACCTGTGAGACAACTTTCAGGGATCTGTGAACATGTACCTCCAGATCCCTCTGCTCCTCCACACTCCCAAGTATCCTGCCATTTACTTTGTACTCTGCCTTGGAGTTTGTCCTTCCAAAGTGCCTCACACTTCTCCGGGTTGAACTCCATCTGCCACTTCTCAGCCCACTTCTGCAGCCTATCAATGTCTCTCTGCAATCTTCAACAATCCTCAACACTATCCACAACACCACCAACCTTTGTATCATCTGCAAACTTGCCAACCCACCTTTCTACCCCCACATCCAGGTCGTTAATAAAAATCACGAAAAGTAGAGGTCCCAGAACAGATCCTTGTGGGACCCCACTAGTCACAACCTTCCAATCTGAATGTACTCACTCCACCACAACCCTCTGCCTTCTGCAGGCAAGCCAATTCTGAATCCACCTGGCCAAACTTCCCTGGATCCCATGCCTTCTGACTTTCTGAATAAGCCTACTGTGTGGAACCTTGTCAAATGCCTTACTAAAATCCATGTAGATCACATCCACTGCACTACCCTCATCTATATGCTTGGTCACCTTCTCAAAGAACTCTATCAGACTTGTTAGGCACAATCTGCCCTTCACAAAGCCATGCTGACTGTCCCTGATCAGACCATGATTCTCTAAATGCCCATAGATCCTATCTCTAAGAATCTTTTCCAACAGCTTTCCCACCACAGACGTAAGGCTCACTGGTCTATAATTACCCGGATTATCCCTGCTACCTTTTTTGAACAAAGGGACGATATTCGCCTCCCATCAATCCTCCGGTATCATTCCCATGTACAACGAGGACATAAAGATCCTAGCCAGAGGCTCAGCAATCTCTTCCCTCGCCTTGTGGAGCAGCCTGGGGAATATTCTGTCAGGCCCCGGGGATTTAACCATCCTAATGTATTTTAGCAACTCCAACGCCTCCTCTCCCTTAATATCAACATGCTCCAGAACATCAACCTCACTCATATTGTCCTCACCGTCATCAAGTTCCCTCTCATTGGTGAATACCGAAGAGGAATATTCATTGAGGACCTCGCTTACTATCACAGCCTCCAGGCACATCTTCCCACTTTTATCTCTAATCGGTCCTATCTTTACTCCTGTCAACTTTTTGTTCTTCACATAATTGAAGAATGCCTTGGGGTTTTCCTTTACCCTACCGGCCAAGGGCTTCTCATGCCCCCTTCTTGCTCTCCTCAGCCCCTTCTTAAGCTCCTTTCTTGCTACCCTATATTCCTCAATAGACTCATCTGATCCTTGCTTCCTAAACCCCACGTTTGCTGCCTTCTCCATCTGACTAGATTCTCACTTGTCACCCATGGTTCCTTCACCCTACCATTCTTTATCTTCCTCACCAGGTCAAATTTATCCCTAACATCCTGCAAGAGATCCCTAAACATCAACCCCATGTCCATAGTACATTTCCCTGCAAAAACATCATCCCAATTCACACTCGCAAGTTCTAGCCTAATAGCCTCATAATTTGCCCTTCCCCAATTAAAAATTTTCCTGTCCTCTCTGATTCTATCCTTTTCCATGATCATGTTAAAGTCCAGGGAGCGGTGGTCACTGTCCCCCAGATGCTCACCCACTGAGAGATCTGTGACCTGACCCGGTTCGTTATCTAATACTAGATCTAGTATGGCATTCCCCTGAGTCAGCCTGTCAATATACTGTGACAGGAAGCCGTCCTGGACACACTTAACAAACTCTACCCCATCTAAACCATTGGAACTAATCAGGTGTCAATCAATATTAGGGAAGTTAAAGTCACCCATGATAACAACCCTGTTATTTTTGCACCTTTCCAAAATCTGCCTCCCAATCTGCTCCTCGGTATCTCTGCTACTACCAGGGGGCCTATAGAATACCACCAGTAGAGTAACTGCTCCCTTCCTGTTCCTGACTTCCACCCATACTGACTCAAAAGAGGATCCTGCTACATTACCCACCCTTTCTGTAGCTGTAATAATATCCCTGACCAGTAATGCCACCCCTCCTCCCCTTCCCCCCCCCCCCAATCCCTTTTAAAGCACTGAAATCCAGGAATACTGAGAATCCATTCCTGCCCTGGTGCCAGCCAAGTCTCTGTAATGGCCACTACATCATAATTCCATGTATGTATCCAAGCTCTCAGTTCATCACCTTTGTTCCTGATGCTTCTTGCATTGAAGTACACACACTTTAGCCCTTCTACCTTCCTACCTTTACACCCTTTATTCTGTTTCTCTTTCCTCAAAGCCTCTTTATATGCTAGATCTGGCTTTACTCCATGCACTATACTTGCAGCTCTCGTATGACCTTCATCCTCCTCCACCTCACTATCTGCTCTAACACTCTGGTTCCCCTCCCCCTGCAAATCTAGTTTCAACCCCCCAGAGCAACACTAGCAAACCTTCCCGCAAGGATGTTAGTCCCCCTCCAGTTCAGGTGCAACCCATCCTGTCAGAACAGGTCCCACTTTCCCTGGAACAAGGCCCAATTGTCGAGAAACATGAAGCCCTCCTTCCTGCACCAACTCCTTAGCCACGTATTTAGCTGCATTATCTTCCTATTTCTGGCCTCACTAGCACGTGGCATGGGTAGCAATCCTGAGATTGCAACCCTGGAGGTCCTGTCCTTCAACTTTGCACCTAACTCCCTAAATTCTCTTTGCAGGACCTCCTCCTTCTTCCTATCCACGTCATTGGTCCCTACATGGACCACGACATCTGGCTGCTCACCCTCCCTCTTGAGAATACTGAGAACTCAATCCGAGATATCGCAGACCCTGGCACCAGGGAGGCAACAGACCATCCAGGATTCTCGATCTCTTCCACAGAACCTCTTATCTGTCTCCCTAACTATCGAATCCCCTATCACTGCTGCTCTCCTCTTTTCCCTCCTTCCCTTCTGAGCTGAGGGTCCAGTCTCAGTGCCAGAGAAGCAACCACTGCAACTTGTCCCTGGTAGGTCACCCCACCAACAGTATCCAAAATGGTATACTTATTATTTCTGGGAACGGCCGCAGGGCTTACAGGGTTAAATTGTGAGCATAGGATCAAAGTCTTACTCCCATAAAAGTAAAATAAATTCAATATTTTTAAAGTTTAAAGGGAGAAGGTGAAGCTCCTAAGATGAACTTGCAGCAAAAGAGAGAGTAATATTAAAGTTAGATACATGGGGTGAAAATGTGAGACATCTTTAGTAAAGAGAGTGCAGGAAATCTGGAAAACATTTTATTCCCCAAGAGGATAGATGCAGGAATATTCAAACATTGTCAAGAGTGAAGCCAGTGGGTTTTTAAGCCAATTTTTTTTGAGAGATTGATTTACATCGGCAACATGGTTGAAATATACACTGGGTGGTAATTTTGTTAGGTGCAGCTGTACACCTGCTGGTTAATGCAAATATCTAATCAGCCAACCATGTGGCATCACCTCAATGCATTAAAACGTGCAGACATGATCAAGAGGTTCAGTTGTTGTTCAGACCAAATGTCCGAATGAGGAAGAAAAGTGATTTTAGTGTCTTCAATCATAGAATTATTGTTGGCGCCAGTCAGGGTGGTTTCAGTATCTCAGATACTGCTGATCTCCTGGGATTTTCACACACAACAGTCTCTAGAGTTTACAGAAAATGGTGTGACAAACAAAAAAAACATCCAGTGAGTTTTGTGGATGAACAGGCAGTTCTGTGGGTGAAAATTCCTTGTTAATGAGAGAGGCCGGAGGAGAATAGCCAGACTGGTTCAACCAGGCAGGTAGGGACAGTAATTCAAATTACCACATGTTACAACAGTGATGTGCAGAAGAGCATCTCTGAATGGATACTAGAACCTTGAAGCAGATGGGCTACAGCAGTAGAAGACCATGAACATACACTCAGTGGCCACTTCATTAGACACACGAGGGACTGAATAAAATGGACACTAAGTGGATGTCATGAAATGTGTTGATTGTGGCAGAAGTACAGTACAATACATTAAAAAATCACCACAGATTGCAATTAAAAAGATATTAAAAACAAATGAATAAATAAATAAATAAATAAATAGTGCAAAAAGATAGCCAAAAGTAAAGTACTGTTCATGGGTTCATTGTCCATTCAGAAATCTGATGGCAGAGGGAAAGAAGCTGTTCCCAAAACATTGAGTGTGTATCTTCAGGCTCCTGTGCCTCCTCTCTGATGGTAGTAATGGGAAGAGGACATGTCCCAGATGGCAAGCGTCATTAATGACAGATGCCGACTTCAAGAGGCATCTCCCATTGAAGATGAGATCACAGCGGTTCCACTGCTGTGTCTAATAAATTGGCTACTGAGTGGCAAACAATCATAAGGTCACTGGTAGAAACGGCACCAGGCACTCACTCATTTGCTGCATACAATCAAATCTAAACATAGACACAATGAAGTAGAGAATGGAACCATTGTGAGACATTAATATGTGTTTGAATACAGCTTTGTGACGTGCAGTTTAAATGATGCAAACATTTGCTTTGCAAATTTAAAGTATTGAATTAATTTCCTCTCTAAATGGTGTAGTTTGACCAAACTTTGTGTTCTGTTTTTTATTCAACCCTATGAATTGAGCAATTGCGTTAAGATATTGAACAAATGCAAGTGAAATTAGACACTGGAATATTTTTAAGCTCTCATCTTATAAGCATGTCATTTAAAACTTGGGCATACTTCTGTAGATATGTAGTGGAGAGTACATTCACTGGTTGCAGCACAGCCTGGGACGGAAACAGAACAGTAAAGTCTGCAATACTAGCAGATACAAACTAGTCCATTACAGATAAAACCCTCCCCTGAGCACATCCACTTTGTTGCAGGAAAGCAGCAAATATCATCAAGGACCCCCACCATCCGGGCTATTCTTCTTGCTGCTGCCATCAGGAAGAAAGTACAGGAACCTCAGGATCCACACCACCAGGTTCAGGAGCAATTATTACTGCTCAACCAAAAGGCTTTTGAACCAGAGGGGATAACTTCACTCACCCCAACACTGAATTGTTTCCACAACCCATGGTGTCACTTCAAGGACTCTTCATTTCATGTTCTTGATATTTATTGTTTATTTATTTATTATAATAATTTTCTTTTTTATGTGAATGCCCACAAGAAAATGAATCTCAGGGTTGTATATGGTGACAGATATGTAGTTTGATAATAAATTTCCTTTGAAGTTAGAAAAGAAAGTGCAGTTTCTGGTTAAGGCTGAATGGTGAAAGTTCTGAGCTGTATGTAAAGCATTATAGTGGGAAATGAAAACAAACAGAACCATAGCAGCATTAATGGCACACAGCCAGGGACTGTGGAGCAGTCAGATCTTGACAAGCAACCACTGTTTACCAGTAAATAATGTAGAAAATGTAAAAGGGAGAGGCGCTGAAGGTCCTACAATAAATGCCATCGAAAGGAAGCAACAGCAGGAATGTTAAGAATTGACCAGTTTAAATGATTGGTGAACTAATTTAGGCAGTGCTGGGCAAGGCCAGTTTATTTGTATAGCACTTTTCAAACACAAGGCAGATCAAAGTGCTTTACATAAAACAAGATATAAAAATCAAACAACAAATTTCAGACAATATAAAAAGAATAAAATCACACATAAAAATAAAGAAATGAAAGTTACAGTGCAGGAGATTCTAATTAAAAGCTACAGTGAAAAGTAAAGTTTTAAGCCTCGATTTAAAAGAGCTTAATGTTGGGGCAGACTTCAGAGCATTTAGAAGGTTACTAAAGAAAGGTAAGGCTTCTGTTCAGTAATGTAGGGCTAAAACTCATTGGGGATGAGAACACAAGCTTGTTTTTAAAGAACACGCAAAATTTTATAGTGGGCTACGTAAACTCCAAAATCTATTAACTGACCTATAGAAGACATCGAAGTAACATAATACACAAACTGGCCTTTCGACTCACTAGACTAATTCTCCTTCAAAGACTAATTCTAAACTAATACCATTTTATTCTTGCATCCCCAATAACAAACTCCGACCCTGATTCGATTACTAACCTGTACACAGGGGGCAATTTAGAGTAGTCAGTGAAGTTACCATTCTGCATATCTTTGTGACGTGGGAGGAAAGCCACACAGTCACAGGGAGAATAAGCAATCTCCACACAGTCTATAGCTCCATAACATTTTTTTTCTCCTTTTGTTGTGATTTTACATTCGATACCTCCCAGTTGGCAGGGCCTGGCCTAACAATGAAAATTTTGAAGATTGTCATGGCTAATTTAGCATTACCTCCTGTAGCCACCTCCTTTCGAATCCCTAAGGATCAGACTATTAGATCCAAGCAATCTGCTGAAGCAACTCAATCGTTTGAGGAGCGTCTGGAGGAGGAAAGAAATAGTTGATGTTTCAGGAGAAAACTCTGCATTTTGACCAGAAATGTTGACAATTCCTTTCCTCCCACAGACACTGCTTGGTAGGCTGAGTTCCTCCTGGAGATAATTTGTTGCTCTAGATTCTAACATCTGCAGTCCCTGGTGTCTCTATCAGATCCAAAGGGTTTTAATACTAATAATTTCTTCAGTTAACCCTTTCAGTGAGAGAACATGTAGTGAACAGGGATCACAGCTCCTTAAGTTTTAAGACAGGTATGGATAAAGAGAAGTGTGGACCTTGCAGGAAAGTATTGAAATGGAGCAGAGCAAGTTACATGAATTTTAGGCAGCAACCAGGTAGAGCTCATTGGGAATAGCTGATTTTGTGTAAGTCCATTCTGATATGGAAAATAGTTGGAGACCAGCTGTACAAAGTACAGGATTGAATGGATTGAAAGTACATTTATTATCAAAGTATGTATGCAGTTTACAACCCTGAGATGCATCAACGCGCAGACAGCCACAAAACAAAGAAAACTATGGAACCCATTCAAAGAAAAGCATCTCGCAGAAAAGCAAATCGCACAAATGTCAACAGGATCATGAACCCCCACCTGGCATGCAAAACAGGCAGGTAAGAAGGAAAGACAAGGATGGCAAGGTAAAGGAACATTAGATTCGTATTTTCTATTACAATAATGGGTCCCGCTATAAGTGAAGCTCTGAAACTGGGGTAACCTTACTGCTGTTTTCCACATCTCCACTTCTAGACTTTGTCTGCCATTCCTCGTTACCACATTAACACAATCCACATCGCTATTCACAAGTTATTTGCCCTCTCTATTCCTTCCCCTGGCAATGTTCAAAAGTCAGGAAGTCATATAGCAGCATTATAAAACCATAGTTAGGCCACATCTGCAGTATTGCGTTTGGTTCAGATCACACCATCATAGAAAGGACATCAAGGCTTTGGAGAAGGTGCACGAGAAGTTCAACAGCATGATGCTTGTGCTGTAGGAGAGGTTGGACAAACTTGGGGTGTTTTCCCCGGATTGGCAGAGACTGAGGGAGATCTGAGAGAGGTTTTCAAGATTATGAGAGGCATACTTAGACTGCCAGTATCTTTTCCCCAGAGTTGCAGTTTCCAATACCAGAGGGTATGCATTTAAGAATAGAGGAGGTAAGTTCAAAGGAGATGTGTGGGGCAAGTTCTTTTTACACAGAGAGTGGAGGGTGCCTGGGGTGGTGTGGTGGCAAATGCAACAGCAGTGCTCAAGAGGCTCATTAGATAGGCACAAAAACGTGCAGGAAATGAAAGGATATGGGCATTATGTCAGCAGGATGGATTGTTTAGTGTGCATTTGGTACTCATGTAATTTGTTCAGCACAACATTGTGGGACAAAAAGCCTGTTCCTATGACATGTTCCTTCCTAAACGTGATATAAAACAAGAAAATCTAAGAGCATTTTGCAACTCATATGTGATTAATTATACAGACTTGCCACTGAGTATTATGTATACAATGCCTCTTTTCTTTATTGCCATGCCTTATATACTGACTGCAGAGTGGTTAGAAATATTCATAATGCACAGTGAACTGAGATGTTGAAAGGTAGGTGGATCAAAACTGTGGACAATTCCCCAAGTCTGCACCCGCCTTTCTTTCAATCTCTCACCATTTTAAAAAAATACTCCATCTTTTCATTTTTTTCTCTCTAGCAAAATGGTTGACCTTACAGTTTTCCATTACGCTCCTTCTTCCATGTCCTTGCTCCTTCTCTTCAACTGACTATATCATCCTGAACGATCCTGCATCTTCTTCTCAGCCCACACTGCCACCTGCCTTTGTAGAGCCAACAATCTACTATTTTGTGACATGTGAAGCCACAATAAATCGCAAACACTTGGAGAAACGACTTCTGGAATAACACACTTTCATCGTGTGCAGGAGATCAAACAGCAAAGATGCAATCAGACTTTTTAGGATGATGCCATTCAAAGATGTAAAAATTACAAACTGGAAATACAAATGTAGTTGTCGATGTTCACAATGTGTTATCCCTGGGAAATAAGTCTGCCAACTTAACCCTTGGATAACCCTATCAGCTGAATCACATTTGACACTGAGGCTGTTTAATGCATTAAACTTATACTGATTTTGTGGTAAATCAAATGATCATTTCAAGGGGATTTATTTTAACTTAGTCACTCTTTGAGAATCTATGTGAGCCACATGTTATCAAGTCAAAGAGTTGCTATTGCTATTAGATACATAGAGTTATTACTGGTTATTAAATCATAGAGTTATTATTGGTAAATTAGCTTATTATTGTTACATTACTGAGGTTACAGTAAAAACTGCTTTGCGAACATCAGTATATCAAAATAGGGAAAAGCAATAACAGAATAAAGAAAAGTGTTATAATTACAGAGGAAGAACAGTACAGGTAAACGATAAGGTGCAAGGCCGGAACAAGCCAGATCGGGAGGTCAACAGTCCATCTTATCGTACTGGGGATTGCCCTCCCTCAGCCTTTTTATTCTGGCATCTTCTCCCTTCCTTTCCAGTCCTGAAGAAGGGTCTTGGCCTAAAACATCAACTGTTTATTCATTTCCATATACGCTGCCTGATCTGTGGAGTTCCTCCAGCATTTTGTGTGTGTTACTAGGGGATTGTTCATAAGCGTTATAACAGTGGGATAGAGGCTGCCTCTGAGCCTGGGGATGCATGCTTTCAGGCCTTTGTACCTTCTACCCAGGGAAAAGAGAGTGATTGAGGTGGGTGAGGTCTTTGATTATGCTGGCTACTTTTCCTGCAACACAGAACCAGATTCTTCAGCAGACTGAGACCAGGTTGACCATCGAGCGCCCACCTCTGCTTCTGTAACTGAATGGCCATCACATCACATATGTTCTATCTACTAGACTGGTATATGGAGGAATTTAAGGTGGGGGGTTATATGGGAGGCAGGGTTTGAGGGTCGGCCCAACATTGTGGGCCGAAGGGCCTGTAATGTGTTGTACTATTCTATGTTCTATGTTCTATACATATGATGTAGATACAGGGCAGCACAGTAGTGCCTAGGTTGCCATGGAAGACTAGTAGTTAGCATGATTTTTACAGTGCCAGCAATCGTGCTTAGAGCTCAATCCCCACCACTGCCTGTAAGGAGTTTGTACACTCTCCTCATGACTGCATGGGTTTTCTCTGGGTCCTCTGGTTCCCCTTCGCATTCCAAAGACATATCGTATGGGTTAGGATTCATCAGTTGTGGCCATACACTGCCAGTGCAGGAAGCATGGTGACACAAGGCTGTCCCCAGCACATCCTCAGACTGTGTTGGTCGTTGATGCAAATCACATGCTTCACCATATGCTTCGATGTTTCAATGCATCTTGTACATGACAAAAAAATCTAATCTTAGATCTCTTGCTTGAGGCCACTTTTGATTTTTGCTGATGGGCACTGCCTTCAAGTTCACATAAACAACAGTGGCCCAGTGATATCAGATGAGGGGGTGCACAATATGAAGAGCTGGAATGTATTCAAACTCAGAAGAATATCACAGTCAACTGCGATTATGTGAGATATGTGTATTGTAGACCCTCTAGAATTAGAAAGTTATCTGCATTGAAAGCATTCCCAAACTATCAAAGATGGAATATTATTGTAAAGGAATATCCTGATATTTCCTTGCAGAGTTGGGCTCGGATATACTTTCTTAGAAGTTTGCACAGATTCGGCATGTTATCTGAAACCTTAACCAACTTCTGTAGATGCACTGTAGAGAGTATCTTGACTGGTTACATCATGGCCTGGTATGAAAACACCAATGGCCAGGAACAGAAAAACCTCCAAAAAGCAGAGGGTATAGCTTCCATTCATCTCAGGAAAAGCCCGCTTTGAGTACATCTACTAGGAGCACTGCACAAGTCAGCAGCATCCTTTATCGAGGAATCTGCACCATCAAGGCCATTGGGAAGAAGGTGCCACATCATGTTCAGGAATGGTTATTACCCTACAGCCATCAGGCTCCTGAACCAGAGGGAATAACTTCACACTGAATTGATTCCTCAACCTATGGACTCACTTTCAAAGGTTCTGCAACTCATGTTTCAGTATTATTTATTTGTTTATTTGTTATCTTTATGTGTTTACTTTTGCACATTGATTGTCAGTTGTACTTTCTGTGTAATATTTCATTGATTCTGTTGTATTACATTCCTTGTACCTACTGTGAATGCCTGCAAGAAAATGAATCTCTGGGTAGTATATGTACTTCGATAATAAATTATTTCCCTGTAGCCCGGCAGCATTTTTTTTTCTCACTCACAACTGACAAATCAAATCTTCTTTCATTCTTTATGCCACTAAGGGCACTAAAGAATTACTTACAGTGGCCAATTAATCTACCAGCATACCTTTGGGATGTGGGAGGAAATGTCATGGGAAGAACGTGCACATTTTTCACAGACATCAGCCAAGGTCAGGTTCGACTGCGGGTCCCTGGTGCCGTGAGGGAGCAGCATTAGCCGATGAACAGAACACTGACGACAGCAGATACTGTTGAAAGTCTGTTCACTGTCACTTCTTATCGATGTTCCTGTATCAACAAGTTGCAAGAATTCAGTTGCAGCTGTGTCTGGGTGCTCTTAACAGACACAGGGAATTACAAATCCATTCACAGGGTCATTGAGACTGTTCTGGGTCTCTGCAATGGCTTCAATGCTTGCTGCAGGCTCTGCTGAGCTCTGATGTACTGAAGCTGCTGAATGACAAACATTTGCCAAGTGACTGAGGTTTCCACACAATTTTGCTCTGCTTTCCCAAAACAGGATGCCTCATTTTATCGGTGTCACAGCCATCAGTATGATAACACTGATTTAATTACAGCTTCTCAAGCTGATGTTGACAATTATTTCCTAGTGAGAATTTTGAGTGAAACATCACAACCTTAACATTTTGTCTTTCCGTTTGCTTCCACTCACAGTCAGGTTTAGGTATTTTCCCACATCTTCCGCTAACTCGGGCTTCTCGGAGAGTTGTGAGGGGTTCTCTCTGAATTGCTTTGGTATGCATTCTTTAACAGCAAGCGATCGGCTCTCACTTATGGTCAGAAAATTGCTATGAAATATCTCAGATGGTCAAAGCATTATTCAATTGCTTCTTTTGCTTCCGCCCTTTTGATTTTTGGAACACAATTCTCTGCCATTACCATGTTCTGCTTTGAAGTGAAATACAGTCAGTGACATATTTGCCCTTATGCAATCATTAGTTGCAGGGGACTATAGTTCTTTACCATGAAGGTATAACAGGAGGGCTTTTATTTCTTATTTCATGTTTTTAAATCATCAGTTTTACTTCAAATCAGAAATGACTGAGGACTGTAGGGAGCATCTGTAAATGGGCAAGGGTTTTGTCATTGGACAACATGTGAAACGTAGTGTAAGTACTCTGGTGTGTTGTTAAACTCATATTTCCTTAACCCCGGCAAAGAGACTATTTGGATCATTGAGTTAATGTTACTTATGGTGGAGTTTTAAAAATTTGGACATTGTGTGGAGCCACAAGTGGATTAGTGCAGAAATTTTTTTAAGACTGGTGGAGGGGTACATAGAAAGGATAGTGCAAGACCAGAAGTTTGAAAATAAGAATTAAACTCAAGTTATTTAAGTGGGAATCTTTGTCAGTCATTGAGGTGGTGGATGAATGAAACTTAGTGCTCTTTAGGGCTAGGCAACAGCACTTTGGAAAGGTTTTGGCTCAAAACATCGACTATTTATTACACTCCGCAGATGCAGCCTGACCTTCTGAGTTCCTCCAGTATTTTGTGTGTGATACTTAGGATAAGCTCAACTTTATGGCAAGTAACATATGGGAAACAAGCCAGAAGTACTTTGGAATGGTCAGATATGCAGCTGACAAAGGGATGGATGGGAATTCCATCAAGAAAAGGACTGAGGTAGAAAGCAGAGAAGGAATGTTATGAGAATAGCAGAGAACAGCCATGACAATGAAGAAATGTATGGTCCACAGCATCTCTCTGGGTTAAATAAACCAGCAAATGACAATCAGTCTGGTTCTATCTCAGACATTTACCATCAAGGAGGGTTAGTGAGGGAAGCTGGGATCGGAGTTTGTGGCAGGGTCTGCAGATAATTGCTTTCTTCTTAGTATTTGGTTGGAGAACATTTTACCAGATCCTAACAGATTCTAACGGTACTCTAATGCATTCCAATCATGCAGGGCCTTCAGCTCACCCTGCTTACGTTGACGGGTCCTTGTGTACTAATTCTATTTGCTCACATTGTAGCCTTCTATGACTTGGTGAGACCACTAGAGGGAGTGAAGGGGTCAAGCAGAGTAGTGGTGAGACTGAGCTGGATGTCGCCATCATAAATTTGGACTCTGATATGTTACAGTCATAGAGACACGGAGCACTACAGCCCAAAAGCAGGTCCTTCTACACATCCAGTCCAGGCAAAACTGTTGTTCTGCATAGTCCCATCTACCCACACCTGGCTCTCTATACCCAGCACTTATCCAAGTTTCTCTTAAACATTATAACTGAACCCACATCCTCCACTTCCATTGACATTTCATACCATATTTACACAACACTTTGTCAACGGCCTTGCTAAGGTTCATGTAGACAATGTCCACTGACTTCCCTTCATCAACTTTCAACAAAAAGAGCTCAGGACTTTTTGAGCCTTTGCAGGGGCTGGAGTGAGGTATTTTATCATAACAATCTATTAGGCACTTGGCAAATGCCGATAAAACAAAGTGAAGTGTAAGTAGAGCGGCCATTGTGGGAGCGGGCAGTGTTCGAGTTGTAGCTGCCTGACTTTCACGTCATATGGGAGAATGAGGAGATGAAAGACAGAAGCTACAAGGAGGTAGTCACCCCTAACTGGCAAGAAGCAGGTAGCTGGGTCACAGTCGGGAGTTGGAAAGGCAATAGGCAGCCAGTGCAGAGTAACCCTGTGGTCATTCCCCTCAAAATAAAGTATCACTTTGGAAGCTTCTGAGGATACAATCTATCAGGGAAAAGCCACAGCAACTGAATCCCTTGCACTGAGTCTGGCTATATGGCTCAGAAGGGAAGGGGGTAGAAGAGGAGTGCAGTAGCAACAGGGGACCCTTTAATTAGAGGAGACTCTGTGGACATGAAATCAACACCCAGGCAGTTTGTTGCCTAGCAGCTGTCAGGAGCAGGAATATCCTGGACCGGGTCCACAGCATTCTGAAAGGGTAGGCTGAACAGCCGGAAGCCATGGTAAATATTGGTACCAATGGCATAGGTAGGAAAAGGGATGAGGTGTTGAAGAGAGAATATAGGGAGTTAGGTATAAAGCTAAAAAGCAGGATTGCAAAGGGTGTCATCTCTGTATTGCTGTCAGAGAGGGTAGGAACAGGATGTTTTGGCAGCTGAGTGCATGACTCAGGAACTGGTGCAGGAGGCAGGATTTCAGATTTCTGGATCATTGGGATATTTTCTGGGGAAGGCATGACCTTCACAAAAAGGATGGGCTACACCTGAACTCGAGGGGAAACAATATACTTGCGGGGAGGTTTGCTGGGGTTGTTGGGGAAAGTTTAAACTAATTTGGCAGGGGAATGGAAACAACCATCTTAGGGCTGAGGATGGGGCAGTTGGTATACAAATAGATGCAGCGGGTAAAGAAACCGTGAGAAAGGATAGGCAGATAATTGGGCAAAATTGTAGTCAGTGAGAAGAGTTGAAGCATAATGTGGGGGCAAAATCAAAAAGGTTAATGAATGCAGGACTGAAGGTGTTGGAATGCACGCAGTATATGGAATAAGTGGATGATCTTGTAGCACAGTTAGAGACTGGTAGGTTTGACGGTGTGTTATCACTGAGTTCTATCTGAATGAAGGTCATAGCTGGGAGCTTAACATCCACGGGTTGGGAAGCTTTTAAAAACCAACAGAAGGCAACTAAAAAGGAATAAGTAGAAAACAGCAAGTTTAGTTGTATAGCACTTTTCAAACACTAGGCAGTTCAAAGCGTTTTACATAAAATCAGATATAAAAATCAAACATCAAATTTCATAGAACATACAAGAGAATAAAATCATAAAAAAATAGACATAATATAAATTGAAGTTACAGTGCAGGAGATTCTAATTTTAAAAATATGAAGGTAAGCTAGCCAATAATGTAAAGGAGAATATCAACTTTTTTTAGATATATAAAGAGTAAAAAAAAGCCAGAGTGGTCATTAAATGGCTGGAAAATGACGCTGGAGAGTTGGCAATGGAGAACAAAGAAAAAGTGGAAGAATTTAATAAGTATTTTGCATCAGTCTTCATCATGGAAGACACCAGGTGTATGCCAGAAATTCGAGACTGACAAGCAGTGGAAGTAAGTGCAGTTGCTATTACTAAGGAGAAGGTGTTTGGGAAGCTGAAAGGTGTGAAGATAGATGTACTACACCTCAGGGTTCTGAAAGAGGTAGCTGAAGAGATTGTGGAGGTATTAGTAGTGATCTTTCAAGAACACGAGATTCTAGAATGGTTCCAGAGGACTAGAAAATTGCAAATATCACACCACTCTTTAAAAAGATAGGGGTGCAAAAGAGAGGCAATTATAGACCAGGCTGGAGTCCCTGATTAAAGCTGAGGTTTCAGGGTACTTGGAGTCACATGATAAAATAGCCCAAAAACAGCATGGTTTCCTTCAGATGAAATCTTGCCTGGCAAACCTTTTGAAATTCCTTGAGGAAATAGCAGGCAGGATAGACAAAGAGGAGTCAGTGGATATTGCTTCCTTGGATTTTCAAAGGGCGTTTGACAAAGTGCTGTACATGAGGCTACTAAACAAGATAAGTTCCCATGGTATTACAGGAAAGATGCTAACATGGATAGAAGATTGGCTGACTGGCAGGAGGCAAAGACTGGGAATAAGGGGGACCTGTTCTGGTTGGCTGCTGGTGACAAAGTTGGTCTTTGTGTGTCAGTGTTGGAACCGCTGCTTTTCACGTCTGTCAATGATTTGTATAATGGAACCAATGGCTTTGTGACCAACTTTGCAGATGATATGAAGATAGGTGGAGGGGCAGGTAGTGTTGAGGAAGCAGGAAGTCTGCAGAAGGACTTGGACAGATTAGGAGAATGGACAAAGAAGTGGCTGATGGAATAGAGTGTAGTTAAGTGTATAGTAATGCACTTTGGTAGAAGGAATAAAGGCATAGACTATTTTCCAAAGAGAGAGAAAACTCAGAAACCTGTGGTGAAAAGTTACCTGGTGCAGGATTCTGTAACATTTAATTTGCAGGTTGAGTCAGTGGTAAGGAAGGCAAATGTAATTTTAGCAATCATATTGAAAGGACTAAAATATAAAAGCAGAAATGTAATGCTGAGGCTTTATAAAGCAATGGTCAGACCACAGTTGTTTATCCAAGTACTTGTATACACAGTGGCCACTTTATTAGGCACCTCCTGCACCTAATAAGTTCGCCACAGAGTGTAGATTTGCAGTCTTCTGCTGCAGCCCATCCACTTCACAGCTCAATATGTTGTGTATTCAAAGATACTCTTCTGCCCACCACTGTCTGTCACACATAGTTATTTGAGATACTGTCACATCCCTGTCAGACTGAACCAATCGGGGCCATTCCCCTCTGACATCATTGGATATATTTTGTTTTTTTGCACCATTCTTTGTAAACTGGAGACTGCTGTGCATGAAAATCCCAGGAGATCAGCAGTTTCTGAGATACTCAAGCTACCCCATCTGGCACCAACAATCGTTCTATGGTCGAAGAGATTTAGATCACATTTCTTCCCCATTCCCCCTACTTTTATGCATTGAATTGCTGCTACATGATTAGCTGATTAGATATTTGCATTAGTATGCAGATTTGCAGGTGTACCTAAAAAAATAGCCAATGAATGTATATCCTGTTCCTTAGATTACTTTTCAATAATTTTCCCACTACTGATGCCTGGCCCACCGGCCTATAAATTCCATTCTTGGAGTTTTCTTGAACTATGGAACAACATTAGCTACCTTCCTGTCCTCCAGCACTTTGTCCATGGTTAAGGATTTCTTAAGATGATATCACCAAGGAAGACTGCCTAAAGAACTCATCCACTCAAATGTAACATTGTAACTTAAGCAAAAACTACAGTCTTGGGGTCTACCCTTCACAAATTCGTGCCATCAAAGCTGCTGGAAAGATGCCCAAAGTCTAAAAGGAATTTAGTAATAATAAGCTGTGAATTAGCAACACAGCAAACAAACCCTGTAAAGTTAATTGTTAATTATTAACAGCAGTGTCTAGGGCACTCCGAGAAGAGGAATTTTTTCATCAATCTGCAGAATGAAATGCACCTGAATGCAGGAAGAGATTTGGAATACTGATAGCTTCAATCAATTTCGCAAGACATAGGTTCTGTGGAATAGGAACAAAATGCCAACAAGATTTTGTAATTCTCTGTTTTTAAGGACAGATGTTCTTAAACAGACATCTGAGGCCTCTTTGTCAATGAAAGACCAAAATGCTATATGGTCAGCACCTGGGTAAAGTTATAGCAGCAAGGTTGGTACACATCTCCTGCATTTACCCTCCCCCTTCGCTCTGTTGGTCGCTCCAGCTCCATTGTTTCCCACCTCTAGCACCCCTTCCATGATACTGATCTCAAGCAGAGATTATTCAGGTGATAATGCAGATGATGTGTTTTGTGTTACTGAATTAACTTCATCTGCTTCATGGAAGTTGTTCCAGGTGCATTTTCCTCAGTCCTGTATGTGCTGAGGGATCTCAGAATGCTCACGTTCAAACACAAATTCAGATCCTCGAACAATTTCATCTTGGGTCCTGAGTCAGAATGCGTGTACTTGTACATGTGTGTGTGGCTATGAATACATAAATGTGTAAGTATGTGTGCATGTGTGACAATGTACACATGTGTGGTATGTGTGAATTGTACTTTCTGTAGTTTTGCATGTTTGGGCATGTGACTGTGTGCATGGTGTAAGTGTTGTGCATTTGTGTTATATATGTACCTGTGGGTGTGTTTGTATGTATATGTGTGTGTGTATTTGTGAAGAGTGCACAGTGGTCCATCAACATGGGCATCAGGGGTTCGCATACCCACTATATTTCCATTCGGGGGATCCCAACCTGGAGTCTTCGGACCCCCGGTTAATATTAAGATCCATGGCATAAAGGAGCAGATATAGGCTTTTCAGCCCATTGATTCTACTCTGCCATTCCTTCACGGCTGATTTATTATCCCTCTCAACCCCATTCTCCTGTCTTCTCCCTATAACCTTTGACGTCCTTACTAATCAAGTACCAATCAGCCTCTGCTTTAAATATACCCAATGACTTGGCCACCAGAGCTGTCTGTGGCAGTGAATTCCACAGATTCACCACCTTCTGGGTAAAAAAAATCCTCATTATTTCTGTTCTAAAATGGCGACCTTCTATTCTGAGGCTGCGTCCTCTGGACCTAGACTCCCCCACTATAGGAAACATCCTCTTCACAATCACTCTATCTAGACCACTCAATATTTGATAGCCCTCATTCTTCTAAACTCCAGTGAGTACAGACCCAGAGCCATCAAATGCTTCTCATATGTTAACTCTTTCATTCCTGGAATCATTCTTGTGAGCCTCCTCTGGACTCTCTTGATTGCCAGCACATTTTTCTTCAATAAGACCCCAAAACTACTCATAGTGCTCCAATTGCAGTCTGTCCAATGCCTTATAATGTCTAAGCATCATTAGAAAGTGAACTGGGAAGAGCAGCTAAGGAGTGTTCAAGGTCAATAAAGCAGAATGTGGGTAATTACGTTAGAGATAAAGTGTTATCCATGTTACATCATGAGATTCACTGGCAGAAATGCGATTGGAAATAGATAAGGTAGAAGAGGGCAATGTCTGAGTTAGATAACAGAGATCAAGCGCGCTAATACAACTCAGGGAGTTTCGGTGTTCAGTGTTAATTTCCACCGCCATTCTGTAAGGAGTGATTGTATGTCATCCCCATGGAATGCATGGGTTTTCCCAAGTGCTGCGGTTTCCTCCCATAGTCCAAAACCATACAAGTCATTGTAAATTGTCCTAAGAGTAGGTTAGGGTTAATTGGGGTTGAGGGGTTCCTAGGGGCAGCATGGCTCGAAAGGCCAGGAGGGCCTATTCCATGTTGTATCACTACAATAAATAAAAAGAAAAATTAAATTACATAAAATAAATGTGGAGAGTCAATGTGGAAAAAATTACTCTGATGTCTGTGATGAGTTTGTACATTCTGTCCATGACTTTGTGAGTTTCCCCCTGGTGCTCCGTTTCCTCCCACATTCCTAGGGTGTATGGGTTGGTAAGTCAATTGGTCACATTGGGTGTAATTCAGCAGTGTTAGCATATTGGGCCCAAAGGGCCTCTTATGTGCTGTATCTCTTAAATAAACAAACCATAGAACATAACATAATAATATAAAATGTACTGGCCACATGCCCATACTGCAAAAGGATTGATGTCTAAATGTTACCAATGTGGTCTGAAAATCGATCCTGTCACCGAAGTGAAAAATTCAATTAACACAAGGTTTATCTCCACAGTTGTCACTTTGACTTTCAAGCATCTAATTTGCTGCATTCCTGTCCATGGTGCTTCCTGGATTCTTAGGGAATCTTTGTTAACTATTGAATTTTCAGGCAGAGAAAGTTATGTTCTTAATGGGAAATATCTCAGAATAGGATTCCTGATCTCTCAGGATAGGATTTCTAAGCTTTACGAACACTAAAAAGCAACAAAGAACAGAAGGGCACTAAATACCAGGATGGCACACTTTAATCTTCAGGATCAATTCTACAGAGCATATAAATGGAAGAAGTTCTTTTCTTTTGTTTGCAGGATGCAACATCACTTTCAGGTCTAGGATTTCATGATAGGTCAGGTCTACAATGAGTCCACTCTCAGGAGCAACACTTCATATTCCACCTGGGCAGCCCTCAACCTGATGACCTGAGCATTGATTTCTCTAACTTCACCTCCTCCTCCTTTTTTCTTTTTCCATTCCAAATTCTGGGTCCCCTCCTGCCCCTTCTCTTCATCTGCCCTATTCACCTCTGGTGCACTCTCTTCTCCTATCAGATTCTTTCTTCTTCAGCCTTTCACCTTTTCCACCTATCACCTTCCAGCTTCTCACTTCAACTTTCCTTCCCCATCCACCCATCTTCCCCCATACCTAGCTTCACCTATCACCTGCCAGCGTATGCTCCTTCCCCTCTCCCCCTTATTCTGGATTCCCCGTGTCCTTTCCAGTGCTGATGAGTGGTCTCAGACTGAAATATTGACTGTTTCTTCCACTCCATAGATGCTGTGTGACCTGCTGGATTCCTCCAGCATTTTGAGTGTGTTGTTCTAGGATTTAAGTTCCTGTTCAGTGTGTGGTCCTTGGGAGAATGATAGCAAAACTTCCCTTGGTCTATTGAAGTTGTTTTTGTGAGGATGCTTCCATAGTTGCATCCAGTTATACGAGTAAAGAAATATTTGATTAGAGTAGATTAGTTTATAGTCACACACAACAAAATGTAATGAAATTCTTTGTTTGTATGGCTCATCGTGTAAAGAGTACACATGGTAATAATAAATATGATGAACACAGATATATTGTGATAAATATGAGATGAGAAAATCTGCAAATGCTGGAAATCCAAGAAATGCACACAAAATGCTGGAAGAACTCAACAGGCCAGGCAGCATCTATGGAAATAAAAAACAGTCAACGTTTTGGGCCGAGACTCTTCAGGACAGGAAAGAAAGATGAGAAGTTAGAGGAAGAAGGTAGGTGGAGGGGAGGAAGAAGTACAAAGTGCCACATGATAGGTGAAACGGGGAAAGAGGGAGGGGGTGAAGTAAATAGCCGAGAATTTGGTGAAAGAGATAAAGGGCTGGAGGAGGAGGAATCTGATAAGAGAGAGTAGAAGACCATGGAAGAAATGGAAGGGGGAGGAGCACCAGAGGGAGGTGATGGGCAGGTATGGAGGTGAGGTGAGAGAGGGAAATGGGAATGGGAACGGTAAGGGGGGGCAATTACCAGAAGTTCAAAATATCAATGTTCATGCCATCAGGTAAGAGACTACCCAGATGGGATATAAAGAGTTGCCCTTCAAACCTGAGTGTGTCTTCATCACAGCAGTAGATCAGGCCATGGGCTGACTTGTCGGAATGGAGATGGGAAGTAGAATTGAAGTGGGTGGCCACTAAGAGATCCTGCATCTACTGACGGTGCTTGGTGAAGCACCTACCTATCTACTGTTATGGAGGATGAACAACTCTGATGGGCAGAAGGGTACAGAGTTGCCCATGTCCCCCTCCCCTGGGAGAATCACAAACTGTTACTGTTACCACGCTGCTCATGAGAGAGAAAGAGAGATTAAGAGGAAAACAAGTTGGAACATCTGCTGCTGATAAGAGGGAGGAGAGGAGCCATTGATTAACTGTTATGTCTTTTGGAGAGGGCTGTTTACTCGGTACCATTCTGTTCATTAAAATTCCTCAGTGGACAGCCGGAGTGGGCTGGTTTGATGGACTAAGCCATTTAAAACTGATTGACACCTGAGACCCCATGAGTAGGGATAAAAGTGAGGTCTGGGGAGACACCCCTCAGACGCACCAAGAGACACACTAGTGAGCACTGCTTGAGTGTTGGAACCCACGAGAAAGTGTGGGGCATCGGAGACCGAACAAAGGATCGGTCAATTTTAACTCACAGTGTTTATAGCGAGGCCGGTGGGGGCTTGTGTGTGTGTCCACCCTTGCCTGGGTGACGAGTCCACCATAGACGAATGGTCTAGCTAAAGGACAGAGGGGTCATACCTGAATGGCCACAACAACACATCGACGGATCAAGAAAGTAAAGGAAGGTTTGAATGACTGTAGCTGTCACTGTTTGCTCGCCCTCTCTCTCTCTCTCCCTCCAACGGTTACAACAAAAGAACCAACAACTACCTCAGCCTACATGAACTGAACTGAACTTTATACTTTCCCATGATAATTCATTATCCCCTAGACAACGATAGAGCTTGTTTATTATTGATTATTATTATACCCACACTTTTAGGTTTAGTATTGCTAATGTGTATTATTTGTATATTTGCATTGTTGATATTGATTTGTATATTTTACTAATAAACACTGTTTTGAAAATAGTACCAGACTCCAACGGATACTTCTATCTTTGTTGGTAAGACACCCAGTTACGGGGTACGTAACACTACGTCAGGTCTCACTGATATTTGGGAAGCCACACAGGGCTCACCAAATACCGGGGTCCCACCACCAAGCACATTTCCCCCTCCGCTTCCCACAAGGATTGCTCCCTACGCAACTTCCTTGTCCATTCATCCCTTCCCACTGATCTCCCTCATGGTACTTATTCTTGAAAATGGAAGTAGTGCCTTACCTGCCCCTACATCTCCACCCTCACTACCATTCAAGGTCCCAAATAATCTTTCTGCTTGAGGCTGCATTTACCTGTGAGTTACCTACTGTATCTGGTTCTGGTGGAAGAGTAACACCTTATGTTCCCTCTGGGTAGCCTTCAACATGCTGGCATGAACATCTATGTCTCAAACTTCCAGTAATGGGCTGCCCCCTTCATTATTCCCATTCGTGTTTCCTTCCCTCACCTCATCACCTTACCCATCACATTTCCCCTTCTCCAGCCCTTTATCTCTTTCACTTATCAGCTTCCCAGCTCTTTGCTTCACCCTTCCTCCCTCCTGATTTCACCTATCACCTACCACCTTGTACTTTTTTCTCCCCTCCCCCACCCCCTTCTCTGACCTCAACTTTTTTCCCAGTCCTGATGAAGGATCTCGGCCTGAAATGTCAACTGTTTACCCTTTTCCATAGGCGCTGCCTGGCCTGCTGAGTTCCTCCAGCGTTTTGTGCGTGTTGTTGTTGGTAAGTGTACATGATTGCAATTATCTGGAGCTCTTTGCAGTCTCAAATTCCTACACAGTCCATTAAGTATCTTTGAAGTTCAAACCCTGCTGCAATATGGGGAGACACGGAGACACAGCAATGTCTCACAAACAGCAGTTACATTATTGCCTGGATTATCACATTAGGTAAGATAATTTTGTCCATCCATACTTGCGTGTGATTGAAGTCCATCTAAGTTGTTCCCTAGTAAGAACTATTCACCTCTTCCTCTTACTCTATTTTACCCTGTGCTGGATCAGCCTCAGTCAGCTGCTTTTCATTTACCCCTCTTCAACAGTACTCTTGCTTACTGCCATTTGCTCCGCTATCATTTAGAGCAATAATGAAGGTCCTCCATTTCTGGTGATGTTCATGACATCCTTCATCATATCAATAGTTTCTTCTCATTTTTCACTACTATCAGTCGTGCAAGTTCAGGTTGAAGACAAGAATATTATTGCGCTCAGTTGTAGAAGGATTCTTCATTGCTGTTTCCATAACAATTTTGCTTTATCAGTCATGGTTGTTAGCCCTGAGCTGAACCCGGAGGACTGGTGGACCACTCTTAGCTTGTCCTCTACCCTTTGACCTGTTTGGCATAGGTGACCCTACCAGGAGTCAAATCATAAGGCCCTGACTCCAGCCAACGTGGCCTCCAAAGTACGACAAGGTTGTGTGGAGGTCAACAGCATTCTACAGTTGTATATTGTAACTGCTAGAGTGGTGTCAAGTATCCCATCAGGCTTTGGGAATTTACTTTGCTGCCTGAGAAGAAATATTGAAAACCACAGAAGAATGAGGCACAGTGAAGGAAGGTTCAAATTCAAAGATCCAAGTAAATTTATTATCAAACTACATACAGGCCTCTGCAAAAGTCTTAGGCACATGTATATAATAGCTAGGGTGCCTAAGACTTCTGCACAGTACTATATTTGTCAACATAGAGCGGAGAGTGATTTTGTAAATAATGTGGGAGCAAAGGATGTTGGGAATAGTGAGGACAGAGCACTGAGGGAGGGGCGTGGGACAGGTGGTAGAGAAGGAGTGCCGGGGCAGGGGCTTGTTGTGGGTGCAGCACACCCAGTTCTAAGACACCAGGCAAGATCATTTTATTCCAAGCAGTTGGTTTATTGATCATTACAGAATGTATCTCTGGCGCTTCTCACTCCCTCCCCACTCCCTTTCCCTTTTCTCAACCATGATTCCCCTCTCCCTCTCCCCTTCTCACTCTCAGTCCACAGTGGAGAACTATATCAGAATCAAGTTGATCATCATTCACATATGTCATGAAATTTGATTTTTAATATGTTATATCTGAAAGACTTTTGCACAGTATTGTATATGCCACCACATACAATCCTGAGATTCATTTTCTTGTGGGCATTCACAGTAAAACAAAGAAATACAATAAAATCAATGAAAATCGACACTCAAAGTCTGGCAAACAACCAACGTGCACAAGAAGACAAACTGTGCAAATACAATAAATAAATAAACACATACATACATACATGCATACATACATACATAAATAATATTGTGAATGAGTCATAGAATCCTTGAAAGTAGGTCCATATGTTGTGGAATCAGTCCAGTGATGAGGTGAGAGGAATTATCCACACTGGTTCGGGAGCTTGATGGTTCGAGGGTAATAACTACTCCTGAAGGTGGTTATGTGGGGCATAAGGCTCCTGTACTTCCTTCCTGATGGCAGCAATGAGAAGAGAGCATGGCCTGGATGGTGGGAGACCTTGATGATGAATGCTGCTTTCCTGTGACAGCGCTTGTTGTAGATGTGCTCAATGGTGGGGAGAGCTTTTCCAGTGATAAACTGAGCTGTATCCACTACAGGTCTCTGCTAGTTTCCTGCGAACAGTTTTACAGCTCTATCGACTGGACTATACATTATAAACATCCAGCTATGAGCTATCTGGAAATCATGAAAAGCATATAGGTGTGTCTGGGGCCTGACATCTAATGGAAAAGTACAGTATGATAGATTACAAATTTCATATGAATACTCTGGCAATTTAGGAACCAAATGGTCAAAATAATTGTTGGATGTCTCCAGCAGGAGTTGAAAGAAGTTAGCAAACCCATGCTCATCTGGATCATGATCGGAAATCAAGGCTGTGTAAAAGTGATAAAGAACCAAGCAAAGTGCGGGAGGTAATGTATCAGAGTTAATTTGCGAGATGACTGGCAGCTGTGACTCCGGAGACAAACTACTGAAGAAGACTGTGACCCAGAGACTTGGAGAAGAACCTGGGCCAGGTTTGTTGAGAATGGGTGATATCTGAAAACAAGTGGTGAGCATTGGAAGTTGTGAAAGGAAACTAAATGATTGTGCAAGAAACTGAAGAGTTGTGAAACTCAAGAGTTAAGTGATTGTTTGAAACTAAATGTTTATTCTTTGAGCTGTTGAATAATGAAATACTGTGCTCAGCAAAGACATTGCTGAGACATATGATAGACATATCATAAAGTATCGTATCAAGAACAGTGAACACGGCTGCCTGGAGTTCCTTTCCTTTGAAAGTTAAGCTCTTCTCCAATACTTAATACTAGAAACATCGAATCTCTTTTCTGCTTCACCCCTTCATCCACTCAACTCTTCCACTAGGGTGAGCGAATCAGAGGGGTAGGCAGACTGAGCTTATACAATGCAGGATTTGATCTGGGGGAACCTAATTGGCATCAAATATCTGGTATGCAGCCACATCCTTAACACTTGTTTCTTTTTTTCCCTTTAATCTCGCTGTTTATTTGAAAATCCATCAGATGTACATCTGATACTGCAAAGACAGTAATGATTGTTAAGTATCCTTGGGTCGATCAAATAGGCTCTTTCTTTCTCCTCATTTCTGTACTTTCTGCACTGTTTTATCACATGAACACTAAGGAGTCTCAGTTTTATAGTCCAGAATTAGATATCATAATGTTCGGTCTCTGTACAAAGTAAGGTAATAGTGCATCTGATCTAAATTGCCAGCAATTTTCCTGTCAACTGTACATTATGT
Source organism: Hemitrygon akajei (assembly GCF_048418815.1). Classification (NCBI taxonomy): domain Eukaryota; kingdom Metazoa; phylum Chordata; class Chondrichthyes; order Myliobatiformes; family Dasyatidae; genus Hemitrygon; species Hemitrygon akajei. Next base: position 55,866,434 of record NC_133137.1, read on the forward strand.
GAACATTCCTCATCAAAGGATATTCACCACAAGGGAACACTGATTCTGGGGCACATCTGGTGACAAAGTGATGTGTCGTTTCTTAACAATCAATTTTCTAGGTAGCTTTACAATAGCACAGTTGCACATTTCCTTCCACATCTTTGAAAAGTCTTGACAGGAGTTCCCCGCAACAATTCCTGAGGTAGTTTATTACTTACTGCCTCCAAATCCAAACATGGTCCATTTGTCCCTATTCTCTTGTTTCCTGTCCATTCAGACCAGTATATGAGCACCAATCTCTTCAGCTTCAGAGTCCTAGAATCATGAAACACTATAACACAGAAAAAGGCCCTTCACTCCATCTAGTCTGTGCTGAACTTTGATTCTGCCTAGTCCCATCAAGACTTACCTGGACTATAGTCCTACCATCCATGTACTTATCAAATTTCTCCTAAATGTTGCAATAATATCCATATCCACCAGTAGCTTGTTCCACACTTGTACCACCCTCTGACTCAAAAAGTTTCCCCTTAAATATTTAGCTTTTCACCCTTAACCTATGACCTCTAGTTCGATTCTCACTCATCCTCAGGACAAAAAGCCTGCATACATTTACCCTTTCTATAACCCTCTTGATTTTGTGCAGTTCTATCAAATCTTCCTCAATCTTCTACATTCTAGGGAATAAAGTCCTAACCTATTCAACCTTTCCCTATTTCTCAGGTCCTCAAGTTCTAACAACATCCTTGTAAATTTTCTGTGCACTCTTACAATCTTATTGATATCTTTCCTGTATATGAGTGACGAGACTTGCACACAAAAATTCAAATATCGTGTCACCAGCATCTTATAGAACTTCAACATAATATCTCATCTCTTATAAACAATGCTTTGATTTATGAAGAACAATGTGCCAAAAGCTCTCTTTATGAATCTATCTACCTGTGATGTAACCTTCAAAGAACTAGGGATCAAGTAATTAGGCCAAAAGTGGAATTTCCCAGCAGCCAACCATTTTAGTACCTATCCCCATTCCTGTTCCAACATGTTGGTCCATGGCCTCCTCTTCTGCCATGATGAGGCCATCCTCCAGTTGGAAGAGCAACATCTCATATTCTGTCTAGTAGCCTCCAACCTGATACCATAAACAATGATTTCTCCTTCCAGTGACTTTTTTCTTTTTTATTCTTTTCTGCTCCCCCTTCCCTCTTCTATCTTCCATTCTACCCTCTTTCCTCACTTGCCTATCACCTCTCTCTGGTGTCCCTCCTTCTTCCCTTTCTCCCTTGCTCCACTCTCCTTTCCTATCAGATTCTTTCTTCTCTAACCCTTTACCTTTCCCACCCACCTGGCTTCGCCTATCACCATTTAGCTTGTCCTCCTTCCACACCCCTAACCTTTTTATTCTGGCATCTACCCCTTCTGTTCCAGTCCTGACAAAGGACTCACCCTGGAACATTCACTGTTAATTCCTTTTCATAGATGTTGCCTGACCTGCTGAGTTCCTCTAGCAGTTTGCTTGCATTACTCTGAATTTCCAGCATCTGCAGAATCTCTTGTGTTTATTATTGGGGATCTACATTCCCTGGTGCCTTTGTTCTACTGCACTCCTCAGTTTTACACTGTTCACTGTGTAAGTCCTGCCTGAGGATGTCCTCCCAAAATGCACACCTCGTATTTGTCCGCATTAAACTTCATCTGCCATTTTTTCGCCTATTTTTCCAGCTGGTCTAGATCCTACTGCAAGCTTTGATAGCCTTCCTCACTGTCCAATACACCCAGGCTTGTGTTATCTGCAAATCTGTTGATCTAGTTTATCACATTATCATCCAGATCGTTGAAATAGATGACAAACAGCAACGGACCGAGCACCAATCCCTGAACACTCTACTATACAAAGGCTTCCAGTCAGAGAGATAACCGTCTACTCTATGGCTTCTCCTGTGAAGCCAATGCTGAAATTCATCCTGAAAGTTGAACTTTCTTGATCAGCTTCCCTTGCAAGACTTTGTCAAAGGCCTTGCTAAAGTCCATGTAAATCACATTTATCACCTCCATCAACTTTGCTGGTAATCTCTCAAAAAATAGATAAATATTTGGAAGATTAAGGAATTAAGGGTTATAGTGAACTGACCCAGAAAATTAGTTAAAGCCTACTGTAGGTTGGCTGTGAACACATTAAATGGTGGGGCAAATTTGGTGGCCTACTCCTGTTCCTCTTTTCTTGAGTTTTTGTATTTGCTCATGCAGCTGACTACTGCAGTATGTGGTTCTGCAGCTAATTAGTTACACCATGGGGAAGTAGAGGGAAATACATCTCTAATATGTTAGAGGAACACCACAGACACTTTGCACTACCAAAGACGTTTCTAACTGTTCATTTTGATGTAATACCTTGTTTTGTGCAGAGTTTTTTTATTCACTGTCTTCTGTAATTTATATACATTATATTTTCAATATCAGAGTTCAGTTTGCTGTCCTAAGTACAAGTAGACGTATGCACAGGTGCAGCAGCATCACAGGCTCATAGCATCAGATACATGACATTCACAAGAAAAACATGAAGCAAACATAAATTATACACACTTTTTACAAGAAGGAACACAAAGACCAAAAGGCTATAAGACATAGAAGCGGGATTTGGTCATTCAGCTTATTGAGTCTATTCCGCCATTCCATCATGGCTGATTTATTATCCCTCTCAGCACATTCTCCTGTCTTCTTCCCAAAATCTTTGATGCTCTTACTAATCAAAAACTTATCAATCTCTGCTTTAAATAAACCTAATGATTTGGTCTCCACAGCTGTCTGTGGCAATGAATTCTGCAGATTTACCATGATCTAGCTAAATAAATTCCTCTTCATCTCTGTTCTAAAGAGGCGTCCCACTTTTCTGAGGCTGCGTTCACTGGTCCTAGACTCCCCCCACTATAGAATACATCTTTTCCACATCCACTCTATCTAGGGCTTTCGATATTCAGTAGATTTCAAGAATATCCATCCTCATTCTTCTAAACTGCAGTGACTACAGGCCCAAAACCATCAATGCTCCTCAGATATTAACCCTTTCATTCCTGGAATCATGCTCATGAACCTCCTCTAGAATTTACCTAATGCCGGCAAGTCTTTTCTTCGGTAAGGGGCCTAAAGCTGTTCTTAATATTCTAAGTGTGGTCTGACCAATGCTTTATATAACCTCAGCATTACATCCTTGCTTTTAGATTCTAGTGCCCTTGAAATTAATGCTAACATTGCATTTACCTTCCTTGCCATCAACTCAAATTACAAGTTAACCTCTAGGGATTCCCAAGTTCCTTTGCACATCTGATTTCTGAATTTCCTCCCTGTTTAGAAAATAGTCTACACCTTTATTCCTTCTAACAAAATGCATGAGCATATGCTTCCCTACAATGTATTCCATCCACCATTTCTTTGCCCATTCATCTGATCTGTCTAAGTCCTTCAGCAAACTCTCTGCTTCCTTAACACTACTTGCCCCTCTACCTATCATGGTATCATCTGAAAACTTGACCAGAAAACCAACGATTCCACCATCCAAATCATTGACATATAACCTGAAATGAAGCTGTCCTGACACCAACCCTTGCAGAACACCACTAGTCACCAGCAGCCAATCAGAAAGGCCCATATTATTCCCAATCTTTGCCTCCTAGCCAGTTAGCCATTCTTCTTTCCATGACAATATCTTTCCTGTAATACCATGGGCTCTTGTTTAGCAGCCTCATGAACAGAACATTGTTAAAGACCTTCTAAAATCTAAGTAAACAGCATCCACTGACTCTCCTCTGTCCATCCTCTTCTAATTTCTTCAATTCCAACAGATTTGTCAGGCAAATGTTCCCCTTAAGGAAATTTGCTGACTTTAGCCTGTTTTATCATGAGTCTCCAAATACCCCCAAACCTCATCAATAATAATGAACTTCACCATTTTCCCAACCACACTGAAGTCAGGTTTACTGGCCTGTTATTTCTTTTCTTTTGCCCCCCTCCAGTGTTAAAGAGTCGAGTGATATTTGCAATTTTCCGTTCCACCACAACCATTTCAGAATCTTGTAATTCACTACTAATGCTCTACAATCTCTTCAGCTACCTCCTGCAGAACCTTGGAATGTAGTCCATTGTCCAGGTGACTTATCTACCTTCACACATTTCAGCTTCCCAAGCACCTTCACTTTAGTAATACAACTGCAATCATTTCTGCCCCTTGACACGCTGAAATTTCTGGAATACCGTTGGTGTCTTCCACAGCGAGGAGTGACACAAAATACTTATTAAATTTGTCTACTATTTCTTTATCCCCATTACTAACTCTCCAGTGTCATTTTCCAGCAGATTGATATCTACTCTCATCTCTTTTTCACTCTTTAGATATCTGAAAAGAACTTCTGGTATCTGCTTTTATATTTATTATTGGCTAGCTTACCTTCATATTTTATCTTTTCCCTCCTTATTGCTTTTTTAGATTTCTTCTGTTGATTTTTAAAGCTTCCCAATTCTCTAATTTCCCACTGCATTTTTCCATTTTATATGCCCTCTCTTTTGCTTTTAAGCTGTTTGTGACTTCACTTATCAGTTACAGTTGCTTCATCCTCCCTTTAGAATACTTCTTTGGGATATATTCTGAACTGCTGCCATAAATTCCACTAGACTCCAACAAGAATTTTTCTAAAAGTCCATTTTTGTGCAAAGTTGTCAGAGTGGTTGCCATACTGAAGTAGTGATTAGGGTTGTGCAGGTTGGCTCAAGTGAGGAATGGCTGTGTGAAAATAGCTGTCGAACCTGGTGTGTGTGATCTGGGGCTTCGGCACCTCCTGCCTGATGGTAGCTACTGGAAGATGACATAGCCATGATGTTGGGGATCATTGATGATAGGTGTCTTCTTAAGGCAGCACCTCACGTAGATATCTCCAGTGGTGAGGAGGAAGATGCCAGTGATGTACTGGGCTGAGTCCCCTCCTCTCTGCAACTTCTTATGTTCTGCACATCAAGATATTTATACAAGAAATCAAACCTGCTTTAGGCCAATTTTATGTCAAAAATTTCACAATGAGAAATCTGAAACAAGATCTTCAATATACAGATGTTGTATCCATACCTTTACTAGACGAATTCTATAGTTAAAATAGCTGTCTGTGATTATCCTTGTACATCACTTGTGCCTGTTTCCTAGTCATACTTGCCAGGCACTGATAGCAAGTGCCTGAGCTTGGAGTGAATTGCTGAGGCACTGATTGGCCTCTCTCTGTGCTGCTATGTCCCCACCTATAACATTCATAAGACCATAAGATATAGGAGCAGGAGTAGGCCATTCAGCCCATCGAGTCTGCTTTACCATCCAATTCTTCCTGTCATCCCCCCTCCCCTGCCTTCACCCCATACCCCTTGATCCCCTGGCTAATCAAGAACCTATCTATCTCTGCCTTAAGTACACCAATGACTTGGCCACCACAGCCACTTGTGACAACAAATTCTACAGATTTACCACCCTCTGACCAAAGTAATTTCTCCCCATCTCAGTTCTAAAAGGACATCCTTCAATCCTGAAGTCATGCCCTCTTGTCCTAGAATCCTCTACCATGGGAAATAACTTTGCCATATCTAATCTTTTCAGACCTTTTAACATTCAGAAGGTTTCTATGAGATTCCCCCTCATTCTCCTGAACTTCAGGGAATACAGCCCAAGAGCTGCCAGACATTCCTCATATGGTAACCCTTTCATTCCTGGAATCATTCTTGTGAATCTTCTCTGAACCCTGTCTGATGTCAATATATATTTTCTAAAATTAGGAGCCCAAAACTGCACACAATACTCCAAGTGTGGTTTCACAAGTGCCTTATAGAGCCTCAACATTACATCCCTGCTCTTATATTCTATACCTCTAGAAATGAATGCCAACACTGCATTCGCCTTCTTCACAACCGACTCAACCTGGATGTTAACCTTTGGTGTATCTTGCACAAGGACTCCCAAGTCTCTTTGCATCTCTGCATTTTGAATTTTCTCCCTATCTAAATAATAGTCTGCCAGTTTATTTCTTCCACCAAAGTGCATGACCATACACTTTCCAATATTGTATTTCATTTGCCTCTTCTTTGCTCATTCCCCTAAACCATATATGTCAAACTCAAGGCCCGCAGGCCAAATCCGGCCCGCGGTGGAATTATCTTTGGCCCGCAAGATAATATCTAATTACTATTAAAGCTGGCCCCAGTAATCAAAGCGCCTATGGCGTATGATATGGCTAATGCTGAGTTTATTCAGGTACCAGGTTTTCAGGGTTTTTAGTGTTTATTCGGCAGTCTTGCTCGGCAGTCTTCTTCATAAGAAACAGAATTTGTAAAGTGAAACACTTTGTAGTTATAGCAGAGACTGAGACACATGAGAGCAGGCTGAAAAAACGGAGGCAACGAAAGCTGCGTTCGCACGCGTCCGACTGATCCGGCCCGCATGAAGCTGCATTTTGCTCAATCCGGCCCGTGACCTAAAATGAGTTTGACACCCCTGCCCTAAACAATCTAAGTCTTTCTGCAGGCTCTCTGTTTCCTCAACACTACTCGCTCCTCCACCTATCTTTGTATCATCGGCAAATTTAGCCACAAATCCATTAATCCCATAGTCAAATCATTGACATACATCTTAAAAGCAGTGGTCCCAACACCGACCCCTGTGGAACTCCACTGGTAACTGCCAGCCAGTCAGAATAGGATCCCTTTATTCCCACACTCTGTTTTCTGCCGACCAGCCAATGGCCCATTCACTCTAGTAACTTCCCTGTAATTCCATGGGCTCTTATCTTGCTAAGCAGCCTCATGTGTGGCACCTTGTCAAAGGCCTTTTGAAAATCCAAGTACAACACATCTACTGCATCTCCTTTGTCCACCCTGCTTGTAATTTCCTCAAAGAATTGCAGTAGGTTTGTCAGGCAGGATTTTCCTTTCAGGAAACCATGCTGGCTTTGGCCTATCTTGTCTGTAATCTCATCCCCAATAATCGATTCAAACAACTTCCCAACCACTGATGTCAGGCTAACAGGTCTATAGTTTCCTTTCTGCTGCCTCCTACCCTTCTTAAATAGCGGAGTAGCATTTGCAATTTTCCTGTCATCCGGTGCAATGCCCTAGTCTATCGATTCTTGAAAGATCATCGTTAACGCCTCCACAATCTCTCCAGCTTCTTCCTTCAGAACCAGAGGGTGCATTCCATCAGGTCCAGGAGATTTATCCACCCTCAGACTATTAAGCTTCCTGAGCACCTTCTCAGTCATTTTTATTGCACAAATTTCCCTTCCCTAAAGCCCATGCTTCTAAAACTATGAAGGAGGGACAGCAACCTGGGCCACTGAGAATGATAGAATACCAGGTATACCCAAAAACAATTTATCATGGAGTCAATGAATGCAATAGCACAGAAAAAGAACCTTTGGATCATCTAGTCCATGCCCTACTAGTAATCTGCCTAGTCTCATTGACCTGCACCCACCCAAGTGATGATATAGAACCACATTTATGCCAAATAGTGGAAGTGATATACTATGAACAGAGCTATTGTGATTGTGAACCAGCAAATCAGTATGGAGCATTAGAGTATTATTGCATCCAATTATCCAATATATTAAGTAGTCAATAATGAGAAGAGGTGTAACGAACATCCACATCCACATGTGGATCCTACATGGCAGCACGTAGTGGTTGAATGCAAAAGTTATGGCAGAATCACCTTTAGCATTCTTCAATGGGAAATGTTGTATGGATGAACCATCTTGGCTTCTTCACGCATGTCATGTCTTCCTGAAGTTTTTTTCCATTTGCACAAGCAACTTTCCGTAACACTGGAGGAAGTTAACACCATCCCAAGGAAATCAGTTTACGTGGTCAGTAGTGCAACCACCATCTTAAAAGTTTACTTCCTCCACATTCTGTGGCTGCAGTGTGGACCATGCACAAGATGCATCCAGATTCTGGACGTCTTACAGAGCATCTTGGAACATCTATCCTCAGTGACCTTGAAGTGTTTCAAAGCATGCAGGAATGCCACTGTTCATGCATTTTGCTCTCTCTGTCACTGGGTCTAAATTATGGATCCTGCTACCTAATAACGTGCTACATTTCAGAAAAGTGGCTCACTACCACCTTCTCAAGGCAGTAGAGAGGTCAATAAATGCTGAGTTTTCTTAACTCCCCATTAATGAACAAGATAAAAGCCAAGTGGCTAAAATTTATTAAATTTATCTTAAAAAACAGATATAAATTGGGAAATTTTCATATAATTCATAGATGATACAAATACAATTTAGAGGTGAATGGAGAAAATCCTTTTGATGTCCACTATTAGTGTTGTGATTCAGACTGAGTTGTTGAAAACTTTACTTAAAAATTATGTTTCAAAGGATGTAATCAGATTAAAGGAACAAATTTGCTGACCTATACACAGCTGAACATGACAACTCTGTCCAGATTGTACTAAGGATTTTATAGATAGTTGGCTTTCAGCGTGATACTTCCTTTCACCAAGTTTCCCTGGCAACAGTGAGTATTACATATTCTTTTGTATCTTCCTGCAGAACTGATTCTTAAATTGCAAACTTTGAACCAGGAGGGCTACACTTGATGAAGTATTTTGAATCTTTAGTCTGAGCCGGAGTCCTCTTCCAGTGCTGAGTAATTCCCCTTATCAATTAATTACAATTTTAAGCTTTGTCATGTCAGAATAGTTACTTCACTATGTCCAATGTTATGTGAGTCACTGAGGACTTGTGTTCCTCTGATCTAGTGTGAAGAAACACACCAATTAGATGAAGGTTTAATGGGCCAATTGCTAACTCCCTTCTCCTTGCATGACATTCTTTCTGGAATTAACTGAAGTTAATGTGAAAAATTAGTCTCAAGCATCAATTGACATAAACCATGTGCATTTGCGTAGAATTTGATTTATTTTTGGATACAAACTGGGAATTTCAATGAGGATCTTACTTTTCGTTAGCACCCAAAATTTTTTAATGTAATTCAGGAAACTATGAAACTGTGGCATCATCCCCGCTGAAGATGACAGAGTTTGTCATCGAAACATTGGTTATAATTGATAGCTGTCCCCACCTGGAAGCCCAAGTAGTTTATTTGTCATAGACACCAGGAAAGCGCTAGAACTTTTATGACAGCTAAGTTGTACACAGCAATATCCCAGCTGCAGTTGTGAAGGAAATGAGTAAATAACGTGATTTTTGTTTTCAGTGATGTCGGCTCAGGGATACATATTGGGCAGGATGCTGGGAGAGCTCTTTCAATCTTTATCAGATAATGTAACACCTGCCTGAGAGTTCAAAAGTAATACAATTGTGTTTGTGTTTGTGTGTGTGGGGGTGGGTTTGGGGGGGGGGGGTTCAACAGGAAAACTGCTTAGGCATCTTCTCAGGATTGACAGTGACTTCTTCATTGTTTTTTTTCCCATCAATCAATCTGGGGTCTGCAGACACTTTCACAGGTGGGACAGGAGTGGCCTGATATAATAATGTATTTCTTCTGCCTTTAACGCAGGGACCCTTTGTAATCCAAAGATATGGACTTGAACTTCTTGTTCTATCCAACTTTGAGCTTCATGGGCTAAAGATTCACAAGAATGAGTAGGAATATTGTGCATTTTTTTATTCATTCAAGGGATGTGAACTTCACAAGCATTTAATTGCCCATCTCTAAATGCCCTTGAGAAAGTGGAGAGTACCCTGACTGGTTGCATCATGGCATGGCATGGAAACACCAATGCCCAGAAATGGAAACAACTACAAAAAGTGACAGATACAGCCCTGTCCATCATGGGCAAAGTCATTCCTACCATTGAAAACATTTACAAAGAGCACTACCACAAAAAGCAGCATCCATCATCAAGGGGCCTCATCATCTCAACCTTGTTCTCTTCCAACTCTTATTATCGGGCAGGATGTCAGGAGTCTTAGGTCCCACACCAACAAATTCAGGAACAGCTACTGTCCTACAAGCAACTAATGTGGCTAACTTCACTCACCTCAATGCTGAACTGATTCCACAACCTAGAGGCTCACTTTCAAGGAGTCTACAACTCATGTTCTCAGTATTATTTACTTTTTAAAAATATTTGCATGATTTGTCTTCTTTAGCACATTGGTTGTTCATCAGTCTTTGTGACATAGAATTTTATAAATTCTATAGAATTATAAATTTTATACAATCTATAGTCATATATACATATGTTGATAATAAATGTAACTTGACATGAACCCTTTCCAATTCTGTTATTTCTCAAATCAGTATACTGATGATCCCATATTCTCTGCACTCCACTCCGTCCTGTCCCACCTGGAAAATAGTACCTCATACGCCTTGATGCTGCTTATCAACTTCAGCTTAGTGTTTAATACAGTAATCTCCCAGAAGTTGACGGATTAGTTATCCTCTTTGTGTCTCAACACGTTGCTCTGGGTTAGATCTTGAACTTTTTGACAGGAAGATCACACTCAGTCCGTGTTGGCAGAAACATCTCTAGCTCTATCATGATGAGCATCAGTGTTCCCCACGGCTACATGCTCAGCCTGCTGCCGAAGCATGAACGCAGTGCAAGATCCAGTTCAAACTGAATCTCTGTTTGCTGATGACACAACAGAGGCTGGCCTCATCAACAGTGATGAAATGGCTTACAGACAGGAGATAGGGCGACTGATATAATGGTGCGAGCACAACGACTTGAGTCTCAACATGTGCAAGACCAAAGAGATGATTGTGGACTTTTAGGAAGGTGTTGCTGGCCATTCTTCACTGTACATATTGTAAATTGCTCCTTTGCAGAGAGAGTCAGGAGACCAGGTTTCTGGGAATGCACGTAATGGACAATCTCACCCAGTTACTCAACACGACCTCTATTGTTTAAAAGCTCACAGCAGCGTCTCCACTTCGTAAGGAGATTGAGGCAAGTGAGGCTGCCCCCGCCCCCAGTCTAATCTTTTTTTTTTACAGGAGCATCATTCAGAGCGTCCTGACCAGCTGCATTATTGCAATAATGCAATAAGTTAGTGAATTGCAAGGCATCTGACAGCAGATCCCTACAAAAGATTGCAAGGACAGCAGAGAAGATCTTTGGGTTCTCTCTTCCACTAATCAGAGATTTTTATCAGAAACACTGTGTACACAAGGCTCTTAGCATTTTTAATGATCCCTCCCATCTGTCCAACAATCTCTTTGGCTCTCCACCATCAGACAGGAGGTACTGTGGCATTAGGACAAGGAGTGTTATAATGGGAAACAGCTTCTTCCCGCAGACCACGAGACTACTGAAGTCCCACCCACCAAGCAGGTCTCATCACGTATGAAGCACCAGTAGTGTTATACTGTTTACTTTTTAATTTCTGTCATAAATGCACCTTATTATTTGTAAATTTATTTGTGGTAATATTAATATTTGTGCTGTTTGTGTGAGTTACTTTATATGTACTGTGTTGTGCACCTTGATCCACAGGAGCGTTGTTTCATTTGGTGGTATACATGTGTGTGGTTGAATGACAATAAAAAGAACTTGTAACTTTGAATTTGCTGACATCCTCGAGGTGCGGGGATATTCACAATGCTGTTAGGGAGGAAGTTCCAGAATTTTGACCCAGAGGCAGTGAAGGAATGATGATATATTCCTAAGTCAGGATGATGTGTGACTTAAGACCATAAGTCTATAAGGCATAGGAGCAGAACTAGGCCATTTGATCCATCAAGTCTACTCTGCCATACAATCATGGCTGATCCTTTTTTCTCCTCTTCAGCTCCACTCCCTGGCCCTCTCCCCATAACATTTGATGCCGTGTCCAATCAAGAACCTATCAAGCTCTGCCTTCAATGCACCCAACAACCTGACCTCCACAGCTGTCTGTGGTAATAAATTCCACAAGTTTACCACCTTCTGGCTAAAGACATTTCCCCACATCTCTGTTTTAAATGGAAACCCCTCTATCCTGAGACTGTGCTCTCTTGTGCTAGACTCCCCCACCATGGGAAACATCCTTTCAATGTCTACCACATCCAGGCCTTTCGGATGATCTCTTCCCACTACAGAACTCAGAAAAAAATGTCTGCTACATGTGTCTAGTATAAGATATATGATTGATGAAGCCAGCCCCATCAATTTGGGCATTTTAGTCTGGGGGAAAGACATTGATTTGATTATTTTTCTAATGAATTTGAAAGACAGGCAGCAATGGTGATACCTCTCAAGTGCCTGGACAAGCTTGCTGTTATTAGTCCAGGGCTCAGTAATAGATGGGAGGCAGAGATCACTGTTGCCCAGTAGACCATGAGTTGTCTGCCAGGTCTAAGGTCTTTATCTTCAAACCAATTTTTCCTCAAGCAATTAAAGAATGTGCTGATCTAATTATGCGTAAGGCACTATACTCATTAGGAGTATGAGGAGATTTGGCATGTCACCAAAGACTAACAAATTTCTACAGATGTACCATGGGAAGCGTACTGACCGGTCACATCACCACTGGGTATGGAGGCTCCAATGCACAGAACTGGAAGAAAACTGCAGGGGGTTGTAAATTCAGCCAACTCCATCAGGGGCATGAGCCTCCCCACCATCGAGGGTATCTTCAAAAGGCAGTGCATCAAGAAGGTGGCATCCATCATCAACGACCTTTACCATCTCCTTCTCATTAGTATCATCAGAGAGGTGGTACAGAAGCTTGAGGACACACAGACAACATTTTAAAAACGTTCCACCATTAGGTTTTTCAACAGTCTATGAACCCGTGAACACTACCTCACTATTTTGCTCTCTTTATGTATTACTGATTTACTATATATTCTTATTGTAACCTACAGTACTCTTTACGTATTGTACTGTATTGCTGCTGCAAAACAACAAATTTCATGACATATGTCAGTGATAATAAACCTGTTTCTGAAGACAATTTTATTAACAATATCTGCCAATGCTCCCAAGAAATGGGAGTGGTCTCCATTTTCCAAGAGGAACTCAGCTGGTCAGGCAGCACCTGTGGAGAGGAATAAACAGTCAACGTTTCAGGCCAAGATCCTTCATCAGAACTGGAAAAAAGAGGGAACAAGCCAAAAGAAGGTGGGTGAAGGGGAAAAAGCTGGGAGGTGATAAGTGGAAAGTGTAAATGGCTGAAGATGAAGGAATCTGATTGGAGAGGAGAATGGACCATGGGAGAAATGGAAGGAGTGGAGGCCACAGGTAGGTGATAGGCAAGTGAGAAGAGAGAGGCGAATTTCATCCCTCCCCCTTCCCTCTTCTTCCATTTCCCATTCTAGCTCCCCTCTTACTTATTCTCTTCACACTTGCCTATCATTTCCCCCTGGGGGCTCTCCTCCACTTTCTCCCATGGACCATTCTCCTTTTTAACCTTTCCACCTGCCATCTCCCAGCTTCTCTCTTCATCATCCTCCCCCACCCAGCTGGTCTCAACCTATCACCTTCTAGCTTGCACTCCTTCCCCTCCCCCCACCTTCATATTTTGGCCTCTTAACCCCGTCCTTTCCTGTCTCGATGAAGGGTCTCGGCCCAAAATTTTGACTGTTTATTCCTCTCTGTAGATGTTGACTGACCTGCTGAGTTTCTGCAGAATTTCATGTATGTCAACCAGTCAACCTCGACGCTTTGCAATTCGCCTACCGGAGCAACAAGTCAATGGCAGATGCCATCTCTCTGGCACTACATTCCTCCTTAGAACACCTGGGGAATAAGGATCCATATATAAGACTCCTTTTCATTGACTACAGCTCTGCCTTTAATACCATCATTCCAAATAAACTGATTCCTAAGCTCCGGAACCTGGGTCTTAGCACTCAGATCTGCAGCTGGATCTTCAACTTCCTCACAGACAGGACCCAGGCTGTAAAAACAGGGGACAAGCTCACCTCTACAATCACTCTGAGCACCGGTGCCCCACCAGCCTGTGTACTCAGCCCCCTGCTGTACTCACTGTACACCCATGATTGTGTAGTAAGTTTCCATCAAACTCAATATACAAGTTTGCCGATGGCACCACAATTGTAGGCAGTATCTTGGGTAATGATGAGTCTGAGTACAGAGAGGAAATTAAGAACCTGGTGGCATGGTGCGAAGACAATAACCTATCCTTCAATGTCAGCAAGATGAAGGAATTGGTTGTTGACTTCAGAAGGAGTAGCGGACCACAGGACCCCATCTACATCAGTGGTGCGCAGGTGGAACAGGTCAAAAGCTTTAAGTTCCTCGGGGTGAATATCACAAATGACCTGACTTGGTCTAACCAAGCAGAGTCCACTGCCAAGAAGGCCCACCAGCGCCTCTACTTCCTGAGAAAGCTGAAGAAATTTGGCCTGACCCCTAAAACCCTCACTAATTTTTATAGGTGCACCATAGAAAGCATTCTTCTAGGGTGCATCACAACCTGGTATGGAAGTTGTCCTGTCCAAGACCGGAAGAAGCTGCAGAAGATCGTGAACATAGCCCAGCATATCACACAAACCAATCTTCCATCCTTGGACTCACTTTACACCGCACGCTGTCGGAGCAGTGCTGTCAGGATAATCAAGGACATGACCCACCCAGCCAACACACTTTTTGTCCCTCTTCCCTCTGGGAGAAGGTTCAGAAGCTTGAAGATTCATATGGCCAGATTTGGGAACAGCTTCTTTCCAACTGTGATAAGACTGTTGAACGGATCCTGAACCGGATCTGGGCCGTACCTTCCAAATATCCGGACCTGACTTGCACTACCGTACTTTCCCTTTTCTATTTTCTAATTATGATTTATAATTTAAATTTTTATTATATTTACTTTGATTTGTACTTCAGGGTGTGCGAAGCACAGAGTCAAATATCGCTGTGATGATTGTACGCTCTAGTATCAATTGCTTGTTGACAATAAAGTAAAGTATGTTGCTCTAGAGTTCCAGCAGCTGCAAAATCTCTTGAATTTATATTTTCCAGAGACTTGTGAATCTTTACTGAATGATTATAATAGAAGGAATGTGTAGACCTGCAGGGGGTGTCCACACTCTGGCACCACCTTGCCTCACTGGGGAATGCTGTAGGGTAGATGGGAGGGGAGGATCAGCTTGCTCGGCAAACTTTATCTTGGCAGGTAAGCAAAGGAGGAGATAGCTTACAGGTTGGTCAGAGCAGACTTTGTTTGAAAACAGCAGCATTTGAGATGTGAAGAAATCAAAGCATTAACTATAGGTGCTGATAGTGAGGGACATTGATTATTTAGACTGCTGTCCTTTGAGACCTATTACATATTGTTAGCAACACACACAAAGTGCTGGAGGAACTCAACAGGCCAGTTAGCATTAATGGAAAAGAGTACTAAGGAGCACCATGCCATTGTTTACCCCACCATCACTGACCTAATAATAATAATAATAATGATAATAATAATAATAATAATAATAATAATAACAACAATAAATACCTCAGTGATCCTGGTTTGGAAATTCTTTGTCAACTCTGGCGATCTCCCATATACTGCCACCAACCTCATAGTTCCCTTGCACACCTCCAATTTCTACCTCCTACCCAAGATCCACAAACCTGCCTGTCCAGGTAGACCCATTGTTTCTGCTTGTTCCTGCCCCTCTGAACTCATATCTGCATACGTCACAACACACACAAAATGCTGGAGGAACTCAGCAGGTCAGGCAGCATCAATGGAAACGAGTACAATTGACGTTTTGGGCTGCGACCTTTCAGCAGGACTTCTGCATACCTCGACTCAGTTTTATTCCCCCCACCCTCACAATTCGGTCCATTCCTACCTACAGCCATGACACTTCACACACTCTTGAACTTTTCAAGGATTTCAAGTTCCCTGACCCCCATCACCTTCTTTTCACTATGGATGTCCAGACCCTATACACCTCCATCCCCCACCAGGAAAGCCTCAAAGCTCTATGTTTCTCTCTGGACACCAGACCCAACCAGTTCCCCTCCACCACCACTCTCCACCTAACGGAACTTGTCCCACTCTTAATAATTTCTCCTTCAGCTCCTTCCACTTCCTTCAAACAAAGGGTGTAGCCATGGGCACTCACATGGGTCCCAGGTATGCCTACCTGTATGTTGGCTACATGGAACAGTTTATGTTCCAAGCCTACACTGGTATCACTCCCCAACCTTTCCTATGCTACATCGACAACTGCATTGGTACTGCTTCCTGCACCCATGCAGAGCTCATCGATTTCATCAACTGTGCCTCCAACTTCCATTCTGCCCTCAAGTTTACCTGGTCCACTTCTGACACCTCCCTCCCCTTTCTTGATCTCTCTGTTTCTATTAGAAATAGCTTATCTACTAATGTCCGTTATGAACCCACTGACTCTCACAGTTACCTGGACTGTACCTCTTCCCACCCTGTTACTTGTAAAACCATCATCCCCTTCCCTCAATTCCTCTGTCTCCACCACACCT
Source organism: Hemitrygon akajei (assembly GCF_048418815.1). Taxonomy (NCBI): domain Eukaryota; kingdom Metazoa; phylum Chordata; class Chondrichthyes; order Myliobatiformes; family Dasyatidae; genus Hemitrygon; species Hemitrygon akajei. The sequence goes on from NC_133137.1 coordinate 55,882,863, forward strand.
GCTCTCAGGATAAGACTTTCCATTCCAAAACTAAGGAGGTGTCCTCCTTCTTCAAAGAAAGGGGCTTCCCTTCCTCCACCATCAATGCTGCCCTCAAACACATCTGTCCCAATTCGCATCAGCCTTCTCCCCTTCTTCCCGCCACCCCACCAGGGATAGGGTTCCTCTTGCCCTCAACTACCACCCCAACAGCCTCCATATCCAGCCATAATTCTGCACAACTTCCACCATCTCCAATGGGATCCCACCCACTTTCTGCTTTTTTGCAGGGATTGCTCCCTATGCCACTCCCTTATCCAATCATTCCTCCCCACTGATCTCCCTTCGGGCACTTATCCAGAACAAGTTCCACACCTGCCCCTACACCTCCTTCCTCACTACCATTCAAGACCCCCAGACAGTCCTTCCAAGTGAGGCAACACTTCACCTGTGAGTCTGTTGGGGTCACCTACTGTATTCAGTGCTCCTGGTGTGGCCTCTTGTATATTGGTCAGACCCGACGCAGATTGGGAGACCGCTTCGCCGAGCACCTATGCTCCATCCACCAGAAAAATCGGGATCTCCCAGTAGACACCCACTTTAATTCCACTTCCGATTTCCTTTATGACATGCCAGTCCATGGCCTTCTCTACGGTCAAGATGAGGGCACACTCAGGTTGGAGGAACAACTCCTTATATTCCGTATGGATAGCCTCCAACCTGATGCCATGAATATCAGTTTCTCAAAATTCTGGTAAAACCTCCCCACCAACACCATTCCCCATTCCCATTTCCCTCTCTCACCTCATCTCCTCACCTGCTAACACCTCCCTCTGGTGCTCTTCTCCCTTTTCTTTCTTCCATGGCCTTCTGTCCTCTCCTATCAGACTCCCCCTTCTCCAGCCCTGTGTCTCTTTCATTAATCAACTTCCCAGCACTTCTCTTCACCCCTACCCCCACCTCCCAGTTTCACCTATCACCTTCCTCCCCCCCCCCCCCTCACTTTCTTACTCGGACTCCTCATCTTTTTCCTCCAGTTCTGAAGAAGGCCCAAAACATCAGCTGTATTCTTTTCCATAGATGGTGTCTGGCCCGCTGATCCGTCCAGCTTTTTGTGGGTGTTGCTTGGATTTCCAGCATCTGCAGATTTTATCTTGTTTACATATTGTCAGCTCCCAGGATTACACTGACTGAAATATTGCAACAGCTCTGCTATTGGAATAAATATTTATCTTTGCCTCAGTAGAAATTGTTGCTGTTTACTGGGGCAGCTGCCTGATCTTTCCCTTTTCTCAAGCCAAACCAGTTTCACAGGTCAAGGTAGTTTAAGTAATTATTACAGAATTTAACAACTGTGGTAATTTCCATCCATACTGTAGCAATATCGATTATTCTGACTAGGGGTAGGAAAGGGCTTTGGTGACAGTGGTATTTCATCTTAAGTCCAGAGTTTCTGTACTGTTAAGGGGTTAAAAGACAGCAGGCCCGAGCAGATCTCACTGTTTTTAAGCAGAAGACCTGACTAAGTGCTGCATTGTAGAAAATGGCCCATCAGCCCACTGGGGCCATGTCAGTTGCTGGAGGAATTCAATAGGTCACACAGCATTTGTGGAAAGAAATGGAAAAATCGAGTTTCAGACCTTTCATATCTCAGTTCCTATTTTTCTTACACTAATTTTCATCATACCCTTCGAAACTCCTTAGTTAATTTCTCTCACACTTCTAGCTGAATACACCATATGTTACACCTCAATTACTACCTCCTGTACCTAATAAGAAGACCACTAGGTGTATGTACGTGGCCTTCAGCTGCTGTAGACCATTTACTTCGAGGTTCGATGTGTTGTACATTCAGAGGTGCTTCTTTGCACACCACTGTTGTAACATGTGATTATTTGAGTTACTGGTTCCTTCCTGTCAGCTTGAACCAGTTTGGCCATTCTCCTCTGATGTCTGTCATTAACAAGGCAGTTTCTCTCACAAAACTGTCACTCGTATTTTTTTTTTTGTTTTTTGCACCATTCTCTGGAAACTTCAGAGGCTTCAGAAACTTCAGAAACTACAGAAACTTCAGCATGAAAATTCTAGGCGATCAGCAGTTTCTGAGATACTCAAACCACCCCATCTGGCACCAAAATTCATTCCATGGTCAAAATCACTTATATCGCATTTCTTGCCCTTTCTGATCTTTGGCCTGAACAACAACTGAACCTCTTGACAATGCCTGCATTCTTTTATTCACTGAGTTGCTCTTACATGACTGGCTGATCAGGTACTTACATTAACAAGCAGTTGTGCAAGTGTACCTAATAAAGTGGCCACTGAGTGTATCTTCTCCACTTCTTCCACTGAAATCCTGTTGCTCTGACTGGAATATTATGAGTGTGTGAGTTTGAATCAAGGCACACAATATTTATGTAAATATACTCACAGTTTTCTGGTGAATTGATCCGAATATTAGGAGAAGTTGCTGCAGTTTCATTTATTGGTCTTGTTTTTGCTGCTCTTTAAGTAGTCCATTTTCTGTTTAAATTGACAGGGATAGTGTATAATTTAGTATTTGCTATAATGTCAGTCACATTGCTACTCTTTAACCATCAGGTTCCTGAACCAGCATGGATAACTTCACTTACCTCAACTCTGAATGGAATCCACAAGCTATGGCCTCGCTTTCAAGGACTTGACAACTCATGTCTCTGTGTTATTCATTTAATTATTAATTTATATTTTTTATTTGTAGTTCGTCTTCTATTGCACATTGGTTGTTTGTCAGTTTTCTGTGTAGTTTTTCACTGATTCTACTGTATTTCTCTGTTCACCTGTGAATGCCTGCAAGAAAATCTCAACATGGAAACATAGAAAAGCTGCAGCACCATACAGGCCCTTCGGTCCACGAAGTCCCTCAAGGTAGCATGTGGTGACATATATGTACATCGATAATAAATTTACTTTGAACTTTAAACTTTGAACATTCTGGAGATGATGTGGCCCTTATGAGAGATTCTCAGAAAGCATGTCAAAAGACTTGAAGGTCTTGAAGAATTTTTGTAAAAAGACTGGCCTTGAGTTTAATATCAACAAGACATCTGGTGTTTATATAACTTTTAAGAATATAAGTTTTATTAAATATTAGGTGAGTGGATTAGTGAACCCAAAAGATGAGTTTGAAACCTTCTCAGTGCAAGGCTCCACAATAACATGAGTGGAGACTGTAATTAAAACAGTCACTGAAATGATTACAGTTATATAAAATGGGAGCGGGGGTGCTGATTAGCCATAATGCCACCCAGTCAAGAACTAAGTAGGTTTTCAAAAGTTATAGAGTAAAGGAAATGAAATGCAGTACTCTGCAGTGCTTACTAATAAGTGTGTCATCAGCATCACCAGTGGCAAGTGAAGGGTTATGAGCAGTGTGCAGTGGCAGAGATGTCTGGATGCTTCCTCAGTGCTGCCATGATGCTGGTCTGCACACTGCCACAACACCACGGTGAAGCTCAGTGCTGCAACTGTGTCTGATGTCTGCCCGGAAGCTCCCATCCTGATATTGACCAGGGCACTACTTAACCTAGCTGGAGGTGATTCTTTGATGTCCTAGTTACATGACTGCACCGCTTAGTGAAATAACAGAAAACAAGCTTTTATTGTACCTGGAATGTACACTTAAAACACTGTAGGTTATCTGGTCCAACAAATCCATACTAGTCTTCATACCCCACATACGCCTCCTCACATCTACTACCATCTCATATGTTTACCTTCCCTTCCCTTGAACTAATTTATGCCAGCTACCTCAACTGCTCCTGGAAGTAGTTAGTTCTAATCCCTTTGGAAGTTCTTAAGGATGATCTTATATTTAGTGCTTGTAGTTTTGGTCTCCCATACTATTGGATGTGTCTCCTCTACAATTAAAACTTCTAATGTATCAAAACCCTTCAAAATCTTAAAGGCCTCATTGCACCATCACTAATTTCAGAGAAGAGAGCTTCAGTTTGCTCACTCTTTCAAATCAACGCCAGGCACTTCAATAAAGCTTGCTTGAAGAAATCTCTGCCCAATTATCATCAACATGTTACCTGCAGCACCAGGGGTCCCAACATACTCGACCACCACCAAACTACCATAAAGAATGCCTACCGCTCCATCCCTGGACTATATTTTGGGAAATCTGATCAACTGGTTGTCCTCCTACCTGTGTACAGGCAAAGGTTAAAGGATATTGCTTTAGAAGCAAGGACAATGAAGAGGCAGATAAATAAATAGAAATATACTTTATTTATCCCAAAGGAAATTACAGTGTCACAGTAGTATTACAAGTACACCAATATACAAACTTACAATTATTAGAAGAGAAGTAAGAAAGAATAAAAAATAAGTTACCTCAACAGTCTAACAGGAGGGGGTCATCACTTCCCCGACAATAGGTTGACTCATTATAGAACCTAATGGCCGAGGGTAAGAATGACTTCATATAACGCTCTTTGGAGCAGCGCAGTTGTCTTAGACTATTATTAAAAGTGCTCCTCTGTTCAGCCAAGGTGGCATGCAGAGAATGAGAAACATTGTCCAGAATTGATGAGGATGTGGGAGGCAGAGGAGCAGCTACAGGACAGCTTTGACTCAGTGGACTGAGCCTAGTTCTAGGACTCATCAAAGGATCTGAACGAACACAGCATGATTGTCATGGACTTTGTCATTTGTTGATGAGCATGTCCCCACAAAATCATTCAGAGTCTTCCCCAACCAGAAGCCCTGGATAAACCAAAAGGTTCATAATGTGCTGAATGCTAGATCAGTGACATTCAGGTCTGGTGACCAAGTAAAACACAAAAGGTCCAGGTACGACCCCTGGAAAACCACTTCACATGCAAAGTGGCAATTCCAGACCAAATTTGAATCTCAGAAAGATGTTTGACACCTGTGGCAGGGCTTGAATGCTATCGTATCCTACAAAGTAAAAGAAAGTGATATATGTATTGTACGTGACAATAAGGTTTCACACCAGATGAGTTTTATGTTCACTTTGTCTGACAAAACATGGAGGCAGCTTCATGAACTCAAACAGCCCCTGATGATCCTGTGACTTCAGTCTCTGAGACTTCAGTCTTGAAGCATCCTTCAAGAGGGTGAACTTTCACCTGACCCAGGCAGGGTATCCTGGCCGAGTACTGGAGACTTGTGCTAATAAACGGGCTGGAGTATCCACTGACATTTTTAAACTCTTCTTTCGGCAGTCTGAGGTTCCCACCTACTTCAAGCAGGCTTCGATTATTCTGGTGCCCAAGACGAATGTGGTAACTTATCTCAATGACTATCATCCAGTAGCACTTCCATTCACTGGGATGAAGTGCTTTGAAAGGTTGGTCATGAAACATGTCAACTTCTGCATGAGGAGCAACTTGGATCTGCTCCAATTTGACTACCATCACAACAGATCATCAGCAGATGCCATATCACTGGCTCTTCACTCTACCCTGGAACATCTGGATAGTGAAGGTACATACATCAGGATGCCTTCATTGACAACAGCATTGTGTTCAATATTATTCTCCCCTCAAATCTGATCAATAAGCTTCAAGACTTTAGCCTCAATACCTCCTTGTGCAACTAAATCCTCGCTTTCCTCACTGGCAGATCCCAGTCAGTTCAGATTGACAACATCTCCATGATCTCCATCAACACACGTCCACCACAAGTCTGCACGCTTAGCGCCCTGCTCTACTAGTTTTATACCTTGGCTGTGAGGACAATCACAGCTCCAATACCATATTTAAGTTTGCTGTTGTTGGCTGAAACAAAAGTGGATTCGAATCAGGAGATTGAAAATCTAGCTGATTGGTACCACAACAGCAACCTCTTACTCAGTGTCAGCAAAACCAAGGAGCTGATTATTGACCAGGAGGAGGAAACCAGAAGTCCTTGAGCCAGTCCACTTCAGGGGATCAGAGGTGGTGAGGGTCTGCAATTTTAAATTCCTCAGCATTATCATTTCAGAGGACCTGTCCTGGGCATGTATGTGCCATTACAAAGAAGACATAGCAGCACATCTACTTTCTTAGGAGTTTGCAAAGGTTTGGCATGTCATCTAAAATGTTGACAACCTTCTATAGATGTGTGGTGGAGAGTTTACTGACTGGTTGCGCCAATGCCCTTGAACGGAAAATCCTACAACTAGTAGTGACTGCAGCCCAGTTCATCATGGGTAAATCCCTCCTCACCATTGAGCACATCCACAAGGAGCGCTAACGCAGGAAATTATCAAGGACCCCCACAATTCAGGGCATGCTGTCTTCTCGCTGCCCACATCAGGAAGAAAGTACAGGAGCTACAGATCCCACACCACCAGGTTTAGGAACAGTCATTACCCCTCAACCACTGAGCTCTTGACCCAGAAGGAACAACTTCAGTCCCCCTATCACTGATTCCACAACCTATGTATTCACTTTCAAGGACTCTTCAACTCATGATTTTGATATGTCACTTAGTGAGAGAGGAGACATACACAAAACAATTTGATGATTTATGGGGTCTGCCTTGTCGCTTTTTCCGAGTTCCCCGACTCGAAAATCAGCAACAAACACTCCCCATCATGAGAGAAAGTGAGAAAGAGAGAGAGAGCATGATCCTGACAGCTGATCTAGTGGTCCCGATGTTCCATTTTTCTCCCGCGACACTCCAGTCGGTGGCACAGGCATAGAATCGGCTCGTCTCCAGGGCCACGAAACCTTGGAACATTGAAGGTGCACTTATGTCCTAAGCTGCGCCCTTGGGAAATCGAGAAAAGGCTGGCCGGTGAACCCCCCGGAGCAGGAACCATCTCCGAATGTTTGAGTGCAGTTCTGGGTCAGGTTCTTCGACAGGACCCCTCCCACCTTGGAAAGAGAAAAGAGCGACATTAAAAGGAGAAATAAGTTGTTTCCACAGGAGCTCAATGATATCACTGTCCAGCACCATCTTAGTTCCTGAGGTTGATACCTTCTTCTGAAACTCCCTTCATCTTCCTGCCTCAACTTTCAGAAAGAATCAATGAGTTAAATATTTATATCACACTTGATATCTTCTAGACGTGAGACTCTCAATTTCTTTGCAAGATCATGATGTAATTGAACTAAATAAATAATTGATTAAGTTGCCTGATTTGATTACTTAGCAGTCAATGGGAATAAGACAATTCTCAACATTTGCTTCTGTTGCTAAGCTGTAGCTGATTGACATCTGGTGGGAAAAGCTGCCATGTTGGGTCCCATTGACCCAGAACTGACCCCTCCTTCCCTTACTGGAGACTTTAATAACTTCTCATTGCTGTTTGCTTTTCAGGCAGCATTCATGCAGCAGATCATTCAGCTCGCCCTGCCAACAGCTGCAACAGGGAGGAGCTGAACCAGTCGCATTTAACCAAACCGTCAAAGTTAAAAGAAAGCAGATCCGAAACTGCACACAGCTTCCTGTCTTTCACTCATGGTTATATTTCCTACATTACATCAGCACTGCCACTTTAAAAGCACTCTGTTGACGGGAAGTAATTTGTAACGTTTTGTGATAGTGAAAGGTTTTGCATAAATGCCAGAATTTTTTTCTGAAACATTTCAGTGTGTCTTGCCAATCCTCTCTTTCCGTGTGTTAACTAGTCTGATTCACAGTGAGTCAGACCATCCCATTTGTCTAGAGTCATTCAGAGAGCTCGCAATGAATTTCTGAGCACTGCCCACTAATTTTGAGTAAGTATTATGATGCTTATAAAGTGGCACAGCAATTTGCAATGTGACCTCGAGGCAGGCGCTTTCCACAAACAATATAGATGAAGCAATTAAGGAAATGATGGAACAGGTGACTCTGACCTTATAATCAGTAACTACTGTATGTTACTGACACCCTCGTTGAGAGACAACCTATTATTCACAAACAAGTTCATTTTTATTTAAAATATTGTTGCAAATTACAGCTTAGCTCTAATTCTAGTCACCACAGCTTACAAGAAAAATGGAACCATGCAAAATCAGTTGATAAGGTAGCTACAAGGGAGGCACCAGTTGATGTTTTACCCATCCAGCTCTGCTCCTACCCCCTTCTCACCATCTGAAACTCTAAACAGTCTTTCCAGTGAAACAATAATTCTAGTGTAAAGCATTTGGAGATCCATGTGGGTGAATCTATACTGGAGAAGCCACGCGCAGACTTTGCCGAGCCCCTGCATTTAGTTTTCAGGAGTGCCCTCATGCTCCATCGGTCTACAATGTTATCACCATCTTATTCCCACTTAGTCCAAGCTGTCTGTGTTCTTGTACATTGTCACAATGAGGCCCAACACAAGCTGAAGAATAATGCCTTGTCTTTTACCTGGGAACTTTCAGACTTTTGGACTGAATGTAGATTTTTTGTTTTTATTTTTTATTAATAACAGCACTGAGTAGGCCTTTCTGGCCCTCGAACTGCACCACCTGGCAATCCCCAATTTAATCCTAGACCAATTACGGGATAACTTACAATGGCCAGTTAACCTACCAACCAATATGTCTTTGAACTGTGGGAGGAAACCCACACGGTCACGGGGAGAACATACAAACTCCTTACAGGCAGCAGCTGGAATTGAACCCCAGTCACTTGTGATAAATCACTACACTACCATACTGCCCCCAACTCTTTCTTTCTGCCATCCATCTCTGATTTTGGTTTAGCTTTCCTCTTTCCTACAATAGACTGACACACTGAGCAGCTGTCGCAGTCCAGCTGTTGGCAACAGGTACGCAGGTGAAGAAGTAGAACTGCCACATTAACTTGCTTTGTCACAGAACAGCTCAGAGTCTGCTCTCGTGGTTGGAGAGTGAGGATGGGAGATTTCCATCCATTCTGGCACGTGCTGGGCCAAGTATGCAGCCTCATGTTCACCTTTTGAGCAGCTTACAGGTTTATTTAGTTCCATTAATTCAGCAGCGACCAGCAGTTTCAGTCCGATTACCAACAAGATGCTAGGCGACCCTCCAATGATGCCACTGGTCCTATTATTCTGCCTTTGCTCAAGAATCTTCCCCATTTTCTCAAGCTAGACAGACAAATAACTACTGCCCAGGCATAATTGTAGTTAAAGGCAGTTTTCTTATTGACCAACGTGTTGCAGTATGTAAGGAGTTGGTGTAAAACGACAGCACTTCTTGCCAATCTAATGAAAGGCAGATTCAAATTCAACAGCTATGAACCCACGAGTAAGCAGTGAGATCTAGTAATTAGAAATAAAATAACAATCCACATCAGGAAAAAGCATTACACTTCCTGTCTGGTATCTGTAGAAGATGCCACCAACTGAACTCATGGCTCTCACAATAAAACATTAAAGATATAAGAGTCAAAGCTCTTGATCAATTGAATAGCACAATCAAATACTGAAGAATAATAAGGGCATTATCTGGATTCAAAATGCAGGAGTAAAATTCTGTCCTTCAAGAGGGATCCCTACCCAAACTTCAAAATAAGCCAATTAGATAGTATCAAATAAAAACTCTCGCTGAGAAACGGGGACACCTCTTTCTCCCTTATTAAGGACAGAGAGATCCTGTGGTGTGTCGAATTACCAGGTGAATGAGTTGTCTTTGGGGTACTGTAAGTCTGTTCCTTTCTTGATGCTTTGCTGCACACTTGCGAGCTCGATGGGAGTGTCGTTGTTTTATTTCTGATGGGGGTGGGTCATTGCTTTGTTGCTGCTTACACGTGGGAGGGGGCAGTTGGGGGGGCTTTGAGGTTCTAACATTTAACTGTCATTCATTCTTTGGGGCACTCCTCTGTTTTTGTGGATGTTTGCGAAGAAAAAGAATTTCAGGATGTATGTTGTATACATTTCTCTGACATTAAATGTACTTATTGAAACCTATTGAGAATCTAAAACATATCTATGAACTGTACAAACACAAAATAAAAACTTTGTTTTTACAGATTTGTAACCTCAGTTCATGTTTCAATCATTTTCCATAAGTCTTTTTTCTCCATTTATAGTCTTTTTCTTCCTAAGTAATTTCAGAGTGTTTCACGAGCACGTGTGTAAGTGAAAGAAAGTGGCTGCATGCTGGTTTACGGTTATTTGGGGGGCATTGTCAGGGACTACACAAGGGTAGCAGTACCACCCAGCTGTTTGAGCTGTCTTGATGGAACCCATTATCCATCACCCTCAGGAAAGTAAGATCATCCATTGAAGGAGCTGGTTTAGTGTCAACCTTTGTACAGATAAAGACAGATTCACCCATGCTTGCTGTGCTGCTTGTCAAACCTCTCTGATGCAAGGTCAAGGCCAGAGAAACAGGAGGCTGGCAGAACTGGCCGAAGCTCTTCTTGATGTAGAGGTCATGAGACTGGGCACCCACTTTCTGGAAATGCTAGTTCTGAAGACGTTCACAGGTGAAGGTTTGTGTGCACTCCCTGGGCGGATTCTTCTACTATTGTAGGGTAAAGTAATTGGGAGAAATGTACATAATTCACAACTACCGTCATTAAGTTGCGGTTTCACTTTAAAAGGCTGGTCTGACGTGATGACATGGTTACGTAAGGATGTTTAGCGCACTTAGGCTGCCTCCAACTCCAATAGTAGGTTGAGGCTCCCTGCTAGAAATCTTAGCGAAGGACTCGATTTTGTTGAAGAAAGTGTCTGCATTGACTCCATGGATCCATAGCACTCTTCCTGTCTTTGCCAGACTAAACTGAGAGCAGGACCTGAAGTTAATTTGACCTTAATCTGCTTGCTTGCTAGTCAGATTTAGTCCAAGTCACTCCAGCAGGTTGAGTTCTTCATGAGACTTAAAAGCGAGGTTTACAGTGGTGTCCAAAAACATGGACTTCCAAGCCCAGTAACTTTCTGGCTTATCGTCAAATTTGGTGAGTCCGGCCGACGGTAGGTCATCTCGCAAGACCTGACACATCACGGTTAGGTTGGGGTTTATTGAGGGTGTGATGCTCCTTACCGGGAGGCTGAGCAGCATCAGCACCTGTGTTCTTCCAGGGTATGCAGGAACCCTGGAGTCTACCACCTCCTGGCTGCATGTCTCCTTCATATCTATGGGCAAGTGAGTGGCCGGTCACTGGTTATTTTAAGATGTCTGTCTATTCAGTATAAGAGTGAGCATGAGAGGGAGGCGGTCTCTGTTCTGTCCCATTTGGATAAGAGGTGTCCAGTTGCAGGTGTTATGTGGAAGAGGAGCCCCCTTTCAGTCTTGATTGGCTGGCCTAAGTCTTCAGTGTCTACTGGTGGGTGTATATAAGAATAAGCAGACTGGTCTTGAACGTACCTCATCATCCTCTCAGCTGAGTGACATGGTGAGATTGATCTAACATGGTCATTGTCAGCTAGCTGCTCACGCCCCCCCCCCCCCCCGCAAAGACTAAAGCTGCCTCCGCCTCATTTTCATGCCTCTAATGCAGCTTCCAGGCAGGTTTCCTCTACAGTTAAATCAACCCCTCTCACTTTAGCACCATCTCTCTCTCTGCAGCTGATGCTCCAGCCCATGCATGGGCTTCCAGTGCCACCATGTTTGTGCTGACCTGCTGGACCGTCTCGATAATCTAGATGAAGGTGTCGAACACACTGACCTGGTGTCAAGGCTTCTCTTCTCTGTTGCTGGCATTTTCACTTTCTGTCACGCGGGAGCTCACAGAATCAGTCTTATCCACCGTGGATTGAATCACCATTGAGAGCTTCTTTTTACCATTCTGCCCTCGCTCAAGAGTTCTCCCCAGATTCTCTGGGCAGATAACTACAGCCCCAGCATTGTTGTAGTTGAAGACAGTTTTATTATTCATCAACACGTTGCAGTATGTAAGGAGTACTTATGGTGTAAAAAAAAGGTACTTCTCGACATTCAAACAAAAGTCAGATTCAAATATTGATTGAAATTCAACTTCGTAAGGACATGTTTGGCACAGCTTTGTGGGCTGAAGGGCCTGTATTGTGCTGTAGGTTTTCTATGTTTCTAACAAATGTTTCTAATTACCAAAATGAAATGTATAAATGAGATGAAAGCTTATTTTTTAACAATGTGATAACGAGCAATCAACCACAGTTGTGAACCTACAAGTAAGCAGTGAGATCTAGTAATTAGAAATAAAATAACACACCACATCAGGAAAGACATAACACCTATATTAGTTCTTCTGTTCATTGAGTTGTACATATGGCTTGCTGAATCCCTCCCTATCACAGTGAGCATGTGTAATTACACACAAATCATTGCAAGGTGGATTTACTTGACACCAACTTTAAGCTTATGGAGTATAAACAGAAAGTAAAACCAGATTCTTCATTCCAGTGAAGGGAATATACCCATTTTAGAGGTTTGAATCTTTGGAATTTCATAGGGGAATCTCAGTCAGATTTATTGACCAAGAGAAACTATTTTTTATTGATAGACTGTTATCAAAATTCTCCCTTCATTGTCTTCAATTGCATTAAGATATTTCCTTTAGAGGGAGGCTAACCAACTCTCTCAAACCCATTTTAAACTTTCTGACATGGATTATCCATTTAAAACCTAATGTACAGCAAGAGCAACACAACTGATTCCAAGTCTGCCCTTCATCCCCTCCCAATTTGTTCCAAGGCTGGTTATACTTACTGACTATTCTAAAACTGACTGAAGGTGAAAGTCACTCAAGTATATTTTTTATGGTGTGGTGACTATTACTGAGCACAGCCTGCTCTCACAAACTGTAATGTGATTTATATAAATTCCAACCAAGCTAAACTTTCAAAAACTTCACTGCCAGTGAAAGACTTACAGGAAGCCCAGTGGAGAAACCAGCAACTCAGTCAATGCTCAAACTACTGACCTGAGGGGAAAAGCTTTTTAATTGTTACGAACCCCGTAACTGGGTCACTTACCAGCAAAGATGGAGACATCCGTTGAAGTCTGATCATACTATTTTTAACAGTATTTATTAGTAAAAATACACAAAAATAATATCAATGCAAATATACAGATAGTATACGTCGTCAATACTAAATCTAAACGTGCGGGTATAATAATAATCAATAAGAAATAAGCTCTATCGTTGTCTAGGGGATAATGAATTGTCCGATGGAAATGTACAGTTCACTGCAGTTCCACAAGCTGCCGTCTTTTGGTTGTCGCTGTGTTGCACTTTGTTGGAGAGAGAGAGAGAAATAGGAATAGAATGGGAACAGTTACCACTACGGGATTTTTCAACCTTTATGATTTCGATCCATCAGGTGTCCCATTGTCGTGGCCGTTCACTTGTGGCCTCTCCTTTAGCTAAACCATTCTTCCGTGGTGAGCCCGCCACCCCAGGCAAAGGGAGGACGCACACGAGCCCCCACCGGCTTTCACTATCAAACGTTGTCACGAGATTTCTAGTGTTTCTCCTGGTGCGTCTAAAGGGGTTGTTCCCCAGACCCCTCTTTTATCCTTACTCACGGGGTCTCAGATGTCAATCAGGTTGGGATGATGCAATCCCTCAACCAGACCACTCTGATTGTCCCCTGAGGGGTTTCAATGAATAGTACAGTACTCAATACACAATTCCGTCTCCAAGAGACAATGGCCATTATCAGTGGATCCGTTCCGCTGAGGTCAGGACACATTCCACCTGGTTGTGTATTCCGTGTGTCTCTCTCTCATTTCCTGGGTCCCAGACCCGAAATAATAGCGATCTTGCTCCACATTCGTAACATAATGTTATGAGCATTTCAGATCTGGAATAGACTACTGGGTTTTCCATTTTCTACAGAGTACTGGTATATTTGAATGTGAATCAGAAAGAAAACTGGATCAGTACTTGAAAGGAAACTAACTGGAGGGCTACAGTGAGATACCAAGAGAATTGGACTTGGAGCGTGAACCCTTCTGTCAAAGGCAAAGAGCATTTGATGGCTCTTGACTGTACTCACTGGAGTTTAGAGAAATGAGACAGGATCTTTTTGAAACCTGCCAAATATCGAAAGTCCTAGATAGAGTGAACGTGCAGAGGATGTTTCCTATAGTGGGGGACTCTAGGTGCAGAGGGCATAACCTTGGAATACAGTGGTGTCCCTTTAGTACGGAGATTAGGAGGAAGTTTTTTAGCCAGAGGGTGGTGAAACTGTGGAATTCATTGCCACAGATGGCCGGGGAGTTCAAGTCATTGTGTATATTTGAAGCAGAGGTTGATAGGTTCCTAATTAGTAAAGGAGTCAAAGGTTACAAGGAGAAGGCTGGAGAATGGGGTTGAGAGGGATAATAAATCAGGCATAATGGAATGCTGGAGCCAACTCGATGGGCCAGATTACTTAATTCTGCTCCTATGTTGTATGGTCCAAAGTTAACTATAACACAAACAGCTTTTCCATTGCTCCAGTGAAAACAATCCAATTTGGTCCAACCTCTGCTTATTCAACTCCTATCTAAAATTCTTCAAACCAGAACCTGCTATGATACTCTCCACCAAAGTACTCAATCAACATACAATGATTATATAGCTTGCCTGGTGTCTTGGCTATTGTAAGGATTGGCAATTCCTAGGTGCCAGATATTGGAAACAATTTCACCAGAGCATTGGTATAGATTTGCAGTCATCAATCGTGGGATAAGTGAGAAATGTCTGGTTAATTCTAGGGGACAGGGAGATAGTGGAAGGCCTTGAGTGTGCCAGAATGGATTCAGGAATAGAATGTTTGTTTCATCTCGGTCTGGGAAAAATGATGCAAAAGTCAATAATGTCTTTAAGGGTGTTCAATGACGTGGAATTAGAGCTTTCCTTTCTTGCTGAGCACTCCATTCAATAAGTCGTTCAGTTTGAAATCCACTCTGGGTCTCCTGTCCTTACACCTACTCCAGGTGGGTGGGTATGCATCCATTCCTGGATCAATCTGGAATCTGCACTGGCCAAAGCTTTAGCATCATGAGACCACTGATGTTCTCAGTTCTGGATTTCTTTCTGTTAATCATCATTGGAAAGAGACAAGAAAGTATCTGCCATAATTTAAAAATCTACTCCCAAGCAATGCATAGGTGGACAAAGTTACAACAGTTGGCTAAAATCTTTGGATGTGAGTTTGAAAGAAGATAGATAGGCTTCATTACAAACCCAAACTATTTTCCATGCATTAACTGGAAAAGTTTTGTTTTCAGCCAGAGCTGACCTCTCCGATTCTCATTTTCTCCTTTCAATAATAATTAATGAACAGTTTTCTGCTCAATGTTAGGAATCAGTCGATGGGCTGGAGCCATGAAGCTATGTGGTGGTCAATGTATGTGGGGGGAAAAGAGATCAAAATCTATTCATTGGCCTTGCCCATTATTCTAAGGTAATTAAACTTCTTTCTCCATGCGCCAGTCCTTAGAGCTTGGCTTCTAGTATTCACATTCTCTACTGCTTCACTTTGGATAGTTGACCTATTGTTCATAAGACTGTCTACATATGTCTACTCTTCACCTATGGTGCATCTGGAGGAACAACTGGAAGTGGGAGAGGAACAGTCAAAACATTAGAAAGAGCAGAAGGAAGAGCCCATTTAGCCCCTTGTACTTGCTCTGTCATTCAATAAGAACATGCCTGTCACAACCATGGATTCGGCAGTGCATCAGGTTCGGCATTTGCGCTGGTGAATATGCAAGTGTCAGCTAATTATTATTTCATTGTGATAGTATTTAATTCCATTCATTCGATTGTAGTATTTGTCGAGATTTGAGCTACGTTTCGTTATCTGCATTCTGCCTTGCCTGAGAAAATGAACTGTTGAGTCAACTGAGACTGCAACCTCGCGGTATTCAGTTTATTCTTCGTTATTCTTTTCAGCCACAGTGTTGGCTTTGTTTTCCATTTGAGTGGTTTAGTCAACAGCTCTGTTTGGCCTCGCGTTTATTGTTTTTGTTTTCTCTTTAACATTGTTCGCAGTAAAGTCTGTGAAATATCGACCCACTTCAGTGTCTCTCACTCCTCACTAGGGCCATTATCGGCATTGGGTGACAGCAAGTCTCGACCACACAAAGATGGGCCCAGCGAAGAGAGGACAGCTGACCTTGGCCATGAGGTTCATTGGTCAGTGATTCGTTGAGGCAAAAATGTTCAGTTGGAATTCCTATGTATGAACTCCTGTTTCTGTCTCCATCGTGACAGAAGGATCTTGCCAAATAATGGACCCAGCAAAGTTTGAACAGTGGCGTTTTAACATTGGTGGCTTGACGAGAGGGTGCAGTATATTCTCAGTGCATGTCCTGACTCGGCATTCTGGGAGTCCTGAGTCTACATACCGAGCTTCTCTAGTCTACATTGAGTTTCTCCGGTATCCATTCCGAGCTTTTCAAGTCACAAGTACCCAGGTTCCCAGCTTTGTGGTCCCGTGACTCGGATGTGCATAACAAATGAGCGCTTCAAGCAAGCTTTTCAATTGATTCAACATTCAAGTCAAGTGTAAATTCTGGAAAAGCCCTACTCCAAAAGCCAGTCCCTGGCTGGAGTGTGCAGATATACAGGTGAAGTAACCCTATCAAGAGTATTTTTAACCCATTGATGAAAATCATGGTACAGATTGGGAAAATTGAACTTTCATGTAGCAAATTAAACAGACCTACAGAGAACCACCTAGCTTAGTGATGTAAGAAACCTGTCTATGCTGTCGTGATCTGTAAAATTGAGAGTAGATCCTAATTGTCTCTGGAAAAATTGTTAAAGATAAAACACTGAACAAGATTTGAAAAGATTCCTTCTCTAGGCTTCAAGGTTCATGGTTTCAAGGTTTCCCAAGGACTTTTCTCTATGTTCCTAAGGTTTTTATTTTTCTGATTGTTCCCAAGGTTTATTCAATGTCTCGGCCCCGCCCAAGGTTTCTTGGTCTCCCTCAGGATTCCCCGGTCTCTCAGTCTATTGGGGCTCCCAGGCCCTTTTCTCAAGTTCCCCAGGTCTCGAGTTTTCAGATCTTCCTGGGCCATCAGGTGCCAGCCATAGGGAGGGAAGTCCTGTAGTGACTTCAAGCCTGTGCAGGGCATCAGAACTTTTGGGCTCTGAGGTTTTAGAGCACCTGAATTAGGTAATTATTGCTAATAGTTGGTTAACTGTTAGTTAACTATTACCAATGGTTTAAAAGTTCCGTGTGTGTTGTTTTTTTAGCAACTCTCTTTGTAATGTGGTATCAGTTTAAGTTTATTTTGATTAAATTCAGATTCTGTGTTAGTTTTATTCTTGAAACAGATGCTGGATTAGCTCCAATTGGAGGGTCCTGATTTTGAGAATGATTTGTCTCACCGTGTCAATTTCTCAAAGTACCTCTGTATAAGCTCTTGGTTCTGTCTCTACATGGAAGTCTTTGGCTCCGATATTGGCAGTGCACACCATGGCACATATCCACCAGCATCGCTGAAGGATATCTTGGACAAGTCCCTCATCTGGGACTTCCAGCAGACACAGGTCTGTGGTGCCTTGGGCTGCGACTAGAGAGGGCAGCCCTGTCACAACCACAGATTTGGCAGCGCATCAGATTCAGCAATTGTGCTCGTGATTATGCGTGTGTCATCTAATTCTTATTCATTGTGATCGTATTTAACTCCATTCATTCTGTCCTAGTATTTGTTGAGGCTTGAACCCAGGACACAGCAATGCTTCGTTATCTGCATTCTGCCTTGCCTGAGAAATTGGACTGTCGAGTCAACTGAGACTGAAGACTAGTGGTATCCGTTTTATTCTTAGTTGTCCTTTTCAGCCGCAGTGTGGGTTTCATTTTCCATTTGAGAGTTTTAGTCACAGTCCTGTTTGGCCTGGCATTTATTGTTTTCTTTTCCCTTTAACATTGTTCGCATTAAAGTCTGTGTACTATTGACCTGCTTCAGTGTCTCTCACTCCGCACTTGGGCCATATCTGCACTGGGTGACAATGCCTGATCAGTCACATCAGTGCCATTTTCCAGTACTAAACCCAATGCCAAATATCCATTAAAGATTAATTTGTATATATTCAATGACTGATTCCAAAAGTCACCACTGTCTGGATGAAGAAATTTCCTCTCACTTCGGTCCTAATCTTGAGACTGAACATGATCCCTAGACGTCCCAGTTAAACCCTCTAAAAGTTTTGTATGTTTCAGTGAAATGATCAATATCTGTGTTGAATCAGTTCAATTTAATGTCAGAGAAATGTATACAATATTCATTCTGAAATGCTTTTTCTTCACAAAACACCCACAAAAACAGAGAAGTGCCCCAATGAATAACAATTAAATGTGAGAACCCCAAAGTCTTCCCCCCACCCAGCTTACCCCTCCCGCACGTAAGCAGCAGTGAGCAACAATCCCCCCTCCCCACCAGCAAAACAAAGGGCGCACCCGCTACCAAGCACAAGCGTGGGCTAAGCGATAGCAAAGACACAGACCTTGCAGTTACCCCAAAGACTATCGCAATTCATCCGGCATTCAGCAACCCAAACATTCTCTCTCTCCTTAATAAGGGAGAGGGAGGTGTCCCCCCATTTTCACAGTGAGGAGGAGACATAACAAAAACCCACTGGTTTACGATGTTAAAAAGTCCATTTCGTTGCTTCTTATGATCTCTGTGCCCAAAGATCGCAGGTCTTCAGGCCCAATTCCAGCCTCTCTGATGACACACGAGTCTCCTGCCATGACACCGACCCTCAATCCGCCTGTCTCCAGTGCCCCGAGATCTTAGGCTTCTAAACACTAGGTCTCCTCTCAGGCCTAATCCTTGGTGTGCTGAACATCATCTGGTCCTGAAACCCCGAGAGCGGGTTCCATTCCCGCAAAGAACCAAAGTCAATGTGTAACTCCAGGTCAGGGTCTTCAAAAGAACCCTGAAAGGGAAAAATAGAGTTATTAAAGATGGAAATAGAGCTGTTTCCGAAGATGCAAGCAAAGGAGTCGCCATTTAACACCATCTTAACTCTGCCTCTGTCTCCAAAAAAAAAAAGAAAATACAAAATAAGTTGTATTTTCTGAGAATGATGTGAAAAAGAAATTAACATTCAGTGAGCAGCAGTTCTGTGGGCAAAATCACCTTGTTGATGAGAGCTGTCAGAGGAGAATGGCCAGACTGGTTCAAGCTGACGAGAAAGCAACATTAACTCAAATAACAACATGTTACAACAGTGGTGTGCAGAAGGGCATCTCTGAATGCTTGAAGTGGATGAGCTACTGCAGCAGAAAACTACAAACATACACACTGCCTCCTGTACATAATAAAGTGAGTGTATATCCATGGCTGTTCTATGCTCAGATCAGACGTTGAATAACATTGAGTTAATAAACCCGTGTTAAACTCAAAAATGGTACCAGAACTCACAACATCACATCTAAAGATAAAGTCCTTGAGCCCCATCGTCCATTCAAGTCCTTTCAGTTCACAAACAAGAGAAAATCTGCAGC
Source organism: Hemitrygon akajei (assembly GCF_048418815.1). Lineage (NCBI taxonomy): Eukaryota > Metazoa > Chordata > Chondrichthyes > Myliobatiformes > Dasyatidae > Hemitrygon > Hemitrygon akajei. The sequence goes on from NC_133137.1 coordinate 55,902,178, forward strand.
TGCTGGAAATCTGAACAACACACACAAAATGCTGGAGGAACTCAGCAGGCCAGGCAGCATCTATGGAAAAAAGTACAGCCGACGTTTCAGGTCAAAACCCTTCGGCAGCACTGGAGAAGAAAAGCTGAGGAGTAGACTTAAAAGGTGAGGGTAGGAGAGAGAGAAACACTAGGTGATGGGTGAAACCTGGAGGGGGAGGGATGAAGTAAAGAGCTGGGAAGTTGATTGGTGAAACAGACAGCAGGACATGGAAGAAATAACACACAGGAAGAAGAACCAGAGGGAGTTGATAGGCAGACAAGCAGATGAGGTGAGAGAGGGAAAAAGAGAAGGAAGAGGTGGGGGCATTACTGGAAGTTTGAGAAATCGATGTTCATGCCATCAATTTAGAGGCTACCCAAACAGAATGTGAGGTGTTGTTCCTCCAGCCTAACTCTGGCCTTCTCCCAACAGTGGAGATGGATAGACATATCAGAATCGGAATGGGAAGTGGAATTAAAATGGGTGGCCACTGGGAGATCTCGCTTACTGTCTTAGGTGCTCAGCAAAGCGGTCTCCCAATCTACTTCGGGTCTCACTGATGTACAGGAGGCCATACCGGGAGCACCGAGCACAGTAAATGACCCCAACAGACTCACAGGTGAAGTGTCGCCTCACCTGGAAGGTCAGTTTAGGGCCCTGAATGGTAGTGAGGGAGCAGGTGTAGGGACAGGTGTTTCGCTTGCAAGGATAAGTGCCAGGAGGGAGATCAGTGGGAAGGTCCAAATGAACAAGGGAGTTGCGCAGGGAGGGATCACTGCAGAAAACAGAAAGGGTGGGGGGAAGGTGTGCTTGGTGGTGGGATCCCGTTGGAGGTGGCAGGAGTTTGGGAGAATTAGAGGAACCCTATCCCTGGTAGGGTGGCAAAAGAATGGGGTAAGAGCAGACGTGCTCAAATGGAAGAGATGCAATTGAAGGCAGCGTTGATGGTGGAGGAAGAGAAGCCCCTGTCTTTGAAAAAGGAAGACATCTCCTTCGTTCTAGAATGATAAGCCTCATCCTCAGAGCAGATGCGGTGAAGACAGAGGAATTGAGAAAAGGGGATGACATTTTTACAAGTAGTAAAGTGGGATGAGGTGTAGTCTAGGTAGCTGTGAATATCTGTGGAATTATAATAGTCTGGTAGATAAGCTGTCTTTGGAGATAGAGACAGTGAGGTCGAGAAAGGGAATGGAAGTGTTGGAAATGGACCCGGTGAATTTGAGGGCAGGGTGAAAGTTGAATGAAGTCGATGAGTTCAACACGGGTGCAAGAAGCAGCACAAATGCAATCATCGATTTAGCATGGGAAAAGTGTGGGATGGCCACCTGTGTAGGCTTGGCACATAGACTGTTCCACATAGCCGACAAACAGGCAGGCATAGCTGGGACTCATGCGAGTGTCCATGGCTACACATCTTGATTAAAGAAAGTGAGAGAAGCCAAAAGAGAAATTATTGAGAGTGAGGATGTTCCGCGAGGCAGAGGAGAGCAGTGGTGGAGGGAACTAGTTGGGTCTGGTGTCCAGAAAGAAACAGAGAGCTTTGAGGCCTTCCTGGTGGGGAAGAAGGCGTATAGGGACTGGACATCCATAGTGAAAATAACATAATTATGGCAGGGAACTTGAAATCCTTGAAAAGATTAAGAGCGCGTGAGAAGTCACGATGTTGGTAGGAAGGGACAGAACTGGGGGGATAAAACAGAGTCGAGGTATGCAGATATGAGTTCAGAGGGGCAGGAACAAGCTGAAACAATAGGCCTACCTGGACAAGTGGGTTTGTGGAGCTTGGGTAGGAGGTAGAAAGGGGAGATGTGGGTCGCAGGTTGGTGGCGATGGATGGGACATCCGCAGTCAATAAGGCTGGTGACGGTGTGAGAGACAATCGCCTGGTGTTCCTTAATGGGGTCCTATTCGAGGGGTAAGTGAGAAGATGCGTCTGAGAGTTGGTGCTGGGCCTCGGCAAGGTAGAGGTCAGTCCATCAGACTACTACAGCACCTGCCTTGTCTGCGGGTTTGATGTCCTTTCAGCTATTGGCTTCAATTTGACATTCTGGGACTCTTTTAATTCACCTGACAGTAATTCTAGCATCTATGGGAAGTTCCCTCGCCATCCCATTCAGTGGAGTGCTTTGAGTGGAGTCTAACCCATTATGAGTACAATCAGTGATTCGCTATCACTTTCTGCTACACATCCAAACTTTTTCACTTGTCAGAAATTTGAGGACAATTTATCATGGCAACAAGATATTAAGCTACTCATGGAGGTTTGCTCGCTTCTTTGCAGAACTGACTGCAGCTGTGGCACGTAACCATTGCCACCGGCCTCAGTGCTGAAGTGCCTCTAGCTATGGCCTGCAGCCATTGGGCTCTGGGACTGGCTTCACTCGCTTCTTCGCTAAAACTGGCTCCGTGGCTGTGGACTCACTTGCAGGGGCTCTGCAGATCATAGTCTGTGTGTTACTTGTTTACCTTTTATCGTTTGCACAAGTTGTCCTTCTTTTCTGCACACTGCAGGGTCTTTGTTGTGTGGGGTTTTTAATGGGTTCCAGTGTTTCTTTGCTTAGTGGCTGCCTGTATGAAAACAAATCTCAAGGTTGTATACAGTATACATACTTTGATAATAAATGAACTTCGAACTTTGAAATTTAAAAGGATTTGTAAGCTTGATGAACATAATCAGACTGGTACTGTTTTCTTCAGTTACTTCCTGTCACTGCATTTTTAACTTCTGCTGTGCATCTTTTTCATATATTAAGACTTTGGGATAAGGAACGTTTTTAGAATGTTCAAATTTCAGAATATTTGACATAGGGCATTTAAGATGCAGTTTATCAATTCCATAACAACCTCACAAAGCTGCTAACGGCCCTCAGTGTCTTCCTAAAATCCTTGAAGCTGGCAGCATGCAGTTGGCTTGTTCTGCAAAGCCCTTGTTATTGCTTCCTTTTTCATGACTACAGGAGTAATTCAAAGGTCTGAGTGAGTAGTCACTCTCTGGGAACAGTACCACAGTGATAACTTCACAGTGAGTTCTGGAAGGAAATTCTTCTGTGAAATATCTCACTGCCAAGCCACAAGACCATAAAAACCAGGAGCAGAATTAGACTATTTGGTGCTCAAGTCTGCTCTGCTCTTCCATCATGCCTGATTTATTACCCCTCTCAACCCCTTCTGCTTCTTCCTGTAACCTTTGATGCCCAAACTAACCAAGAACCTATCAACATCTGCTTTAAATATACCTAACTTGACCTCCACAGCTGGATATGACAATGAGATCCACAGATTCACCACCATCTGGCTAAAAAAATTCCTTCTCATCTCTGTTCTAAAGGGATGTCCTTGTATTATGAGGCTGTGCTCTCTGGTCCTAGATTTCTTCACTATGGGATCCTCTCCACATCCACTCTATCTAGACTTTCAATTTTCAGTAGATTTCAATCAGATCCCCCTCATTCTTCTAAACTCCAGTGAATAAAGCCCAGAGCTATCTAACATTTCTCATACCTTAACCCTTTCATTTCCGGGATAATTCTTGTTAACCTCCTCTAGACCCTCTCCAATCCCAGCACACCCTTTCTTAGATAAGGGGCCTAAAACTGCTCACAATACTCCAAGCGCAGTCTGATCAATGCTTTATAAAGCCTCAGCATTACATTCTTGCTTTTATGCTTTAGTCCTCTTGAAATTAATGCTAACATTGCATTCAGCTTCCTGTCCTCACCCAGTAGATTTACATAATCATTCTTCATACACAGAGACAAAGGCAGCAATAGGATCTTGCTTCCCCTTTACTTCCATCCCTTATTCTATGGCCAAAAGGTAATGTCCCTACAACTGCACAAGTAATAGTCTCTTCATCACTGTAATAGGATCAAGGCATGAGCCACAACCTTTAGTAATATATTCAGCTATGTAAGTGCCTACTCCATTCCTAAATAGATTCCCTCTTGTAAAAAGGATACAGGATTAATCAAATATTTTGATCTAAATTTATTCAGTCTGCACCAGAGTTAATTGTATTTTACTGAGCTGTTGAATATAAATGATACACAGCATTTTCTACAGTATTGAACTTAGTCTGCTAGCTCATGGTGAAATATCAGGCATAACCCCATTGTATTTTCTGGTATCATCTCTCATTTGAGAATCCACCACACCAACCACAGCATTCACAGAAGCTGGACCAATGTACTCCTAATGTGGCAAATAATGCAAGCTCGAAGGGATGCAAGCGGAGGAACCGTGAAACTTGAAGATCAAGAGGGGATTAAGCAAATCAGAATAAGATATGGTAAGTAACAGCAAAACAGGAATAAGTCACAGAGGTGTCTCACCTTACACAGGAAGCAGGTACTGCTCCTCCCTTACTTTGGGAGCCTGGGGTAGAAAGTGTTGTACAGAGCAGTACCATGTAGCACTTCCTTAGGTCAGCATACAGGTTCCTCTGCACCTGAGATGGTGTATCATGTATATACAGGGTGAAAGAGGTTGCAGCCTCTGTTTGAGTATATGAAGGTTGTTCCTTTAATTTAGCTGCGTTTCAGCTCCATGCTCCTAATAGAACCATAGAACACTACAGCACAGAAACTAGGCCATTCGGCCCTTCTAGTTTGTGCTGAAACTTTATTCCGCTAGTCCCATTGACCTGCACCCAGTCCATAACCCTCCAAACCTCTCCCATCCATGTATTTATCCAATTTATTCTTAAACTTAAGAGTGAGCCCGCATTTACCACATCAGATGGCAGCTTGTTCCACACTCCCACCACTTTCTGAGTGAAGAAGTTCCCCCTAATGTTCCCCCTATATCTTTCCCCTTTCACCCTAAAGCCATGTCCTCTTGTATTTATTTCTCCTAATCTAAGTGGAAAGAGCCTACTCGCATTTACTCTGTCTGTACCCCTCATGATTTTGTAAACCTCTATCAAATTCCCCCTCATTCTTCTACACTCCAAGGAATAAAGTCCTAACCTGTTCAATCTTTCTCTGTAACACAACTCCTGAAGACCCAGCAACATCCTCGTAAATCTTCTCTGCACTCTTTCAATCTTACTGATATCCTTCCTATAATTAGGTGACCAAAACTGCGCACAATACTCCAAATTTGGCCTCACCAACGTCTTATACAACCTCCCCATAACATCCCAACTCCTATACTCAATACTTTGATTTATGAATGCTAGGATTCCAAAAGCAACCTGATGATCTTTGATCTTTGGTCACCTGGTGTTGAGCGGGATCAGTTGTTCAGGGGATCTCCTGGTCAGTTTGCTTCTAAGCCTGGCCAAGATGACCATTCACAGGTCCAGAAAGCAGGCAGTTGAAGGTCCTGCCTGAGCCGATAGCCTGCCTTTCTTTCAATGTTACATCTGTGCCCGTGCATCCCTGGAGAAGGAACACATGGTTCAGTGGTTTCCTGAACTGTTGGGTCCAGAAGTGTGTTGCAATTATTATTATTGCTGTAATTTGAAACTGTAAATAGTACCGGGAGAGAGGAGTCATAGTTGGGAAAAGGGGAAGGGAGAGGGAATGGAGTGTGAAGGACCAGAGAGATATCCTGTAATGATCAATAAACTAATTGTTTGGAATCAAATGGCCTCGCTTGGTGTTTTTGGGCTGAGTGTGTCTGCACCTGCACCACCCCCACCCCTGGCACTCATTCTCTGCCACCTATTCCCCATCCCACCCTCACAGCTCTACCCTTGCCATTCCCAACATTCTTTGCTCCCATCAGATTTACAAATTCGCTTTCCACTCCATGTTAGCAAACACATGTGTTTGTCTGTTTTAGGCATTTACGTATACATATGACCTTTGCACAGTATTGTATATATTTGAACATCTAAGACTTCACAATTGTATTGGACAAAATGGATGAATCGGCATCTGTTCTGTTGGTTGTTTATATGAAGGTTGCATTCTTTGGGGTGAATGAGGACAGAAGAATCTCTTACATCTGTTTGAATATAAATAACCTATTTTACAGAGACCTTTCTTTGTAGTGCTTCAGCTCCCTCTGTCTAAAGGCTCATGTCACCAGCTCCCTCACCTCCTTTGACTTCTAACCAACTTTAAGCCAATGCGATGCACTTAAATTTATTCACACTTCAACTCACCTTCTCTGCTCTCCTTTTGTCCTGCCCATAAACTGGTCTATGTAACTGCCCTCCCATCTTAGCTTATTCCTTAAGTCACATGAAACTTCTGCAACGGGGCATGAGAGCATTGTAGATTCATCCGGCTCCCTCACTGATGCAGACATCACTACCATTGAGGGCACCTACAGGAAGTGTTGTCGCAAGAAGCTGACGTCCATCACTCAGGACCCTCACTATCCAGTGTTATTGCTACCATTGGGGAAGAGGGACAAGAGCGTGAAGACCCACACTCAGCAACTTAGGAGCAGCTTCTTACACTCTGCCATCAGATTTCCGAATGGTCTATGAACCCATGAATACTACTTCATTATTCCATTTTATGATTTATTTTTTTTAATTAATAGAATTTTATGTGTTGCACTGTATTGCTGCTTCAAAACAATAAATTTCAAAATATATAATAATAAACCGGATTCTGATTCAGATTTTGATCCTGATTCTGATCATTCCAAATATTCGCCCTCTTCATAATTAATCTCCCCTTGCTGTACTCCAGTCTTTGATACTGATGCACCAGCAATAACTCTCAGAGACATGAGGCGAGATATAGGCTTTTATTGGCTGGAAGAAAGAACAAGCAGCAAATGACCACCACACTACATCCTGGAGAATGAGGCCGGGGCTGTGTCTCCAATCGCCTTTATACCGGGGTCCATGGGAGGAGCCACGGTCTATGGGAGGAGCCACAGGAGCAGTCAGCCAGTGGGGGGGGGGGGGGGCGTGTCCAGACAGGTATATGTAGTTCACCACAGATACTCTTTATGAATGCCACCATCTAGTCCCCTCACTATATCCCCTGTAATAATCAGCCCCCCTCCATTGGTCTGCCCAATTGACAACAGCATGTCCACTGGAATGCTTTGCCTGCATCTTTCATATTCTGTGACTGCATAAGTTCCCAGTAGGACTCAGACATCATTCTCGAGCAACTGCAGCATTCACAGTCCCAGTCTCCATTCTGAGAGTCATTAATTCCGATTGTACATTTATACTTTTAAATTTCCATAATTCCTCCTCTCTAAATTCAGTTACTGCTTTCTTGTAGGAAGGGGATATCACAAACACCAGGGTAAACCACCTCCAAATAGTGGCTTCTTGCAAACCAGTACTTCTACTTCTTAGCATACTAAATTTATTTTAAAACTTCTAAAGCAGAATGGTCTGAGACCTCCAGTTCCTGCTTAGCAATTTGAAGTAAGCTGGGTAATTTCAGTGAGGTAGGGAAACTCACTGCCATCTTGCACACATCTATGCTCTGTTTTGTACCAATAAACTAGAGTGTGGGATGACTACTGACGGTTATAGTAAGAAGGATTTCTTTGATTTTTCAGCAAAAAGAATATGGTTTCTCTGACGCAGAGTCTGTGGCAGAGTCCCTCTCATACTGCAGTTTGATAGGGAGAAGCAAAGATTAGTCATATCAGTATTAGACTGGAGTTATGAGCTGGCCGAAGTTGATAGCAAGGGGACACTAGCTGGGATGACAGCAGAACAACAATGGCTGGAGTTTATCAGTAGGACAGATACATCCCAAAGATTCTTGATTGGTCAGAGTATGCAGGAGATTGGAGCTGAGAGAAAAATTGGATCAGCCACGATGAAAGCAGACTTGATGGGCCAAATGGTCAACCCTGCTCCTACATCTTATGGTCTAAGAAAAAATATTCTAATCGCAGTATAAGACAACCATGACTAACAAGGGAAGTCAAAGATGGCGAAAAAAGGAAAAGGGAGGTATATAATATAGTAAAAATTAGTGGGAAGTTAGAGGATTGGAAGCTTTTAAAACCAACAGAAGGCAATAAGGAGAGAAAATATGAAAGAAAGTTAGACAATAGTAAAAAGAGGGTACTAAAAGTTTTTTTTCAGATATTTAAAGAGTAAATGAGAAGTGAGAATAGATATAGGACCACTGGACAATGATGCTGGAGCAGTGGTAATGCAGCCACAGAAATAGTGGATGAACTTAACAAATATAATGTGTCAATCTTCACTGTGGAAGACACCAGCACTAAACCAGAAATTTTAGAATGTCAGTGGGCAGAAGTGAGTGTAGTTGCTATTACTGAGGTGCTTGGGAAACTGAAAGGACTGAAGTTTCCTAAGTCATCTGGACCAGATGCACAACAGGGTTCTGAAATAGCTAGCTGAAGAGACTGTGGTGACATTATTAGTGATCTTTCAAGGATAATTAGATTCTGGAATAGTTTCAGAGGACTGGAAAATTGCAAATGTCACTCCACTCTTTAAGAAAGAAATAAAATTATAGACCATTTAGCATAACTTCAGTGGTTGGGAAGATGTTGAAGTCCATTATTAAGGATGAGGTTTCAGAGTACTTGGAGGCACACGAAGAAATGTGCCAAAGTCAGCATAGTTCCCATAAAGGGAAATCTTGCCTGACAAGTCTGCTGCAGTTTTTTTTTTGAGGAAATTAGAGGCAGATTAGACAAAGGAGAGTCAGTTGCTGTTATTTACTTGGATTTTCAAAAGACTTTTGACAAGGTGTCGTACATGAGACAGCTTAACAAGAGCCCATGGTATAACAGGAAATAAGTTAGCAAGAATAGAATATTGGGTGACTGACAGGAAGCAAGAATTGGGAATTAGGGGGACCTTTTGTGGTTGTCAGCCGGTGACTAGTGGTGTTCCACAGGGGTGGGTGTTGAGACCGCTTCTTGTCAATGATTTGGATAATAGAATTGGCTTTGTGGCCAAGTTTGTGGATCATACATAGAGAGGTGAAGGGGCAGGTAGTGTTGAGGAAGCAGGGAGTCTGCAGAAGGATTTAGACAGATTAGGAGAATGGACAAAGAAGTGGCAGATGGAATAGAGTGTAGGGAAGTTTATGGACATGCACTTTAGTAGAAGTAGTAAAGGCATAGACTATTTTCTAAATGGGGAGAACATTCAGAAACCAAATGTGCAAATGGACTTAGGAATCCTCATGCCAGATTCCATAAGGATTAATTTGCAGGTTGACTCAATGGTAAGGAAACAAATGCAATATTAACATTCATTTTGAAAGGACTGGAATATAAAAGCAAAGATGTAATGCTGAGGTTTTAAAAGACATTGGTCAGGCCATACTGGGAGCATTTTTAGCAATTTTAGGCCATTTATCTAAGAAAACAGGAGTTGGCATTGGAGAGGGTCCAGAGAAGCGTCTCAAGAAAGCTTCCAGGAATGAAAGAGTTAACGTATGAGGAACGTTTGATGGCTCTGAACCTATACTTACTGGAATTTAGAAGAATGGAACCTATCAAATATTGAAAGGCCAAGATAGAGTGGATGTGGAAGAGATGTTTTCTATAGTGGAGAGTCTAGAACCAGAGTTGAGAACCATCAAAATAGAGGGATGTCCCTTCAGACAGAAATGAGGAGGAATTTCTTTAGCCAGAAGATGGTAGATCTATGAATTTCTTTGCCACAGATGGCCAAGTCATATGGTATATTTAAGGTGGAGGTTGACAGATTCTTGATAGCAAGGACATCAATAGTTACATGGAAAAGGCAGGAGATTGGTGTTAAGAGGGATACTAAAATAACCATAATGGAATGACAGAGCAGGCTGAATGGGCTGAATGGTCTTATGTCTTGTGGTGTTATGGTCTCAACGTTCTTATTTTATCCACTGTTGCTACATCTGAGTTTAAGTGTAGTGACATCTTTTAAACTTTGTTGAATATTTCATTATATTAATAGCTCACGACTTTCACTTACAGTGGCTCAGGAAAGAGTGAGATGAAGCAAACAGTACAGATAAGAAATTGTACAGTATGCTGTATTACTATGCAGTATTACTGATTTGAAACACTAGATCTGTAATTCCATTGCAAGCATTACTTTATAAATGTGCCAAATTAACTAAGGTGCAATGATCTTTTCTTTGGAATAGTTCAACCGGCTGAAGAAATATTTGATCCTGAACCAAGATTCAGGAGAATGAGAAGTTTATAGATAGTAGTTTCAGGGAGGTAGTTACGCCAAAGGAGCAGAGCACAGATAATTGGGTTACCGTCAGGCGAGGGAAGGGGAAAGGGCAGGCAGAGCAGGGCTCCCCTGTGGCCATTCCCCTCAACAACAACTATACTGATTTGGATACTGCTGGGGGGGATGACTTACCTGGGACAAGCTGCGGCAGCCGGATCTCTGGCACTGAGTCTGGTTCTGCAGTGCAGAAGGGAGGGTTGAAGAAGAGGAAAGTGGTAATGATAAGGGACTCAAACACGAGGAAATCTGCAGATGCTGGAAATTCAAACAACAACACACACAAAATGCTGGTGGAACACAGCAGGCCAGGCAGCATCTAAAGGGAAAAACGCTGTTGATGTTTCGGGCCGAGACCTGACGAAGGGTCTCGGCCCGAAATGTCAACAGCGCTTCTCCCTGTAGATGCTGCCTGGCCTGCTGTATTCCACCAACATTTTGTGTGATAGGGGACTCGATAGTTAGAGGTACAGACAGGAGGTTCTGTGGTCGTGACAGAGACTCCCGCATGGTTTGTTGCCTCCTGGGTGCCAGGGTCAGGGATGTCTCTGATTGCATTCTGAAGTGGGAGGGTGAGCAGCCAGATGTCATGGTACACATCGGTACCAATGACATAGGAAGAAAGAGTGAGGAGGTCCTGAAGAGTGAGTATAGAGAGCTTGGTAGGAAGTTAAAAAGCAGGACCTCGAGGGTGGTAATCTCAGGATTGCTACCTGTGCCACGTGTCAGTGAGGGTAAGAATAGGATGCTCTGGAGGATGAAGACGTGGATGAGGAACTGGTGTAGGGGGCAGGGTTTCAGATTTCTGGATCATTGGGACCTCTTCTGGGGTAGGTGGGACCTGTACAAGAGAGATGGGTTACACCTGAACTACAGGGGGACCAATATCCTTGCAGGGAGGTTTGTTAGTGCTGTTGGGGGTTGAGCTTAAATTAGATTTGCAGGGGGATGGGAACCAGAGTGCCAGAGTAGATAGTGGAGTGGGAGTGAAAATAAATTATGTTAAAGGTTCATGCATAGTCACAAATAGAAGGGTTGTGTGTGGTGGTAATAATCTTCTGAGGTGTGTCTATTTCAAAGCGAGCAGTATTGCGGGGAAGGCTGATGAGCTGAGGGTGTGGATTTATGACATTGAAGCCATTAGTGAAACTTGGCCACAGGAGGGGCAGGACTGGCAGCTTAATGTTCCAGGGTTCCGATATCTCAGACGTGATAGAGGCAGAGGGATGAAGGGTGGGGGGGGGGTGGCATTGCTAGTCAGGGAAAATGTTACAGCAGTGCTCAGGCAGGACAGATTAAAGGGCTTGTCTACAGAGGCCATATGGGTGGAGCTGAGAAACAGGAAAGGTATGACCACATTAATGGGATTGTATTATAGACCACCCAATAGTCAGCGAGAATTGGAGGAGCAAATCTGCAGAGAGATAGCAGACAACTGCAGGAAACATAAAGTTGTGATAGTAGGGGATTTTAATTTTACGCATATTGATTGGGACTCCCATACTGTTAAAGGTCCAGACAGGTTAGAGTTTGTAAAATGTGTTCAGGAAAGTTTTCTAAATCAATATATAGAGCTACCGACTAGAGAGGATGCAATATTAGATCTTCTATTTGGAAATGAGTTAGGACAGGTGACAGAAGTGTGTGTAGGGGAACACTGGTTCCAGTGATCATAACACCATAAGTTTCAACTTGATCATGGATAAAGATAGATCTGGTCCTCGGGTTGAGGTTCTAAACTGGAAAAAAGCCAAATTTGAAGAAATGAGAAAGGATCTAAAAAGCATGGATTGGGACAGATTGTTCTCTGGCAAGGATGTGATTGATAAGTGGGAGGCCTTCAAAGGAGAAATTTTGAGAGTGCAGAGTTTGTATGTTCCTGGCAGGATTAAAGGCAAAGTGAATAAGAAACTTGGTTCTCTGGGGATATTGGAACTCTGATAAAGAAGAAGAGAGAGATGTATGACATGTATAGGAAACAGGGAGCAAATAAGGTACTTGAGGAGTATAAAAAGTTCAAAAAAATACTTAAGAAAGAAATCAGGAGGGCTAAAAGAAGATATGAGGTTGCTTTGGCAGTCACGGTGAAGAATAATCCTAAGAGCTTCTACAGGTATATTAAGAGCAAAAGGATAGTAAGGGATAAAATTGGTCCTCTTAAAGATCAGAGTGGTTGGCCATGTATGGAACCAAAATAAATGGGGCAGAAAGTGGGTTTTTTGCATCTGTATTTACTAAGGAAACAGAGAAGTCAATGGAAATAAGGCAAACAAGTAGTGAAGTAATGGAACCTATACAGATTGAAGAGGAGGAGGTGCTTGCTATCTTGAGGCAAATCAGAGTAGATAAATCCCCAGGACCTGACAGGGTATTCCCTTGGACCTTGAAGGAGACTAGTGTTGAAATTGCAGGGGCCCTGGCAGATATATTTAAAATGTCAGTATCTACGGGTGAGGTGCCGGAGGATTGGAGGATAGCTCATGTTGTTCCGTTGTTTAAAAAAGGCTCTAAAAGTAATCCGGGAAATTATAGGCCAGTAAGTTTGACGTCGGTAGTAGGTAAATTATTGGAAGGAGTACTAAGAGATAAGATCTACAAGCACTTAGATAGACAGGGCCTTATTAGGGAGAGTCAACACGGCTTTGTGCATGGTAAGTCATCTTTAACAAATCTATTAGAGTTTTTCGAGGAGGTTACAAGGAAAGTGGATGAAGGAAAGGCAGTGGATGTTGTCTACATGGACTTCAGTAAGGCCTTTGACAAGATCCCGCATGGGAGGTTAGTTAGGAAGATTCATTCGCTAGGTATACATGGTGAGGTAGTAAATTGGATTAGACATTGGCTCAATGGGAGAAGTCAGAGAGTGGTAGTGGAGGATTGCATCTCTGAGTGGAGGCCTGTGACTAGTCGTGTGCCACAGGGATCAGTGCTGGGTCCATTGTTATTTGTCATCTATATCAATGATCTAAATGATAATGTGGCAAATTGGGTCAGCAAATTTGCTGATGATATGAAGATTGGAGGTTTAGTGGACAGTGAGGAAGGTTTTCAAAGCTTGCAGAGGGATTTGGACCATGTGGAAAAATGGGCTGAAAAATGGTAGATGGAATTTAATACAGACAAGTGTGAGATATTGCACTTCGGAAGGAAAAACCAAGGTAGAACATACGAAGTAAATGGTAGGGCACTGAGGAGTGCAGTATAACAGAGGGATCTGGGAATACAGATACAAAATTCCATAAAAGTGGTGTCACAGGTAGATAAGGTAGTAAAGAGAGCTTTCGGTACATTGGCCTTTATAAATCGAAGTATTGAGTATAAGAGTTGGAATGTAATGGTGAGATTGTATAAGGCATTGGTGAGGCCAAATTTGGAGTACAGGTATTGTGTGCAGCTTTTGTCTCTGAATTACAGGAAGGATATTAGTAAGGTTGAAAGAGTGCAGAGAAGGTTTACAAGGATGTTGCCGGGACTTGAGAAACGGAGTTACAGAGAAAGGTTGAATAGGTTAGGACTTTATTCCCTGGAGCATAGAAGAATGAGGAAAGACTTGATAGAAGTATAAAAAATTATGATGGGTATAGATAGAGTGAATGCAAGCAGGCTTTTTCCACTGAGGTTAGGGGAGAAAAAAACTAGAGGACATGGGTTAAGCGTGTAGGGGGAAAAGTTTAAAGGGAACATTGGGGGGGGGGCTTCTTCACACAGAGTGGTGGGAGTGTGGAATGAGCTGCTAGATGAAGTGGTAAATGTGGGCTCACTTTTAACATTTAAGAAAAACTTGGACAGGTACATGGGTGAGAGGTGTATGGAGGGATATGGTCCAGGTGCAGGTCGGTGGGACAAGGTAGAAAAATGATTTGGCACAGCCAAGAAGGGCCAAAAGGCTTGTTTCTGTGCTGTAGTGTTCTATGGTTCTATGGTTTTATAAGATTTGACTCTGATCTGATATTAATTCTTAACAGTAATATTATTGTTGCTATGCTACTATTGTGATTTATTTCCAAAGCAATCTTTTCATTCAAAAAAATTAAAGTGAATTTGACAACTACCATTTCATCTATTTGTGAAATATTTTTGAATTACCACATGTTTAATGTGTTCTAAGAGCAAACTGTTCCAGTGGTGAATCTTGATAAAGTTTGAATTTTCTATAAAGTTATTTTGTATGAGTGGTTTCAACGTGCCTCCTGTTTGATTTCGATGTTAGAATTCACTTGCAGTAAAAGTAATTTTGATTTCTAATTTCACCTTGATTAATTCTCTGGATGCCCTCTTTGTGTCTTTGAAACAAGGAACGTTTTCCAGATGACTGAATGGGCCAGTGTATTTGACTCGGTAGCTGTAGCATGTCACGGTATGTTGATGACCAATGAAGGAAGGTATTAAGGAATTATCCGACCATGTCTACAAATGTCTATGTATCTTTGAGGCCATTATCGCGCTACCCAGTTCACTGCAGCACAAGTTGCCTTATTCATTAATTGTTATTCAGTTATTAATTGAAGGTTAAAACTTTATCTTGAGTGGGTAATTAATGGGCACGATGTTTTTTGAACTTTCAAAACGAATACATAGACCAACAAATTCATCGTGATATCCCAGCTCCACACTTATACTGGAACGGAAATTGAATTCTTTATTTGATGTAGAACCAGTTGAAAACTGACATTGACCGACAATACACAGAGAAATAGATCTAGAAGTGAGATCAGTGTCTTTGATATTCTAGTCGACATCGAGATCATTCAACACGCGAGTCTACTGAGATTACAAACTAATCCATTTCTGCTACATTTATTGTGTACCTGGACAGAACTAACTCGCGTTACATTACACATGACATACAAAAGTAATGCAACTCTGCTGGAATTATCAAAGTATCATTGGAAGGACGCGGATAACAGCAAGTCACTGCTGGTCTCCATGGATACTGCAGTTTTACATCGCATTAACTGAAACGGGGGGGGGGGGGGGGGACACCATTCAACAAGCCTCTAATAGAAATCTAGCGCAGACTGTTAGCAATTGCTCTGAAGGACCCGGCATGCCGGTTTCTTGTGCCTCCAAAGATAAGGGAGCTTGTTCCCGTTTACCGCCGTTTTCCAGGCCATTGAGCCGGCGTCACCTCTCTTTCCAAACCGAAGTCCAAACGGGTTGAAGTTAAATTTACTCCTTTGGAATCTCAGTTTGCAGGAAATCTGACTCTCCAGGTCGCTTTCCTGGAGGAAGTAGCACATGCTAGACTGTTCCGATGAGTTCTGGCCATCTAAATTCCGAGCCAGGACGAGGGAGTTGCCGGGAAATTCGGACTCGCGGGCCGGGTATATTGAATCTGCAACAGGAGTTAAAAGTTGTTAAGAAAGGGGAGAAGGGAGAAAAAAAATAAAATAACGAACGTTGCAAACGTTCATCGGGTCAGGCAGCGTCCGTAGAGAGAAAAAAAAAGTCCAAGTCATTGTTTCAGAACTGGGAAAGAGAGAAAAAGAAGATAGTTTTAAATTAAAAGAAAGTATGAGGATGGATCTTCGATCTGAAGCTTTAACCCTATTGGTCTTGTCACAATCTGCCCTATGTTTTTAAAGTTTGTGTTGAATTTTATTTCAGATATCCTGCATTTGCAATTATTTTGATTTTCAAACGTTGGAAAGTGGCCATCATTGCACAATTCATTTTGATTCTAATGCGACCTGACACAAGTATATAAAATTACAAGTGCTTAGATAGGGTCGATGGAGTCTTATTCCCAGGGTGGAAATGTCCAATCCTAGAGCACATGGTTTTATGGTGGGCGATGGGGCATATGGGCAATGCAAGTATTTTTCTTACATAGAGTGTGGCTACTGCACGGAATGCACTGCCAGGGGAGCCAGTGGGAGCAGAAATGATAGCAATATTTGAGGCGTTTAGACAGCCCATGAACAGGCAGAGGACCAAAGATCATGTGCAGGCTGATAGAATTAGTTAGATTGGTCATGTGGTCATCTCATGTTGGACCATAGGGCCTGTTACTGTGCTGTATTGTTCTATGTTACTGTTCTAATTAAATGTTGTCCCAAAACTACCTAGGTTGCTAGGTACTTATAAAAGTATCAAATGGTGATTCAGTGAAATTAGAATTGAAGTGGGGAAATAATGTTGATTAGGATGAATCCAGAGTTTCTTTGGATCTAATTATTTTACAATGCAAAATCACATTGATAGCTAAAAATAAATATTTTTTTCTTTATTTTTCTTCCGAACCAAAACTAGGTTAACAGATCAACTTTCATTTCAGATCAGGAATTTTTGTAAGGATGTAAGTAGCTGCAGAGAGTACAGCATTCAGCCCAGTACTCCTCCCCATTATCAGAAGTATATTTAGTAAACACTGTGTCAGCAAGGTAACATCCATCATAAACATCTCCTCCATCTGGGCCATGGCATCTTCTCGCCACTACCGTCAGACGGAAACTTGAAGTCCCACACCTCCATGTTCAAGAACAGCCACCTCCTTTCAAACCTTTGGTTTTTGAACCAATCCACACAACACTAATCACTCCATTTGGCAAAACCATGACCTCTTTGACCACTGCACTACAATGGACTTTTCTTTTTGGTTCTAACTGTTTTCATGCTGCGTTCTAACTGTGTTTATGTTTACTGTGAATGCCCACAAGGAAGTAAATCTCAGTGTAGCATATAGTGACATATATGTATTTTGATAATAAATTTACTTTGAACTTCACCCTTTCTCAAATAATTTATGTTTTTCCTCCTGTGAATGTTGTGTCTTTAATACTACGGTATATCTAATGCCACACTGCTGCGAGTATTTTTTCATTGCCCTTGTGCACACATGTACGTGTGCATTTGACAATAGCCTTGACTTTGACTTCAAGATCACTGCAAACAGCAATTTTATCATGGAGATGAAGGAACATTTATAAGCCAGCATATCCCACCCTTGCACCTTCAACAGCATTGATCATCTTTGCTGAATGTTTTTTGATACCTTTATATAACATAAAACAATTATTCTCCCCTTTAGAAAATGTTGCCCAGCATCAATGGTGCGCAGAGTGATAGAGTAATCACAAGAAATGGGGAGAGTGTCAAACTTCTCCAACCCATTATGTGAATGTGCTCTCTGATAGCATTCTTAAATGATCTAGAACCAAAGATAAATTATATTGACTACCTGGAATCCAAACATCATTTGCAGAGCATGGAGTTTTTTTTAACCTTCAAGCTCATTTTCCCATTGAATGTGTCTATGGGTGACTAGTGCCTAACTTCAAAACCTTTTATTTCTTTTACACTAACAATTTTGTTTAACATTTAATTTAACCTAATGTGCCATTTCCATAGAGGGAATTTCATAGTGTAGCAGTTAGTGTAACACTATTACAGCAGCAGTGACCCAGGTTCAATTCCCACCACTGTCTGTAAGGTCTTTGTACATTCTCCCTGTGAACGCACATGGTCCTGATCCAGATGCTCCCGTTTTCTCTCACATTCCAAAGACATATGGGTTTGTAGATTAATTGGTCAATGGTGACTTGGGCTTGGTGGGCTGGAAGAGCCTGTAACTGTCTCCAAATAAAATTAAAATAAAAACAGTTGGCATTGAGATATGTTCCTAACCTTGCTTCTCAAAAGACTGGTTCCAATATTTAAAAATGTCCTTAGCCCAATACTTCCTGCAATATTGATTTACCTGAATGTGGGCATCACTGGCAAGACCAGTAGTTTCTGCCCATTTCTAGCATCTCTGGTTGCCTTCAGAAGGCATTTAAGAGTCAACCCCATTGCTGTAGGAATTACATACAGGTCTGACTGAGAGTAGCAGTTTTTCTTCTCTTTAAGGACATTAGTAATACCAAATTAATGGTAGTTTCATGTTCACCATTGCTAATAGTTTTTGTTTTAAATTCCAGATTATTAACTACATTTCAAATGCTGCTATGATTAGACTGAACTCAGGCTCAGCTGTAAAACTGGAATACCAGTTGTGTAATAGTTTAACTACTGCATCATTGGCCTACTCGTTGGTAGTAGCAGCTTCTCTCAGTCCCTTCCCATTACTATTTTAAACTTTGATCAGTTTAAATGAACAATTAATTCTAGGAAGTCCACTTGGTTAGTCTAATCACTCTTCATATCTGCATCTATAGAGGTCAGATATTATCCTGGGAATTCTTCACTACACTCCCTCTAAGGCCAATATATCCTTTCTAAGGTATACTTAACAGAATTATTCACAGTACAGATGTGATCCAATCTGCACTTCGTACAGCTGAAGTATTAATTCTATCTGCTAGTATTCTACTCTTCCAGATATAAGGGTCAGTATGTTATTTGCTTTTTTGCTTCTAGTCCTTCATGATATTGAAGGTATTGGTATGTATATTTCTTTAAAACAATGTCTGTCCATCATCAAGGACCTCCACCACCAGGTTCAGGAATAGTTATTACCCCTCAGCCATCAGATTCTTGAATCAAAGGGGTTAACTTCACTCAACTTCACTTGCCACAACATTGTAAGGTTCCCACAACTTATGGACTCACTTTCAAGGGTTCTTCATCTCATGTTCTCTCTCTCTCTCTCTCTCTCTCTCTCTCTCTCTCTCTCTCTCTCTCTCTCTCTCTCTCTCTCTCTCTCTCTCTCTCTCCCCCCCTATATATATATATATATTTATTTATTTATTTATTTATTTATTTTGCATTTGCACAGTTTGCTGTCTTCTGCACTCTGGTTGAATATCCAAGTTGGTGTGGTCTTTTATTGATTATATTATAGCTATTATTCTATCATGGATTTATTGAATATGCCCACAAGAAAATTAATCTCATATAATACATGATTTATATGTACTTTGATAATAAATTTTCTTTGAATTTTGAACTTTGTAAACACTATGTAAACTCTTTGCTCCAACCTTAAACAATCTTAGAATTTACTGATATTTCTTTCTTTTTTTTCTTTCTTTTGCACACTTAAGGATGCCACTTACATTCAATGTTCCCTCTAAGGTGGTGGGGGGGGTGTGTGTACACACACACACACACACCTTCTGCTACTAGCGCGCAAAGGAATTTAAACTTCACACAAAAGGTTGTCATCCCTAGCTCAATGGCATATTAAGTATGTTTCACAATCACATTTCATTTTCCAGATTCTGATGTAGATGGTGTTTTGACAACATAGAAATTGTAATGATTTGTCTGCAGAATTTAAAACTGGCTTATTTATACTGTTTTTATTGAAGGAATTATTCAGTGTGTACATGCTTCACTGGGCAAAAATTGCATAGCACAAGATTTTTGCACACACTGATCATTACAAATTAGAGGGAACATTGCTTACATTGTTTGTCTTTGTTTAACAAACTTCATTATCTGGCTTTGCACCCAACCTTCAAGACATACATTGGTGTGGTGAATGAATGAACCTCATTACTGGTTATTTAAGGCAAACCATTAGTCACAGGCTACTAGTTAGTGAACCTGATCCATGTCCCTCCTCATAGTGTCCTACTGTTAAACCAGTTTTCAAACTGGATCGATAATATGCCTTAATTCAACATTGGCTATAATAAGGTCTTATTAAATGAAGGAAATCCAAATCAATAATACCCCTCACCCACAGATTAGTTTTCACCTCAGGTTTAAAAACAACAAGTGCATTAAGCACAACCTACACTCTCTAATTCCTCCAGATCGGATGAAATATTTCACAGTGTTCAGACACTCCTTGCTAAATTATAGATGTTGATTACTTTTCAGCAGCAGATGTTTGGGAACTTCTTTGCTTTCCTCCTCTCACCTTTCATAGTTTACTGCGTACACAGTTTTTCAACTGGAAGCGATGGTTTCTCTGTTGAAAAAAAACTTGGGAAGACAATAGGCATCTGCTTCTATCATGTCTTTTAATCTCCAGAGCACTTACTACTTGTCATTGCTATTGCTTAACCTATTTAATTTTTAATTTTAAAAAATGACAATTTTGAAGAGGCTTTTTGACTGTTCCAATAGTCCTTTGCTTGGGATGGTTACTATGTTCAATCTATTGCAAATACTGGTGCAAATTAAGTATTCAACAAAATTCTTAATCTTTGTTAAAATGTTACTGTTAGTCATTTTACGGTTCTCTCTTTGCTCTTAAATACCCTCTTATACCCAAACTTAATTTTAGGTCTTGTTGCATGTGGCTTTTGATATTCCTCATAAGTTGCTTTCCACACCAAATTTTGCAGTTCTTCTTATTGTTACTTTAATCTAGCAAATTGTTAACTCAGATAACTGAATAGGGATCTGGTTGACTTAGTTTTCACCAAGAGTATGTTGTAATAATTATCAATTGTTCTTTTTCTCTCTGCAGTGCCAGCGTTTATTTTTAGTTTGAAATTTCGAGGAAACAATGTTGCCCGAGGTAGTTGCTTCGGCCAGAATCAAGTTTTACTAATTGGTATATTACTGAGCACCCTAGAGCAGTAATTAGATTTTACAGAACCGTGATGAGAATTAGAATAAAATTATAACAACTCCGTTCAGTGGCAGGTATGAACATTCCGCTCTCGATTGTCTTTACAACACGAATTTATAGTTTCCAAACTAACTGAAAACACTATTACGTTATATTTTGACTACTTTTATCCTTACCCAACGAACGAATATAATTTATCGACTACTAAACAGCTTGGTACACTTACCCACGGAAACAAGTTTATCATTGGAGACCGGTTTCCCAAAGTATCCATTTTGGCAATGTACTATGACAGCCACGAACAACAGCAGCCGAATCTGTTCAGAGAGGATAAAACACAAAGCACACTGATATCGGTCCTTCTTAACTCGTTAAAATTTCTGGTTGGAAGGCAGGTAAGGACACGTCTCTCAATGATGAGCTACTTCAACTGACTGAATAACACAACACATCCCTGCTTAGTTGCCGTCAACAAATTAAATTCTAATCTGAATGAAAATTATTTTAAGTTCTTTCTGCTTGAAGACAAAATGATGGGCACTTTTTACAAACTATCAAAAAACAAATCTACACTTCTTCTTACCTGCATTTTAATGAGGAGGGAGCCACGAGGCAAAATCGAAAATTGTCCCCACCGATCTAAGAAGACTGGTGTTGGTTCGAGGCTGCTCGGACGGCGGGGGAGCTGTCCCTGGACAGAGATGCTGAAAGGGGACTCCAAACTCTCAGAGGTACTCCAAAATGGTCGAACCTGTCACCGAGCAGAGTTCCACATGCAAGACGCTTTTATTCCCGTTCACGTTTGAAACCCAGTCGTCATATCCCCACCTACTGATGTACGTCTATTTAAATGTAAATAGATTACCTGTTGGAACCCCCGATTACTAATTCTATTTCTTGTAACTAGAGGTTAAAAGTTACTTCGTGCGCATTGCTTGATCCAGACGTTTTTGTGATTATTTATTACGGAAGAATGAATAAATGGCAAATGTATGATATGAAGTGACGGTGGACGTCAACTTCCGCGCTAGTTTCATATTACCATTGAATCGATTCTTCTCCAACAATACCATGGTTTTCATTAAACGTGTAAAGAATTGGGTTGATCTGCAGCTATCAATGTTCCGCCTTACACAAATCACACTCCCATCACGGTTTACTCACTGCCATTTACTAAAGTAGCGCAGAAGACTATTTGGCCCATCTTTGTTACTCGGGTGGCATGGTAGTGTAGTGGTTAGCACAACGCTTCACGGTACCAGCGAACCGGGTTCAATACCTGCCGCTGTCTGTAAATTCTCCGGTTTTCTCCCACAGTCCAAAGGCGTATCGGTTGATAGGTAAATTGGTCACTGTAGGTTGTCCTGTCATTAGGCTAGGGTTAAATCGCGCGTTGCTCGAAGGGCCTATTCCGTGCTGTATTTTCCACTACTATTTATTTCAGACTTCCAGCTACTGTAGTTTTTCTTGTCATTTTCTGTGACTAAATGGTTACTCCGTTCAAATAAAAAAATCTTGAAATAATTCTGTTCAAACATCTACCGTGAAATTTTGGCCAAAGTATATAAATATATACACAGTAAAACCCGTTCGTGTTTCAGATACTCGGACCGGTTGCCGTTTGTTCTGATTTTACTAGTTAGTTGACTTTGTTCTGAAGTTTTCGTGAAAGTCGCTTTTGCGGTTCTCTGGAAAATCTATTTCAACTATTGAAATAAAAAAAAACAATTACTGGATTAAAAACCGCACCCTCCCCGGTCAATACACTTCCGTCTTCAGATCCACGAACCTCGCACAGTTACATAATGTTTCAACATCCCTGTCCATGCTCCAAACAAGCTTTTTTAAAAAAATAAAAATAACCAAATTACAGCCTGCCAACAACAAGAAAATTAAGTATGAGAAAAAGGTAAACATTTTAATCACTTTTCAAGATCGATTCCTCTTGATTCTAACTAAAAGATGTAGAAATCATGGGCGCTAGCCTCTCCAGCATCGAGGAATCCTTCAGAAGACGATCCATCAAAAAGGATCCCATTGCCCTCTTCTAATTGCTAGTATCAACAAGGAAGCATA
The DNA here is from genome assembly GCF_048418815.1 of Hemitrygon akajei. Lineage (NCBI taxonomy): Eukaryota > Metazoa > Chordata > Chondrichthyes > Myliobatiformes > Dasyatidae > Hemitrygon > Hemitrygon akajei. The sequence continues at coordinate 55,924,887 of NC_133137.1, forward strand.
AAAGCCTGAAGACGCTCATTCAACGTTTCAGGAACCTCACCTCACTAATTTTGCTCTCTTTTCTCAGTACTTATTTCGTTTATATATATGTATTGTGCATTTCTGCTCCTGAAACGCCACAGAGTTTAAGAGGTATTTGAACAGATACTAAAATAGGAAGGACATAGAACAGGGAACCCCAACCCTTTTTATGCCATGGACCTCTACCCATTAACTGAGAAATCTGTGGATCCCAGGTTGGGAACCCCTGGCAGAGAGGGATGTGGACCTAATGCAGACAAATTGGATTAATACAGACAGGTATCAACATTCGGCTGGGTCAAAAGGGACTACCTCTATGCTCTATGATTTTTGCCACAGTACACAGGGCATGGTTGATACCTGGATCTCCCTGGTGAAGCATGTGGTAGAGTCAGATACAGACACTATGTTCAAGAGACATTTAGACAGGCATTTAAATAGGCAAAACAGAAGCATATAGACCTAATGTGGGCAAATGACCAAAAAGACCATTACAGACGTGGGCAAAAGGGCCTATTTCTGTTCTCTCTGACTGACAATTAATTTGGTCTGATCAGTTGCTAAAGGACAACAAACTGCCTCATAATTCTTTAGCAGAGAGTGATAGGGTCTTGCTGAGTAAGATTGTCAAAGGTTATGGAGAGAAGTCAGGAGAATGGGATTGGAAGAGTTAATAAATCAGCCATGATGGAATGACAGAGCAGACTCAATGGGCCGAATGGCCCAGTTCTGCTCCATTGTGTTATGGTCTTGTGATTCCATTTTTCTATGATACATTACTGATGGCATGAAAGCTACGCAGCACTTAACCATTCTCTGTATTTTCCTCCAATCACCTTAAAATACATCCCCTTGCTATACTGGGAAAAAGCACTCACTGACCACTTTATCATCTTATACACCTCAATTAAGACTGGCTTAATCTTTCTTTGCCCTGTCTGGCCCTGGAGAATTATATATCCTAATATTTATCATTAAAATTATTGTCTCATTTCTATATATATTATATGGTTATATATGTTATATACATGTATATAGTTAAATGGCAATAAACTTGATTAACTTGATTTGATTGTATGTACATAGAGTGATGCTAGGTACAGGAGTATCAGTACATAAGGTGACTGAAGTGAAATGATAAAGTAGTGGTGATGGGTGTGTGGATGTGGTTGGGTGTTGATCAGCCTGAGGGTTTGGGGGAAGTAACTGTTTTTGAGTCTGGTGGTCCTGATGTGGATGCACAGCCTCTTCCTTGATAGCGGTGGGACAAACTATCCATGAGCAGGTGCATGTGATCCATCATGATTTTTCTGAACTTTATCCAGCACCTTTCTGTATTCCAGTCATATTTTGAGCATACCCCTCACGGTTCTTGAACTTAATCCCACAACTCATGAAGGCCAACACAGAATATGCCTTCTTAACAACCTATCAATTTGTGCAGCAATTTTAAGGGTTCTATATAGACGTGGACCCTGATACCCCTCTGTTAGATATCTACAGGGAAAGACACCAACAAATATGCCAGTAGGTGATCTAGCGCTGTGGCACTCATTACACTGAAGATAAAGAATTTAGAATTAGCATTTTGCAATAAATTGCATGACTGACTCCTGATAGCAAAGCAGAATTGTACCATCCAGGCCCTGATTGGCTCTGCTTTCATCCTCCCCAACCTTCCTCTCCCACTGCCTATGTGCATACAAGTGCTGACATGGGTGTAACAGTGGAATGAAGGGATGGGCAGCAGAGAAGTACTTTGATATTCTAATGTGTTCACCAAGGTGCAAGCTAGGCACATTTCCAGGCACGACTTTTGGTTTCTTCAGAGCTCTAGCAAGCACCAGGCTAAGTAAATTTCAGCCGAAGATTAGTTGTTATTCTCCCATGGCTGTAAACCTGAAAGCACGCAACCCAAGATCAAGGCCAGTTTCTATCTCACTGTTTTCAGACACTTGAACGGACCTTTTATAAGATAAAATGAACTCCTAATCTTACAATCTAGCTCGTTATGATCTTCTACCATATTGTTTACCTGCTCAGCACTATCTCTGTAGCTTTTATACTTTAATCTGCATTGTTGTTCCACTTCGTTTTACTCAATGCACTATGTAATGAATAGATCTGTATGAACAGTATGCAAGAAAAGCTTTCTACTGGATTTTGGTACATTCGACAATAGTAAACCAATATCAATAAATAAGGCTTGCTGGATCCTGGTGACTTTGCAATGCAAAGATCTTCAGAAGTCAAGAATGAGGCATAAAACTTGTTGGTGATGGATGTTTATTAAGTGTTATAAGAATGAAGAAGAAATAAAACGACAAGCAAAAAAAATGCTGTGGTCCTCTTATACTGAAAACTAGCTCAGGCTGGTTGAAAATAAAACATTCCAGTGAAATGATTAACTCATTCAATAGCTAAGTTTAGTGGCAAAACATTGGCTACAGAGGAGCTTCTTGAAATATACAGAATCATCAATACTGAAATTTTCGCTGAACAATTACATGTATACAGGTGATAATGTAAAAATACAAGCAAGCCCTACAAGACATCTTTAAATGTGAAATACCCTTAGAGAGTAAGACCATATATTTTGGGTATATACCTCAAGAATGGTTGAAAAGAGATAAATACTTAATGAATATACTGTTACAATGGACATTTACAAAATGGAGAAGGTAACAGCATCTGTTAATCATAAGCTGGAACAATTTGATTCATACTGGGAAAAATGGTTTAACTACATAATGCCTCATAGGCCTGATTTTATTCTCACAAATCAATGAATATGTTGTAAAAAAAAATCACTCCTTACTTGTACATAGTTCTTTCCTTTTGCTTGTTTTTTTCTTTCCACTCTTTTCTATAAGTGTATACCTCAGATTAATACTTTGTGGAGATTTGTGATATATATGATTATATGATATATATGTACAATGTCTGAAATACATCTTATGGACATGGTTGTTTGATGATGAACTTCAATTAAAAAAATAAAATTTAAAAAATACAAGCAAGCAGAGTAAAAGTTAAACTACAAGAAAAATAATTTTATTCTCTCGTCCAATAGGCTCTGGTAAAATGTTTTGCTTTTTCTATGGTTTGTCAAACATAACAGACTGAATGCAGGTCTGAACCCTGGTAGACAATGCTGCATCGGTCCAGAAATATGGAGCTTTGACTAGGACACAAGAGACTGCAGATGCTGGAGTTCAGAGTTTGATGGATAGAGTAGCATCTGTGGGAGGAGAAAGACTTGCAATATTTCAGTCAAAATCCTGAAACAGAATGGAAGGTGGAGAGGGGAGATGGCCGATATAAAGACAAAGAGATGGTGAGACAGGAGCCCAAGGTGATTGTGGGTGTGACATGACAAGCAGGTTGTGCCATGTAGGGGAGGAAAAGGAATTGGGAGGTAATGGCAGATGAATAATAAATGGAGACACACAACACTAAAAAAAAGTGTGAGAAGCAGATGAGAGGTGGGGTGTGTGAAGTTGGGAGACAGCTGCGGGAAAGAGATACAGCAGGAACACAAAGGGTTACCAGTGCTGAAACCAGATAATTAAAGGTGGTGATGATGGGAACCATTAATGATTAAAGATTAACTTTTTTCTCACACGTACATTGAAGCATACAGTAAAATATGCAGTTGACATCAAATCAAACAAGCAAGAATTGTATTGGGCAGCCTGAAAGTTTCATCACACTTCCAACACCAACACTGAATGCCCACAATTCACTAACTCTAACTGGTAAGTCTTTGGAATGTGGGGGGAAAGCAGAGCACCTGAAGGGAACCCACAAGGTCATGGGGAGAATGTACAAACTCCTCACAGACAGCAGCGGAATCGAACCCTGATCTTACAGCTGCCGCTGTAATAGTGTTACTCTAGCTGCTACACTGTGCCACCTTATTAGGGGACAGGTGAATGACAAATGAAACCAGAACTAGATAGAGAGATAGAGGCAAAGAACACACTGACAATTTCTCCCCACCACTCCCCTTCCTGACCTCCCACCCGCAGATGCTGCTTGTTCTGCTGAGATCCTCCAATAGATTGCCTGTTGCTTTGAGTGGGGCAACTGCTTTAAGGTCACAGGCAGGGCTCAGTGATGACATTTAGCTCCGTATCAAAAGTCTGTCACTTCAACTCCTGCTTTGGATGGAGGGATGTCATAGAAGATGCCTGATAAGGTCAGAAGACTATAAAACACAGGAGTAGGCTATTTAGCCCATTGAGCCTGTGCCACCATTCCATCATGGTGGGGAGTTGATGGCTATATGGAAATGGAATGGGTTACAGAGCAACAAGTGAGGAATAGAATTATTGGGATGACCTCCTCCAATGCTGTGTTAAAATCTAGGCACGTACTTCATTCACAAGTTTCTGAGACAAACCGTAGACCATTATTTAAGGAAGAACCTTTGTGTAACACACAAAATGCTGGAAGTACTCAGCATGTCTAATAGTTATGTGAGATCTCTGTTCCGCTGCAGGTCAGTTCATCAGTCTCATTCCTTCCCCATTTGTGATCCTTCTCCAGTCATGACTATCATGTTTGTAACTCCAAGCATAAAACTAAAATAATCAAAAGAAAAACATGGAGCCAGGAATAACGTGTACGCTTTTAGTTTTTACTTTTAACGAGGTACACACACTTACTACATATGCCATTCAAGCACATTTATATACAACCCATAATGAATTATGTAAACAACAGAGAATGCTTAATCAAACAATATATTTAAAACATTACTTAAGTATTAATCAAATATTAAATACACAACAGTGACCCTGTTCATCCATCTGTGATCCAATGCATCAATGACTCTTCCACACCTGTGACCTTTCTTCATTCATGGCCTTTCTTTCTCAGTGACCCTTCCTCATTTATGAACTTTCCATGTCCAGCACCTTTTCTCATCTGAGATCCTTTCCCATCTGCCAGCCTTCCCCATCCGGGACTCTTTCCAAACCATATGCCTTCCGAAACCATGTATCCTCTCCACCTAAGCCCTCGGATCATCCTTTGAGCCCTGCTTTCATTCATCATCAAGGATATGCTCAAAATATGACTGGAATACAGAAAGGTGCTGGATAAAGTTCAGAGAAATCATGATGGATCACACACACCTGCTCATGGATAGTTTGTCCCACCGCTATCAAGAGGCTGTGCATCCACATCAGGACCACCAGACTCAAAAACAGTTACTTCCCCCAAACCCTCAGGCTGATCAACACCCAACCACATCCACACACCCATCACCACTACTTTATCATTTCCCTTCAGTCACCTTATGCACTGATACTCCTGTACCTAGCATCACTCTATGTACATACAAACAAGTCAAGTCAATCAAGTTTATTGCCATTTAACTATATACATGTACTGTATATAACATATATAACCATATAATGTATATAGAAATGAGACAATGTTTCTCCAAACCAGGCTGTAAAGTACAGTAGTACACATAATACACATAATAACTTATGTAGGGAAGGATAAAATCTACAGATGAATCACACATAAATAATGAACTAAAATGCATAAATTAAATACAGTAAAGTACAGAACAGATTAACCAGTTTCTCTTCGAATATGACACAAAAGGAGATCAGAAACCCAATGACCTGAGGGAAGAAATTGTTTTCCATCCTGACTGTTCTTGTTTTTATGCATCATAGTTTCCTGCCTGATGGCATAAAGTCAAAGAGGATGCTGGATGGATGGGTGGGATCCTTAATAGTACTAAGCGCCCTGTGTACTGATAAACATCCCCGATGGATGGGAGGGAGACCACAATGTTCTCACAGTTCTTTGTAGATTCCTCCAGGCTGAGGCTCGGCTGCTCCCATATCACACGGAGATGCAGCTTGTCAGAACGCTCCCAGTGGTGCTCCTGTAAAATGCAGTGAAGATGTGGTTGGTGGGGAGGAAGAGCCTTGCTTGCCTCAATCTTAGGAAGTGGAAGCACTGCCGTGCCTTCTTGTTCAGGAAGGCGATATTAAGGCAACAGAGGAGGTCATCTGTGATGTGAACTCCAGAGACCTTGGTGCACTATGGAGGTGCCATGTATTTTCAAAGGGGGATGATTCATCTGCACTTTCCTGAAGACCACAATGATCTATTTGCTATACTCCATGTTCATGCTTAGATGGTTCACATCCACCAGCCTCTTCACTTCCTCCCTGTACTCCATCTTGTAATCAGTCTATGTATATAAGCTAACCTTATGTATTTATATTTATTGTGTTCTTTATGCTTATTGGCTCTGAGGGTAGTCATACCTGAAGGGTGGTGGTGGGGACGAGCTCCCAATACTAAACAAATGCTCTTCATGGCGTGCGTCTCAAACAGCCTCTGACAACCAAGTCCAACTCCTGGCCTTCACGTGTGGCATGGTTTGGATGCCCGTTGGAGCTGTTCTCACTGACAGGAGAAGGGACAAAGGCGGACCACTGGCACCTTAAAACCAGTTGCTCCGGGCAGATGGGGCTCATTAATCACGAATGGTAGCTCACCTAGGAGAGGGAAAACCGATTTCAAACCTCCACTGCCTTGCGGCTATACCTGCTCATGAAAAAGGCTTCGGGAGTAAACCCCGAGGAAAAATCCGGAGTCAGAGTCTCAAATGCAGCTGACTGCTGTACCCAGCACCAGCACGGCAACTCCTGCGATGCTGCTGGCACCAAACTGTATTGACTTTCGTCGTTCCTTTGGATCTGTCATCAGCATGGGGGGGCGGGGGGGGGGGTCCCACTGCATGGGCAACAGACAGATCTCCATATTAACTCTGCCCTGGCTCGCGCCCTGGAGAAGCCACCCCAGTGACTACCAGAGGCGCAGTGCCCAAGGTTGACCACGACCGACAGAGGCCACACGTGCTTATTGAGTTTTTTATGCTGGCATCAGATCTGGAGTAACAATCATTTCACTTTATTTTTCACCTGTGTACTGAAGTATGACAATAAATATCTTGAATCTTGAATGGAGATTGTACTGATGTAGTGATAAACTTCTATGTTATTTAAGAATACAAATATTAGTATTTCACAAAGTAGTACTAATACAGAGCTTGGTTATTGCTGTGATAATTCAGTAACCCTTTTAACGTTGTGGTTTATTCCATATTGATTGTATTTTTTTAATGGAAAAACTTGCCTTGTTTTAACCTGTAGTCACCATGACATTAAAAAATGCAAATTTTTGCTTTGATTTAGTTAGGTAATTCAAAAGTTTTCACCTGCAAATATAGTGGATTTTTGAAGGTCTAGTTTATCAGAAAAAGGGAACAATGTTATCTCTTGCATGTAATACAGTATATTGGTCTAATCGGCTATCTCCATATATGGACTAGATGTCATGATCTTACTCAAGAATGAGTAAAGAACAACACACTAAACACTAATATTCATTCCATTGTAGAAGAATTACTTTTGACTTATGATTATTAGCCCCTAACTGTTTTATCTGACAGTATGACGGAAGAATATTATAGAAGGATTTCCTTTGCTCACCCTTTACCTACCAGGATGTGGAAACCTAATTTAGGATTACCTATTGATCCTTGTGAAAATAAGAACAGATATCGGTCATTCAGTCTCTCAAAGCATTCTGCCAATCCATTGAGCTATATTAATCCATATCTGTCTACCTTAGTTCCCAAGTATCTTTGCTAAACAAAACCTTCCGTGCTCAATTGTGATTTTTTCATTCTTTTCTAAACTCAAAGGCATTTTCAGCTGAGGCATTGATATTTCTACCGTCTTTCTGTTCGTGAAGTTCTTTCCCATATTAATCCTGATTAGCATGACTCCAAAAATGGAAAATTCTACAGATAGTGGAGGATACAGCCCGGTCTATCACAGGCAAAGCCCTCCCCATCATTGAGCATGTTTACATGGAGCGCTCCTGCAAGAAAGTAGCATCTATTATCAAGGACCCCCACCATCCAGACCATGTTCTGCTCTCACTCCTGCAATCGGGCAGGAGGAATAGGAGCCTTAGGTCCTACACCACCAGGTCAATACCCTTCAACCATCAGGTTCCTGAACCAGCTTGGATAACTTCACTCACCTCAGCGCTGAAGTGACTCTGCAACATACAGACTCATGTTCAAGGACGCTACACATCATATTCTCTGTATTTTTTTTCAGTTATTATTTGCACAATTTACCCTCTTTTGGACATTGGATGTTTGTCAGTCTTTGTTGTGTGGCTTTTCATAGATTCTGTTGTATTTCTTTATTTTCCAGTAAATGTCTGCAAGAAACTGAATCTCAAGGTGAACATGGTGCCATCTATGTACTTCAATAATTTACTTTGAGTTTTGAATATTAGGAGTTTCCTTGTTCTGAACACCACAACTCTTCCTAAGCTCTACACCAATGTTTCTTCCACTCAGACTGTCAAAATACTTCCATCGTCTATAATACCTCAATTATATCACACCTTAATCTTGTATAGTCAAGAGAATTCAAGACTAGTTGAGGCAACCTGTCCTCTTAAGGTTTTTTTTTAGAGATAGACTGTGAAACAGGTCCTTCTAGCCCAATGAGCCATACCACCCAGCAACCTACTTTTTAAATTCAATCCAGGACAATTTTACAAAGACCAATTAACCTACTAACTGGTATGTTTTGGACTGGGGGTGGAAACTGGAGCACCCAGAGGAAACCCACACTTTCACGGGGAGGATGTATAAACACCTTACAGAGGACACCAGAATTGAACTCCAAACACTGACACCAGAGCTGCAACCTTTTTAATACAAGTATTTCTTCAAAGAAAGAAATCTGATTGCATATCCTCTTCTCTTTTCACAAACCCTTTAATATTATTCCCTTTTCAGCTATTTACCTAATTTCCCTTCAAATGTCATGATTGACTCAGTTTTAGTAACTGCATGTGGTGAAGCATTTAATATGTTTCTAAACTCCACCCCAGAGAATACAAGTTTTTCATATTTATTGTCCATAATTTTCAATACACCCACAATCAACTCTTAACTTCCTCCATTCAAGTGAATATGGCCCAAGGTTACAACTCTCTTACAATGACTCAATCCTTTAATTTCTGGTATTAAACCTGTGTCATAGAGTTAATAATTCCAATAGGGTAGCCATGACAATACCAGCTTTTACATGGATTATTCACTTGCCAGTTTTATAGTTCTGCTTCCTGAAATGTACCTAAAAATCTTAAATCATTTTGATTACTGGATGCAGTGTGTATCTGCTGAGAAAGTGTCTGTGGAGGGTATGTTTCCTCTTGTGGAAGAATATAGAATTAAGGGTTACTGTTTAAAAATAAGTGGTCTGCCAATTAAGACCAAATTGAGTCAAAATTTATTCTCTCAGATGACAGTGGGTCTTTGGAACTCACTTCTTGATAGAAGCAGTTTTGGAATATCTTAAGACAGAGGTCAATAGAAGGGGTGAAAGATTATCAGGAGCTGGTGAGAAGGTGGAGTTGAGGTAATAATTAGAGCAGAGGTAAGAACAGTGAATTTCAATGTTGTGAGTTGGTACTCTCCAACCTTCAGCTGAGGCCTGGGAAAGTGGCAAATATTGGGATCCTTTCAGAGTATCCTGCCAAAGCCAAAACCTAGACTATTAATGAATTGGGGAAGTGACTAGGGGTAAAGGGCAGGCAATATTTGGGCTGCATAACCTAGGGTGCACTGCCCCAAATCCAGACAGGGGTTGGTCAGCTCCGATGTGTTTGGTCGAAGAGCAGAGGTAACATAGGAAATTTCCTCATCAGATTCCCGAGCCTTTTACCTGAAGGAAACTCTCACTAATCCTGTGAATGCTGCTGTGGATCACATCCTGGCACAGCTCTCCACAACAATGAGCCAAATTTTCCAGGGCAATTGACAGTATTACTTCCTGATTTCAGGGATGAAGTATTCAATGACAAAAGGATCGCAGAAATACTGAATGCCTGGGAAATCAGCGATTGAAGGTGGGCAATGGTTTATGGGTGGTTCATAAAGCAAGATGTGTAAGTAAATACCTTATTAATAACACCTTTTCTGTAGAAAATTGTGATAAACAGTCACCACAAACAATGAAGAGGCGAGTAAAGGCGAGGCTGACTGGAGGGTCGAGGTGCGTTGCGGGAGCAATGCAAAGTCGGAGCGAGGTCTTGATGGAGTTGGAGCGAGCAGAGCAGAGGAGTTTCGGAACTCTTTCCCCTCAAGCGAGAGTGAGATTGAGTTGATCTAAGTGCCAGACTGATTTGTAAAGATCGGGTATGGGCTGGAAAGTCACGCGGAGTCCAGGCCCAGAGTGTATCGATGTGGTGGGCCCGGGTCCTCCTGCGACGGCAACGTGGTGTCTGGACAATTTAAATGCCAGGCCAGATGGATTGAAAAGGCAGAGTATGGAGACCAGAGGCGAGGGTCAAGGCCGTTCTGCTCACTGCTCTGTGACTCTCTGTGATGCTGATGCTGAGGCTATGTCCGGCTACAGCTGCTCCGGGCTTCGTGCCTGCGAGCTTCGCTGCGATTTCCCCCGCTTTGTGATGAGCTGTGGGTCTGCTCTGGGCTACGGACTCACTTTCATTCTAAATGCTGTTGTTTGCGTGAGGTGTTTTTCGTTTCACTTTCTCTCTGTGTATTGGGTATTGGCCTTTTTTTTAAATTGTATTCTTTCGGGTTTCTTGTTTCATGCCTGCCTGTAAGCAGATGTATCTCAAGTTTGCATAATTTATACATATTTTGATAATAAATGTACTTTGAACTTTGAAATCAGTGAAACCTCAGAAACACCCGTCAACATTTCAAAGCCATGTCCCACCTTGTGATTAAAATTAACACATTGCATGTCCCCGTCACCACCAATACCCATCAATCTAGAGATGGAAAGTATATATTTAATATAGTTCAATTTCCTATATTTTCTTGACTTTCACTGAGCATTCCACGATGCCAGAACTTGTTTCTCTTTTTATACCAAGTGGCCTGTCAATCTGAGTGAGGTTTCCTTCTCAATCTGGACCCCCGCACCTGCTCCGTGTTAAGTGCTCAGAAAGGACCAATGATTTATCCTTGGTCTGAGAATTAATGTGATAACAGTTATAAATGAGGCTTATCGTTCACAAAAAAATCCACCTTATCTTCTGCTGGATTGCAGACCATTAGCATCCTCCCCACGAATATTCTACAATCACATCTCTGTCCACTATACCAACCTATCCTTTTCCCCTCCTGCCACCTCAGCAGCAGCTAACACCCTTATTCCAGTCCTCAACATCCTTTACACAAAAGATTCTGCAGATGCTGGAAATGCAGAGCAGCCCACACAAGATGCTGGATGATCTCAGCAAAATCTATGGAGAGGAATAAAGAGCCCAGTCTTGATGAAAGGTCTTGGCCCAAAATGTCTACTTTTTATTCCTTTCCACAAATGCTGCCTGACCTGCTGAGTTCCTCCAGCACTTTGTGGGTGTTGCTTAATATTCCTTTGTTTGAATTTTCATCATTCCCCAATTATGGCAACACCTCGACATTCCCTGGTGCTATAACAATGTTTGGATCATCAAGTGGGCACCCAAAGGATCAAACAAGCATGAAATTGCACTTCCTTCCTCTTTCATTCACCTCTTCAGTGTTCACAATCCTGATAACAGCCCAATACCCGATAACACTTTCGCAGTACTGATAATGATCGTATCATACTGAGTTGATAACCAGTCAGACACTACCGGTGAAAAGTAGTAAGCAAGTAACGCTAGTTTGATATCTCATTGGTGACTGGCAATGATCACATGATACTGTCCCACAGAGACCAGCAGTGAGTGTGGGAAGCTGAGGCTGCAGTGCTTCACTGTTTATCCTTTACAATAACTTGATTGTCTTGAAAATAATTGATCAATACTCTACATTTCACCACAGTATATATTCACATAAATCACCGTACATTTATTTAGCTGTCTCAGAAGATCTATACTGAGCACAGCATATTGATGCAATTACAAAGAAGGCACACCAGCAGCAATATTTCATTAGGTCTGGGGAAATTTGGAAATTCATCAATGACTCTAGCAAAATTTACAGATGTATCATGGAGAGTATTCTGGCTGGTTTCACGTCTGGTATGGAGGCGCCAATGCACTGAATCAGAAAAAGCTGCAGAGTTGTAAACATAGCTAGCTCCATCATTAGAACTACTCTCCCCCCCTGCCGAGGACATCTTCAATGGGCCATGTCTCTAGAAGGCAGCATCCATCATTAAGGACCCTTGCCATCCAGAACATACCCTCTTCTCATTACTACCATCAGACAGGAGGTACAGGAGCCTGAAAACACACACTCAATGTCTGAATGGACAATGAACTCCACCTTACTTTTTGCTCTCTTTTTACACTACTAGATTTTTTCAAAATCATTTCTTATTGTAATTTATAATAATTTTTGTATGTACTGCTACCACAAAACAACAAATTTCCTCCTGTACCTACTGAAGTAAGTAGATGCTCATGATCTTCTGCTGCTGTAACCTAAACACTTCAAGGTTCAACATACGGTGCATCTAGGGATGTTCTTCTGCATGTGACTGTTGTAACAAGTGGTTACTCGAGTTACCGTCATTTCCTGTCTGCATGAACCAGTTAGGCCATTCCCCTCTGACCCCTCTCATTAACAAGGCATTTCCAGCCACAGAACTACCACTAATGGGATTTAAAAAAAAAAATTTACACCATTCTCTGCAAAAGCTGTAAAGGATTTTGCTATATTAAAAAAATATCCCAGGAGATTAGCTGCTTCTCAGATACTCAAACCACCCTGTCTAACACCAACAATCATTCCAAGGTCAAAGTCACTTAGATCACTTTTCATCTCCATTCTGATGTTTTGTCTGAACACCCACTGAACCACTTGACCATGTCTGCATGCTTTTCTGCATTGAGTTGCTGCCACATGATTGGCTGATTACCGAGCATTTTTCAAGCACTATTGCATTAACGAGCAGGTGTACAGGTGCACCTACTGAAGTGATAATAAACCTGGTTCAGATTCTGATTCAGTGAACAGAGAGCCAGGTCTGAGATGTACCGTATCTGAATATCTTCAGTTCCATTATCTTTGAAGGTGTCAGTTAGTTCCTACCTAATGAAGGGGGGTAGGAACTTTATATGCATTGAAACCATAACCCTTTATTTAATCCAAAGGCTGCTTTTCACTCCCAGCCAGGAAGCACCTTCCAGAATATCAGTTGCCTCTTTGCCATCATCAGCAGCTGACTGAGTACGTATACTGAACGCTAACCAAATCTAAGAAAGACACAGAAAATACTGTATGACGTTGAGGCCAATTATGTGGAATATGCTCTGAGTAAGAATGGTGGAGGCAATTACGGAGGAATTATTTAAGATATGTGTGGAACGTGTTTTTAGGGGAGGTAGTGGAAGTGGATACAACAGTGGTATTTATGAGACGTTTAGACAGACACATGAGCAGGCAAGGAATGGGGGTTAGGGATCATGTGCAGCAAATAGTTTTACTTTAATTTGGCATAATGATTGACACAGTCATTGTGGGCCGAAGGCCCTGTTACTGTGATGAACTGTTCTGTGTTCAAAGATATATAAATTCTGAAGCTGAAAATCAGTATTCAGTGGCTGCTTAGAAAATATGTAATAATCTTGTAAAATCTAGAGATATGGATTGCAAATATAATTTGGAATGGTTCTTCCAAAAATTAAATACAAGCACCAAAAAGACATTACAGCTGCATCAATACAGAAAGGTGCTAGGAAAAGGAGAGCAACATCATGAAGGATCCCAACCACTCTGTTCGTGGACTGTCTGTCCCACTCCCGTCAGGAAGCATTCACACCAGGGCCACCAGACTCAGAAACAGTTACTTCCCCAATCAGTCACGCTGATCAAAATTTCTACTCACTAAACCATCCCACCACAAAGTTCCCACCATCGCTACTTTATCATTTCCTATCAGAGTCACCTTATGTACAAATGCTCTTAAGTCTAGCATCACTTCATGGTCGCAAATCAATCTATCAATGCACTTAAGCAGTCATACGTATTTATTTTTATTGTGTTATATTGTGCTGCATCAGATCCAGGGTAACAATTATTTCATTCTCATTTATACCTGTGTACTGGAAATGTCATTAAAAAATCTTGAATCTTGAATCTTTAAACTGCTTTTACTCCTGTGTGATTTGGATGCCAATTACATTAGCTTTTTCTCAGTGGTATGCAGTCGCCACCTGCTGGTAAAGTGTTTTAACTGACATAAAGGTGACATTAACTCCAGAGCACCTTTACTGGAACTTTCAGAGTAAATTACAAGATAGTAAAAAGTCCATGTATGCACAGGTGCAATGAAAAACTTACCTGCTGCAGCATCAGAGGCACATAGTATCAAATCCACATCATTCACAAACCAAAAAAACATAAATTATACAAAATTATACATGAAAGGGAACAATAAGAACAAAAAAAGTCCGTTGCTGTGCAAATTGGACAAAATGGTCACAGTATTGAATACTAACATAGTGATTATGGTTGTGCAGGTTGGTTTAAGAACAGAATTGTTGAAGGGAAGTAGCGGTTCTTCATTCGAAGACTCTTCAGCTCGTGTTTTTGATATTTATTGTATATTATTATTTCTTTCTTTTTGTATTTGGACAGTTGCTATTTTCTGCACATTGGTTGAACACCCAAGTTGGTGTGGAATTTCACTGATTCTGTTATGGTTATTATTCTATTATGGATTTATTGAGTATGCCTGCAAGAGAATGAATCTCGGGGTTGCACATAATGATATATATATGTACCTTGATAATAAATTAACTTTGAGCCTGGTGGTGTGGGACTTCGCCTCTGTACACCTTGTCCAATAAAGCTCAGGGAAAATGAGTATGGCCTGAGTGATGGGAACTTTCATGATGCAAACATTGACAAAGTGAATTGTGGGCATTTTGAAAATAATCACTTGTGCAATTGTCAATATGTTTGTGTGTGAATATCCCTGAGACTGTGCTCTTTCATGTATAATTTTACGGAGTTTATGTTTTTTTGTTTGTGAATGATGTGTATTTGTTATAATGTGCCTGTGATGCTGCAGTAAGTTTCTCATTGCACCTGTGCATACGTGGACTTTTAACTATCTTGTAGTTACTCCTAAAGTTCTAGGAAAGTGCTCTGGAACTAAGACGACTGCGCTGCTCCAAAGAGCGCTATATGAGGTCATTCTTACCCTCGGCCATTAGGCTCTATAATGAGTCAACCTATAGCTGAGTAAGTGATGACCCCCTCCTGTTAGACGGTTTGAAGTAATTTATTTTTTATTCTTTTCTAATTCTCTTCTAATACTTGTATATCTTGTATGTGCACTTTAATGCTATTGTGACACTGTAATTTCCTTTGGGATCAATAAAGTATCTATCTATCTGAGCATAGAATGAGTAATTTGCATTGCAGAGACTATAAAAACTATATTTGTTTCATATGGAATTATAAAATGCGTACTGATGTACAGTTTTGAATACTCACAGAAAAAGAAAATCAACAGTCCATCGGTGGATAAATCACAGAGAGATGGAAGAGAAGGCTTGGAGCAAATGCTAGGAATATTAGCAACAAGAAACAGGCCCTTTGGCCCAAATGGCCCATGCTGACCAAGATTCTCATCCAAGCTAGTCCCATCAACAATATTCACCACCACTAATTCTGTTTTATTCTTTGCAGATGCTACCTGGCCTTCCTATTACTAGTTCAGATGTCCAGGATTCGGAGTAGTTAGTTTGAAATAGGTAGAAGTGCTGATTGTCTGATCTGCCTGAACTTTCTCCTGTATATGTAAATGTATTTGGCCAATAAATTTGCTCCTTGAAAAGGTTAACTGTAGGGATGTTCCCTGATGATCACACCCTGCTCAATTCCATATGCAAATCCTCAGCAAATGAAGCAGCCTCTGCCCACATGGAGCAAACCTTGGACAATGCTCAGGTATGGGCTGATATGTGACAGGGAAGATTCCTCAGAAGTGTCAGAAACTGACCATCTCCAGCAAGAGAAAGTCTAAACATCCACTTCAGCTATTCAATGACACTCTCATCATAGATATTAATATCCAGCACTTCCCGTCGACCAGAAACTCAAATGGGCTAATCATATGTATCGTGTGGCTACAAGAACAAGCCAGAGACTGTGAATCTTTGGAAGAGTGACTCACCTCCCAACACCACATAAGGTCTTTACACCATCTAAAATGCACGAGTCAGGAGTACCATGGAAATCTTCCACTTCTCTGGAAGAGGATAACTCCTGCAACTCTCAAAAGGTTTGACACCATTCAGGATGGAGCAGCCTGCTCGATGGCCTCTCAACTGCCTTCCTAAGCATTCAGTCCCTCCATCACCAGCACTTGGTCACACAGTCTTCAAAAGACACTACAGTACTTGTCCAGAAGACTCCACATCAGCCTGAAGGACAAAGAAGGACAAAAGCGCATCCTGGGTCTTCCCCAAGTTACAAACCATACCAATTTTAATAGATATTGCCATTCCTTCTCCGCTGGGTCTAAACCCTGGAACTCTGTCCATCAACACTGTGTGAGCATCATTACCTAGTGGACTGAAATGATTCGAAGAGTCAGCTCACCACCACATTCTCAAGAACAACAATGGATGGGCAATAAATGCTGGCCTTACTATTGATGCACCATTTCAGAAAAAAATACAGCACAGAAACAAACCCTTTGGCCCATTTAGTCCATGCCGAACTAGTCCTATCGACCCATACCTATGCCATAATCCCCCATGCCTCTCCCATCCATGTACTTATCCAAACTTCTCTTAAATGTTGAAATGGAAGCTGCATCCACCACTTCTGCTAGTAGTTCGATCCAGACTCAAACCATCCTCTGAGTGAAGAAGTTCCGCTCAGGTTAAGGTTCACTTTAATTATTTCACCTGTCACCCTTAACCTATGACCTTTGGTTCTAGTCTCATCCAACCACAGGGGGAAGAGCCTGTTTGCATTTACCCTGTCTATACCCCTCATAATCTTTGTATACCTCTATTAAATTTAGCCTCATTCTTCTAAACTGCAGGGAATAAAGTCTTAAGATATTTCGCAAAGCAATTCCATTTTGCTTGATTTCTTAAGAAAGCAGTAGGACAATGAAAAGGGCAGAAGAGGATTGTGGAGAGAACACCAGGAGGAATGTGTCAGCATTGTAGTGCCAATGAAGGATTGCCACCTTGTCGTGGTGAAGAGGCTCGTGAGTTCTTGAGGTCCTGTGAGTGATACTCTCCGGAGCTTAGCTCCTGGTAGGGTCACCCATAGCAGTAAGGTTGAGAGGGAGGCTCTAGGCAAAGAGCAATCCAACTAAGGCCTCAACAGTAAAGCTGTCAGAGGATGATGACACATCACAACAGCAGTGAAGGTGGAGGAAGGCTACAGCAGAGAAGAGTCTCCAGTCTTGGACCCTGATCCTTATCTGTCAAGTACCGTGTGAAGGCTGTTCATGCATCAGCCTTCCCTCATTAAACAAAATAATGCACAGGTGTTCTCCATTAAGGGAATAACCCCTTGGGAGAACATCATACTCAGCTTGAGTGAGTGATCGCCAATGAAGGGATTTAGAGCAAGTAGACGAGAACTTTCTCATTATGGTCCAGGATCTTCATGGTATCTTTAACATTGTGTTGGTGCTTTACATCTTCATGCTCCTCACTTGGAATATATCATACCATTCTCTAAGAGAACCATTGTAACCGAGCAGTGGTGTGGTTAAATGAGTATTACAAACTGGGATGGCAAGCCTAGATAGTGTGGACATGCAGATAATGTTTCCAATAGGGGGAGGATCTAGGACCAGAGGGCACAACATCAGAATAGAAGAATGTCCCTTTAGAACAGAGTTGAAGATGAATCTCTTTAGCCAGAAAGAGTTGAATCTATGGAATTCATTGCTCCAGATGACCATGGAGGCCAGGTCATTAGGTATACTTAAAGTCGAGATTGATAGGTTTTTGATTAGTAAGGGCATCAAAGGTTGCAGGGAGAAGGCAGGGGAATAGATTTGAGAGGGACAATAAATCAATCATGATCAAATAACAGAGCAGACTCGATGGGCCAAATGGCCGAATACTGTTCCTATGTCTTATGGTCTTATGACTTAAAACAGAAATGGTAATGCGAAGGGAAAGGTGGAAGGAGTACTTTAATGCAACGATAAAGTGAAGGTGAGTCAAGGTCTGCAGATACTACTGTGATGGCTGGAGGGTCTTTCTGACAGTTACGTACGGCAACAGTGTTCAAATGACGAGGTTGCAATTCAAGGACCAGTGTCACCACATTGGTTCCTGAAGAAGCAAATGATAATTTACAATGTTTGCACTTCTTTTTAAAACCCTTGATCACTCCTCCTAAGTCCCTTAATATACTTGCACTATGCAAAATATAGCCTCATGTCCATTCCACATTTTAACTGATCCACCATCAGGGATCTCCATTGGCCTGTCACTCAGGTACATTCTCATTGATGACCTCTACCTCCTGTTCTCTGCCAACATACCTTAACACTACTCAGAACTGACCTTTCCAATCAAGCTGTTGCTTAATTGTCGAGCTAGCGTCTGTGCCTGAGAGCATATTTTGTAAAAAACATAAAATGATGTGAACTCTAAGCAGATAAGGCAGCATCTTAGGAGAGAGAAGCAGAGTTTCAGGTTAAAAACTATTTATTGCATATTTGTTTGAAGTTTCTGTCATCTGCAGTAATTTTATTAGTTCTTTTGAATCATATGTCTTATAGGTTGAACGAAATATGGCTTTTCTCTTTGGAGCAAAGGACAATGAGAAGTGACTTGATCAAAGTGTACAAGATAAGAAGTATTGATCAAATAGATAGCCAGAGAGTGGAAATGCCTAATACAAGGGGGCAAAATATTAACATGATTGGAATAATGTAAGGGGGGAGATGTCAGAGATATATTTTTTACACAGAGGGGTGGGTGTATGGATCATGGTGCCAGGAGTCGTAGAAGCAGATACATTAGAGACATTTAAAACATAGAAATCTACAGCACAGTGCAGGCCCTTCAGCCCACAATGTTGTGCTGACTATGTAACCCACTCTGTAAACTGCCTAGAATTACCCTACCGCATAGCCCTCCATCCCTCTAAGCTCCATGTACCTATCTAAGAGCCTCTTAAAAGACACTATTGTCGCTGGCAGTGCATTCCACATGCTCACCACTCTCTGTGTGAAAAACCTACCCCTGACATCCCCTCTGTACCTACTTCCAAACACTATGCCCCCTCATGTTAGCCATTTGAGCCTCTGGCTATCCATATGATCAATGCCTTCCATCATCTTGTACACCTCTATCAGGTCACCTCTCATCCTCTGTCACTCCAAGGAGAAAGGGCCACGGGCATGCTCCCCAATCCAGGCAACATCCTTGTAAATCTCCTCTGCATTCTTTTATGAAACTCTTAGATAGGCACAAGGATGATAGAAAAATCGAGGTCTATGTAGGAGGGAAGGGTGAGACTGATCTTAGGGTAAGTTACCAGGTCAGCAGATCACTGGCTGAAGAGCCTGTACTTTGTTGTACGCTGTGTTCTGTGTTCTAGTCTATATTGAATTAACACTAGTCCTGTGAAGCACTGGTATATTAAAGCAATTATTGTAAATAATTCCCAGAGGGAAATCAAGCTTTATCATTTGGAAAGAAGCAAAATGAAATTGTAGTGGGCAGTGTTGTGTAGAGATGAATTCTGCTATTTCACAGCTCACCAGGGTGTTAGGTTCGATCCTGACCCTTGGTTCAGTCTCTGTGGCCATTGCATTTTCTCTTTGTAACCCCGAGGTGCCCTGGACCCTACTCATATCCCAAACACGGACTACTAGATAGTTTAATTAATCTATTACATGTACTGTTTTCCCATCAGTGAAGGTTAATGGCAGAAAGGAATCAAAGGGGAATTGATTGGCAGCTGTGAGGGCGAATGAGTTGCTGGACTGCAGGGAAAAAGGAGGGGAAGTGTTTAATAACATTACTTTGGGAACTTATTACGGAGCCTACTGTCATTATAAGAGCTAAATAAAAACACCATTGTTTTTCTTTCTCTACTGAAGGAAACGGCACGTGCAACAATAAAG